>NC_136057.1:1201977451-1202577451 GCF_964261635.1 Lissotriton helveticus
TGTCCAGCGCCCCAAAGCACTATGCGTTGTAATGAAATGCGTTGTAAAAACCGTGTTGTAAAAGCATGCGATGTAAAAGCATGCTTTGTAATGTCATACATCCGTTCACTACCTTATTATCATCACTCAATTCAGTTAAGATGAGGAGGTTATCAACGTTGCTGATGCATTTGTGCCTGTGAGTCTCCACTTGCCTCTCACTGCTGCACCATTTCTTTAACTTCAACTTAGGTAAACATTTGAAAAGATCAATCTTGCTCTGTGCATAATAGAATGTAGCTGTGGACAAGAAGGGAGACCATACAATAACGAGCTTAGTTCATCTTTACCTAATATCTGCTAGGTTAAGTCAACAACAGATTTGCCATTTATTATTTGGCCTTCTTTTGACCCCTTGTTATAATTACCATGCAGGTGTTTTTGCTGTGTTTGTTTTCGTCCACTTCTCCTTTTTTCCTCAGCAGCTCGGCCTTCCTCTGTTGATTGATCTTTGCCGCCTGTCTATACTGAGCAGGCAAAATACATTTAAAAAAAACTGCATTGGAGATGTCTGAGCTGCTCACAGAGCTGTACTGCTTTCAGAGGTATCACTGTTTTCTTGTGTCGTTGAGCTCTGCATGGTTATTGGCTTCTCTTGTCCCAACAGGCTGACAGTGTGTTGCTTATTTCTATGGACACCATCAAACCTTATACTAAATGTTAGGGTCCTTCCATTTTGATGGTCATCATAGTCCATCTGAAAGTTCATCTGTCTCTTAAGTTTAATTTTTTTAACTAGATTGTCAAGTTGTTTTATGATTTTAACAAGAAAGTCCTCAGCGTTTTTGCAATCAGTCGCTGTTAAATATTCAGGGATAGGCTTAAACTCCAACAATATCTTTTCTCTGTCCTGCCAAGCATGTTTTACTAATATTTGCAACATGTCCATGAACCAGTTCTCAGAAATGGTTGCTCCTTCCTCGAGTAGCTCAGTGTCGCGATCCTCATCTGATGGTTCAGTGAAGATCCTCAACCCACAAAGAATCCTTGCACACTCAATGTACTTTCGTAAGGATACGTTCATTGCAAGGTTTTAGAAGAGGTAAGTGCAGCTATTGCATCAGAGGCAATTTCTGCCAGTAGACAGCCAAGATAAAGGTATTTTTAGCTCAAAAAATCGGAAGTCTCCCGCCTAAATCAGTTCTATTGGAAAGTATGTGTATTTATTCTTTTATTGTTTAGTTTCTCATGTCTGTCATATCTTTGTTTAAGACTGTAGCTCAGGACGCCTTGCTCAGACTTACATCTTATAATCCTGCCTGTCGCAGGCTCAGAGAACAACAAGTCTGCTACTTGTTTGCTTGCATTCTCCCCTTCCAGTGCCATAACCCCAAGTTAATGGCTCACACTAAAAACGGATTTATGCATATTCACTTGAACTGATTCATGAATTAAGGATCATCACTAACATATGCAGCTGCTACAGTAGGCAAATCAAGTTCACTGCTTTGTCAATACTTTACGGCTCAGGGTCCATTCCCCCTGGGTCCTTCGACTCCGTTAACAATCCTACCCCATTGCGGGCTAGGACCAGCTAGTCCCAGTTCCAAATAGGGTGGGCCACTGGATGCATAAATCTAATCCTGATGTAGTCCCCACAGGAAAGCTCCCTCAGGCCCTGGGGCTTCCGGCGCGTGTCAGGGGCATGGGGTGTCCCCTTATATCTAAAGGAAACATCTGCACAATAAACAAAATACTGCACACTGTCTAGAGCTGATGTGCATACATACATACATAAAACCAAGCAGTGAGAGAGCATCGACCATGCCTGAACCAGTCAAGTCCGCACCAGCTCCCAAGAAGGGCTCCAAGAAAGCGATCTCCAAGCCGCCCAAGAAGGACGGGAAGAAGCGCAAGAGGAGCAGGAAGGAGAGGTATGCCATCTAACACAAGAGACTGTGACTCCTTCTCCCTTGCTGAACTTTTACCTACTCATCCCTTCCTGGAATATGCCTGACCTCAAGAGGACTTCTAGATCTCTTTTTGACCATGGCCTCCCTTCCCCACCCGCCCCCTGACATTCACTGAGGACACATGACCTCTTTTTTGACTGCGGAGTCCGAGGATTGTGTCCGACGCCCGGTGGAGCTGCTCTGTTCAGCTAATGAGGAGATCAGACTTGGTTCACCCCCTGACCATCACCTGCCCAGCCGGACCTTGGGCACAGTTTTTCTTCCCTTCTCCCTGTCTCGCCCACCCTCCCTCTATACTGATCTCTCCTTCTCTCCTGTTATTGTGTCTCATATATTTTGATGTTACGTAAATTGTTATTATTGTTGTAACTTTGCTGACCTTATGTAAAGCGCTCTGATACATACAGGTCTAGCCAGCGCTATATAAAACTCTTTAAATAACAAAAAAATAACAAAATAAATAACCTATACTGAGCCCGTCAATGCGTCACTGGGTAAATATATATACCCTTCAATATGGACCCTTTATTTTATTGTAATATTTCAAATAATAAATGACAACATTGCCAGTTACTGAATTGATAATGACCTGGAATGATAGAAACGATAGGATCATCACTGGATGTTCAAATCAGAACCTATCCACATTGCTATTTGACAATTACTTTCCTCTCCTCAACATGGTAGCAAATCCCTTTTTTGTTATTATGGTATCTCCAGTGTTAAAATAGGAGCATTGCCAATAATAAGCAGTTGACCCCTACAGCCTGTGAAAATATAGTCTCCGCTTTGGTCCCTGATCCCGTCCTCATTTTGATATGGTACTGTAGTCTTCTTATGAGCACCAGGGATCCTATTGTGTAAAGGGCGCACTTTCCCTATTAAAAAAGGGGGGCCAGGCACAAACAGGGAAATTGTGCTCTCTTACATGGAATGCACTTCCCCCAGGGCAGCCGCGAACTCTGCTGCCCTGGGGCAGCACATTCCTGTGAAAAACTGAGGGGCTATTTTAAATCCCCTCTGTATTTTTACTGTGCAGGCAGCACCTGCCTGCACTTTTAGAGGGCATTAGAGATCCCCTTGCAGGTAGCTGCAGTCAGTGATTGCACCTGCCTGCAAGGGGATGTCTGGAGGGTCCATAGGACACAATTCACCCCCTCCAGAGGATGCTCTCAGGGAGCGCACTGACAGTGCTCCACCTTTTAGTTGGCACACTGTCAATGCACTTCATGAGAACTTTTTGGCTCTGCGATCGAGTCTGTAAAAAGGTGCGGGTGCAGAGGTAGAGCGATTCCCTCATTTGCATGGGGAATGCCCCCTGCAGATAGCGCTGCCGCTTTATGTGCGCCAGCACTATCAGTATTACAGAAGTAGCTGCACAAGCGTCTGCGTCCCCTTCTTTAATACTAAAGTACCCCAGGGGCACACAAAGCAGGCACAAACGCCTGTTGTGCCCCCGGGGCACTCTCTGTAATATGGGCCCAGATATATGAGTCATTAGGGTTTCAAGATCCTTTGTTTTACTTTATTGTGGTGCCTCTAATGTTTAAATCAGAACACTGTTTCAATCAGATTATTGGAATATGCATCCATATATTCGAGGGTCCCCTATAGAAACACTCTTAGCATATTATTCTATGGTGACATTGTATTGAAGGATGTTGCCAGTAGAAATAATAACACAGAACAGGTGATGTAGTATGTCACGTCGCTGCCAGCACAATGGCGTCTTATGTTCTCTCCATACTCCAGACCATACGCATGTTTCCTGGCTTCCCCCTTTGAACTAGGGGTGGGCGGAATTTGCGTAGTCGCGCTTCGCAAGGCTCCTCAAAGCTCTGCAAAACCGTAAAAAATCTCCGCGAGCACACAGAGTTTCGCGAACATGCGGAATTGCTTGTTCCGCCCGTTCGTGGTGCTTTTTTCCTGTTTGGGAACCTTGTTTGCGTGCTAGGGGGGAAATATCTCATGAACACACATTTTGAAAGCGTGAACAAGCAAAAAATTCCACGAAGCCGCGGATCACGGAATTTTAGCAATTCCGCGATCCCTGTGGAACGTGAAATTACCCAAATTCTGTAAATTACGTGAGCGGAACTGAATTTACCACCCAGGCCTACTTTGAACACTACCACCAGCTCTTACCTTTCGGGAGCTTAAGCCATACATTTTAGGTTAAACGTCCTGATGTCTTTCTGGAAGTCTTCAGGATGCCATGGAAAGCTTCACCAAATAGTTCTCGATTTCTTCTGTTAAGCCCAAAAGAATCACTGTAGCTTTAGTATACCTGACAATAATGTTCACTTTCGTAATTGTTTAGCTCTCATATGCATAACTGAATTAAGACAATTTCAGTAAACCAAACAAATATGCTCAGCTAACAATTGTGTCAGGGTTTACATATCATTTAATTCAGTTCAATCATTCTTCTAAATAAAGGTAGTCTTCTCAAAGGAGAAACAAAATCATATTTATCATAATTCCATGAAGCAATAGATTTTCTTTTGATAGTAATAACTTAGAACATGTTCTAATGTGTCAAATTGTACATTTTCTATGTGGTTAGACCAATAAAAGCCACTAGGGTATCATATGGGGCCCATAAATAGACTATATATGGTTAAGTACCCACACATTACCCGTCTCTTTTTTTGTCATATCTGCAAGTATAAAAATGTTTGAGATTCAATCAAAACGTGTGCAAGTACATAAGCATGGTCCTTATGCTGGAATGTGTGGCACAAAGTGTAAATAGGGCTCCATACAATTTGTAGTAATTAAAAGCTGATGAGCCACCACCCTTCTCTTGCTGCACTCTAGGGTTTCTCTACTCCTCATCAGCAGTGCAATAAATTCTGTTTTAACGCAGCTCTCAAACTTAAAGTTTGCAGCTAACGACTGATCAAATGTATTCTTTCTTACTTTCACCAGAAGCCCCAAGGTGCCTTTATTGTCAAAACAGACCCCCAGGTACATAAAGGTTGGTAGGCATAGAAGTCTGGACTTTTTGATGTAATGCAGTTTCGATCAAAAGACCATTGGCTTAATGTCGGCGTTAAATGCACCAGACAGGTGAAATCTCAGCTGCCCCACCTCCAGAAACACAACAGGGCTTTGTGGGCTTTTGAGTCCTGCTCTTCCTCCTCCTGACTGCGGCCTGAGCCTCAGGATTAATGTTGGCGTTAAATGCACCCAACAGGTGCAATCTCAGCTGCCCCAGCTCCAGAAACACAACAGGGCTTTGTGGGCCTTTGAGTCCTGCTCTTCCGCCTCCTGACTGCGGCCTGAGCTTCAGGATTAATGTCGGCATTAAATGCACCTGACAGGTGCAATCTCAGCTGCCCCACCTCCAGAAACACAACAGGGCTGTGTGGGCTTTTGAGTCCTGCTCTTCCTCCACCTGACTGAGGCCTGAGCCTCAGGATTAATGTCGGCGTTAAATGCACCCGACTGGCATGATTTCAGTGGCCCCGCCTCCAGAAACACACAGGGCTTTGTGGGCGTTAGAGTCCTGCTCTTCCGCCTCCTGACTGCGGCCTGAGCCTCAGGATTATTGTCGGCATTAAATGCACCTGACAGGTGCAATCTCAGCTGCCCCACCTCCAGAAACACAAAAGGGCTCTGTGGGCTTTTGAGTCCTGCTCTTCCTCCACCTGACTGAGGCCTGAGCCTCAGGATTAATGTCAGCGTTAAATGCACCCGACTGGCATGATTACAAAGGCCCCGCCTCCAGAAACACAACAGGGCTTTGTGGGCTTTTGAGTCTTGCTCTTCCTCCTCTTGACTGCGGCCTGAGCCTCAGGATTAATGTCGGCGTTAAATGAACCCAACAGGTGCAATCTCAGCTTCCCCATCTCCAGAAACACAACAGGGCTTTGTGGGCTTTTGAGTCCTGCTCTTCCTCCTCCTGACTGTGGCCTGAACCTGAGGATTAATGTGGGCGTTAAATGCACCCGACTGGCATGATTTCAGAGGCCCCGCCTCCAGAAACACACAGGGCTTTGTGGGCGTTAGAGTCCTGCTCTTCCGCCTCCTGACTGTGGCCTGAGCCTCAGGATTATTGTTGGCATTAAATGCACCTGACAGGTGCAATCTCAGCTGCCCCACCTCCAGAAACACAACAGGGCTATGTGGGCTTTTGAGTTATGCTCTTCCTCCACCTGACTGAGGCCTGAGCCTCAGGATTAATGTCGGCGTTAAATGCACCCGACTGGCATAGGGTGACCAACTGGCATTGGTGCAAATTCAGGACGGTAAGTGTAAAAATTCGGGACAAAGGGTCGAAATTCAGGACACAAATTCAAGACAGGGGGTCAAAATTCAGGACAAAACTACAGGACAATTGGATACGTTTTACAGACACATCAGAGGTTGCGCAATAGTATAGAAGTAATCCGAGCCATATCCAAACATATTCAACAATTTGCAAACCTATGCATCATGTATCCTTCCATCTATTATTTCACTCACCCATCCACTCATCCATCCTTTCACTCATCCACTCATTATCCATCCATCCACCCTTTCACCCTATCCATCTGTACACTCATCCACCCACTCTTCTACCTATCCATCCATTCACTCATCCATCCAGCCATTTACCCTTTCACACATCCAGCCATCCTTTCACTTACTCATCCATCCACCCAGTCACTCATCCTTCCACCCTATCAGTAATCCATCCATCCTCCCTTTCTCTCTCCATCGACCCTTTCACTTAGCATCCATCCACCCACCCATCCATCTACTAATCCACTCATGAATCCATCCATTGACCCTATCACTCATCCATCCTTTCTCTCAAACATTTATCCTTTCACTCCTTCACTCATCTATTCATCATTGTGTCCATCTACCCTCCCTTTCACTCACTCATCCATCCTTACATCCACCCTTTAACTCATTCGTCCATCCATTCACCCTTGCATTTATCAATTCATCAATCCATCTATCATTTCACTTATCCAACCACCCACTCACTCATCATCCACCTTTTCACTCATCTATCCTTTCACTCATCCATCCACCCTTTTACCCATCCAGCTACCCTTCCACCCATACATCTAGCCATTTACCTTTTCTCTCTTCCATCCTTCCACTCACTCATCAATCCATCCATCCTCTCTCATTATCCATCTATTCAATCTTTCATTCATTCATTCACCCTTTCACTAATTCATCCAGCCATCCACTCATATACATGAGCCACTCCAGGACTGGGACAGCGGGGGGCAGGTGGGGGGGACAGGAGCCATCACTGGGGCGGGGCAGGAGCCATCACAGGAGGGGGAACAGGATCCACCAGAGTGGGCACAGGGGTGGGCATGCAGTATTCTATTATAATCTTGGCCTCTTCCAGGGTGGGGTAGGGCTCCTCACCCTTTCCTGGACAAGACAACGAGAAGACAGGCTCTTTCCAAAATGTTAGTTTTGCCATCCCCCACTGTGATGTACAGTACTTACAGGAGATGCTCCAAGAGAACTGATTTAACTGATTGTCCTCTATACTTTGTTAATCAGTGTGGGTGTGATTGTGCCATTTCTTAATTTTATTACATTAAGACTGCATGTTAGAACAACCCAGGTTTGTTTAAAATTTAGTGACAGTATTTAAGCTCTGTGTAGCGAACCAGTGCTGCGCAGTGTATTCAGGGCCGGTTCTAGTATTTTTGGGGCCCTGGGCAGAAATGGAATGTGTGAAGCCCTCCTAAATCACAGAGATATGGCGCATTCAGGGCTGTTTGTATCTGAATAGATGCCCCTGCTCCTGAAGCTGCCGCCCCTCCCTCTCCGTCCCCTTCAAGCACCTCTTAACAGCTTATCAAGGGCTGAAGGTGTGAGAGTTTCCATCCCGTTGTGCCTCTCCAATGCTGCGGGGTATCTGAGCTTTGCATCAGAGTCAAGAAGGGAGGAGGGTGGAAGATGTGCCGGCTTTAGGGTAGTGCGACCGGTGCCCGGGGTTAAAATTACAGACAAATGGCGTCCGTTAAAGAATCCTTCACGGACAACGGACAGACGGCCTAAATTACGGACTGTCCGTGAAATTTACGGACGGTTGGTCACCCTAGACTGGCATGATTTCAGAGGCCCCGCCTCCAGAAACACAACAGGGCTTTGTGGGCTTTTGAGTCCTGCTCTTCCTCCACCTGACTGCGGCCTGAGCCTCAGGATTATTGTCGGCGTTAAATGCACCCAACAGGTGCAATCTTAACTGCCTCACCTCCAGAAACACAACAGGTCTTTGTGGGCTTTTGAGTCCTGCTCTTTCTTTACCTGACTGCAGCCTGGGCCTCAGGAATAAAGTCGGCATTAAATGCATCCGACTGGCATGATTTCAGATGCCTTGCCTCCAGAGACACAGGAGGGTTTTGTGGACCTTTCAGCTACATTCTTCCTCCATTTTCATGTGTATAATGCACGGGCTGGCTTAGTGTTGGTGTTAAATGTGCCAGACCAGCGCCATTTCAGCTGCCCCACCTCCAGAGACCCTTGTGGACCTTCGATTCCTGCTCTTCCTCCATTTTAATGCATATCACGCCACAGGCTTAGTGTCGGCGTTAAATGCACCAGACTAGCGCAATTTCAGCAGCCGCAATTCCAGACACATGGCAAAGCTTTATGGGCTTTCAGTCCTGCCCTTCCTTCCTTTTAATGAATCTTGCACCATGAGCTTAATGTCAGTGTTAAATTCCACTAACCAGCACAATTTCAGCTGCTCAGCCTCCAGAGACACAACAGGGCTTTGTGGGACTTCAAGTCCTGCCCTTCCTCCGTCTTAATGTGTCCACAGGCTTAGTGCAGGGGTCGGCTCTAGGCTCATGGCGGCCCTGGGCAGGGAGGGTAGGTAGGGGGCCCCGGAAGAGGGAGTCTGGGCAGGGTGGAGCACGGAGGCCAGTGTAGAGGGGGGGTCAGGGTGTTTGGAAGTGGAACAGAGCCAGAGGCCGCCAAATCCCTGCCAGGGGTCGCCACGCAAATATATATCTATCCGCAGACGATTATTATATTAAGGATATATATTGGCATGGTGGCCCCTGGGGTTTGGTGGCCCTGTGCAGGTGCACAGCTTGCACATGCCTAAGGCCGCCTCTGCTTAGTGTCAGTGTTAAGTGAGCCCGACGAGCACCATTTCAACTGTCCTTCCTCCAGAGACAAAGCATGGGCCTTTGAGTACTGCCCTTCCTCCATCCTACTGCGTCCGACTTACCAACTACACAAAGTGATTGCTACCCCATTTACAACCCGGGAATTGGTCCCCAAAAATCCCGTCCCCTTTGCAAATGTTGACAAAATTATTTAAGTTTAGGCAATGCCCCATGGACCACAGCCTGCTCTTAAAACACCTTTGTCAAACTATTTTTATTTAAACACATGGCATTTTCCTTTAAAGTGAACAGGTTGCATGTAAAATGATTGTTTTATTTAAAAGCAATCACAGACATGGTGGTCTGCTGACCCAAGCAGGCCACTATCCCTGTGATATCATCAAATCTCATTCGGTCAGAATTTGTGACCTACCTGATTAATATTCATGAGGACGGTCGAATTGTGACCCACTACGATTTGGTATTTTGCAAATGTACCTATTAATACATAGTTCACTATGCAAAATAGCACACTGGTTGCAAATTGTGAGCAGCATTTTGCAACCAGTGTTTAGTCCATCTGACCCCAAATGTTTTACTGGGGATTGTATTTCTGTTATATATTCTTCAAAACCGTAGACCATCTGGTGTACAGTGCAGTACACCATGTGTTATTTTTACTGGTCTAAAAGGATGTGTGAATTATGGTATACCATTTCATTCACCTTGATTATCTTGTTTTTTGCGAAACCCACTGTAAGCACACATGTAGGCGTAATTAGTATTGCGTGCATGAATAGAGCAAGGCCCTTGCATATTTCCTTATATTGGTCCTGACGAATGCCACAGACTCTTTTTGGAAAAGAAACACTTTGTCCAGGATACAGGGACTATGAGGGACAATAGTGAGTCTGAATATTGTACTTTGTTTTTTACCTTACATCAGGGAGCACTGAACCCATTTTTAATTCACCTGCAGGTATGTTTATCTTCATATAGTCCCCACAACTGTAGCTACTTGTCCAACCTTCACTGGTGGACACTAGTAAAATATTTCTGTTAAGATTTCCATTGATTTAGAGGCTGTTGGGGGATGAACAGGTCGTCTTTATCTGCCCAATGAAGAACAAAACCTGAGGATGAAGCATACCACTTATGTGTGTGAGGGTTTTTGTGTCCTGAATATAAAATTCTTCTATGTCTAAAAGGAGAAATACTTAGAAGACTCAACTGGAACATCATACTTTTTCATTGCTACGTTATGCCATGTTATGCTATGATATGCGATACCAAAGAGCTTTTTTATAGTGGACCATCCACCTTTTCTTAGCACACAGCTTCAAGCTGGGAAACAGCGTTTACAACGCAACTTTTACCACGCACTACCTTTACCACGCAACTTTTACAACGCAAATCGTTACAACGACTTGCGCTGGGGGGCGCTGTAGGATAGGGAATAGTTTAATTTACTATCCGAAACCTTCCCTACTATCCACGGGGACTGGAGTTGGAATAGTAAATTAAACGATTCACTATCCAGCGCCCCCTAATGCAAGTCGTTGTAACGACTTGCGTTGTAAAAGTTGCGTGGTAAAGGCATACGTTGTAAAAGAATGCGTAGTAATGACATACATCCTTTCAAGATATGTTTGTTTCAAACTTCTAACATAATTGTATGCCTGAGGGGATTTTAAAAATATTTGCTTATACATGTTCTTTATATTTTTGTTCATAATTAGAACGCGTCTATTTTTATCCATTTGAAGAAGTCATTTGTGTGAAATAGGGGTTGGTAAAAATCATTTCATTATTAGTGACTTCATTGCCACTTGAGAAAATAGGGTTCAGATTTATTATGATTTTGCATTGGGGTCGCCTCACCTTTATGGCACAGCCCCGCCGTAAAATCATTTTAGGCAATTATATGCCTTGCAAAGCTGCTTTGCTTGGCATAGTAAGTACAATGTAACGCAGTGTTGAGTTGTGCGTTGCCATCCAGACATCCATATATTATGACACAAACCCAGATTTACAAAGACTTGTAAACCTGGCTTTACGCAAAAATGGTGTGCCTGCCTGATATAGACGTAGCGAGGTACAATATCTTTATTTCTCTTTGTTACTTCCTCTTTCATTTCTGAATTCAGCAGCACACGTAGCAAGAAGAATGCGCCTCTAAGAATTGTTTTTGCAGAGGAAGTTATCCCATCCTGCAAGTGTTGGAATTGCAAAAAATGTACTCTGGGAATCTAGACTTTGGGGGTCACGATATAGAAGGTGATAGGGGGTAGGCTCACGAGGGCCGGAGCGTGAAAAGCAGAGTCTGACAGTCATTGTATACTTTTAAAAAAAAATCAGCTGCAAAGAGTACCTTATAAGCCTCATTGTCTTATGTATCATTTCACATACATTGATGTACACACTTGTAGGATTTATTGTGCCTCTGTGTGTGATCTAAAGTGCTCTGTTACCCTGTACTTGGGATGAGAAGCGCAATATCAAAACTGTATAAAAAAATAGCTGCCATTTAATGAGTATTTGTGTAACTACTCATCTAAAACTTGTATTCTGACAGTTCAATAGCATCTTTTACAGAGGGAATTGTACAAATGTAAAAGCCTACCTCCAATAGTTTTTCCTAATTATTTAAGTGATAACAAGCTGTGCACCTTTGTTTTTCCTTCCATTGGAGTCTGCCTGTTAGGCTCCAGAGGGCTCTCAGCCGAGACAATGCTTTAATAAAAGGAGGGCTGATGTTTTTTTTAATGAGGCCTTTGTTTTGTGTCTAGCTAATGTTAAATTAAGAAGTCCTCCCTGCCACCTGCAGGTTGCAGCGGTGAATGGAATGCAGACAATGTGTTGGTTCTGGAAAATAAGACCAGGACAAATTCAGCATGTTTCCTTAGGTCAGCCTGATTCCAGATTCGACACAGAGATAACTGATGGAACCTAGTTCCAGCGTTTTCCCCCTACTTTCCAGCACTGCTTCCTGCACACACAGAATTCTGTCTGTAAAGCAGGCACCCTGCGCGTGCAAGGATGCCTAATTTGGCACTAGGCAGCACATAGTGAACCAGATCAAAGAGGGAGCAGTAATGCTCCATATCGTTGTAAACATAGGGCCATATTATCAAGAACGGGCGATAACATTATTGCAGCTTTAGCGGCAGGAAACTGCTGCTAAAACGGCGATAAGGGGCTTGATAAAATACCCTATAGAATTCCAATAGAAGCCCAGGTTCTGGTGTGAAGGACATCAAACCTGGGCTTCTATTGGAATTCTATAGGGCATATTATCAAGCCGCTTTAGCGGCAGTTTCCTGCCGCTAAAGCGGCCATGATGTTATCGCTCGTTCTTGAGAATATGACCCATGGTCTCTCCCCTTCACACCAGCAGTGTAGCAAGTTCCGGTGCTGAGCTGAATGCATGAAATAATACTAAAAGTGCCCCTAAATATTTTATTTATCTACAGATATATCATATCCATGAACTAGATGGATATCATTTACTTCCAGTTTAGCAATATATTGTGATTTTTCTATTCTTTTATTCTTTGTCATTTATTAAATATACTGAGGGAGGGAGGGATCTCGAAATAATAATCGTTTTTTATTAGATTGAATTCTATGAAAAACACTCTGGCATCTTAATCGCTCATTCTTAGAATTTCTTTTTTTTAAGGGGTGTAATATTTTCCTCTGGGAGATGAAATGATGTATCCTTACGTTTCTTAGCATAGAAAATGAGTTTCAATGAATAGAAAAGAACATTCATTTTCTTCTTAGTTTTTAACGACACAACGGAAAAAATGTGTTCCCTGGACCAGAAATAGGTGGTTTTTGTAAGTAGGAAATAAAACAAATTGAGCAGTCGCTGTCGGAATGGATAGTGATGGCTCAATGCATTAAAACTGGTGTCACATTATGCCCTATCAAGCAGTGATGTAGTGCAGTGTGCTGTATTAGATACCATGTCAAATGATGAGTGATGTCACTGGGAAACCACCGTCTGTGCATTATACATTTGCAAATGCTGCATTTTTTTGTCAGTGGCTTAGTGATTTCTATGCTATTAAACTATATATAAAAAAACGAATTATGTCCAGTGTCAGGATGCCTCCTCTCTGAAGATGAACCTACCTCTTGATGCCTCCAGGGTCAGGCGAGGGGATTTGTGGTCTGTGTCTGTAAAATGAAAGGGACCTCAAAGACATTTCAGTTAAGATCTGGCGGAATGATCAGCAAAGAGGGAAACTTACATTCGGACCAAGCAGAAAGGTCATGCTATCCACTGACACATAAGATGGTGAAAATGCAACGTTGACATTTTTTTATTAAATGGCTCAGAAGGTAAATAATGGGGAATTTTAAAATACAAGGAACACATGATTGACCGCACTTCTGAAGCCTGCATTTTTTAAAGTACGTTGCCTGATATTCTGAACATGGTGCGAAACTCTTCCCTGGTCCTGAAGATAGAGGCCCAGATTTTATAAATTATCATGCAGCACAGTGCAGCAGCCACAAATGCTGCACTGAACAGCATGAGAAGGAGAGAGCAGAAGAGCACTATATTTACAGACATATGGCACTTTCCAACACTCTCCTGGCGCAGCAATGTGCTGCCGTATGCCACGGACTCACATTTGTCTGCGTGAGTCTAGCATAGGTTTTGTGTTGGAAAGATGCCCTTCCAGTGCAAAATACCATGCTTAGACTAACTATAAATCTTCTCCCACATTGTCCGTGTGCTGTACAGTGCATCACACTTGCAAAGTCAGAAAAGAAAGGAGAAATAAAAGCATTTCTCTGTGATAGCATCTGGTTGAAGAGGCCACTATATGTTTAATACAAAAACCCTGTCTACTTTTTTTTTTAGGAAATAGGGTTTTACATCAGAAACCTTGGGTTGTTGCATGGGAACACACACATGCCATCCATGGGATGCCCCCTTGGCACGAGTAAATTTCAAGTGATTTTCCAGCACAAAACAAGTTTTGCGCTGGAAAGTAAATTAGCAGAAAAAGATTTTATGTTATGTTTCTGAATGCATGAGGATTATACTGCACTCTGCGCTGTTATAGGTGGGTGAGAGTGTGTTTGCAACCTGCTCAGGAATGCAATTAACACAAACTAAGGCACGAATTCTGAAAGGTGTCCCACAACACCTGGTGGAAGAGGTGTGGCGCAGCGGCACGGTGGCCTGACTCCAGACCACGGGGTTCACAGTTCATTCGCCAGCGGCAGGTCAGCCCAGCACCATGTGACTCTGGGCAATAGCTCGCTTAATCTTCCCGAGGGCCCTCAGCACCGGGAAACCACTTTGGAGGTAGCTGTGCGCTTTACAAATTCAGGTTGTTATTATTATAATTATAACACAGCCCAGTACACATAGAGGCTGGACTGCGTTGCATGACAGGGAGAGAGCAGGAGAGCACCATCTTGAAAGAGATATGACACTCTCCACCTTTCTCCCTACCGTCAGCGCAGAATTCAGCTACAGTGTGCCAGCCATTCACCTTAGCACCATAGTGCTAGGGTGCATGCCTGAGTCTAGCATAGGTTGTGTACAGGTAGCGTAGCCATACTGTACAAAATACTATACCTAGAAAAGTTTAAAACCTTTTCCTAATTTGTATCTGTGCTGCACAGTACAGCACGCAAGCAAAGTAGGAAAAGAAAGGAGAAATTAAAGAATTTTACTTTTAATGGCTG
This sequence comes from Lissotriton helveticus, assembly GCF_964261635.1. Classification (NCBI taxonomy): domain Eukaryota; kingdom Metazoa; phylum Chordata; class Amphibia; order Caudata; family Salamandridae; genus Lissotriton; species Lissotriton helveticus. The sequence continues at coordinate 1,201,992,201 of NC_136057.1, forward strand.
CTTTACACTTACATTTTAGCATTGGTTTGTGAATTCCCAAATAGGTTTGGCGTGGGGTTAATATTACAAAAGTAAGGCTAACCCAACACTAAACCTTTGTGAATCGGGCCAACGATTTTTAAAGTTGAGTAATGTATTTATTCTAATATTATTAAAAGCTATGTTCATGGTCAACGAAGCAACCCAAGTGGAAGTGCACTCATGCTCATTCTGTGGGATTCAATAATGGTATAAAGACACTACATTTCTATTAATACATGTTTCTAAAATGACCACAGATGAAGAGAAATATTGTATTTCTACTTCACAATTTGACAATACCATATCCGCTTTCCATCAGCAACACGCTGCTGAAAAATAAATGGAAATCAATGTGCAAAAATGTATGGTACCAATGATATGGGGGAGCTTTTTTTTTTTTTTCCTTTTCCCTTTTCTTTTCTTTTTTTGTCCTCATCTTCGCCCTTGGTGACCAACTAGTAGCAAGTGGAAATGACCTTACTGTCTCAGATAAACTGGGAGGAGCTCCGAGAAACGTCGCCCTAATTGCCCCACAGTAAGTAGTGTCATAATCCAGCAAACCTACTTTAGAGCACCCGTATGGGACACATACTGCGTTCATATACATAATCGTGTGTTGCCTTCAATGTATTGAGTATAGTCAAGTGGAAAAGAGGGATTCCAAGCAGCGTAATCCCAAGATCAAACCAAGACCATTACCAATTTAGTAGTCTCCAAAAGTTTCTCTTACTTTGATTTCCAGATCTTAAAAGGTCCATCTTTGATGTTTGTAATACTGACCTTCGCTAGTCAAGCAAGGTTGGAGGTGAAGGGTCTTTCCATTTCTTGCATATCTCCCTCCTTGCCAACAGGATACAGAAGAAGAGTACATTTTTTGCTGGACCATGAATCTCTGGAGAGATACCAAAAATAACTAAAACAGGACATAAAGTCAGTTGGGATCCCAAGAAAGTGGATATTAAAATAGAGACAGAGTTCCAAAATGGTATTAGAAGTGGGCAGTCCAAAAACATATGTAGATCCGAGGCCTCTGCCAAACCGCATTTAGGGCATAGAACCGGTACATTGTCTGTAAACTTTGACAGACGTTGAGGCGAATAGTAGGCCCTATGTAATGTAAACAGGTGGTTTCGACGTAACCAAGATGGTTTTACAATGTTCCACATAATTTTTAAAGATTCGTACCACATATTCTCCAAGCTGATATCAGTCATATGTGTAGACCACAGCTGACCTGTCAATAGGAACTCACCCTCTGTTTCATCTAGTAACAGATTATACCAGAATGAGACTTCTTTCTTGAATGGGGGTTTATCTGTTAATAATGACACCAATGTGCTATCCCCTCCTAGCTGAAATCTGCCTTTAACGGAGGGCCATGCATTCGCCCAACTCTGCATTTGGAGGTATTTAAACCTGGAGAACCTAGGCCCCACTTTTAGTCTCAATACCTCCCACGGCAGCAGATTGCCGTCAACAAAGATGTCCCCCCAGAATAACATGCCTGACTCACGTAGCGGTGTTGCAAGACTATCCAGAAGCCAACTCGGGGAGCCAGGAGAGTTCCATAGTGGAGCCTTACCAGAATAGTAGTCAATTCTAATGGTACTCCTAATTTTAGCCCATGTTTGACATGAATCTCTAAGCACCTTTAATTTTATTTTCTTAAAAAACTTAGGATCCCCAAATTTAAACAAAAATTCATGATCAGCCACTTTTTCTCTTCTAAGTAATGCGGCGAACCTGTGTCCACAAGCCAAGTTTATCGGGGATTTTAGCAACATCCTAACATGGGACATTTGAAAGGCCCACCCCTAGAGTTGTAAATCCGGAGCTGCCAAACCTCCCTTCTCTCTACGCCTCCTGATCTTCTTCCAGGCAATTCTTGGGTTACGGTTATTCCAAATAAAAGAGCGTATATCACTTTGGAGCTTAGCTATCATTGTGGGGTTAAAAAAAAGAGGGATGGTATTAAATAAAAATGTGATCTTAGGTAAGATCATCATTTTGACTAGATTAGATCTGCCCAATAGAGATAGCAGAAGTGTAGACCATGATTTCATTTGTCTGCGATATTCTTTAGCAATAAGCATAAAAATTTGCTGGAACTATCTCGTCTATGTTTTTGTATATATTTAAGCCTAAATATCGAAGGACTGAGCTTATCTGGGCTCCTGCCACGGGCTCAGAATCATTCCAAAACATGATATCTGTCTTGGCTTCACTCACTTCATAGCCTGATACTTCTCCAAATTCTTTAGCCAATGTAATTACTGCTGGAAACGCCGATCGTAGCTCTGATGTATAAATAAGAAGATTGTCCGCATATAAGGCGACCTTCCTCTCCCAACCCTCAAACACAAAAGACTTGATGTTACTATTATCTCGGATCTTTTGAGCAAAAGGCTCTATATAAAAATCAAATAAGAGGGGGGAGAGGGGGCATCCTTGGCGGGTACCCCTAGTGATATTAAATGGGTCCGATAATTCTCCATAGTATGGATGCTGATGGGTTCTTGTACAAAAGTTTAATTGTACTTCTAAATTTGTTGCCAAAGTAAAATTTTTCCAGGATCTCCGATAGATAAACCCAATTAACTCTATCGAAGGCCTTAGTGGCACCCAAGGTCATTACGGCTAGAGGAAGTGATGTCACCGTCGCCATATCGATGGCACCTATTAAGTCATAGGTCAATTCATACAACTGACGCCCCCTTGCAAACCCCTTTTGGTCTGTATGCAAGATGTTTGTTGCAACTGCCCCCAACCTATTAGCTAATACAGAAGTGAAGATTTTGTAATCTGTGTTTAGAATGGAAATTGGTCTATAAGACCCACAGTTTAATGCTGATTTTCCAGGTTTTAAGATCAACGTGATTGATGCATTATCCCATGATTTTGGAGGGGGCATCCCTTCAAGGAAGATCTTATTAAAGAGCTCAGTCAAAAAGGGGATGATATTTGGAGTCAAAGCTTTATATATTTCAGATGGCAATCCATCCGGGCCTGATGCCCTGCCTTTTTTACTATTGGCTAAAGCTATCTTGACTTCCTCTTGGGAAAACGGCTCATCCAGTTTATTACTTTGTTCTGATGTCAAAGCTGGAAGACGGACACCCGCCAGCCAATCTTTAACCTGCGTCGGCTCTATATTATTGTCCTCACAATAAATAGTGCTAAAGAAATCACGGAACGTTCTCCTAATATCTACATCCGTACAGAGTGTAGTACCGTCAATCATAATAGAGTTAATATTATTACGCACTAAACCCGTTTTTGCTTTTCATGCCAGCAATTTGCTGGCACCTTCACCATACTCAAAGTGTGCCAGGTTAGTGGCTTCCCATCTCTCTTGTACCCTTGCATTTAAAATCGAGCTCAACTCTCCTTTCAAAATGGTCGCTTTATTTTGCTTCTCCTGAGCCATTGGAGCACTGGCATTATAGTAGCTAGATATATCTACTTGAAGATTTGCTAACTCTGATTCCAGTGAGGTCACTGCCTCTCTATAAATTGTATTCTTGTATGATACTTTGTTCTTTATCTGGCCCCTTAAGAACGCCTTAAGTGTGTCCCATATGACACCTGGAGAGGCAGATCCTATATTATCATCCAGAAAAAGCTGGACCTCTATCTTCAAGTCATCAATAAAATTAATTGATGACAATAATGATCGATCAAAAGACCAGTTGTTTAATTGTTTTTTTGGAAACCCTTCCAAATCTAAGAGAATAGCCTTGTGATCTGAAAGATGAAACGGTAAATGGGATACAGATTTAACCAGATGAACTAAAGATTAACTAATCAGGATGAAATCAATACGAGATCGGTGATGAAACCTATAATTTCGAAACGTAACTCCTCTTTGTTGTCCATGCATTGTTCTCCAGATATCATTATATCCCATTTGCTTCATATTATCTTGCAGGTAAGTCCTAGTTTTAGACAAAACTTTGGCTCTATTAGATGGTGATTTATCCACTAAAGGGTCTAGAACTATATTAAAATCCCCCGCTAGGATAACTGGGTCAGGAAACATATATAGATGTGAAAATAGGACCTTCAATGCTGATGGATCATCCTGATTAGGACCATAGTATCCTGCTATCGTTATTGGGGCGCCATATATTATGGCTGACACTATCGCCCATCGTCCACCTGGGTCTACAATATTCGAAAGCAGCCTCGCTTTTATAGATTTTCTAAATAGAACTGCCTAACCTCTAGTGTGGGTTGCTTGTGACGTCGTTATACAAGCCTCAATCCATCTGTTTCTCTTAACCAGTATCTGTATTTCAGGATTGGTCAAATGTGTCTCCTGGAGTACTATTATTTGCGCACTTGAATCTCGAAGATATTGCATGATATTATCTTTCCTAGGGCTAGTGCGCAACCCATTAGTATTCCAGGAGAGAATAGTCAATTTACTCATTGATATAATGTTTCCAATTTTTCATTTTTTCCGCCCCCACAAACCAGAAAAAAAGAGCTCTGTAATCCATATGCCTATACAGAAAAAATTCTAACTGAGACATGTCTTAACCAAATCACACAAAAAGCTAACCTACCGCGAAAAAGAGGACTCTTTTTTTGTTTTCCCCCTGCACCCCCTCCCCAGTGCCCCTGTCTGACCCACCTCCCCCCCTGGAAAACCCTTGTTTTATCTATCTGGGAAAACCAGAAGATAGCACTCTGTTGTGGACTCCCTTCCTGTTTATGGTCGGAAAATAAAGGCAAGGAGAATGACACTAACGTGAAATATAAGTGGGAAGAATTAAAACTAACCTATGTGTAAATCACCTTTTTATATGTTTTATTAATTATATATATATATATATATATATATTTTTTTATGTTTTATGTGCTTTCTCTTTACTTTCTTGTCAGCTTTAGTTCCATTTTCCTCTCTTCTCCTCCCTTTTTCTTTAGATGCTAAACAATTAGCTTGGTTATCCCTAAAAAGCCACTCTATTTGCCTGCTCCTTTTTCTCTACCTATATTGAGCAATAGTTCGTCTGCTGCCTGGACTGATCTTATATTGTGCATGGTGTTATTATACATAACTCTCAGTGCAGCGGGAAAAACCAATTGAGCGACTGCACCATAGCTTCTAAAGGCCTCAAGCCTCTTTCCAAACTCCCATTGTCTGTCAAGTGTGGCCCCATAGGTCTGATCTCACTTGAAAGTTGAACCCCTTTGCACTCACAGTTATTTGCTTAAATGCCAGGTTAAGAATGGTTTCTTTGAGGGAGTACGTGAGGAAGTTGACCAAAACCTTTCTGGGCTTGGTTCTTTGAGGATTCTTCTTAAAAGGCTCTCTGTGTATGCGCTGAATGTCTAACGCTAATTCTTCTTCCGATTGATCTAGTCTTAGCGCCTCCTTCAGTAGTGATATTACATACTGCTTGATGTCTGAGCCTTCCTTATCTTCAGGAATATTCATCAAACGAAGATTATTCCTTCGGGCATTATTCTCAAGCGTCTCCATCCGCTCTGATAGAATTTGATCTTCTTTCCTAAGAGTGACGATATTTGACTTAGCATCATCCAGGTGTAACGACAAACCTGTCACCCTATCCTCTAGGGCTTCTGTTCTCATTGACAGATCGCTTAGTTTTTTGTCTAGGCTTTCACAAAAACATCTAATATCTGCTTGGTTAGCCGCTGAGGTTTCAAATCCTTTTTTTATATCTATCGATAGAGAGGAAAACATCTCCTGAAAAGACGCCTGCAAAGTGGTGATCAAATCTACATTTGTATTAGTGGATTGGGTAACATCAGACAATGAGGGTAAGCTATCTGATGTAATAGCCGCGGCCCCCTGTGTAGACCCCTGTTGACCGCCCAATTGTGCTAACGCAAAAGGTGGAGCCAAAGGGGGTGCCAAAACCAAAGTCAGTGGTGGGAGGTGTCCTGATACACCAGCAATTGGATCACCCATCTCTCTCTCTATGTTAGCAAACTGACCGTTACCTCCTTCCACGCTAACTCCCAGGTTCGTGGCCATGTCTGCGCCCCCCGTTGCCATCTCTAGCGGAGAGTCTGCCCTACCCAGTAGATCTTTAGAGCTCACCCGTCTCTCAAGTCCAGTAATTTCTGCAGGTATCTTTTCAAATCTATCCGATAATAGCACTACTTGCGGTACAGCCTTGAAATATGACCTCAATGATGGAGTTATTTTAGATATTGAGGCAACTCTTTGAGTCTTAGACCCTTTGGACCCATTGGGTGGTTTACGTGTATAAACACGCTTTGCTTTAACCTGCCCTGTCAGGAAAGAGGAGGGCTTCTTTTTGGTAGTACAGAGGCGATCACTGATTGAGATATCTCTTCTCTCAAACACCGCTGATTTAGCCACAAGTTCACACTCACCGCCAGTCCCACTTACACCACTTACACCATTTGCTGCAGATGAACATATGCCCACATCAGGTGAGATTGTAGCTCGAGGCCCAGTTTTCTTGTTCTTGCCTTTATTACCTTTATTCACCCCCTCCTTACTGACCTTGGTTTTGCAGCTTCTCAGATTATATGCTGCCTCTGATGTATTACCGGTGCCCCCGCTATTATCACCACTGTCACTGTCTCCTCGCTCTTGAAACAACGACGCCTTTCCTACCTTCTGAGCCACACCAGGAAACACAGCCGTCTCCGCCTCTGCAATAGCTACCGTCTCTCGTCGGCCAGGAAGTAAGCCACGGATGTGGCGCCCTCGTCAGAGCTCCAGGGCGGCCAGGCTCCAAACAAAACCACCAGACAATGTCAGAGTACGCCCTCGGTGCACAGCGTCCTCCTCTTCACCACAGTCAAGCCTGACCGCACGAGCCTTCTCCTCCACGGCGGTATTCGCGGAAAAACACGCCCTCTCCCACCCCATCAGGCAGTTTACAAGGGATGCAGGTACGAGTGAACGCTGATTTTTTTACCATAACCAATTCGATTAATAATCATCTCAATCCAAGTATTCCGCTTCCTTAGCTGATTTCACCGAAAACCGCATCATGAACTGACCTCGTTTAGTAAATCATTCGGAAAAACGGGAGTGCACAAGCAGAGCGCTGCAGCGGCTCAAGCGGCCGCCGCCATGTTTTACCCCTGATTTCCAATTTGATATGGGGGAGCTTATTCACAAATGAAAAGATATACATGTGAATTTACACCCATGATATTTACTACTTTACCTCAGTGTAACTCTCCACAGTTTTGCTATATACCTTTTAAGGGTGTTTTTTTCTAGTAAATGCAAATTATTTTTACCTGTTTCTCACAAATTCACTATAAGATGGCTTCAAGTGCTGAAAGACACAGTTAAAAGGTGTAGTAGAAATATCAGATAGTTTCATTATATTTTTTTCTAAGGGTATTGTTTGCGGAAAAAAGATCTGGCTCATAAACACATCTCACAATAATTGCCCAAAAATCAGAATGGAACACAATAGATAGCAGTGATTTTCTGTAAATGTATTGATTCATTTATCCAATTTTTGATAAGGCTCAGACAAGATACAGAGCCACAACACCCACCGCCACCACACCCAGGCCCGCCCCCCGAACAAATATATTTTACATCAGCTTTACAAAATCATGAACAAAACAATTCACCTGATATCGCACAATTACAACAATTAACATTCATGCGTGGTCGGAAAAAGGAGAATCATTCATTCATCTTTGAATTCCCCCGAAAACTATTTTATTCAAATTAAACTCAAAACAACTATTTGGAAGAGTCATGGCTGGTCTTCTCTGAACAATCTGTAAGTCACAGCCTGCAAGACAAATTTCAAGATAAGAAGGTGCGCCATGCGCTCATCAAAGGACAGAGAGAGAGAGAAAGAGTGAGAGCAAGAAAGGGAGAGAGAGAGAGTGAAAGGAAGAGAGAGAGAGAGTGAAAGGAAGAGAGGGAGAGAGAGAGAAAGAGAGAGAGAGAGAGAGAGAGAGAAAGAGAGAAAGAGAGAGAAAGAGAGGGAGAGAGAGAGACATTGAAAGGAAAAGAGGGAGATGGAGAGAGAGTGCCGACACTGCGGACCCAGGCCTCACTGCTCACCTGCTGCCACCAGTGAGTCTCAAATCATATGCTGGTATACACTGCAGTCCACCAGGTCTCTTATCTGAAATAGAGTCCAGATTTATGAATGGCAGAGATTATATCATCGCACACGCCATCATCGCTTGCCCGCCCCTGTGCACACAGGCTGCTGCACCCTAGCCCCTCCCGGCACCAAGCGGTGAATGCCTGCCCCTGCGCTCCCAGGCCTCACTGCTCACCTTCCGCCACCAGCGTGTCTCCAACCATGTGCCCGTATACACTGCAGTCCACCAGGTCCCTTATCTGAAACAGAGACCAGATTTATGAATGGCAAAGTTTATATCATTGCACATGCCATTATCGCTTGCCTGCCCCTGCGCACACAGGCTGCTGCACCCCAGCCCCTCCCGCCACCCAGCGTTGATTGCCCGCCCCTGCGCAGCCAGGCCTCACTGCCCACCTTCTGCCACTGGCTTGTCTCCAAGAGGGCCCACCACATGCCGGTGCAAGCTCCATGGGCGGGACCCACAACCTTGGCACCCTTCACACCATACAGCCCCACACCACGGGCCACCAGGTCACACATGTGATTCTGGGTCTTGATTTTGCAATGGCAGAGATCATACCAGTGCACACAGCATCATCACAGGCTGCACACCTACTCAGCTCTTTAGGTGCCACTAACTCTGTGAACTGCGAGGCAACGCCACATTGTGGTAGGCCCATGCTGCCCGCTGGCTCAGGTCTACACTGTGGTCCAGCTGGGCTCACACAAATCCTAACCAGTCCGGACCGCCAGGATGGCGCATCATCACAGGCTGCACACCCGCTCAGCACTTAAGGTGCCCCTACCTCAGTGCACCGAAAGTCACCGTCCCCTGGCGGTAGGCCCATGCCGGCCGTAGTGCATCCGGTGCCATCAACTCTGTGCAATGCAAGTCATGGACTCTTTATGATTGAGTCTTGTGATATTGCAGGCGGACGCAGCCATGTCACCTCCAGCAGTGGGAAAGAACTGCGACAAGTAGCATACCCCCCCATTATACGTAGGAAGATTGGGCTGGGTCGGTGTACACCAGGCCAGCGTAGGGGTGTGAATATTTATCCCTGGGCTCTGGGCATGGTTCAATTCTGGGCTGGACAGGAAACCAACTGATGCATGTGCCTCTGTCACAGTGTTGGTGCCGCACGGCCCGCAATCAACAATGTTGCAATGTTGCATGCACCGGAGGGCAGCCATGCACGAAGGGATTGTACAAGTAGCGCAAGACCGCTCAGGCTCTTGGCTCAATCATGTCAACTGATGTGTGTGCTTCGCTATTGGTGCACCCTAAGCCTAAGGCCTAGCCTCAATTGCAGCATGAACGCCGCATCACATTTCCAGAATGCAAGCAGTAATCAGACTAACATTAGGGATGAAAGCTCCTTTGTCTCAATACATAAGGCAGAAGGACATCTGCACCTCTGACCTTGCATGCAGCAGGCACCCCCTGAGAGAGACACCATAGAAGATGATGATGACTCCCACACTACGCAAAGCGCTAATGAAAGATCAACGTATGCACACCCCATACAGAGAAGTCCTTGCTTGAGGTACTCTTCCATGGAATGCCCTTGACACTTACGTACACAACAACCCATACGTCCAAACGTTGCTCTGAACTGTAGAATTTCACCCACATAACTGCACAGGTCAGAAGAGTGCAGGTTCTACGAGAGCCACCAATGCAATGGCAGAACATCCCGGGCACATGCACCATGCCTGTCACATGAAACTGTACCGTGACTGAATGATGCCTGTTAGTGTCTGATGCTTTGGTCTGCATGTTGTGGCACTTGTCTTGCCCATACTGACACACACATGCTAATTAAGTCTACGCAACATCACTAGTATTGAACTGTGATGAGTGTTGTTTAGAATGAAGAATCGTGTGCCTCAATAAAAATTGTCCGTACACAGTGAGGGACTGACTGACGCATTTCACTTAGGGGTGAGTCCCTATTGCCAGCTCCACCTCTATGAGCCAGACATTGTGGTTGGGATAGTTGCTGATAGACCTTTGCTCTTATATGTCTTCAGCAATGTGAGTATGATGTCCAATGTCTTGCCATGTGGATCAATGTGAACCATCACTACTGACTGTGTCCACCCAGTTGAGTGTGAGTAGGTATGCAAAGAGATGTTCTGTTGTCAAATGTAATGGGGGACACTATTTTAGGCCTGCCAATGACTTTGACATTTCGTACACAGCCCTATTTCTAACATTGCATGGGGCAAAGTTGTGAAATTGCGTGATTGTTGTTTCAGAGCAATGAGGCCACAGTTAGTGCACACATTTCCATACGTCTCACTGCCCATGTGTGTCACGGTCACACATGTGCATTGCTTTTATTTCCCAGGGTGTACCTTTTTGTGCAATCAATGTCCTTACATTCATCCATACTTTCATACTTGATTGATTATGGACATCTGTGTGAATTTGAATGATTTATCACATTCAGTGGAGTGTCAGAGCTGGAGCAGTTATGCCATGAAAACCCCACATTATATTGTAGCCCAGTGGAGGGCCAGCAAGAGTCATTTAGGGATTGACAAGTACATCAGAAGAGGAAGAGTACTGTCCGCAGTCTGATTGCTGTGTCATTGGTAAGCAAACAAAATATGGCAGTCCATGTCGAGGTCTAAGGTGAGTGTCACAGAGTGTTTCGGGGGACAATGGAAGGTGTTGTTACAGGGAATGATGCAGAGGGCAGAACCAAGCTGAAACAGGTCATTTGGGGGAGAAGATTGCTACTGGCTCCTTCTTAATACACAGGGGGAATCACCCGCATCTTCGTCCTCTATGTCATCTGTCTGACATGTGGGTGCTGATGTTTGGTCTGCTGTACAAAAGGGGGTGGTGATGGACGGAGCATCTGAACCAATCAAACACTGACACCCAGTCAACAGATCTGGTTTTAATCCATCACTGTTCTTTAGCCCACTTTGCCACCAATGGATTCAAGATAGCCTGGCTGATGAGGATTATGAATCCGAAACCGGTCCCAGGGTGCTTGTTTCCGGTCCAGGAAAGACATGGCTTGGCAGTTCGGGCTGGACTGTTCCCATGAGGCCCAGGGTCAGACTGATTTGCATATGGCCATGTCTGAACTGGGGTGGCGGAGTGAGCTAAAGAATGGTGCTGGATTAAACCCAGATCAGTTGACTGGGGGTGAGTGTTTGATTTGCTCAAACGCTCCGTCCATCATCCGCTTTTGTATCGCGATGTTTGGTCTGCAGCACTGTGTGCCACTGACACATCAGGGGCCGGAGATGTGGGTGTAGGAGTACCAGCAGCATTCAACAGCGACTACCTTAGTGGCAGCAATGCGATGATGAGGATCTGCAGGGCATGGAAGATACAAACAACTGTTGGCCGGAGTGCATCTGTGGCAGCTATTCTTTCCACATGCATCCGCTCCATGTTCTCTATTATCCTCCGCATCTGTGCCAACTCTCGGCTGACATCGCTGAGGCCACTCTGAGTAGACTGTTGTTTTCCTCTCAGAGGCATGACTCCAGTAATGTCAGGCATGGATTGTTGGACATCATGGAATGAACTGTGGGTGTCTGTTAGGGAGTGTAAGTGGTCCCTGATGTGACTTAGACACCCACATATGTCATCTGATTTGGCTGCCATGTGGTTAAACCCCACCCGCACCTGTTCAGCCACCTCCTTCTGGCAGTCTAACACCTGGCCTTGGAATGCGATGCGTTCTTCAGTGAGGTACTGGGAGCTGGTGGTGGGTGCTTCCTGCTGTGTGGTCTGTGCAGGGGGTGGGGTCTCCATGATGCAGCTGGGCTGCCCTGCTCCTGGAGGTGGGTTGCCGTAGCTGTCCATGAGCTGTTGTAGGGCGTCGGTGTCGAAGGTGTGGAGGTCCTCTTCATCATCACTGATGAGTTGTCTGGTCTGCTCTGCAGGAGGTTTTAATTGTCCCTCTGCAATGTGAAGGGAGATGCATTTTATCATTGTTTTGACATGTATGTTGATGCATTGTTCAAGTTTACATATAGACTGCATGACAATGTACATGTTCACTGTTTGGGAGGAGCTGACTATTTGATGCAGGACAGTGGACATTTGAACTACATCACGGATGTGAGGTTGTACACGCACATTATCATCTCACAGTTTCCTACTATGCCAGATGTGAATGGCCAGTTTCTACGCACAAGCAGAACCAGTTGTGTACTCTGTTCTGTAGTGGAAGTATTGCACTTTGTACCACATTGTCATCAGTGTTGTTGTGCTATTATTGCTATGTGTGTGAGCTGCATTGTGGGAGAGTTGCCCCTGCAGCGGTGATTTTGCTGCCCCTTATCCCTTTGAGGCAGTGTGCCTTTGACTTCTGTTCTTCTGCAGTGCTGAGATGTTGCAGACTTGGCTAATTTTGACTCTTGTTCGGATTTTGGACTCTTGGGCATGGTTTATCCACAGATGTGTTGTTGACGTCAGGGGTTGTTTGTGCACGTGAATGTGTCAGAGTGTGACCTGCTTCTTTCCGGATGTGTTCCATGCTCAGCCACCTCAGGGTCGTGGCATGCACCATGTCATGATAATTGGACTGCAGCCATGCTATTTGTCATGCAGTGTCACTTGCATTGTCAGTGTGGCTCACAGACATGCAGCTTTGCTGGTTTTAACACATGTGCATGGGTTGGTTGTGAGATTGATGCTGTGTGGGGAGGGAACCCTTTGTCCCCATAGTGGATGGGGGCCTACTTGCTGTTTGCATGTGTGCTGCAGAATGCCAAGGGGATCAGGGATATGATCCAGAGTCATTGTGGGTGTGCAGTGTGCTCTACTTAATTGTACATGTGTGCCATTGTGTCCATCTCCCCCTGTCCCCCCAGACCCTGTTCGGTACTCACCCTGTTGCTGTTGTGTCATGTCATGTTGAGCCGTGTCAGAACCCCCAACTCCTGCCACCGTCTCCCCACTGATGACTGTGCACACCATATCCTCCATCTCATCCAGCTTCTGTTGTTACGCTGGACTGCAACCCCAGTCTGCATTGCTGCCTGATGGTTGTCAGTGAGTTTCTTCTTGGTTTTGTGCTTCGCATCATTCCATCGCCTCATGACCTCTCCAATTGTCCTCCTCCTCACTCCGACTGCATTCACCTTGTCCAGGATGGACTGCCATATTGCATTTTTATTTCCCAATGAGACGTTGGAGGTGACGAACAGTTGTTGGTGGTGTTCTATCACCTCTGTGATGATGATCCTGTTTTCCTGCGGACTGAACCTCGTCTTCCTCGTCTTCTTCTCCTTGCCCTTCCATGACCCTGAGGTCCCAGGCTGGTCCTCCTTGTGGGGCTTGTGGGGTTCTGGTCGTCCTCTGTACTTGCTCCAGCTTCCTCCATGGTGCTAAGCAGTTTAAATTATTTTGTTTGTGTTTTTCGGTGCTTTTATAGTGCATTTTGCCACATGATTCGTGGGAATTGCAGGCCTGTCACTGGTTCTAGCTGATTATTGTATCGCAATATGGGACATCGCCGTTTTTTCCGCGTTCATGTTTCGCATTTTTTAGCCATCGCGTTAATTTTAACGCGTTCATTTGATGCGTTATCGTGAGACTATCACATGGTAACACTGTGTTGAGAATACAACATTAACACAGCGTTATTTTCCCGCGATAGACTGCGATATGCAAAGTTACGTTGAGGTAATTTTGCGATAATTATCACGCGTTCTTGAGAATATCTCCCCTAGAATACAAAGGAGTCGTCATAAGATTGAAGGCAGTTGGAATCAGTAGGATGGGTTGGCCTGGTGAACTCTTTTACATTTTCACTTAGAAGAATTTTTGGAATATAAATCGATCCTCTGAGACGAAGCTTGGATAGGCTCAAATGTCTCAGGTTTGCTAAGCAAGCACCATTGAGGAAGGGATGTTGAAGATTGCATGAAAGCCAGTTAATGTCCAGCAACTCCATACAAAACAGTTGATTGTTGCCATGACATGAGACAATGGTCACTGACCTTTGCAGTAAAAGACAATCTCCAAAGGGATTCTGGCTGTTCACGATTCCTGTGAAATCTTACAACTACTATGTCTCACCTTGTACTGGCCAGCGTTAATTTAAGGGCAAATTGCACAGTGGGAATCCATAAAAATGGGGAATAACGTGGTAAACATTTGGCACTTTAATTAGAGCTAAATCTTAAGTGATGACATTAATCTAAAAATGGCATTACCATGTCATTGATTTTGTTCCAGTAGTGGGGGCGGTGCGTCTTCATTTCAATACAAGCATTTCTATTGCTGGTTGCTTTACAACACCTCTAATGAGCCACTTTACAACTTTCTACACAACTTTTTGAAGTTGCATTCTCTCTTTCTAACTGCTCTAGAAAAAATCACAAGCTCTTCTAAATTGTCCTTTTTGCTGCAACTCATTTAATTGGTTTCACATATGTTTTCCAAATTGTCTCCACCTTCTCTGAGCAACTAAATTGCTTTCACTAATAACAACACTCTGATTAATCCCATTTATTGTTTCACTGTTAATGTATTATTACGACTAATGTCAATTGCAGTACTCATCCTTCTCATCCAACATTTGTTACTTATCAACAATATTTATAATTTTTGCTGCAAGATAGAAACTAGAGACCAGTGCCTAATTTGTGAAAGAAAGAGTGCCTGTGTCCAAAGCTCTTTACAAAAGCCAGCGGCCAGTGCAATTCAATCAATCAATCAATCAGTATTTGTTAAGCGTGGCTACTTACCTGTGAGGGTCTCACGGCGCAGTGTTGGGGGCGCTGCAGGCCCTGATGTGCGCTGAGAATCAGTCAAATAGCCAGGTCTTGAGATCCTTCCTGAATTGGGTCAGCGATGAGGATAGCCTGAGGTGGAGAGGCAGGGTGTTCCAGTTTTGGACAAGAATCTTCCTACGGTCCTGGTCGCATAGATAAAGGAACAGTGGCAAGGGCCAGTTCGGAGGCGCGGAGGTGTCTGGTGGGTACATGAAATGAGAGGCGGTGGAATTAATTGTCAGCATGCTGAATACCAAGGTTGGCAGTACTAAATCAACCTGATGCCTATTTAATCTACTACCACTTACCAGGAGGTAATGCTGTTAATCATTGGAACCAAAAAAGTCAAACAACGTGGCACTATTTGCTCGACATCATAAGGGGCAAGAAAACATAGGATCACATTTACAATGAATAGGCGTAGGCCAGTGGCGCAAGTTGTTTTGCTGCACTCCCTAACGCTAATCTGAAAGGGCAGAAATGCACTGTATTTATAAGATACAGTGCATTCTTGTCTTTTCTGCCTGCACCGGTGCACAATTTGGTCCAAGGGTGTCTGTGCTGTTGGCAGGATTGCTTTTGTGCAGGAAGCAATACCTTTCTGCACAAAAACAATCCATGGATGCTTTTTTTCTCGCAAGAAATGTGCATGCGCGGGCGGCCCCGCATGTGCATCTGGACGGAAGAAGTCGTCGCGAAAGAGAAGAGGGAGCCCCGGGACGCCGCGTACCAGGTAAGTGCCTTTAATTTACTTTTACAGTATTTTTAAAAACAAATTAGGTATGTAGAAGAGGGTGGGAGGGAGGCGGGTGGCGCGTAGTGGGGCTACACGAAGTGTGTGGGTGGGCGTAGCTTCCTGCCCACTTCACGAAGCTTCGCATAGCCCCACTACGCATACTAGGCCCACCCTTACTCAACGCAGGAGCGAGAGCCACGACCGACTACCTTGCAGAAGGCGGCGCCCACAAGGGGTGCAGGCACGGGCCTTATTTGGGGAGATGGAATTGGCTGCACTGGTTTTCTTTGTGCAGCATCACCTCTCCTTAACCCTGGCAGCCGTTGGTAGGCCTGGGTCCGGGTACGGGATGTGGGAGCATCGGCAGCGGTGGGGAAAGGTACACCGGGCAGTGTTTCACTTCTCTGGGGTCCAGCGCACCCAGAACCAACTGACGCACCGGTGGTCCGATATCCTGGACTGGGAGCAGGACCTGCTGGACCTGCTAGGAGTGAATGTCCCGGGTCTTGGTGAGTAACTATTTAATTATTACTACTTTGTGTCTGTTCTTCTGCTCTGTGTTACATATTACGAATATCTTTTTTTTCCCCAACCAGCTAGAATGCTGCTGCTTATATTACAGGTAAATTACGTTTAAAAGTATGTGATTGTTATGACACGGGTGCTCTTCTGCACTACTAATCTTACTTGTTTGCAACTTTGCGTTTGCGCTCACTTAGCATGATTATGTAAGAGTTTATTTTAGAGAAATTAAGTTATGTAATGCTATAGTGACTCTAGTCATTACTTTGTCCTGTCACTAAGAGATGGGTCGGATTGATACTTAGGTTTAGTTACTTTGTATGAGTTTGTAATTTTTTTGTGGTATGCGTGATGCCCCCTCTGTTACGGCACGTGCTTCTAGCTCCCAGTCTTTAGTAGAAACTTTTCTAGTTTGTGAATTGAGCGGTAATAGGCTTAGGACTAGCAGAACATCAGCATCAATCAATCAATGAACCAAAAATTTGGTGTATACAAAAATGTAGTCATGTGTCCTCCATTTGACCATTTATGCATTGTTGAGGACTAAAAGAAGTGGAAATGCATATTTAATGTACAATTGGCACGCCTGGAATAGGTGGGCTGGGTCAGGTGTTACGCACTACTTAGGCTAAGTTAGTATTCTGGATTCAGAACGGAAGACTGGATTAGTGTTGATAAATAGTAAGCAGTCGATCCGCGAATCCCCCGATACTACTTGTTGACCAGATGAGATTGGTCAATTTATTTATTGCAATTGATGTTTACATAAATGTTTTTTTGACCGTCCTTTAAAAATGTTTCATTTGTTTCACACCAATCATCAATGTTTGTCTCTTTCTTATATCTTTCCGGTTCGGCACCCAGGGGCAGGCAGACAGGGTCGCAGTCGGCGGGAGGGGCACAACAGCAACAGGAGGACACCGACGAGGGCTCTTCTGCTGGCCCTAGTAAGTCTTCTTGTTTTTAATATTAATAATTCTTATTCCAGAACTTTTACTGCATCGTATTTTTTCCGAACTATGTTTCCGTTTCCTAATGCTATTTTTTACCAACAATTATCCTTCGATCTGGACTATCTGTTTCGAAATTCTTGTTATCCCTGCCTCTAACTGCCTCTGCTATGATGACTCTCTGTACTACTACTACTATTAGTCTGTCTGTAGTAGCTAAGCTTGCCCAGTTGGCCACTCTTTATTTAAAAGGTTTTAAATAAAACTCAGATTCACCAATAGCTCTAGCCATTGAGTCCAGTCCTTTGGGTTGTCCTCTTGTACAACTTCTAGTCTTATTGATCTTGAGTCTTTGTTAATCTTGAGGCTTTTCAACATTTCCCACCCACAAATGCCCAACCAGATTTATTACTATTTGATAGGATAGGACATACTACTACTGTTGAAGGGATTTTGCACATACAGAACTTTGCACAAGAAAATAGGATGTTGGTGAAGGGAGGTTGGACCTTCTTCACACCTCAATCAGTTCAGAACCCACAACAATCCCCTTCCCGACTAGGTATAGTAGTGTCTCGTCATAACTATTAGTTCTCCGAACCATCCCCCCAAGATACTAAACAAGTAGACAACCCAGAACATAACACACCCGACCTCTCAGTCGTGGAAGTCGTGGAAGCAATGTACATGCACACCCTACCTTTTGCTCGCTCACTCGTGTAAGTCCACACCAAATACCACCGAGTCTATGTAAGTTCAAAAGTTTTATTTTTTTGAATGGACAAGCTCTGTACGTTGTTCTATAATGCAGCACCAACAAGAAAATGCATAATATTAAAACAATAAACATTGTTACACTTACTTACAGTTACAACAACTAGAAGTCCATAGGAAAAAAATGGGAAATCATGATAACTGAACAGTGGTGGAAGCACCACCATCCCCTTGGTAGGAATATAGTTTATATAAAATTATAAATGAAGATCTCTGAGCGAATTCTGGGGACCCCTCACCTTAGATGAACCTAGTACTGGTAGTTGTTACATAATAAGCTCTGCAAAGCTTTGGTTTGTAGGAGGGAATCTTCCATCTGTAATGATAAAAATGGTGCGCGTTAGTACATTGCAAGCATTTCTCAGCCGTGCCAAAAAGTATAGCATTTTTATGGATAAGCAATATGGACTAACACCAGAACTTCATAAAATAGTGGCTTGTTAATGTTTTGGTTGACCTTGTACGCAGCGCTTAGACAGTAGTAGTATGAGGTCATGTGGGCTCAAAGGTGTCTTATACAACAAGCTGCGAAATAACGTCACGTGTGCAAAAATAAAAGACACAAAGGTAAAATGGTTGCATGGCTCGGGTTAACTAAGCAAAGACTAAAATGACCCTAGGGACCATATAGCTACTAGTGTCTACTCTACTACTACCTGATTTGTACTAGTGATGTATGTTGTATACTATTAACTCATTTTTCAATCTTGCTACTGACCAATAGGGGGAAGTGTATATGACACCTAGAAAATGTGTAATTTTTTTTCTACGCACACTACCGTCCACCAGTGCCGGGGCCAGGGGCGAAGGTGACGCGGCTAGCGAGGATGCGGCAGTTCCGGATGGAGTTGCAGGGGGCGAGCCAGCACCAGTGGCGGGCGGGGTAAGTTAGATTCATAATCCTTAACTATTGACATTACACTCACTGCAAGGGTGTACTGTATGTATACTGTACTGTTGAGACTTAGGGCCCCATTAGGATGGTGGGCAAATAGTCACCGCCGGCCTGGCGGGGCAAACCACCCGCCATCCCAGTAGAAAAGACCCCCGCCATATTACAATGTGGTAACAGCCATATTAGAATGTGCATTTTGGAATGCCTTTCAGTGGCGGCATTGCCGCCACGGAAAGGCATGCGGAGTATGCTTGGGGGGCCCGTTGCGGGCCCCCATGGTTTCTGGGGGATGGGGGATGCACATGGGGGGTACTTATGGTATTCCCCTGCCTTTCAAAGCACAACATGGCAGGCACTGCGTGGTGCCTGTCACGTTGTGCTTTGAAAAGCACAACATGTATTTTTAGCACCGCCCGCCGCAATGAAAAATACAGGATGCGCCTGCGACTGTGGAGGGTGCATCCTAATTGCCCCCACGGGACCCCAGCCCTTATGGTGGGCGGTCCCTTTTAGCATGAGGATGGTGGGCGGACAAAGTCGGCCCGCCATCCTAATGATGTCCTAAGTAAGTAAGAGTTGTTGTGAACGTTTGAAGAGTGAAGACACCCTTTAATTGGCATTAGTAAAGGCATTAGGGGCGGGAGTATTGAGTAACCAATGGCCTCTTCTATCTGATTTCAACTCCGCTTTGAAAGTTTTATGGAGAAGACTAAGTCAGATCAGATCACCTGGTGTTGAACTAAAAAGGGAAAGATGGGTGGAAGGAAGAAGGACGGGTGAGATTTAATATTTATGACTGACAGAGAGAAGGATACATGTGATGCAAGCATGCAAATTGCAAAGTTGGCCGATAGGAATCTGATGCATGGTTGGTTGAATGCCTGAAAAAATCCCGCAAATGTTAAAGCCCAAGCAATTGGGAGGATAGATACATACCACAAATGTTATGTACTGTGCTTTATAGTGCTACCATGCCACTATGTGTATAATTAACTTGTCTTACTGTTTTTCTAAGAGTATATTTTACAACAGTCTTCTTTTTGATACACAGCTACTCCTTCCAAGCTGGATCGGAAGGAGTTGGCCGCCAAGCCACGGCACCGGAAGCTGGAGGCAATATTATTGGAATATCGTCGGCTGGTGGTCCTTGAAGAGGAGGAGGAGGAGGCAGCAGCAGCTGAAGGCTCCTCCAATGCCCCCGGCCCCAGCCACGGCCCTCCAGTGGATCAGCTCCACCGTCTGGCGGCGAAGGAACCATTGATGTTTGAAAATCAACACCACCACCTTTCCATCACTGGTGTCCCCCCACTGTGGCTGCAACTGCCGCGCTCTAAAGCACCGCGTCGCTCTACTTGAGGAGGTCCTCCAAAGACAATCCCGACAGACATAGGAAACCCTGTTTATTGCCCCTTTTTTGTATTTATTGTTTTGGTGGGTGGGAATTGGGAGTTGGGGTTTTGGACAATTGGACATTTGGTTGTACGTTTTCTTTACGGACATTGGTTGGGGTTAGGGAGAGGGGTGGGTCAGGTTTTGTGTTTTTTTTACATAGTTTATTTTTGTTAGGGTTATATTAAATCAATATTTCTACATTACATACAATGTTGTTAATGTTTTGTAGGTGGGGTTACTGTTTTACATCACACTGTTTCCTTCCTGGTGCAGGTCTGCCCATAGCCAGTGTTTGATTTAAATAATTTTCTGACTGTGTAAGACACAAACAGATAGATGCCGCACCCCTTACTGTTTGAGTTGTCCTACTAGTACTGTCAGTCTCTCTCTTCTAGTCTATGCATTCTTTAACTGGACTCAAAGGGGTATGTGAATTTATTGAAAACATGTCCATTATTAATTATGCCTCCCCCAAACTTTTCTTACCTTTGCTTGATGTTTAACTTAGGCACAGCGATGGCTGCATGGTGATGATGGTTTCCTTTCCGAACATGCCATGATTGTGGTGGTGGTAGTAGTAGTAGTAGACACTGACAGGGCAGCATCATTTGCAAAAAAAGAAAATGAGACGATCAGTCACCTGAGAGAACTGTTCAAGGAGTAGTAGAATGAAGTACAGTACAGAACTTACCAAGCAACAATAATATGCAAAAATATTTTACAACAAGACATAATGGTGGTGGGGATAGCCTACTAGACAGAGTTACAAACTATAGTTGTGTCAAGTCACTTGACTAGGCCTACAGTACACTCGACACAAGCGCAACAGTTAGTGCTGTGTATGAGGATGACAACAAATCGAATCAATGCCGGCAATTAATGCAGATGTATATGTTCCTTTGGTAAATAAAAATCACCACTAAAATATACTGCTCATGGGTGGGAAAGCAGAAGAAGATCCTCGCTCTGACTTGAAATTGAAGTACTTTTGCTTTCGCTGCATCTGCCCCAGCAAGCGTGTGACAAATTATTGGTGTACATTTAATTTAGTCACACCTCAATAAGTCACACAGCCCGGGGGAATAGGGTTAGGTTTTGTTGTATGGATGGGAAGGGGGGTTTGGGGAAAGGTTTGAAAATGAAAAACAGTACGCATGGACAAACAACAAACTCTGTAGACTACCATATCCATATCAATATGATAAGGGAGAAAAAGGAAATCAATGCATGATGACGATTCATAAGGAGACCCGGATTACATACAGTTTTTGGTCAGTTGTTCCGGGCTTACTTTTGCATATAGCAAGTACAATTTTTAAATATTAGTAGGGATGAATCATAAATAGAGAGCAAACCTAATGATAATAATAACAACAACAAGAAGAACACACACTGTTGTAAAGAGTGTCGACCAAAAAATGAAATAAATTATTTAAAAGATGATGAAAGTTGATACTGTTACTGTGTTATCCTGGTCAGAAATGTGGATTTGCCTCTTGGCATTCCTCTTGGTCCTCTTGTCCATCAATCTTGGGTTTCACCACTGCCTGCCTGATGTAGATTTATTGGTAAGGTAAGTGTGCATTGTTTTCCCAAGTACAGCACAGGGTAAGGCCCGGCCTTTAATTGTAGATGGAAATACAAAAGGGATATTATTAAAAAACAAAGCTGAAAAAAAAGCTAAAATTATGGTGTAGTGCAACAAGAACACTTTCCGAGGTGGCATGTATGCATTATCTCTACTCTAGTCCGTTTCCAGCATTGACCTACAACAGCAACAGGACAGAGCAGGCCCACAGTGATGGCACAATGCTTAGCACATCCTCCATTTAGACAGAGTAAATTATTTTAAAGAGTTGGACAAAGCACATATCCAGCAACATAGCATTTTACAATTTAAGTGACTAAATTAATGCACCGCAGTCATACCACCGCTACACTGGACTCCCCTTCTACACAGACATTTAGGTCTGCTGTGGTTGTTGACTTGTTTACCTTTTATGCCACTCATGAAACGTCCTGACTTGTTATTATTCCATCAATCATCTCCGATACTTGTACTGACTGACTGTGAAGATCGGCCTGCAGTAGAATTACAATTTTGTTACTAAACAACAAGAGTAGAAATATTATTGACTTGAGTCACTCTTTAGTGTGTACACTAAGACTAGTGCACCTTGACTTCACTTCATGCACAACAAAAAACAAAAAGACAAACACCAATCACTCAGAGTCAGGTGTCCAATGCATGCCATTCATTTTCATTACCTGTTCCTTGTCATCTTAAGTTAAGGGGCTGTCTCTCTCACCATCATCATCATGGACGGTGCTGTTGTCATACTCAGTTTGCACAGATTGAGTTCCCTTCCTGTATTCAATCAAAAGCAATGTATCAAGCTACAGTAGAAGTACACATTTTTATTAAAAATAGTTGCAAGAGGTGAAAATTGCCTTGAGTTACTTTTAGAGTATAGAATGATGATTATTACAAATAGTGCACAATGAAATAACTTCATGCACAACAAACAACAACAAAATCACTCAGTCTGCGTCCAATGCATGGCATCATTCATTACCTGTTCCATCTCATTTTCAGTTAATGGGCAGTCTCTCTCGGCTCAGAAAGGAGGATAGCTTAGTCATCATGTTCCACTTCTTTTGGAGGGACTAGGAAAGATTTTATTTTTCTTCTATTTTGCATCATCCAATCATCATCTGTCTTGAGGGCAATGGATTCAGGGATATTCAGGAGGATGGAGAAGAGGAGCTGGATTCGGAGGACTGTACTGTGAAATGCAGACAGCTGAAATTCGTATATTGAAATAAAAAGAGTAGAAGACGGTGGTGATGGATCTGTTGTGATTCAAAGTTTGTAACCGGAAAGACAGACACAAATAAAGGAAAATCAGGGAGGAAGACAGTAAGTGCAAGCCTAATTGTCAGGGAAGTATAGCTCGTCCTCAAACTCTGGGGGTTCAACCAGAAGTAGGTAATCATCATGTAATACACTACTTCTGTCACCTGAGCCTCTGTCCTCATCTACCTCCCTTGATTCATGTATTGTGTAATTCGGTGGTATGAAGTGCTGATTCATTTTGATCATTGTTAACCTCTCCACGTTTTTGGCAGAGAGACTGGTCCTTCTCACTGTTACAATGGAACTAGCAGCACTGAAAACACGTTCGGAAGAGACACTTGCGACAGGGCAAGCCAGATAGCTTATCGCCAGCCTGCTGAGCAGTGGCCATTGGGCCCTTTTCCCATACCAATACCGCAGTGGGTTTTGATCAATATACACCTCTGTTGGGTCGTCCAGATAGGCCTGGACCATCCGCTCAATGTTCAGGGGTGCTAAACTTTTTTCACTGTGCATGGGCACTGCGTTTACCAATGCCTAAATGTGAATACCAATCCTGTAAAGATTCTACTGGGCCGAATGATCCAGTTATTGCTGTTGTCGATAGTGATGGTGAGTGTTCTGAGCCAAACGCACTGCCCTCAGCCTCCGAAGTTGCACTTGATGCCGTATGCCCTGATGCAGTAATTGTTGTGGGTTGATCTAGCGGGCTTTTAAATTTAATTAGCAGCCGTTCATTTTCCAACTTACTCGCTGCCTCAGCTATCCAAGTTTTGTAGCGGGCAACATCCATCTCTGAAAAAGGAATTAATGTCTTCAATGCTAATTTTGTTTGTGGATCCAGAATTGTGGAAGAAATTAATGTTCTTGTGTCAAAATCTTATTTTGCACCCTTGTATTGTCAGCTAAGCGACGGGCTAAGCTCTCCACCAACTCTTAGGCTTCTTTTTTTCCTCTACACCTTTGTATGATTCATTCACCGCCTTCAGCTGATGCTCTAGCATTTACAATAATGGGATAGCTTAGCCCATAATACAGTCCTCCTTGCTGACTTCACGTGTGAAGACTTCAAATGGACGAAGCATGTCAGTCAGACATTTAACTAGGCACCATTGTTCCATCTGAAGGGTCATGCCTTTCACAGTAGCATCCCCTCTTCGCATGACATATTCATTGAGTGGCCTGTACTGCTCAAACAGATGATCAAGCATGGAATAAGTTAAGTTCCAACGTGTGGCAACCTCCTGGATGAGTGCTTTGATTGGCATTTTATATTCACGTTGAATGATCCTCAGCTGCTTCCGAGCTTTAAAAGAATGGCTGAAATGAGTGCATATTCTTCGGCAGGTGGTCAATAAGTTGCTGACTATGGGTTCTTTTTTCAGAAAGTCTTGAACTATCAAGTTTATGCAGTGCGCCAAACACGGAACCCTGAAATAGGAACCAAGCTCCATGTACATTACTGCCATTATCTGTGGAAACAAAACCAATACTAAGCCCTCTTGGGCGCAACCATTCAAAAACCTTGCTGCGAAACTCTTACAAAATGTTTACAGCAGTATGAGATTTCTCCATGGCGAACGGATGTATTTCAGTACAACGCAATCTTTTTAATCGCGGTACTTTACAACGCGGTTTTCACAACGCAGGTCATTACAACGACTTGCGTTGGAGCGTGCTGGATTGAGGATTAATTTAATTTTCTATTCCAACTCCAGCCCACGTAACAGTAGGGAAGGTGTTGGAATAGAAAATCAAACTATTCCTTAACCAAGAGCGCCATCCTGCGCAAGTCGTAGTAATGACTTGCGTTGTAATGGCTGCGTCGTAATGGTCGCGTGGTGTAAACACAGCGTTGTAAAGGATGTTTCCCATGGCGAACATGGCTACAGTTGCATTTTTCCGAGTGGCTGTAAAAATCTGAGTTGTGTCAAGAGCACCTCCTTCAGATAGCTTATCTCTAAACCCCACAAAAGAGACCCAGTGTGCAGTGATGCACATGTAATCTGTGGCTTGGCAACTGGTCCACATGTCTGTTGTCAGGTGGATATTGTGAACAGCACTCTGCTGCAAAGCTTGTCCAACCAATTCCAGCAGATCATGATGTAGTGCCGGAACAGCAATTCTTGCAAAATAGGACCGACTGGGAACCTACAATTTAGGGCAGATGGCTGACACAAATTCAAGAAAACCCACCCCTTCCAGAAATGAAAAAGGGAGAAGGTCCAGCGCTAACATTTTAGACAGCCTTGCATTGTACAACCGTGCCATTGGGTGGTTGCGTTGGAACTGCCCCTCCAACCTAAGCAAGCTCTCAATGGTAGGCTGGATTACTTTCCTTTGTGGTGCTGTTGTTTTCATCAACCCACTTAGGCTCAACGGCGCACTTTGTTTCATTGCTGTACTCAGTTGGCTTGGTGTCTCAGCCTGACTCTGAGTATGGCTCTTACTGCGGTGCCACTGATATGTTGCTGAGGAGGATGTGGGCGGTACCACTACACTACTGGAGACAGGGCTAGAAATGCCTTCCTCTTCTTCAACTTCCACCGCAATAATATTGTCCCCTGAGTCTTCATGCCCAACATCAATGGGTTGATTTTTTTTACTTTGTGTTAAGTGAAGTAGGTGATTTTCCCACACAATAGTGTGGTGTATTTTGTGATGACTTGTTTGGCCTCCGGTGCCATAG
Source organism: Lissotriton helveticus (assembly GCF_964261635.1). Taxonomy (NCBI): domain Eukaryota; kingdom Metazoa; phylum Chordata; class Amphibia; order Caudata; family Salamandridae; genus Lissotriton; species Lissotriton helveticus. The sequence continues at coordinate 1,202,017,868 of NC_136057.1, forward strand.
TTTGTACCCTGCGTACCCCGCCAAACACCTGTGCGCCAAATTGAGCATACAGCAACGTTCTCCTCATTAGTGCTAACCGAAAAGAAGTCCCAAACAGGTGAGGAGAACTTTCTGGCACTGCTGGATGTGCCATTTTTAATACCAGGTTAACTAGAGGGTGTGCTTGGAATGTGGCTCTGTGCAGCTACACTGTGACTTCTACTACCACTACCTACTGAGATGGTTGAGCTGGATGTAGGTCCCTGCCGGGCCTTTGAAAATATGACAGTTGGAGGTCGTGGTGGTGTAACCTGTGTTGGTGGTATCCGTGCTACATCCCGCTCAGCAGCAGCCTTTCCGGATAGGGTGATCATGTTGGTCTCTATCCCCTTTAGGGCGGGAGTGATGTGCGTGATGACTTCATCAACATCATCCCCCTCTTGTACATCTACCACCATAGCTCTAAGTTTTTCTGTAACCTTCCTTTTCAGTAGCATTGTCTTGTGGTGTGCATCACTCTCAGACTGAGCTGGTGGCTGCCAAGTGGCATCACGATCATCAGAAGCGGGGCTTGAAGAAGAAGATGATGGACTAAGCCTCCTTTTCTTTGCTGGTGGTCTGGAAGACAATAGATCTTCCGAAACAATGGTTTGCTCCACTTTGTCTGAAGGAAGCTCGAGTTCCTGAAATGCCCCTACTTCAGGAGCAACAACTACTATTGTGGGCTGTTCTTGCAGCTGCTGCTGTTCTTGTGGCTGCTGCTGTTCTTGAGGCTGCTGCTATTGTTGTTGCGGCTGCTGCTGTTGTTGTTGCGGCTGCTGCTGTTATTGTTGCAGCTGCTGCTGCAAACTTATCCGCTGAGTTTCCGCCTGCGTTGATTTGTACTAATTTGCGATAATGACATTTCAACATCGCTGCTCGTTATTAAACTGGATACCTCTGCGACACTCAAGGGCTTGGGCCTAGATTGGTGGGGTTAGACCGTTGGTGCGGAGGTGCTGCTCCCAGCTTGGTTCCCAGACAACGCTGCTGCAGGCGTAATGTTTTTGGGCCCAAAAAAAACATTGGCCGGCACACCAGTCGGGGTTAATAGCACTTCCTTTTTCTGTTCATTCTTCTCACCGGCAACTTTCATAGTACTGGACCTGGTACCTTTCTTTGGGGCCATCTTCTTCAGATGTCAGGCAGGACGCAGGTGCACAAGTTGTGGTCACACATGGACGTGATGCGCAGCAGGAATTCTGTCTGGCTGGCAGTACAATGGCTGATCATGATGACACCTCCTCCTCTGGCTTTTTGTGCACCCAAAAGCAAATAAGCCAGGAGAAGAACATCAGTGAAATGTTGCATTTGTTGTTGTGGTTCAGTTACAACTGTACTAGTACAAACAAACAAACGAAAAATATAGTCTAGCCATTTCTGAGACTTTGTCAACAAGGGCTATATTATACTACTGTGTACACACTACACTCTCAGGAAGTTTAGGAAAGAGAATAAGGACCATCAAAATAAAAATGTAATGGAAGTGGGGTGGACCCTATTTGCCGTTAAATTATTTGAGCATCACATCATTCATGGAGCTGCTGCTGGCAAAGGGGATGGATGGATGGAAGCAGTAAGCCTATAAAAAAAACATGCAGGCCCATATGGCAAAAGCAGGACACTAATAACTCCCACCACAAAAAAAGACCACCAGCCACACGGACACTCACAAATCACAAGCAACAAGCAGGGGGTCTGGGAAACATCAGGAGCTGACAAAAGGCCTATAAAGGCCAGGCAAAGGATGCATGCTAAAGCACACTGCTCTGCCTTTTTAATGCAATAAAATGCAAAAACAAAAATACACAGGCCCAAAAAAGGTCTGCAGGGTGCATGCATCGCACACCAACACACACAACAAAGGCATTTCTTTAAGACACCCAACATCAGAAACCCCACCCCAAAAAAGCTCATTTCCCAACTCAATCCAATGCCATCCATGCCCTAAATGATGTCTAAATTCAACAGACCACACAGAAACATTTGTTTAATGCAGCTGTGGCTACCAGCTCTGAGCCTACTGAATGAAAGCAGGCCTGTTGGCAGACAAGGCCAGACAAGCTTGCAGGCTAGGCTTCAAAATGACCACCAGCCACATGGCCAGGCCCAACAACAGAAACCCCACCCCAAAAAACACATTTCCCAACTCAATCCTATGCCATCCATGCCCTAAATGATGCTTGAAAAAGAAATACATTCAAAACACACCAAAGGAACAGTTGCTTCATCATGCACCCACCCATGACTTGCACAGGGCCTACTGACTACTACCCACAACAATTTAAAAAAAAGGAATGACAAGTACCAAAATTAAATTGTAGTTGCAACAACTGTAATGCCCCCAATCAAACAGACACAATAACCACTTACTTGTAAAATATCCAATTCAAAAATCCTCAAATCAAATGATAATGATACAGCAGACAAAAAAAGTGATCTTTCCAGTTCAAAATCCAAAGGCAGAATGAGCAGGAGGTGGACAAAGCACTGGGAGGAGCCTGCTGGACAGGAAAGGGAAGTTGGAGATTCTGTGGCACGTCCTCCCTCTCCCCCCATTTTAAAAAAGGACTCCTTGCACAAAAAAGGACAGCCAAATGTCAATCTGAGGAGTTTTCTTCATCCAAATCATCATTTGCAGAAGGTTTCATGCTGCTAGAGATGATATTCTTCTCCAGATTGAAAATTTTACATGTTTGAGTTCTCGAGTTTCACCTTACTTCTGCGGCCAAAATGATGTGGTTGCGTTCTCTCGCTCCCTGTCACGTTGGATATGACGTGTTTGGGTTCTCTTGCTCCTTGGCGCGTTCGATATGATGTGTTCGCGTCCTCACGCTCTCGCTCGCGGTGTAGAATGACGTGTTCGAGATCTCATAATCTCGCAGTGCATGATCGTGAGACGAATGACGTGATCGTGGGCGTGAACTCTCGCGACATAGTGCAAACGGCTACCAACATCTCGTGGAGCACGCGACCGGATCAGGAAAACTTGTCAGCGAATGCGGGGATCCCAGTAAGGCGATCGCGGGCACGAGAACGTATTTTCAATGCGAGAGCATGAAAAAAATATCCGGTATGCTGCGGATCGCGGAAATTTTGCCATTTTCGCGCTGTACGCTAAATGCGAAAATGTCAAATTGTTGCAAATTCCGCGAACGGACCGGAATTTGATACCCACCCCTAAAGGAATTGCCCCTGCATGCCGGAACCCTAAAAGGTGGAATCTGTAATATGCATGCGGGAATGAGGAGTTCTAGCCACCACTAGTATGTTTTTTTCATCTCATTTTCATTAGTCATCGAACAATTCCAATTTGGAAACATGGTCACCTATGTTTTCTATTTCTTCACATGCAAAGGGATTTGTTAGTTGGTGCTAACCCAGGTCCATCTTTAGCGATGGTGGTGCTCAGTGCAACATCCTTTTTTGCCACTCCCCCATACGACTTCCTCCTTTAATTTCCTCACTGCCACGCAAATAAAGTGCCCCTCATCTATCCATAGCCTCTCTCACAAATACATTTAATTTGTGTTTTAAAGCACTGGTAAAGGCTGGCTTTACTAATCCAGTAAGATATATACTAAAAAATACAGATTTGTTCTATCAGAATATCCCAAATTAATATTTTCTTCATCCTCCTTTGAATGAAATCAGGCTTTTGGAAAATATATTGGGATAACAGACTGGTACATAGATTCAGTCAGTTTGTGGCTAATTACTTGGTTACTATCCAGCTGTAGCCAATCAACTGATTCAACATCACTATGGGGGTGAAAGGGTGGGAGTTTGTATGTTAGGTTGTATGCCTGTATTCACTATGAGCAAGTTTAGCCAGTGTGTATGTCCTAATCCTAAACTGGAAATCGGCAAAGGGCAATGCCATCTTACAATATTACTCCACCGAAAATGACCCCTAAATGTCGAGAGCTTCAGAAATACTGCAACAGTTTGATTGAGTTTGACTCTTAGGTAGATTGTCCAGAAATAGCACACAGCAAATAATAACACTGCTGTTACCCAGCAGTCCATGTTTTAGGCCACAATGCCAAGAGTACAGAACATAGATCCAGCAACGCAGCTTGTGAGCTGTTGTAGTGTTTGTGGGCACAGTGTTCCTTTGGCAGTGCTTTGCCCTGATGATAACATGAGGATCCTGACAGTATCCCGCCCTCTAATTGTCTCTCCACTCCAAGGTTTGTGAGGATACTATCTGTTAAATAAACACTCTAAAAGAGGTCCATGGATAGACAAGGGAGATTCCTAGGACCTGCTCTCTGGTTCTTCTAGTTTACTAAATACCAAATCTGTCCTTGCCATAATTGTGACTCAAACATCTGTTCCACCTTTCCAGTAGTGTTTCCCATCACCCTGAACTTGTATATAGATAGACAAACAATAAATATAGGGAGTGCCCTAGTTACCAGAGAGTCATGGAAGACTTACATCGAAAACAGTAATGGCATATGCACAGCTGACAGCCCAACCATCTTAATTACTAACCCTGGGCAAAGTACTACACTACGCTTGCGTAGTTTGTGAAGTTTGTGCTACTTTGCACCACGCGAATTGCACGTAGCACAGTGCGAACACGCATAGCGATTGTTTTTTGCTTGCTCGCGGTCCTCAACGTCAAGTTGGCGACCGCGAGCAAGCAAAATAACACCCCGGCAAGACTTTTTCCTCGTTCGCGATCAGCAACATCAAGTTGGTGATCGTGAGCTCGGAAAATAAACCTCCCGGCGAGATTCTTAACGCGGGGAGGTCAGGTTTTTCATTGCGAGTGGTCGCATATACTTGTGACTGCTCACGATGAGAAACTAACAGTCCGCGTTGAGAGAGCTGCCGCTCGAGTAAAAATCTACTCGAGCGGCAGAAAACGACAGCTTGCACTGTGCAAGATGCCGTTTCCAATGATTGCACAATGCGGGCAACCATTCGGCACTGTGCAATCATTGTGAACAGCGTACTACGCAGTTCACATAGCGCTACGCGTAGCTCTTGTAGTGCGAAGTGCACTTTGCGTAGCAACGCGTAGCTCTACTTCCTGAACTACGACCAGGGTTATTAATTACATTGAATGGACCAATAAAATGAGCAGGTAATGTTTGTGAACATGGCAATGTGCAGAGTGGCTAAACTTACCTTTTCCCTAGGTTGATAGTCTCAGGCCTTTCTGTAATGCTTGTCTGCATTTTGTATGCACGTTTCTTGGTCCTTTTGAAGGTTGGCTTGGTCTGTAGATCAATTTCCTCGAATCAATCCCCACCTCTCATGTGCTTCTGGACAAGAGGATTCACTGGCCAACCTTAAAAAAATGTACAAAGATGTGAACCTGTAAGTGCAAAAATTATGTAAAAGCAGCAGTTTGTTGTTGTCAAATGCCACTATTGCTATACAATACAACTAGTTACCTCCCTATTGTAGTAAATGATGTCTCAAGTATTGCTCCATAGATTGATTTGTTCCTTCTGATTGACCATCTGTCTGAGGCTGCCAACTATTTGAAATTTTCATAGTCATGCCTAAAAGTTTACAAAAGGTCTCACAGAACCCAGCTGTAAACTGTGGCTCTCAACCCAAAACTATGCTAGCTAGCAACTTGTGGAGACAAGCAATCTGACAGAGGAATAGCCAATTTAGCTGCTGAAGGAATTCCTCGTAAAATGCCATTCTTGTCAAGTAGCCTACCACCATTCAAAGTGTGTTGCATCCATGAACAGATGACAATTCTACCACAACACCCATTGAAATATTTCCCCATAACTCCTGTGGCACGATAAAGTGGATCAAAAAGACCCTGTTGCTTGCAAAGTTCATATTTAGCCTGACTGCAGACTATACATTCAACAATGTATTCCTTGACATCTTTTTTAAGAGGAGGCCACCAAAAGGTACATTTGATTACATCTTCAGTTTTGAATACACCTGCATGACCAACAAGAGAACTCATTGTACCATCGAAGGTTGTAGATCCTTTGTGGTCATGAATATCAAGTCACTTTCATACGTAACCCAGTGCTAAAGACTTCTAAATTCCCTTTGGGCAACTAACTTCTCCATTTTAATTTGGGAACTGTTGTGTTAACAGTTGAGAATTTTTCTTTTTTTTAGATACAGTGCTACAAAGTGTTCAGCATCTAATATAGGCATGGGTTCTCATTTGTTCTTGTCAGGGATTCTTGTCTAGATAGAAAATCTGCTTTTCTATTACACAGTCCTGGTCTGAAAGTAATAGTGAATGGATATTATGGAAAAACACCAACCAACTGAGTTGCCTTGGTGTCAAGGTGTTGGCTGTTTTTAACTATTACAGATTTCAATGATCTGTAATCATTGTAGTCATGTGAGGTGTACCAATGAGATAATGACTCCATCGCATGCAAGTATCTTGAATTGCTAACAGCTCTTAATTTGCATACCCAAAATTTATTTCATTCAACATAACATTAACTTTCATGAAAGAAAAGCCACAGGAAGTGTGTCTGACATCTGGGACTCTGTTTGAGATAGAATTGCCCCAACTGTATATTTAGAGACATCAGCCTCTATGACAAAAGGTATGTGTAACTGTAGATGCTTTAAGGCTGGTGCAGTGGCAAACATCTTTATCAGGGAGCTAAAAGCCTGATCAGCTTCTGACACTCATCGAAAAGGAACTTTCTTCTGTAGTAGTAAAATAATTGGTGAGACAGTTTTGGAGAAATATTTAATCAACTTCCAACAGAAATTTGAGATGCTTAGAAAGACTTGAACACCTTTAACATGTTGCAATGTAGGCCGCTCTACCAATGTCCATGTCTTCTTGGTGTCGATTTGGATGCCTATAGGAGTCAAAATTAAATGTCAACATTCTAAAGTATTAGTTTGGAAAGCACATTGACGTAATTTGGCATATGAAGCAGTTTCTCTTAACAGGTATAGAACTATTCGTATATGAACAATATGTTCAGTTTCAGAATCAGAATAAGTTAAAATATCATCATTACATATTAGCACAAAAATGTTCAAAGCACCTGGAAAACTTTGGTGACAAATAACTGAAATGACACTTGGGCAATGCATAAGCCAAAAAGCAGCACAAATATTCATACAGCCCTAAATAGATAATAGATTGTTATACTCTGTACTCTACTCATCCCCTTTCCATATGTTAATCAGATTTCTGTCACCTTGTAGATCTGATTTTGAGTAAAGAGGAGCAGATTTTAACATGACACAAGACAATGAACATAAGTGGAAAAGAGCACACATTCTTAATGATCACTTTGTTTAATTCCCAAAAGTTAATGCAAGGCCTCAGCTCGCATTAGGGTTTAAGACAAACAAAAGGGCTGAAGCAGCTGGGGACCGGGACACTCAAAATAAAACAATTGACCAAATTTTCATTCAAGGTATTTCTTCAAATAATCATTCTCTGCTGTGGTTAAAACAATAGACCCTACAGCTAGGAGTTTGGACCCTTTTATTTAGATCAATACAACATTCAAAGCAGCATGTAGGGGAAGGGCCTCTGCCTTCTTTTTGTTGAAAACATCTCTAGAAGATGACTAGTAGTCGGTCATCGCATAAGGGGGTCTTTGATTTCGGCAATGGCATGATTTAACCCTTTGACAACTTTTTGGAACTTGTTGGGGCTTCTCTGAGGTGACATTGACACAATTTTTCGTACTGAAGAAAGATCTATGTTATTTGTTTCAAGCTAACAAAGGAATATCAGGGGGATGGGATTCTCAGTAGAATCTTAAAGAGAGCACATATGTATAAACTCAAAAAACAGGTAACAGTCATTTTTCAGTGCCAGGACTTCTGATTATGCATAGGAACTCCGTAGTTTCAAAGAAAGTAATTGGAGAATTGCTGTATGTTGGGTGTACTAAGAAGCAGATTCTTGAGAATATGAGCAACTAATCACCATATCCATGTATTAGTTGCTCAGTCCCATAAATAGAGCGTTTTGATGATCTTCACTGCACTCCTAGCTGAGCAGGTGACGGTTTGGTAAGATAAACATAATACTCTCTGCAAACTAGCAATACACTCCAATATAGGTAAAATTGGTAATATAATTTTCATTTTTTTTTGTTCCATGATATATCTCAATGAAGAACCAATAACTGAAGATGAGTTCATCTTGTTCCACAATCTATTTCTCGTTCATCCTATCCTAATCTTGTACTTCCTATCTCTTTTCAGCCTGAAATTCCCTTCTTTTAAATTTCCCCATTAACAGAAGCTACTTTATGATCTTTGGAATTCCTAGAATGCTAATAACAGCCCATGCAACTCTATTCATTCTTGAGCTGGGGTTCAAAGCCTATTAGAACACTGGAATGTTGGGAGCTTCATTGAAAGCAATGAAGTGTTCCGAGCTTCTAATGGCCAGTAGAAGCCTGAAACTCCACCAGAGCTCCAACATTCCAAAGTTGTTCTTCACAGCTGTTGCTGTAAACAAAGGCCTCATGTGGGCTTTGTGAGGTTTTTGTTTTATTTGCTGGAACATTCCACACTCTAATGTTGAATGTTCTATTTATATCTCTTTTTATAGAGCTTTATACAGTGTGAACATGACCCTTTTGAGTATCAGAGCGCTATACATCAACATAAGGTAACAGCAAAGAATATACAAATTGGAATGAAACAAGCTAGGTAGTTTCATATGAAGGATCACAACCATAAGATCCAGATTTGTCATGAATACAGAGTACTAGCTGTACGGATACGGGGTTGGAGGGCCCCTGGGCAAATAGGGGTTATAAATCCCCCATTGTACCAGCTGAGGTCTCTGTAGTGTGGAGCCCCTTTCTGGGAACAAAGCATCCCTTTTTAGCATTTGACTCTTGAGGAAGTAAGGCAGAGCAACCATAGCCTTACTCAGGGGAGGTGCTGTGGGCTAGAGACCCAGAACTCAGCTGTGTAACAGACAGCACTAAAACATTGCTATCCAGCCAAATGCCTTTTTTCATAAAAAGGAAAGGAACTTTATTACAAAAACCACTAATTACTATGCACGAATAAACAAATATATGTACTTGGAAATATCAATGGTGACACCCCTTAAGGGCTTCACAACTAACCAAGGGTGGACACTAAAAAATTCTTCAATGGGTAAGGTAATCACCCAATCACCCAAATGTATGCTGGGCTCCCTGTGCTGAAAACACCTCTAACATTGTGTGCACCAACAAGTTTGGAACCCAAAAAACACAATACTGCCTTTGAACCTTACACTAAATGAGGGGTGCATTTAAAAAAAGTCAGGCGTCACCACAATAATTGAAGTGAAAATATAAAGTCAAATCAATATTAGTCAGTGTTTGAACTTTTCAGGATTGTACTACCTTTCAGTAACATAAAAACACTTATGCAGTGATTTTCCGTTCATGTGTATGTCAATAACATTTTCAGTGTTCAATATAATACAATGTACACATCTTATTACTATCTTTAACCTGGCTGCAAAACAAATATAGGAACTCAGTAGGAAAGTTTCATGCACCAGAGAGCTTTTAAACAGGTGTCCCAGCTCCACACATACTTAGAAATGAAGCAAAACTCTCCTCAGGGTCTGTTTTCCTTTACTTGGAAGAGTTAGGGTGGCTAATCAGATATTCAAGCATGTGTTGGCCTGCTACACTCCTGGAAACCCGTTCTTGCGTGTTAGGAACCGACGCATCACATTTCCCGCAACACTTTTGTTGTATAGCATTACATAGCCAAAGGTACATTGAACTCAAAGTGTCACATTTTACATCTAAAGAGAACTAAGCTATTTCTACCATTTTTGAAGTACAGTATTGTGCATTTTAGTACTTTGTGGTCTTGTGTTAAGTCTATATAAAAATACTTATCTTTATACTGAAACTTGTGTTGTCCATCTGTAGTGTTTTCACTGGGTTACTGTATGTGTTCACAACTGCTTTACACACTGCCCCTGCGATGAGCCTGCCTGCTCATGCCAAGCAACCAAGGGGGTGAGCAGGGGTTGTTTTAGGAGTGTACCCCCTTACCCTGACTAGATGCAAGGGGCCCTATTTGGTCAAAGGTACCTACCTCTGCCAACAAGTGACCCCCAAATCTAACAATGGATAATAGCCTTATAGCACTCCGTAGTTGGGCTATACCGGTACAAATGGAGGGGCAGTACAGTTGTGGAAAAGTAAATTTTGCCATGTTCTGTGTCCCTACGCCTCATCCATCATATGTTATGTGTGCATGACCAATATGGATATGTTATTCCCCATGTCCGATTAATGACGCAATTCCAGTTGTGTCCACCTCTGGTATGTTAGTTTCCAGTCCTCGTGAATACTACGAATATCAGGCCTATGCAAAGTTATGTTGCCACGTTTCCCAGTGTGCACGTTATTCCATTATAAAGTCCCCGTTTCCAGGCCTCAAAAGGGCCCGGACATCAGATTCAGCTCCTGTCTCCTGAAAGCCTCGCTGAGGAGCGATACAGCCCCCACCTGTATCCTCGACCCTTCACTCACTTCCTGCCTTGCAGTGCCCGGTGCACCCCGGCTCTGCCTCTGAGTCTGCCAAAAGTATGTTATAGTTCCAGTTATCAGTTCAGTCCTCCTCCTCTGCATTCCTAAGCTACTGAACTGCATCAATAGTTTCCGTCATTGTCTAGCCTTCTCGTCTCCACGTTAGAGAAATACTGTATTTAATGGTCATTTAGTATTCTTCATCACGCACTACATGTAGAATAATGCATGGTCCAGTCTTAGAATCAAGTTAGCTTTTCCCCTCATGACTTCTAGTTTATATCAACATGTTCCCTAAACATTAGATACCAGATAGGGTTTAGGTACATGTCGCTCCGACCCTTCAGACTTTAGTCTCTGCTCCTAGCACAGAGTTCGTAGCCCCCAGCTTCTCCTAGTAACACGTCATTGCCAGTTTTCGCGCACCATTAGGTTAGAGGTCCCGGCTCCTTAGGTAGCCCCCTCCAATGTTTCCGCCCATTCATGACATATTCTGTTACGTTTTCCATCACATGTCTAAGTAAACTCCCAGTTACACCTCTTATTTCTCTTATCTCTCGCGACTGCTACGCGTCACGCCTTCTACTCCACCTACTGTTACGCCCACGGCAATGTAATGCTATGTGTTTGCGCTATGTATATAAGTCAATGTTTTGTTATTAAATGTTAGCGCGCTCATCCCAGACCCAGCCCCGGCAGCTGCCGGGCCTTATTGTCCTATTCCCATGCAGGTTGTCCTGATCCTGTCCTTATGCTGTAATAAACCTGCAGAAACTCCTACTACCTCGAATCTTGACTCTTATTTTATTGAGCTATCTGTTATGCTATAAGCCTAGTCAAAAATAGGGTATTATTTATTTATTTACCACATAATGGCGCCCGAATAGGGACTTGCCCTTTCCCCACGCGTCGGTGAAGCCACGCCGACCCCCTGACCCTCTGCAGTCGTGACGGAACCATACCGTGCACTGGCAGATATTTCTGCTCCAAGTATCCCTCAGGCCCACGGAGGAGACGGAGGAGGCGGTCCAGCATCCGAACGAGACGGTGGAGGAACGCGGCGAGTCCCGACCAGAGCCCAAGCCGAGAGTCCAAGGTCCGAGGTATCCGGAGGCCCACCCGTAACTGAAGTCCGAAGTCCGAAGTCCGTCGTAGTCCAGTCCCGTTCGGGGCCTTCCGTTCCGTACTGCCCGGTGAGTACCATTGCTGGGGTAGTATCTAGACAGGACCAATCTAAATTGACTCCTGGTCCGTGGGTTGGTGGTACCCAAGCCCACAAACGAAGTGTTCACCTAGGTGGATACGGGTCTTGATGCGTTCCTTTTTGGGACCGGTATGTTCCGTACTGTTGCAGCAGTGCATCCAGTAACTCTAGTCTGTTCCGTTCTCGAGAATTCTGTTCTGTTTCTGTTTTCAGTATTTTCAGGTAGTATTCTGTTCGAACTGTTATGTTATGATATTGTTTAATGTATTTCCAATGTCGTGGTATGCCTGAATTGTTTTCCCAATTGTTATTGTTTTTCGTGTATTGTATTGTGTTCCGATTCAAGTTTAGAATGCCGCTCTTTTCCAAGTTACGTCAGTTAAAAACTAGAAAGGGTCTGTTAGAGGAAGCAGTTCCTGTCCCGCCTAGGGACAGTCCAGGTCATTTTATGTATCAGAAACATGGCATAAGCGCCATAATGTATCTAGATTTATGGGTAGAGTATACCAAACAGTTAGAAGAAAAGTATAGATGGCCCGTATCGGGTACATGGGATGCCGAATGTATCATGCGAGTAGAAGAAGCATTATGGAAAAAGAAAGCCAGACAGTCACAGAAAGATGCCATCGAGTTATGGCGCAAGGAAGCTCATAGAAGAACGGAAAAGGAAGTCAGAAAGTCAGAGTTAAGTAGAGAATCCCAAGAACGAGCCCAAGAAAGAGAATTAATCGAGATAGGTGAACAAGTCAAAGCAGAACAGTCAGACAGACAGAGGCATGCCCTCATTAGGGGTATGTATCCTCTTCTTGCCGAAGGTTTGCCAAAAGCGACCCCAGAGGCATCCAGTAATTTCCCGCCGCCATTAATTCCGACCAAGCTACGTCACAAACCGACCGCAGCTGATATTTTTATTTCGTCCTATTTGGATGACACAGTCCCCGAATATGCAAATCCTGTTCGCGCTCCGCCAGTCCCTGTAAATCAGGCACTTCCCGCTCTTCCAGACACCGGAGTACCTGTTACGGTACCCCCGGTCCAGCCTACAGTTCCATTTCCCACTCTGCCAGGACGTAGAGCCTCAGTAGACGATTCTAGTCTAGGGGCCGCAGGAGGAGCTACTCCTCAAACCCCGCCGCCACACAAGCGTTTATCGGCACTCGAATTACATGCTCAAGCATCACAGCGTACTCCTAAAAGCAATAAGTCTGTTACAGAAATCAGGCAAGCCCTTAACGAATGTGTCTATGATCCAGTCCCAGGCGAATATACTATGGTTTTATATTCCTTACGTGTAAGGAGAGTGACCGAGTATCTAGTCACCTTGCCGAATATGAAAGAAGATCTAGACAGAATATATCGTTTCATCCGTACAGGGGATGATCCAGAAAGTATTGGCGAGATTATGTCTCAAAGGAAAGCCGAGATTCAGCTCATGATATTAAAGTTCCTGATCAATTGTTTAATAAGAGAACAAGATTATCCGTCTAAAGATCCCGCCGAAATGAGAATCCTGACAAGGTGGAGTGATAATATAGCCGAGGGTAAGCACAAGACCGTCAGTGCCATGGAGAGTATGTACAAGAAAATTCGTAAAGAAATAATAAGGTTACACGACCAGCGTAAAACAGCACAAGTAAGCGAGAAAGAAAGTATCTCTGATCCTGAAGAGGAAGAGAACGAGAATCCCGCCAGAATAGCGTATGTAGGAAAATCCAGATTACCAGATCGCCATTTACGTCTAGAACCCAAGTCTATTTTTCATCATCTAGCACCAGAACAAGGTTCCCTAGAACAAGTATTTCAAGTTACCGATCACATCCTGAAATCACGAGTCGGTTACAGTGAATTAAGTACCATGCATGAACAAGAACTAGCCCGATCAGCAGTCCGATGGATTACTGATTCTACCACTTTTCCAGACGAAATAGTGGCACAAATGTTTCTGAAATTGCCCCCAGCCGAGCAACGACTGGTGGGTATGTATATGATCCAGCACCTCATTACTCAGTATGAGGGTCAACATTCTGATCCAGGCCCGTTACATGATATCCTGAACGAGTTACTCCAGTACAGATGGAGAGGTCTAGGTACCGATTTAATTAGTGTCATTCTAGAACAGCGCCACAAATATAGAACGTTTCTGAACCCGCATTTTGTTCATGTCTCACCCCCAGAAAATAAATCATTCTACATAGACAGACAGAATCCGTTACGAGAAGTCCACCCAGTCCAAGGGGCGGGTGGCGAAATGCAACGAGTGTTTGTATACACTCCGATATCAAAGATGGAACTTCTTGAAATGAAGAAATTAATTCCCTGTCATGACAAAGATCCAGCGGGGTTCCATAGAGAATTAAAAGACATGCTCCGTATGGGAGAATACACTTACCCAGATATCATTAAAATGTTAAAGGTCCTGCTACCCGCAGGGGTGTATGAAAAGTTAAAGGAAAAAGAATGGGAGGTGGGAGAGAAAAAGATCGATTGGACAGCTCTAGAAGCTGAAGACAAGGCACGAGTACCAGGTACCGGTCTTGGAGATAAATGTAAAGAATTACCAGAATTATTGATTCAAGTTTTACCCAGATTATTGACAACTAGGAAAGAAGACTGGGATGCAATCTCAGCCTGTAAACAGAAACAAGATGAAGACATTAGTGATTTTTATTCTAGATTTGAGAAATGTTTCAGTATTAACAGTGGTCTCAAGACAAGTAGTGAGTCATACCCTCATCTTTTCGTTACCAAATTAGTCGAGAATTCAAGTCCACAAATTAAAAACCGAGTTTTGAAAGTCGAAAGCACCTGGCAAGCAAATACTCCGTCCCAGATGCTCCAGATGCTCCAGTACCACCAGAATAGAATCAGAGAAGAGCAAGAACACGAAAGAAAACGTATGAAAGACACGAAAATGAAAGTGCTAGTTGCACAGTCTATTCCTCAAGACAGTCAGAAGAGAGGTCCGAATCAAGCCAGTCACCCTGCGGCTCCCGTTAAAGGGAACTGCAATTATTGTAAACAGCCAGGTCATTTTATAAACGAGTGTGCAGTTCTGAAACACAACATAGCTACTGGTAAGACTAAAGAAAGACCACGTCCGCCGAGACAAGAACAAGTTTCACAGACTCCTCAGTCACAGAATGCACTACAGACAGTTACAGTACCGCAGCCTATTGCTGCAACACAGCACGTTACATCGCAGATGTACCAGTATGCACAGTCCAAGTATCCAGAGTATCAGTCATATTCATGAAACAGCCTAGAGAGGGAGGTAGGCTTGCCTCTCATCGAGATACCTGTAGACCAAGAAGGTCCCTATGTTCATAGTCAAGTATTAGGGAAAGACAGAACGTTTTTGATCGATACAGGGGCAAGTAGGACTACTATTAGTCATGCCGAAGTTCCAGGGGCTCCGCTCTCAGGCTCTAGAAATGTTTCCCTTGGTTTTTCAGGAAAACCCATCGTTAACGAGATATCTAAGCCAGTTACTCTAGAAGTAGGTCCATTGTCCCGTACTACTGATCTGTTACTTACTAAGTCATGTCCAGAAAATCTATTAGGTATTAAGACACTGAAAGAGTTAGGTGCAGTTATTTGCTGTTCCCCAGAGGGAATACGTCTGTTCCTACGTGACTTTAAGGGTCACTATGTATTACGAGATTTTGATTCAAGATTGTCTAATGTTCCGCAGCACTTATGGGCGCAAGGTCCAACTGATGTAGGTTACATGCAAATCACACCCTATCGTGTGACTCTCAAACCAGGTGTAGTGTTACCACGAATCAGGCAGTACAGATTGCCACCTGAGGCTGTAGCAGCCTTATCCAAAATTATTGACGAGCTCATGGCTCAAGGAGTAGTTGTAGAAACTGACTCCAATGTATGCAATTCTCCGATCATTCCAGTCATGAAACGTACTGATCCGAATGCACCTCCAGTATATCGATTAGTGATTGATTTACGAGAGCTTAATAAATGTATTATTCCTCAGTACCCAGTTGTTCCAGACATTTCTTCCCTGTTAACAGCCATTGATTCCGAAGCCATGTTTTTCACTGTTATTGACCTCAAGAATGCATTTTTTAGTGTTCCAATTCATCCAGATAGCCAGTTTCTTTTCGGATTTTGTTTAAATGGAAGGAGCTATATGTTCACACGCGCTCCTCAAGGTTTCACAGAAAGCCCTAGTATTTACAGTCAAGCACTCAAGAGACAACTAGACAACATTCACATGCCAACTGACACTGCCCTGCTCCAGTATGTCGATGATCTACTGATCACAGCCCGTTCTGAACGCGCTTGCGAGCGAGCATCCCTTACAGTTCTGTATTTTCTAGCCGAGATGGGGCACAAGGTGTCACCTTCGAAGCTTCAATTCTGTGTCCAGCAAGTGGTATACTTAGGACACTTGCTGTCCAAGAGGGGTAGGCAGTTGACACCCGACCGTATCCAGTTAATAGCGAGTCTTCCCCAGCCCAGAACCCAGAAGGAGGTACGTGCCTTTATCGGCCTTACTTCTTATTGTAGACAATGGATTCCCCAGTATGCATTCCTAGCCAAGCCACTGATACAGTTAACGACACAGGAGGCAGCCGTATCGACTGTCCTCCCTTGGACATCTGACCATACACTTAGTTTTAACGAGTTAAAGAAAGCCTTATGCCAAGCTCCAGTTCTAGCTACACCGAACTACAGTAAGCCTTTTACACTTTTCGTTACAGAACGGGAAGGTACAGCATTATCTGTCCTCACACAAGATCAAGCAGGTCAATACAAGCCCTGTGCTTATTTTTCTAGCACATTAGATCCAGTCGCCCAGGCGTTGCCTGCGTGCCTCAAGTCAGTTGCAGCCACAGCACTAGCTATCAGACAAAGTGATTCCATAGTTTTAGGACACTCCCTGACAGTACAAGTCCCACATTCAGTAGAAGTTCTTTTAAACCGAACACAAACTCAGCACTTGACAATTGCACGTTTAACAGGTTATGAATTGACACTGTTCCAGCCACACATAGAAATTAGACGCTGCAACGTCCTGAATCCTGCTACACTGTTACCATCAGTTAGTTCAAATCCAGACACACATGATTGTGTGGAAGTAGTTAACATTACGACAAAGCCAAGACAAGACCTGACAGATATTCCGTTACCAGATCCTGACCTGACACTTTATGTGGATGGTTCATGTATGAGAACTAGTACAGGAGAACTAGTCGCCGCGTATGCAGTGACTACTGACACTGAAGTTATTGAAACACACCGTATTGATACTCTGTCCGCTCAAGCAGCAGAGCTAGTCGCTCTGACACAAGCCTGTATACATGCCAAGAACCTGAAGGTTAATGTTTACACAGATTCACGTTACGCATTCGGAGTTGTACACGACTTCGGAGTGCTCTGGCAGGAGAGAGGTTTTATGACTTCTCATGGAACCAAGATTCAGCATGGTCTCCTTATTCAAGCCCTGTTAGATGCCATACATTTACCGACATCTATTGCTATCATGAAATGCAAAGCACATACGAAAGTCACTGACATTATTTCCCAAGGTAATGATCTAGCAGACCGCACAGCCAAGCTTACAGCACAGACTCCAGACATTCCAGTTAATCAGACACATACTCCAGATCCGATTACATGTATGACAGTTAAGGACCCTACACAAGATGTCATAGATATCCAGTTACATGCTACCCCCGATGAAATCAAGAAATGGTCTGAACAAGGAGGGGTCCAGACAGATCAAGGATGGGTAACGAAGGGGAAAGCCACATGGTTTCTCCCCGACTCTATGGTCCAAGTCATTATCAATACCGCACATAGTCCAGCACATTTAGGAGAAAAAGCTATGTTAGACAGTATCCAGAACATTTGGTTCAACAAGCATTTACGAGCTGCAGCCAAGCAGAAAGTCCGTACCTGTATGATATGTTGTCAGTTTAATCCAGGTAAAAGTGTCCCGGTGGAACAAGGTGGTTTCCAACCCCCTGACCACCCTTTTGAGGTCCTCCAGATGGATTATATTCAGATGGAGCGATGTCGAGGTTTCAAGTATGTCCTTGTAGTAGTATGCGCTTTGTCCAGGTGGACAGAAGCATATCCAGTCCCAGATTACACAGCCGCGACCACTGCTAAGCAGTTGGTTCGTGAATTTTTCCCTAGATATGGACTCCCTAGAGTCGTATATTCTGATAACGGTCAGCCATTCTCCTCAGAGTTAATGAAACACGTTTCCCTTTTGTTAGGGTACCAGTGGAAGTTCCATTGTGTACGCCATCCAGAAGCAGCTGGACTAGTCGAAAGGCATAATCAGACTCTGAAAATCCGTATGGCAAAAGTATGTAAAGACAAGGGTGTGGATTGGTTAGTAGCTTTGCCAGTCGCTCTGTTTTACATGCGTATGGTCGCACATTCCAGATCAGGTCTGTCCCCGTATGAGGTCGTTTTCGGCCGCCCCCCTAATATGTGGGGTACTCCTAGACCCCGAAGTATTACCGATGTTTCATGTAATATGCTGACAGATTACCTAGCTTCCTTGATGTCTGCCCTCAACTCATGTCGTTCACAGGTTGCCGCCGCATTTCCAGACAATACCGAGGTGGCACCGCACGAGATCGTTCCAGGCTCCCTTGTGATGATCAGAAATTTCGACAGATCAAGTCCGCTGGAACCACGTTGGAAGGAGCCACGTCAGGTCCTCTTGACCACCCGAACTGCCGTCAAGTTGGAAGGCAGGAAGGGGTGGGTCCACCTTTCTCATGTAAAACTTTTCAAAGGATCGAGACCAGTCTTCAAAAACATTTCCAAGAACATTTCCCAGGATTCGAAGGATTGCCAGAACATTGTTTTAAAGGACTGTCCCGCACAAGACATTATTACAACCCCTCCCTTGGTAGAGAAAACTCCGCAACAGGAGTATAAGTTAAAGCTCAGGTCTAATAAGTCAGCCAGTTTGATTGTATAAGTCCTCCCCTAGGTGAAACGGTTAGACTGTTTCTGACATGTATAAAATAGACCCCCATAGTGAGAGAGTCAGTCAAAGCTCAATCAAATGTATCGTTTTTCTGAGTTTCGCATTATTCATCAGCATAATGATTTCCTGCACCAGCTATGCTTTCTATCTGTGTTTTTCAGTTCCTCATGTAAATATGTCTGCTCATGCTACAGTAGAGCACACGTTTAGTGATCTGCCTCCTCACGAATATTCATACCGCCTCGCCATGCGTAATAACACATTTATCCGTATGTTACATTATTCACACCAGACCAGCAATGCCACTAATTGTTGGGTGTGTGGTCGACTCCCCCCTTTCCAGACACCGAAGGGAGTTCTGCCACTCTTTCCTTATCCATTCTCACACAATGGTTCGTGTGGAGCATGGTCCACGCTAACGTCATCCTCAACAGATATGTCTTTTCTTAACAGTACATGTTTCCCAGACAAGCAAGGTTTCCCCCACAGAACAGGTTTAGATTTAGAAAATGAAGTATATAATTTAGGAAATTATTCGTCGAATTTCATGGTTCTGAATGTTCAGTCTGATACTACTCCAGACTCACCCGCTATTTCAGTACTACCAGTCAAAGGCGAATTATGTGTCCGTAGTTATGGTTCTGTACATATAGGTCATAGTGAATGTACTACTGTTATCCAGTATAGTGACAGTGGGAAATCTATTTTCAAAGCTTCACGTCATTCTTATTTTATTTGTGGTCAAACTGCATATGTCCGTCTGCCCCTCGATTGGGAGGGAACCTGTTACATTGCTTTCCTACTGCCACCTGTTTTTCTAGCCCCACCTGACTATCATAGGAATTCTTTCTTAGTACACACTAGACACAAGAGAAATCTCCCGATTGTCGATTATACTGAAACCGCCGCAGAGCAATTCATTGATATAGATAAAGGTGTTTTCCCTTATTTAGGTACAGTTGTAAATAGTAAGCTAATCCGTAGGTTAACAAGAACCCTTGAAGCTGTAGTTAATGAGACTGCCTCTGCTCTAGGTAACCTAACCGAAGAGCAATCTGCTATGAGATTTGTCGTTTTACAGAATCGTCTCGTCCTTGACGTCATACTGGCCGATAGGGGCGGGGCCTGTAGAGTTCTCGGATCCAGTTGTTGTATTTTCATTCCAAATAACGCGCCGTCTGTTTATTCAGCTATAACCAGACTCCATAAAATTGCCCATCTGTTACACCAAGATCCAGGCACCTGGACATGGTCCGGTTGGTTCTGGAATATAATTTCCGCATGGGGATGGAAAGTCCTGTCCTTTTTAGGTATTGCAGTAGCGATCATATTAAGCTGCTGCCTCTGTATACAATGTGGCCCTGCGATTTGCGGCATGTGTGCTACCTCTTGTATTCCTAGTCCCAAGCCCCGTTCTAAATCCCGTTCCAAGACAATTCGAGACGAGCAAATGGTGCTGTATGAAATGATAGATGGTATCATGAAAATTGATGTTTCCTGATGGAAACGTAGTGACAAGGAGGGAATGTGGAAAAGTAAATTTTGCCATGTTCTGTGTCCCTACGCCTCATCCATCATATGTTATGTGTGCATGACCAATATGCATATGTTATTCCCCATGTCCGATTAATGACGCAATTCCAGTTGTGTCCACCTCTGGTATGTTAGTTTCCAGTCCTCGTGAATACTACGAATATCAGGCCTATGCAAAGTTATGTTGCCACGTTTCCCAGTGTGCACGTTATTCCATTATAAAGTCCCCGTTTCCAGGCCTCAAAAGGGCCCGGACATCAGATTCAGCTCCTGTCTCCTGAAAGCCTCGCTGAGGAGCGATACAGCCCCCACCTGTATCCTCGACCCTTCACTCACTTCCTGCCTTGCAGTGCCCGGTGCACCCCGGCTCTGCCTCTGAGTCTGCCAAAAGTATGTTATAGTTCCAGTTATCAGTTCAGTCCTCCTCCTCTGCATTCCTAAGCTACTGAACTGCATCAATAGTTTCCGTCATTGTCTAGCCTTCTCGTCTCCACGTTAGAGAAATACTGTATTTAATGGTCATTTAGTATTCTTCATCACGCACTACATGTAGAATAATGCATGGTCCAGTCTTAGAATCAAGTTAGCTTTTCCCCTCATGACTTCTAGTTTATATCAACATGTTCCCTAAACATTAGATACCAGATAGGGTTTAGGTACATGTCGCTCCGACCCTTCAGACTTTAGTCTCTGCTCCTAGCACAGAGTTCGTAGCCCCCAGCTTCTCCTAGTAACACGTCATTGCCAGTTTTCGCGCACCATTAGGTTAGAGGTCCCGGCTCCTTAGGTAGCCCCCTCCAATGTTTCCGCCCATTCATGACATATTCTGTTACGTTTTCCATCACATGTCTAAGTAAACTCCCAGTTACACCTCTTATTTCTCTTATCTCTCGCGACTGCTACGCGTCACGCCTTCTACTCCACCTACTGTTACGCCCACGGCAATGTAATGCTATGTGTTTGCGCTATGTATATAAGTCAATGTTTTGTTATTAAATGTTAGCGCGCTCATCCCAGACCCAGCCCCGGCAGCTGCCGGGCCTTATTGTCCTATTCCCATGCAGGTTGTCCTGATCCTGTCCTTATGCTGTAATAAACCTGCAGAAACTCCTACTACCTCGAATCTTGACTCTTATTTTATTGAGCTATCTGTTATGCTATAAGCCTAGTCAAAAATAGGGTATTATTTATTTATTTACCACACAGTCAGTAGCTGGTATCAGTGGTCAATGCTCCCAACCCTTTCCTAACCCATCTCCATCTGATTCTCAAACTTCTTGTTGGGTGGAAAGGGAGGTAAGAGGGAATTGAAGCTGGCAGAGGAGGTTATGGACTATGTGGCCTCTGTCTGTCTTCTTACCACCACTTCTCACATCCCAAAACGAAGTCTGAGAGCCTGGTGTTGAACACAAGAAACTCCTTACTTCTTCCTCCCATCAATGAATTTAGTGTACCTTACCTGATAGCCTCTGGTGTGTGCCATTTTTTTCTGCTTCCTCTTCCATTACATTATTTCACTTACTCTCTTATGACACTTCCTTCTAAACTTGATTTCACCTTTTGTACCTGAGCTCATCCCTTTGTGATTGTTCTCCGTCTGCATCTAGATCTAGTTTTTCTTCAGCAACCACACAAAAACTGCTGGTTCCCAGTTAGCAAACTTCATAGTAATTCTCGAAACGCGTTACAAATTAACATTCCCAAGTAAGCAAAGTTCAGTCGCTGCTTCCCAACAATCACAATAGATGTCATTTCTCGTTCAGCACACATCATTGCCACAACTAAGTTATCTCACAATTGCCACTTTCAATTATGCGCGATTCCAGGTATCACGCGTCCTTGCCATTTCCCAGTAAGCACATCATCATATGACGTTCCCAGTTAGCAAAATTCTTTATTTAATTTTATATGTTCAAATGACAAGCAAATCAACATGTGAATGCCAAACGCAAAACAAATGTGTCTGGAGAGAGAAAAGGGACATGCGTTGGGAGTATATGAGGTGAAAGGAAGACGTGTGCGCATTTCCACAAGGTCGTGTTCGTATGCATTTCTCAGCGGGCAGCGTTTTAGTTTTTTCATGCTTACAGCCTGTGTGGGATTTTGTCTGCGATCCACTAATTGCATTTCTAATTGAAAGAAGCAGCGCGACGTGACTATGTACCTGATAACCTCTCAACACTCGTTCCTGCCTTCTAAATTTATAATATTCAGCAAGTTCATTATTAGCATCTTTTATTTATGTATTTTGCTCGGGAAGGAAATGTGCCGACCTGCCAGTCACTTTTATCAGCACTTACCTAATGAAAACATTGGTCCCTGTATATCAAGTGTTACAAGAAATGAAACCATTATCTGCTTTGCGGGCAGCGAGATCATGTTCAGGGACTTTGGAAACAATCGCTTAAGCTGTGCCAAAATACTTCACAAACAATATATACATATAGCAGATAAAAATATCCCCTACTCAACCTCTTACACACTATTGTTGTATTTCAGGATGTGTTTAAGACTCTATTTACTGCCACTCTACGCTTCTCCGAGGGGCTGAGAACATTTTGTACAGACATAAGCTTGATTCACAATCGCTCTTTTAAAGGTTTTTGTTCCCGATAAAGATGATTGAGAAGCTGATAAAATAGCAATCAGCACTAACAGAAAAAAAAGCATATTTGGTGTTTACTAGGGTTCCAGCAAACCCTGTTAATAAATATCACATTATACTCTGCGAAACTGTATATCTGGTTTATGGTATGGCGTGTTTTTAGGTTCATTTGTTTATAAAGATGGTTAAATATATGCAGCAATCTATGTAGGAACATAAACCACATTGGATATGCCTCATAACTATTAGCAAAGTTGTTTCTCTATGTAACGAATTGTTATATGCAATCATCTGTGTGGCATTAAACAGTGTTTTCAACACATTCTTTTCAATTTTGCTTTATGGTGCTAATGAACTCGAATTAGACATTTCGCTCCAGTCAAAATGTGTGAATGTTGTTTATTTGTAAAGTTGCTCTAAATAACCTGTTATTGGGCCTCATTTATATTCACTGCTGTGACATAAACATACTGTTGCTGTGGCAGTGAAAACGAGGTCAGGCGCTGTGCCCAACTCCCCTGCTGGTGCCTATCTTTTAGGCTGTGCGTTGCGGGCATAGGTCACATGGCCGGCCTTTGCCGCATGTTAAACGGATTTTGCTATTTGTTGCAAAAGAGAGTGCATTTAGGATGTGTGCCACTCATGCAAGCTTGGAGACTAAGGGCCTCATTTATGGCATTTTGTCGTAGAGAAGCGCAGCAAGGTACCATATTTAAGCAATACGATGCATTCCTGTCCTTTCTGCCTGCCCTTGCGTCATTTTGGCATCCTAGCACCAACGTAGGCCCATTACAGGCAGGATTGCTTTTGTGCTGGAAGGGGTACCTTCCTACAAAAACAATCCTATGACGCGAATTCCTCTTTATATGGGTGCCTGCAGAATGCAGCACATATAAAAAGAGGAAAAAACTAGGAGAAATAAACATATTTCTCCTCTTTAACGCCTCACTTGTGGAGGTATATGGACTTGAAGCTTCCCCAGGTTCATTCACATTGCTTTCTAAATCTGAGGCAGCTTCAAATTCCATGGGTGTTGTGTGGGAAAACCCCTGCAACGTCCCTGGAACGCCTCCCAGGAGCAGAGTACGGCGATGCAGCAATTGGCACTGCGGCGCCTTCCTCATTATTTATGAGGTGACTCAAAGCCACGCAGGCTGGCTTTGTGTGGCCTCAAAAATCTTTATGAGAACCCTGCGTCACACATGTACTACTTTATGTGGTGCAAAAGTGAAGCAGGACTCTCATAAATAAGCCCTAATTTTAATTCCTTGTCTTGACAAAATAATCCACATGCTTTGTAAATGTTGGTATTGTCAGTATAAATAATTATTGAATAAAGCTAATTTCAGGAAATTAGATCCAATAGTTGAATTGGCATTTAAAGTGTGGACAATAATGCATTAAATTATAATGATTAAAGTATACATCTCCGAAATAAGGGACATATACTCCTTGGGAACTAGAAATAGCACCTGCAGTCATCATAAGGACAGACACCCTGCCCTAGTATGTTTGACTTCCAACACACCCATAACATCCCTCTGTACAAATACCAAACCTCCATTCTCACCAGTACAATTAGACATGTTCTAGATACTCAACATGACAAAACAACCATTCACTGGCTAGACTGAAATTGGAATGGGCGACTTTAATGCCAGTGTCTGCCTTTTAGGATAAGGCCACTGCTACGTAGCTAAGGAAAGGGGCACCGAGCTGATTACACATGAACATGTGTGCACACATGTGTGATAATGGGTACAGGCTGCACGTGAGAGACTACAGTTGTGCACAGCCTGGTAGCTGCATATAAGTAACCTGCCTGTGGCAGTTTTAAACAGCAAATGTGGCCTGTCAAAGTACCTCTTTAAACAGGCCTACAATTTCCTTTTAAATAATAATAGGTCGCCCATATGCAGACCTTATTGCCCGTAAAGGCAGGGTTGCTGATCTTTAAAAGCAGCAAAAAACACAGTTGATGGACAGAATGTAGTACAATGTCATACATTCACCCCAGTACAAGGATCTGGGCCTAAATCCATCGTTTTTTTGCACTCCACACCACCCTGGGTTAGACACTGGCTATATGTAAATCAGCTCTGACCCTGTGCCTCATGGGAACAGTCCAGTCCGAACTACCAAGCCATGTCTTTCCCAGACCGGAATCTAGCATCCAAGGACCGGTTTCTGGCTATCAGCCTTCATCAGCCTGGATAGCTTGACTCCAGTGGTGTGGAGAGCCTGGGACTCACGTCTGAGCGAACCCAGCCCACTCGGGGTGAAAATTGCAAAAAACACAGTTGATGGACAGAATGTAGAACAATGTCATACATTCACCCCAGTACAAGGATCTGGGCCTAAATCCATCGTTTTTTTGCACTCCACACCACCCTGGGTTAGACACTGGCTATATGTAAATCAGCTCTGACCCTGTGCCTCATGGGAACAGTCCAGTCCGAACTACCAAGCCATGTCTTTCCCAGACCGGAATCAAGCATCCAAGGACCGGTTTCTGGCTATCAGCCTTCATCAGCCTGGATAGCTTGACTCCAGTGGTGTGGAGAGCCTGGGACTCACGTCTGAGCGAACCCAGCCCACTCGGGGTGAAAATTGCAAAAAACACAGTTGATGGACAGAATGTAGAACAATGTCATACATTCACCCCAGTACAAGGATCTGGGCCTAAATCCGTCGTTTTTTTGCACTCCACACCACCCTGGGTTTAGACACTGGCTATATGTAAATCAGCTCTGACCCTGTGCCTCATGGGAACAGTCCAGTCCGAACTACCAAGCCATGTCTTTCCCAGACCGGAATCAAGCATCCAAGGACCGGTTTCTGGCTATCAGCCTTCATCAGCCTGGATAGCTTGACTCCAGTGATGTGGAGAGCATGGGACTCACGTCTGAGCATACCCAGCCCACTCGGGGTGAAAATTGCAAAAAACACAGTTGATGGACAGAATGTAGAACAATGTCATACATTCACCCCAGTACAAGGATCTGGGCCTAAATCCATCGTTTTTTTGCACTCCACACCACCCTGGGTTTAGACACTGGCTATATGTAAATCAGCTCTGACCCTGTGCCTCATGGGAACAGTCCAGTCCGAACTACCAAGCCATGTCTTTCCCAGACCGGAATCAAGCATCCAAGGACCGGTTTCTGGCTATCAGCCTTCATCAGCCTGGATAGCTTGACTCCAGTGATGTGGAGAGCATGGGACTCACGTCTGAGCATACCCAGCCCACTCGGGGTGAAAATTGCAAAAAACACAGTTGATGGACAGAATGTAGAACAATGTCATATATTCACCCCAGTACAAGGATCTGGGCCTAAATCCATCGTTTTTTTGCACTCCACACCACCCTGGGTTAGACACTGGCTATATGTAAATCAGCTCTGACCCTGTGCCTCATGGGAACAGTCCAGTCCGAACTACCAAGCCATGTCTTTCCCAGACCGGAATCAAGCATCCAAGGACCGGTTTCTGGCTATCAGCCTTCATCAGCCTGTATAGCTTGACTCCAGTGGTGTGGAGAGCCTGGGACTCACGTCTGAGCATACCCAGCCCACTCGGGGTGAAAATTGCAAAAAACACAGTTGATGGACAGAATGTAGAACAATGTCATACATTCACCCCAGTACAAGGATCTTTAAAAGCAGGGCATGTAGAAATTAATGGTAAACATACCCTTACAGTAAAATATCCCCCAAAACAAATTTCTCTGTAGCAAAGTTGGCTGATGCTATAGGTAGTCATTGGGCAACATTTATTAACCCCTCCCATGCTCGTGACGGAACGGTTGCGTCACGAGCCTCGGGTGGGCTGTGCTGGTGACGGAACGTTTCCGTCACGGCCCCGCCTCCGCGGCGCTGATTTCGCGCCTGCGCGGCGCGTTCTATTGAGCGGGCAGGGCCGTGACGGAACCGTTCTGTCACAAGTACAGCTCACCCGCGTGCCGTGACGGAGCGGTTCCGTCACGAGCACGGGACCGCCACGCCGCCGCCCCGCCCCCTAAGCGCTGCGGCGCTAAATTCGGATTGGTAGAAGCTAAAAAAATAATTCTTCTGCCATTTTAAAATATAATTTAAAGTCCTCTTTAATGGTAGGATTTTATATTCTTACTTTAGAATGTCACTTTTGGAAGGGGCCACTGGTGGGGCGGACAAAGACGGGCAATCAAACACCAAGCCAGGAGAGACGATCGCCAGCCAAGTCAACCGGTCTGTGGGTCACAGAATACAGGTGGAAACACACAGTACACCATCAGCCCAACTAAATCCCCAAATGGTCATCAAGACCATCAAGAACATGAAGAACGATGAGGCCCCCAGGCCTAATTGGATTCCAATGCCGGTCTTTAAAATGGCCCCCGATTTCTGGGCAGCAATTCTAACTCCCTTATACAACTACACTTACCAGGCAGCTATAACTCCCGACTCTTGGAGGGGCTCCATCTTGGTGTCTATTTTAAAAAAGAGACAGCTCAAAGCCATCAAATTACAGGCTCATCGCCCCCTACTTGATCTTGAAGCCACGGCCTACACTCGCCTTCTACTAAAGGACTTGGAGACATGGGTGGAAGAGAAAAGCATAATACCTCTTTACCAGACTGGCTTCAGGTCACAGGCATCGACGATGGACAACGTATTGGCACTGGCATACCTATCAGCCCAGGCAACCTGGAAGAATCACCCTCCACTTTTCTGTTGCTTCGTGGATTGTAGCACAGCCTTCGATAAAGTTGTTTGTAGAAGGTTATGGTGGAAGCTAGAAAACTGGGGCATTGCACCAAACCTACTGAAGGCAAAAAGACCGCTCTATAACGACACCTGGGTAAGGGTAAAAACCAGCGCCAGCACAGTGTCCCCGAAGATAATTACGGAGAATGGGCTGAAGCAAGGCTGTGTGCTAGCACCAATACTTTTTAACCTATACAAGGTGGATCTGGGGGTGTCAGTCAGTCAGTCAAAATTTACTTTATTTGGTTTATCACAACCATAAAGCATACATGTACAAAAAACTATTTAAGATAGCAACAATTAAAAGTTCATTTAGTTAAAATGTGTTTTCTCATTATTTAATTAAACACTCTAACCCAGACCTTATCTGTGGTCTGATTCTACTTTTTGAAGCTGGGTCTCTACAGAGATCATGAATTTTACCCCGCGGCATATTAGGATGTTTGAACCTCCTCCCATCCAGCTGGTCACAGCTTCCCTGCAGGTACGAATCTGTAGCATATTAAAAATTGGTTTCAGTAAAATGTTCCTATTTTCTTTGGAGGACTCACATGTGCACAGGAGGTGGCACAAGGTCTCACTGTGATAATCACATAGTCTACATCTTAGTTCCTGGTGTGTGTCCTTCCATGACGGGATCAAGTCTTTAGAGAAATGGTCCCCCATTCTGAGGGCCATAAATTTTGTTTTTAAAGATAGCCGGAAGTGCGCCGTAAGGTAGGGCTGAGGTTTTAATCGTTTGTACGAGTTTAGAATGGTCCATGCATGTCGCCGTTTGGCCAAAGTCTTTTTATCTTCTACCAAAGATAGGGCTTTTGCATTTAGCTTGCAAATCTTTTTAAAGAATGTTTTTTTTCCGGTGGATTTTTCCAGATCTCCTCTATTTTGAGAGTTTCTAATGATGCTCGCAGATCATTGCCCCATGAGTTGGATTCCTGTTGGTCATATTGTCTTTTAATTTCTTGTCAACATAAGTTGTTTAAAGATCCTATTTCCGCCGATCTCAAATTCCAGCACCATTTCACTAGGGCTGCTTTCCTTTGGTATATTTGATTTTGCAAACCAAATTCCAGCCTTATTTGGGCCGGGGCTGCTCCTTTGTATAGATGAAACACAGCTTTGTATATTTTTGTTTGGAGGGTGTTTAAAATGGCTGCTTCTTTCCCATGCCATATTTCCAATCCATATGAAAGGGATGGTAAGACTTGGGCTGCCATTACTTTTAGCAGGTGGTCGTATGATGGACATTGCAGTTTCTTTTGGAGAACTTTGTACGCAAAGCTCAGTGATTGTGCTTTTGCAGCGATAATTCTTTTTTGGTCTGAAAGGGACATGCTTTTACTTATTGTGACCCCCAAATATTTGTAAGCAGTTGTTTCCTCGATGTGTTTGCCTTTTGTGTGCCACTTGAAAGGTCTTCTGCTAGTGCCCGTCAGTCTCACCACTTTTGTTTTTTTGATGTTTAATTCCAGGCCTTCTCTCTCGAAATAGTCTGTTAATTCGGATATTGTTCTTTGTAGGCCTATTGATGTTTGGCTTAAGACTACAATATCGTCCGCATATTGGAGGAACTGGATGCTTTCATTAGCCAATTTAGGCGGATGTCCATTAACATTCTTGAGTTGGTCTTTCAAATCGGCCAGGTATATATTGAAAAGGCTTGGGGAGAGCACGCAGGCCTGTTTGAGGCCGTTGGTTATTTTTAGTTCTGCAGATATTCTTCTTCCGTCTCCCAGTTTTACTTTTGCCCATGTTCCGCTATATAGTGCCATTATTGTTTCCGTTAGTGCCGGCGGAAGACCCCAAAGGTCCAGTTTTTTCCATAGGCGTTTTCTGGGAACTCGGTCGAAGGCGGATTTCAGGTCTATATAGCAGGCTATTAATCCGGTCTTCCTTTTCCCTGCTCCTTCGATTAATAGTGACAGAGCTAACAGATTCGTTAAGCAGCCCATGCCTTCCCTGAAAACGGTTTGGAAATTGGGTATTATTTTGTTATCCTTTATCCATTGTCGTAGTAGAGACAATATACAAGATGAAAAAAGCTTTGCCTCCACGTCGATTAAAGCTATTAATCTATAATTCCCAGGTTCCATTCTGCATCCACTTTTGTGAAGAGGGTGGAAGATGTTTCCTTGCCAGGACAGTGGAATCTTTTTTTCTTTATGAATGTAATTGAATAATGGTGTTTAATTCCAGGCCTTCTCTCTCGAAATAGTCTGTTAATTCGGATATTGTTCTTTGTAGGCCTATTGATGTTTGGCTTAAGACTACAATATCGTCCGCATATTGGAGGAACTGGATGCTTTCATTAGCCAATTTAGGCGGATGTCCATTAACATTCTTGAGTTGGTCTTTCAAATCGGCCAGGTATATATTGAAAAGGCTTGGGGAGAGCACGCAGCCCTGTTTGAGGCCGTTGGTTATTTTTAGTTCTGCAGATATTCTTCTTCCGTCTCCCAGTTTTACTTTTGCCCATGTTCCGCTATATAGTGCCATTATTGTTTCCGTTAGTGCCGGCGGAAGACCCCAAAGGTCCAGTTTTTTCCATAGGCGTTTTCTGGGAACTCGGTCGAAGGCGGATTTCACGTCTATATAGCAGGCTATTAATCCGGTCTTCCTTTTCCCTGCTCCTTCGATTAATAGTGACAGAGCTGACAGATTCGTTAAGCAGCCCATGCCTTCCCTGAAAACGGTTTGGAAATTGGGTATTATTTTGTTATCCTTTATCCATTGTCGTAGTAGAGACAATATACAAGATGAAAAAAGCTTTGCCTCCACGTCGATTAAAGCTATTAATCTATAATTCCCAGGTTCCATTCTGCATCCACTTTTGTGAAGAGGGTGGAAGATGTTTCCTTGCCAGGACAGTGGAATCTTTTTTTCTTTATGAATGTAATTGAATAATGGTGTCAGGTAATTTGCCCAGAAGTCGATGTCATATTTGAATAAGGCATTTGGCATTCCATTTGGGCCGGCTGCTCCTTCCGCTTTCAATTTCCTTATTAGGGCGGTTAGTTGTTTGATAGTTGTCAAAGGCGCTTGTTCCTCTTGGGCCGTGCCTTCTGGCTGATTGTTTGTCCATTGTCCAAGAACTATTTCTTTTTGTTCTTGACCTTTTTTTAGGATTTTTGATGTTACTGCATTAACTGGGTGACTCTGGGTGTTATACAAATTGTCGATTATTCCTATTTTAGGTTGACCACCAGCTCCTTTCGATAATTTGTTTATTATATTCCAAAATTCTCCACTGTTTGGTAGTTTGCTTGTTCTTAACAGTTCTTCCCAGATTTCCTCTGTGTAAGATTTTTTTGCTTTTCTGCAATCCTCTTTGTATTCTTTCCTCATTTTTAGTATATCGTTATTATCTACTTCTTTTCCTAACCTTTTTTCTGCGGCCATTGTTCTTAATTTTTTCGCAATTTCTCTTTTCTTATCTCGTAGGTTGATGTTATACCACGGCTCTTTGTTTGCTTTGTGACCGTGAATTACTGGTGTATTTACCGCGAATTTTCCTAGCACAAATTTATGTAAATTCTCCCATTTTGTTATGGGTGATTGATTTTCTATGGCATTCATAAAAATTCTGTGTTCCAGTACTGAGTCCATTATTTCCTTTTTTACTGGGCCCTTGCTTTTGATTCTCTTCAGTTTGTATATCTCCGGAATTGCAGTCAGAAAATCTAATTGTGTTTTCTCTTCGATGTTTTTCCTCATTGTTATCTCTTGTGGGTAGTGATCGCTCTCTGGTCGAATTTGTATTTCAAAATAATCTATGTTCTTTTTTAGATCTTTGCTTATTAGGGTGAAATCAATTGTGGAGTTCTTTTTGCCACTGGTGAAAGTGGTTTTGGCGGGTATGTCTCCCTCCATATTTCCATTTAGGATTGTTAAACCTAGAGGTTCCAGATCGCTCCAAATATTATGGGTTTTATCCTTGGTCCAATTAGCTTTTATTAGGTTACAGTTGAAGTCACCGGAGATGAATATCTCATGGGATTGATAAGTTCTGTGTAAGGTTTTTATCAAATTTATTAGAGTTAGAGCTTTTTTCATTTTTGTGGCCTTATCTGGGTGGATATATATGTTTATAATTAATAAATTCCATCCGGGACTCTTTTTGCTTGTTTTTGGCTCTATTTTGATCACTTGTATCCAATTCTCCCCTGAATCGAGCAGTTCAGTTTTCCAGTCTAAATTATTCGTAATAAAGATGGACAGACCTCCCCTTGGGTGTCCATACTTTGCGAATTTTTCTGCCATTGTGTGGTGTTCCTCATATCCCATGATTTGCCTCGGGGTGATATTCCATGTCTCCTGAAGTAGTATTATTTCGAATTTACTCAGGTAGTCTATTGTCTCTTGGTCTTGGGACATTTCTTTGAAGCCGTGTACGTTCCATGAGCAAATCCTTATTTTTATTTCTGGTTTTGAGAATAAATTGATGTTTTGTCTTTGTTTTTTTTTTTGCAAATTTGCCTACATCAGGATCGATGGGAATTTAGTGCCTGTGCCACCCAAGACCAGTCTTTATGTTCCTTCTGACCCTGGTATTGCTGCTTTGCTATGGTACTGCTCAGATCTTGTTCGGGAATTGATTTGTTTCTTGCTCCCTTCAAGATTGATTGAGTTTTTTCCTTTACGTTGTTGAGTTGAGGAAACTTATTATTTAATAGGGGGAATAGATATTTTATTGGGGTGTGACGCTCTAAAGTTATTTCCCATTCTGAAAACTGAGTCCTAACTGAGAAAATAAGCTCTGCTATTTCTTTGGATACCCAGGTGGTACTGCTTATTTCCATGTCCTTGTCTTTGTTTCCTTGGATGAATTCTAAGGTTTTTAGGTTGCTTGTTGTTATTCCCCTTAATTTTGGTATCTCTTCGATTAATCGCAGGATATTTCCCCTATTCAGCGTGTCTGTATTTCCTTTTGTTTGAAATTCCGGCTTGAACAGTAATTTACATTCTGTTTCCATACTAGCTGATTCGAGATGTCGGGTTTGATAGACTCTCCTTTTTCCCTCGGTTGGATCAAATCGAATGTGAGATATGTTATCATTCTGGCAGACCGTGGTTGTTAAATCCGGTCGAATGTGATCTACCATGGGTGCTTCTTTTATGAGGTGCATTTCTTCTCGACCTATTTGTGTATTACTTGCGTTTTGCCCTATTTTATCATTTGACTCAGTTTCGAAAATGTCTCTACAAGTTCTTCCTTTATTTCCTGCCGTGATAATCAGACCAATATTTGGTTCCCTCGCTTGGTCTGCCTGTATTTTTTGGCTTTGCTCGTATTCCATTTTTTTCTGGATGAGTAGTGGATTTCCTCCAGTGTGCCAAATTGATCCTTTTTGGGCCAAAGTTTCACAAACCCTTTTTTGCTTATTTTCCTGTGTTTTTTGTTGTTCTGTGGCCTCTCTATAATTTGATTATAACGTTTCATTTTTGTCATTGCTTTTGTTTATAATTGACTTTTCCTCATCTTTTGATTTCCTCTTTGGTAGAGGTGTCTGTGATCTGATTAGTTGGGGCATCTTTTGTTTTTTGTTCGAAAATAGCCAAGAATTGTTTTACCTGCTTACTTTTAGTAGCGTTTTTTCTTGCCTTCCTTGCCCGTTTCCGCTGTCTTTTGGTTAGGGGTTCTGACATACCCGATGAACTCATTGTTTTGTTTTCTTCCAGGCCTCTCTTTAATGGTTCGTTTTTATCTGTGTTATTTGGAGTTTTTTCTTCTTCGATGATGTGGATAGTTCTCTTTTGATTCCCGATTTTATTGGCCTCTATGGCCTCTATGTTGGGATTATCACCTTTGTTGGTGTTCCCGCATGTTACTGCTAATATTTCTTTCAAGATGTCTGGTAGGGTTGCTAATTTATCTATAATGTCCTTACAGACACAATTTTGGTCTGTTAATTTCTCTTTCCATTGTTTTTCTTCCTCCTTTTCTTTTATGAGGTATAACGAAATTTTTTCCAGTTTCAAATTTATTCCCGATATATGAGTTGCAATTAGGTTCATTAGATCAACCTGCACGTCGAGTTTATTTGATTGAAAGTTCAGTGCACTTGTTGCTTGTTGTAAACTTTTTAGGAGCACATCCCCCCAGAGTGTGGATTTTCCTTCAGTTTGTTGCGACTGTGCCCCTATTGACCTATTTAAACTTTCTGAGGAAGAGATAGTTATAGGGTGTTCTTCTTTTGTTGTATTCTTTGCTGTGTTGGAAACCTGGCTCTTATTTCCAGGTTGTCTGATTGGACTTGATGTAAGGATTATTGGGGAGGATGTTGACTTCATTTTCTGTCCTTTTACATTTCTTTTACCCATGTTTTCGGGGTATTCCAGTTTACTCTAATTTTCGAGGCTCAGTTGCGTTGGGTCGGCTTCCTTGTGGATATTTTCTTCGAGCATTCTCTGCTATTCTGTTTCTTCGAAGATCGAGAATGATTTGGACCACTCTATCTTTTGTGCGCTTTTCTGCAGATTTATTTGGGATCCTAAATTGCTCTGAATAACGTGTACTGGATTATTTTCGTTAACCTCATCTGATGTTTTATTTGGTGTTAACTTTGTTTGATTGCATGGTGCATGAACTTGTACCGAAGTTTTTATCAACCAATTTTTTATTGTCGATTTTTCTTTGAGATTGGGACTCGTACTTATTTCCGAGTCATTTCTCATCTTGCGTTTTTTGCGTGGTGAAGTCAAGCAAGTCGTTTTTTTAAAACTTTTTTGAGGTTTTGCACCATTGCTGTTACTTAGTGTTACTGCCCCTTGCTCTTTTGAGAACTGGAAATTGTACGTCACTTTTTCACCCCCAAGTTTAAAAGGTTCGGCCGTGGGGATATGTGCCTGGTCTGATTGTTCGTTCCCGGTTTGCTCTTCTGAATTGTTTTTATTCCCTTGTTCTTTTTTCCCTTTTACTGCCAACCTTCTTTTTGCTTTCTGTATTCGAGGCTGTCGGATTTTTCCTGACCGCATCTTCAAAACTGCAAATTTCCGGGATGCTTTCCCTTCCTGCTCCTATCCTGCGTTGTCTTTCCAAGAGCTCCCCTAGCCCGTCTGCCGCTTAAGCAACAGCTGCCGTCGGGGGAGTACACTTGGAAGTATGATCCGGGGTTGGATGGTTGTATAGATTACTTTTTGGCAAGGACGGTGGGAGTGTAGCTCTATGTTACTAAACAATGGACTCAGTTTAAAAGGATGATTCTGCTATCTCGGCACCCCTTTATGTCATAATAAGTCTTACTGTCCATAAAAAAAAAGTGCATTTCTCAAAGGTACTGCTCTCCAGCTCCTTTGTTCTGGTTCTGATAAAAACTAGGTCGACTGGACCAAACAAATACCAGACTAATACCAGACAAGTGCCGGTAATTACTGCTGCCCTAATCGTTTCGGCTGTCCCCTTGGACCCTTGGACCCTGTTCCTTTGCTACTCCTTACTTGTTTTTTGCTGAGTTCGTCACTCGTCTTCTGGAACTTTTTCCTCTGCCTCTTATGCTGGCTCTCGCTTGTCCCAGCTCTTGTCCCAGCTCTTGAATCTCACAAATGGTTTCTCAAAGGTTTCTCCGGGTTGATTCTTTAGTGTTTCACGATTCCATGTGGCTCCTCCAACTCCCTCAGCCACTTTCTGTTCACGCCCGGCGTCCCGGCGTCTGTTCTTAGAGTCCGCCTACTCCCCTGATGTCTTAAGTTCTTGAAAACAGTCCTTAAGAATCGTTTCTCAGCTCCCCCGGCTTGGTGTCTCAGTGTCTCAGTGTCTCGTTCCCTGAGCCTCTTGGGGGGAGCTTTGCTTTACTATGAAGTTCTCGAAGAGACGAAGAGACGCCTAGAGCCGCTTCACTAATATGGCTCAAGTCCTCTGTTCCCACGCCTTCAAAAATCCCCTTTTCAAACTCAAGGAGAACTCAGAGGGCTCAGAGGGCTTCCCGGTACCCAAACTCCTCTGCCACTTTCACTGTCTTAAATTGCCACCGCTGCTGTCCCTTGCAGCTCCACGGCGGCTCCGCGAACACCGGCGGCGGCACCTGCTCGCACTACTTGCCTCGGCTCTCAGAGTCTCCAAGGTCTCCTCTGCTGACAGCCGCCGCCGGCGGCTAAGCTGTTTAGCGTTTGGCGTTTGCTTCGGTGGTATTGCGGGGCTCCGGGGCTCACAAGCCGGGGCTCCGCGGCTTGTAAGCAGCTCGCGCTCAGCTTGTATTCAGCTTGTATTCAGCCTCGGCATTCAGCTACGGTTCGATGAAAACGCCGCCGCCACAGCCTATCGCCGCACCACTGCTTCTCTGCGCACTCTCTGGTACTGCTCTCTGGCGCCACCTCTGCGGGTGGCCCTAAAAGGAGACTGCCTAGTAGCACCAAGACTAGGAAACATGAGGCTGCTGGTGCTCCAATACGCCGACGACATAGCCATAATGGATCACATGAAGGTGGGCCTACCAAGAGCCCTAATTGTACTAAATTGCTTCAACAACATCAACAACTTGACAGTAAACCAAGGAAAGACCAAGGTCGTCATTTTCGGGACCTATCACCAGAAAAACAAAGCACAATGGCAAATGGGCAACTGCCAAATCAATACGGAGGAGCCATACAATTACCTAGGGGTTTGGCTGATGGAATGGGCTAAGGCGAACGCCCACTTTTAACACCAGAGCACCAAGGCTAACATGGTCATACATTTACTTAAGCAACTAAGCCACCACCTGATCAGTCTGACTGCTGGTCCAATACTGCAAGTTTTAAAAGCAAAACTTTTACCAGCAATTAGCTATGGCCACCTGGCCTTCTGCGGGTCACAGAATGACTAATTGAACTCAGCACAATCTAAAGCATACAAAACAGTGCTTCAAATTCTGAGGTCAGTAAGGAAAGCAAGGCTAAGGCTGGAACTAGGAGTGGCGAGGCCAGACTGAATATGCCGGGGGGACCTTATAAAACTTCATCTAAGGATTTTAAGAGCCCCAGCTAACACACTAAAATACCAACTGAGAACAATTTTTGAAGTCTCATGTACAACCAGGCACACCACCCTTGACAAAGCGATCAAAACATTGAATATAGTGGAAAAGAGCATACTGTGGCCGGGAATTCAGATGAATGCTTGGAAAAGAGCTATAAACAAATAAATGTGGCAAATCCCTTTATCAAAAAACGTTTGAATCTCTACTATAAACTGAAGTTTTATCATTGTTTTAGCTGCAATATGTCGATTGCTTTAACTGTAATGATTTTAATTAAAACTACATTTAATAAAAAAATACAGTATATGTTTTTGTTTTCAAATATTCTTACTTTAGAATGTCACTTTTAGAAAGTTGAAATGTTTCTGCCTAAGGTTTCTGGGACTTTCCAGGTGCCTGTGGTGGTGATGGCTCTGCTACTGAGAAATGTGTATTGGAGCTAGACAGGCACAAAAGGTTCTGAGTATATAGGGGAGTGTGTCTTCCTGGCAAAATGACTGGGGTGGACAAAGAGAGACCTGACACCAGACTTTTGCATCACTTGCTGGGCTGGAGCCATACCCAGGAAAGGGGGAAGGTTAGACAAAAGGAATAAAAATGGCATCTCAAAAATGCAATGAGAAAGACCCTGGTCCCAGACTGTGACATTGACAGTGGCAACACCTTGGAAATCTGGACCAGCCCCCTGATTCCCTAATGGACTGAGGACTCTGTCTACAGCTGACCCCATTACTAGTGGGCTTCTCCAAGGACCAGTGTTGCTGGCCCCCTTGGACCCACCTGAGTACTAGTTGGGGAAGGGTTTGGGGCCTTATTTCAAGTTCAGCAGTCAATTGACCGCTGTACTGGCGCTGATGGCCTGACTGTGGAGAGCTCATTGGTCCTACTGCCGTATTGCAAGTTGAGTGAATTGCCTTTTCAAAGACCATGGCTGAACCACTGAGACTGCCTGCAGACCGGTGACCGCTGGGTTCACAGTTGGAGAAAAAGTAGCCACCATATTGCAATACAGATGCACTGCTGTCGATATTACAAGTTGCCTTTTCCATGAGCTGACCATGTTGTCTGACCACCTACTTCAAGGTGGCAGACACAAAGGATTTGGGGTGCATACTCACCCCTTTCTTCTTCTCCCTGGCAGTGTCCAACTAGGACCCCTTTCTTCACGTCCCCCCTTCACAGCAGGAACTTCACCCCAAGGATTAGGACCCAATTTGCGGCAGTCCCTTTCATATCATATACCCATTGCCAGGACTGCCCACATATGTGCCGGTCCAAAGCAATGGGTAGATGGTACTTTTCCACATGTATCATGCGTATGTGGGCATCCACAGGGCAGGGCTGGTAATTCTGGGCACCAGTCAATCCCCCGGTAGGCTGGATGAGATGGGAGCCAGTTTTTTGACAGGGGGCTGGTTTTGTTTTTGGTCCGTGACGTGATCAGAGAGAGTCACAGACTGTCCGTGTCTATTCTTCTCTCCGCGGTCAGGGGAAAAAGCACAACTGCAGTGTGGTGCCCCACCCGACCGAGACCCGGTGCAGCCAGCCAGGTGAATTAAATGTAATATTCAGTGCCGGACTGCAGGTGCGCAGCATGTTCGTGCAGATGTCTCCTCCATCCCCGCGTCTGCGTGCCTTAGTTCACCTTAGGGTGGGGCTGGTGGATAACTCATGCCGCTGGCGCATTGGGGCTCGTGCAATTAAAAGTGCGCATGACTGCCTGGTGAGGCTGAGGCATCTACGATCCCAGAGTAGAGAATACCGAGACAGAGAGAGGCACGGTGACCGTTCCCAGGGCCATAATTCAACTAGCCTCCCTGTCTGCTGACTGCCGCCTGTCGCCTGCAGCAGGTGAGTTCCATGGCTTTCCAACTGGGCTCTCTGTGCCAATGTAGAGGGAGTTTACCGCCCGCTCCCGGCCGCGCCCCGCCATTCCGAAATCTATCCGTGTCCTTGAGTGCCGCATCAGGCTCAACAGCGAAACCTTGGGCAAAAGTGCTCCCCTGCCTCCTGGTGTCTCTGGGCGGAGCCCTATACTCGCTGCACCTCTGCCTGGCAGATAGGTTGGCGGGTCTTGTGTCTGGTTTTGCAGCTGTGGTGCGGAGGACAGCCTCCCGGACATGGGAGGCATGCATGGAAGTTGGGATCTGGATTGCAGTGTTCTGGCTGAGGGGGACCTGCTGCTTTCCGGGGCTTGCGTCCCATATGCTCTGCTCTTGCGGGACATACCCCATGTTACATGACATTACCCAAGCCATGGAGACCGGCAGGCTGTATTTTATTTGAACAATTTTGTTTCATATAGCCTTCACTCGCCGGGTGGTCACTTCATAGCGCTGGAAGTGTCTCATAGAACAAGAGAGGGGTGTGACAGATGGGGTGCGTCAAGAAATGATCTAGCCTAGGATGCGGATAATGAGGTTTACAGCAGCAAGCGCTAGAGAGATGCAGTAATTTAAGGATTTTGTGCATCAGGAACATTAGGCGCTATAAGCCGGGCAACGTCTCCTCACTTTAATGCATAGAGGAGAGCTTGACACCAGAACAGACTTTAAAATACACGTCTGTGTCTGTGTTGGCCACATCTTTGGGACTAATAGCCACGTTTGAGGAAATGTTCCTTCTAACGTGTGCCAGAGGATGACACCCCTTACGGGCCTTATAGGTGTACACAAGTGCAGAAATGGGACCGGCTTGGAGTTGTGCCGGCCCAGCCTCCCCACTGAGGTATACCTGTCCTGCAGGGAGGGGCCCGGCTGTAGTTCCCAGGTCCACCAACAGTAGAGAAAGAGGGTGTGCGACAGTGCAAGCTCATCTCTCAGAAATAAATTGGTTATATTTAAATTCATGTTTCATGCTCGACATTTCATTTTTTAGTGTTCTCTGTAGGAATGTCTGTGATTTATGACTGGGTATCGTGGTGCTCCATAAGGTAATCATTTACTATGCTTTAAAAGTTAATACAATCTAATATGTAATGAAAAAGGTTTTGAAAAAGAAAACCCCCCAAACTCCCCCTAGTAGTGGTTGCTCACTGCGCTTGCTCGCTACACACCATGTGGGGACTGATCTCACTTTTACTTTGATCTCTCTGATTCACTACTCGCGTCTATTTTTGGTGGTCTGTGGGTATAAATGACGGGGTGGGTAACCTGGTGCTCTTTAAGGTCAGTATCTACTATTTACTGTGCTTTGAAAGTTGATACAATTGAATATGTAATGAAAAATGTGCTGTAAAATTCACCATTTTGGTCTGTCTTTTTCCAAATTTTTCTTGGGGCAGAACCCCCAAATACCCCTAGTAGTGGTCGGACTCACTCGCTGCGCTCGCTCGCTACGTGCTTGACGGGGGCTGGTCTGTCAAAATTTGCCAGGGCTGCTTTCAATTCCCAGTCTGGCCCTGGGCATCCAACACTTATGCAGTCAAAATGCACACAGGCACCAATATATTAAGAAACAGTACTCACCACTGCCGAAAGATCTCTGCCTCCGCACCGCAGACCCTGTGGTCAACTTGTAATACAATGGTCTGAAGACCACCAATACTGTGGTCTACTGGCAGGCGGGGGCACAGTTCTTGGTCAGTCAGACCTTCAAACTAGACAGGGAAGAACAAGAGGAATTGTAAGGCATATCCCATTCCGATGGGTCAAATCCTTGATAAAATACCTATGGGGTCACCTAACACGAACTGTTGGAGAATGAGACCTCTTTGACGCCAACTACTCCCCTTTGATAGCTGTTATCACAACAGAAACTGATGGTTTCC
The DNA here is from genome assembly GCF_964261635.1 of Lissotriton helveticus. Taxonomy (NCBI): domain Eukaryota; kingdom Metazoa; phylum Chordata; class Amphibia; order Caudata; family Salamandridae; genus Lissotriton; species Lissotriton helveticus. The sequence continues at coordinate 1,202,058,156 of NC_136057.1, forward strand.
TGTATGGGCAGAATTAATTTGCTTAAAATGAATGTCCTTCACCCCTTCTATACCTTTTCCAAGCCTTCCTTCCTAATATGGTAGATCACACACATTTGAATAGTATGCAACACTGTTTTTTATCTGGAGGGGTAGAAACCCACTATTTCCGAGAAAAATGATGATGCAGCACAAAGAAGTAGGCAGTCTTGGTGCCCGGGTATTTTTATGTCACAACTCAACTTTGTATAGCAACAAAATGGTTCATGCTGCAGTCAAATGATAACTTGCAGGGAATGGCCAACATGATAGTGTGGAGGCCCCATTGGGACTTTGGTTAAAAATGCGCAGTGGATCACCAACTGCATATATCAGCCCTCTGGTGTCCACAGCCCTTAAGGCATGGTACCTCTATGTTGAGTCAAATGAGAAGGTAACGTACCCCTCACCTATATGCCAATCCATTATAGCACCACTTTTGCCCTAGCCTGAAAGGACGGGCCTTCCACAAATGGCGAACGATTTCGGACATGTACCAAAAAAATGCCCCCAGGTGATACTTGCAGTGCAAAAGCACACTCATACTCCCAAAGTCTGAGAGGCTCCGCTAAGTCCAGCTCAGGCATTAGTTAACAACCCCAGACAACCGAGTTGGAGCCGCTAGTGCTAGAGCTACCACACCTTTTGAAAAACGTGTTCTCAAGCTCATAGTAACTCGTAGAACGACTTTGTTGCTATATCAACTCCTCATCGGACGGAACACACCTTTCACCTAAAGGTACAAAAGAGGGTGGGAGCAATCTGTGGGTTTTCAGGGTACTAACAAAAAGTAGGTCAGATTAAGCAGAGATAAATACTCCTCCACCACGTCCTCCCTAGGGAGAGAAATACATTATAAGATATGGTATGGCCGGCACAACACTCCACACAAACTACACCACATGTACCACAATGTGTCTTCTCGATGCTGGAAGGTGGGTGGAGCTGTCGGTGGGCCTGACCAGTTATACCATTATGGAAGGCAGTTTAAATATTTCTGCATGTGGTAGAGACATATTCAATCCCCTTCACACCTCCACTCCACACACTGTATGCTAACGTCACTCAGAAACAGCTCAAGAAACTACAGAATGTCCAAAATGCCACAGCCAGATGGGTCCTTGACTACTCCTGCTGCAGCCACATCACACAACACCTGCGACAACTCCACTGGCTCCCAGTCAACAACAGAATCACTTTCAAGCTCCTCACTCACGCCTAGAAAGCTCTACATGATGATGGACCAGCATACCTGAACCACTGCCTCACATTTCACATACCCGCCGGACAGCTCCGATCCTCCCAAGTCACCCATGCCTCCGTCCCCAGGATCCACAAGACCAGAACCGGAGGAAGGTCGTTCTCCTACCTCACCGCCAACACCTGGAACCCCCTGCCCCTCCACCTCAGGCAATCCGTGTTGCTGACCCAATTCAGGAAGAACATCAAGACCAGTCTCTTCTAATGATCCTCCAGCCAGTCTGACCAGCAGCCCCCTCCCCTAGTGCCTTGAGACCCTCACACATGAATAGCCATGGTCTACAAGACCCTGATTATTTGACTGATTGATTGAGGGGATGCTCCCGGCCAACAAAACTGAGAACAATGACACAACAGGAATGGTACATGTGCCTCCAGTGCCTAGGAGCTGTGAAATTGATGATAGCCTATGATTGGAAGAAGGTGGAAAGTCTGGCACCCACCCAATGATACCACAGACAATGGACAATATTAGCCATAGAAAGTTTAACAAGTAACATGAATGGTACTGACACAATGTTTGACCTTAAATGTAAGCCTCTCAATGTGCAACTCAGTGGAGGCCCTGCCAACTGTGCTCTTCAACCACGCAGGAGGGCCATCAGCCTCTTACATTAATGCTTTCAACCTTGCAAGATACTCACAAGTTTCTGAGGGCGAAGGCCAGGACAGGTTACCTTGGGGGTTCATTGACTAGGCAGTAACTGTTTCCTTATGGCTAATGGCGATTATTAGCTCACACCACCGCCCCTGAGTACGCCTTGGACTGCTCTGCTTCGCTACCCAGAGAAAGTCAGGTGGTACAGTGGAGTGCCTGGTTCCCAGTAAGTGGAAATTGTGGACCTATTTCTTTCACATGCCTCACATCCTGCACAACTAATAGCCCAATACATTTCTTACAGTCACCATAGTACTAGAAACACAAAGATAATCTACGTACCGTAATTAATTATCTTGAGAATATTTGGGTTGGCAGATTGCACCATTCTGGCCATAGATGCCAACTGAAACAGGCAATGGAAGGGTGGCACAACACCTTCCAGGTTACGCTGGCCTGAAACCACCATACTCTATATCAATATCTGTATAATATAAAAAATAACAAATCTACCAAGAACTTGCAATCTATTTCCCAACTAAAACCTAAAGTATTTAAACAAACCAAGGGGGTGTACCAACTAACCATACTGCAAAGTAAAAACATTTGTAAACAACCAAGACTTAACATATTTTGAATCTGTAGCAAAGACACTACTATTAATAACCCAAATATTAGTACTAAAAGTAAAATAACAGTGCAAATAATGCGCACATACCAAACAAATTAATTTATAAATAATATTTTAAATATTTTTTCCGTCTAAAACATAGAATTTACTATTGGCAAAACACAGCCAGATTGTATAATAAATATAAGGTAAATACAAATTAGTACATTAAATAAAACACAACAAAAAAACTTACAGAACCTCTTAAGAAACCAACAACTATCAATTGACAGTAAATAAGCAAAAAAATATAACAATTAATCAATCACCAAAAAAAGTTACAAAAAAGAAATAAAACAAACATACCTTCTAGCACACTATAAAAAAATTAAAACTTATAGTATTGTTTCTGATGTCCATGATCTGCAGTTATTCCACAACAATGAACTCCACGAAAATAAATTTAAAAAGCCCCAAAAATTCAAACATTTAATAAAAAAATCATACCCACAGGGAGAAATGGTAATCCACGTGAACCATAAAAATACATTAAAGTAGAAAAATGCTCCTGGAGAACAGAAAAGTAGAGGAAATAAAAAATAATGTTGATTAACAAATCACCAAGTAAACGTGTTTTAGAAAACAAAATAGATGCGCCAAAAACATAGTTAAAATCTATCTGTCTCACAAGGAACCTATAAAAATACACACTATTCACACACACAGGACGAATAGCTCCATAAGCATTATTAACAAAATGGCAATAATTCAAGGAGCCCCATAAACACTATAATCAAAATAAAATTAGTTATATAATAACATACACGCATTCCAATATACTAAAACATTATACATATACATACAAAATGTACACAATATACAAAGACTATGCAACTCAGAGTTAAACTACAAACTACGACTAAAATATTAAATCATAAAAAAATCTTAACCTATACTAACATTTGTAACCATGCCCACATCCCCCAACCAAAGCCTCACCAAATAGTATATTTGAAATAGTCTTACCTCATCCATAGAGCAGCATCAGGGAAGTGGAATGTCAGCCACCAGGAACAACCCAAAAGGATGTGAATGGACCAAAAAAGGAAGTTAGAAGTAAACAAACGCCTGCTCAATGAAAACAAAAAAACTAAAGTAAACTACTTTTTAATATGTAACAACGGTATATGTATTTATAAAAATGTATGAAAAATGTAATTGTCAAAAGTAAAATATGTTTCTTAAAAAAGCATATGAAAATATATTTAGAAAATGACAACACACTTAAATGCAACATAGATATGTGAAATATTCTCTTCAAATACTGAAATTGTAAACATCACAAAAACTTAAAGCATTAATTGATTTTAATGTATGTTAAAAATACTCTTAAACCAATCAAAGTACATTAAAATATTAGTATAAAATAGTAAAAATGTATTAGTAGGTTTAGAATAGTAATTACTATCTAAAAACAAAACTTATGTTACAAACGTAATGTAAAGCATTTATTTCTAGTGGCAAAACAACAGTACACTACAACCAACATATCCTAAACTACAAATTCACTAATCCCTTTCAATGGAAGCTACATCAGGAAAAGTGTTGGACTTTGAAGGGGTTAGATGTACTATTCTCATTTGAATTTAAACTAAATAAGGGAAAGTATTAGACACTGAAGAGGTTAGATATTCCGCTGCAAGTTCCACTAAACTATATTAGGGAATGTATTGGATGTTTAATGAGTTAGATTTACTATTCCAACTCAACTCTAAGAAAGAATGAGTAAAGCTCTGGACGCTGAAAGGGTTAGATAAACTATTCCCACACCCAACGTAAGCTACAATTAGGGAAAATGTTTTGGATTGAAGGGGTTAGATTTACTAGTCCCACTGGAATGTAAGGTATGTTAGGTAAAGTGTTGAACACTAAGTGGGTTATAGTTGCTATTCCCACACCAATCTAAGCTACACTGCGGAAAATGTTGTACACTGAAAGATTTACATTTAAGGGTTCCATTCCGATCTATAGTATATGAGGGAAAATAATGGAGATTTAATGGGTTAGATTTACTGCTTCCACTCCAGTCTGAGCTAGAATGAGGAAAGCACTGGACATAGAAATAGTTAGATTTACTATTTCCACTCTCATCTAAGCTGCACTGGGGATAGTGTTAGACACTGAAGGTGTGAGATGTGTTGTTCTCACTCAAATCTAAGCTACATTGGGTAAAGTAGTGAACTCTAACGAAGTTATATGTACTATTCCAACTCTAATCTAAATTATAAAGAAGGTGTTAGACATTAATAGGGGTAGAATAACTATTCCTAGTACAACATAAGTTACATCGTTGAAAGAAAAATACTTTATAAATGAATATTAAATATATCCACTTTAATCAACACTTTATAAAAAATTAAAAACTCCATAAAAATATAACACAAATAAAATATAATATTTAAACATTAATACATTCAAAAATAGTATATAAAGTAAAATTGACCCTTTAAACAGATTGTTGTGAACATTTGTATAAAAAGTAATATTTTTTAAAATGTATTAAAATTAAAACTAGCTTTGTAATAAATGTTAATAAACATTAATCTCCAATTTGTCATAATAAAACAAAAGCATTATAAAGCTAATATTTAATAAACAACTATTTTTGATATTTTAAATATTACACAAAATGATATACATTATTATTCTACAAATTTAAATTACAAAATAATTTAATGACAAAAATATAAAAGTAATTAGAAAACATTTATTCCTGCTAAACTTCTATTACATTATCTACATTAAAAATATATAAAAATATACAGTTTAAATACTGTTAAAAATATGTTAATTAAAAAAAATCATACTACTCAAAAATATACTTTTACATTTGTTTTCTTTTATAAAAAATTACTAATTCTTTATAAAACACTTCCAACCATTTTACACTTAAACCCTAGATACCGATAAAATAAACAAGCATTTGCAATTCAATAGGTCTTGCATGTAAAAGAGTTTGAGCTATTGGCAATGTAAAAGACAATTCCTTTTATTTCTGTGTTGTTTTTAAAATAGATAAATGAAAGGTATTGTCATTTACAATGTGAATAGCTTAAACTCTCCCAAAGGCACGACCTACTGCATTGCAAATGCGTTTGTGCTATAAAAACAAAAAAAGCGTTAGAATAGTATGTGTCCTGCTGGTAAATGCAGGCAGGAGAAAGCTATTTGAGAAAAAAGTGCCCGGAGGCTGTAATTAAAGCCTACAGAGTAACAACACATGTAACAGGTGGTGTCGCTATAGGGGGTTAAAGAATGAGACACTGCAGTACTAAGGAGGGAGAGTTTACAGTGGACAATGACAAAAGCCAATGAAAAATATGACGGGAGAGTGGGCTGAGCTTCAAGTCCCTACCTGCCTCGCAGAGCATTACATGCGCAGGCTTGAGCTAAAAATCTGATAATTATGAAGCATATGATGAACTACCTCGCTGCTGACGTAAATTCATACTGATAAGTAAAGCCAGAGCTGCAGAATCACTTTTCAGCAGTTTTCATGGGTTTACCTTGAACCAACTACAAATCTGGAATTAAATGGAATGCAATAAATCTAGCCACAAAGGTCCTCGTTTGAAACATGATTATCTCAAAAAATACCAACTGCAATTGCATATGTGAAAAAAGAGAGGTTTGAAGGATGGTTACCCAGCAGGAGCATTTCAGATTACAAAAATATTGAAAGGGGTCACCAGACATGTATTTTAACAAAGTTCTCCTAAACTCCACCATGAATCATTAAAGAAAAAGATATGCATTGATGGGGAGGTTGGGGTGAATATTAGAATGGCTGGATACGTAGGTACATTAGCGTGTGCATGAGTCAATTGAAGCATGCATGGGTAATGTGTTAGTTGAGGTAGGAGAAGCCAGGTGGGCCAGGGGATTAATAGATGGGGTTCCAGATGGATAAGTGGGTAGGTGGGAGAAAAGGGTGGTGAAACCTTCAGTTGACTGATTAATGGGTAGGTTGGTGAGTTGGTGTTCACGTAGATTATTGGATGATTGTATGAGTGATTGTTGTGGGCAAGTGGGAAAACATATTAAAGTAGGATAACAATATGAGTAGCGGTATGGATGGTTGAGTAGGTAGTTGTAAAATAGAGAGGTGGGTAAAAGGTGGATAAATAAGTGGATGCCTGTTTTAGTAGGTGTGCACATGAATTCATAGGTAGATGAATTGGTGGATGCAGGGCGAATGTGTGAAGAGTTATAGGTGTGCATGAATGTATTTATGAAAAGGTGAAGGGGTGTATTGATGGATGACAGCAGTTCCATGTGAATGGATTAGTATGGAAGAGAGGAGGATGATGTATTGTTAGGTGAATTGATGCAGCTATGTAGGCAAATGAGTGAATAGGTGTTTGGTGGATGAGTGGGTTGGTAGATAAATCAAGTGTTAGGTGGATGGATGAGTAAGGAGGTGGATGTGTAAGTAGATGACGAGGAAATTAGTTGGCAAACATATAAATGAATGGTGAAAGAGCATGTGTATGATGGAAGAAAGGATGGACGGAAAAAGTTGGAAACAGGGATAGTTAATTGCATTAGTGAGGGGTGCGTTTTATGCTCCCACTTCTAAAACGTTACTGTGGTGAGTGTGTGAATAGGTGGATAAACTGTGAGTAGGTAGATTAATATTGAGTTGATGGGTAGTCGGATCAATGGGCGGTGAGTGGGAGGATGAGTGAGGAGGAGGACGAATAGGTGGGTAAGCTGGTATGCTGTGCATGAATGTGTAGCTAGGTTGATGAGTGTGCAAGTAGAGTAGCGTGGTGTTAGACCTAGCACCATTGGCGTGAGTCTCCCTTCCATTTTTTGCTGTTGCCTTCTGTGTTTTTGCTATGTTTTTACTGGTCTAGATGTTTTGGGCACTGATGTTCAGTGCCAAAGCGCACGTGCTCCCTATTGTTAATTGTTGTAATGGATTAGTGACTCCATGATTGGCTTATTTGATTTACTTGTCAGACCCTAGTACAGTGCACCATGTGTGCTCAGGGCCTGTAAATGAAATGCTGCTAGTGTGCTTGCAGCACTGATTGTGCCACCCACAGAAGCAGCTTGTAAAATGTGGCTCAGGCCTGCAATTGCAGAGCCTGTGTGCAGTCTGGTACTGCAATGTCGACTTGGAAAGTGCACCCACTTGCGAGTCCTTAAACCTTCCCTTTTATACATATTAGCCACCCCTATGGGCAGGTTGGATTGTATGTGAAAGGCAGGGCATGCCCTGGTGTGTGTGGCATGTCCTGATAGTGAATTATAGCCAATTTCGTTTTTCACTATTGCAAGGCTACCTGTTCCCATAGGCCAGAATGGGCAGTTTGATTATAACATCTTATAATCCTAACTGACCCAGGGAACAAGGTAGAAGAACGAGTTTAGTACACTTGACCTCAGAATGTTAAAATACATCTTTTAGTGTGGGTGGTTTTTAAGTATGGGCGAAATTTGTGAATTCGTGGTCCGCGAATTTGTGCAAAAGCGAATTCGCGGTCTGCATAATCCAGGAATTTGTGCGAATTTGCGGATTTCTTTTGCGTGTTTGCGGGCCTTTTTGCATGTTCTGCCCACGAAGTTACCCATGCGGTCGTACATGGGGGCGGCCATCTTGTCCACGTTGCATATTTCCGTTTCCGAGCGCAGTTGGATGCTCGCGTTGTGCGCGGGGCGCGATTGCGTGGTCACGTGCGTTTTTGCGTGCTCGCGGGGGAAATATCGCGCGAACTTACCCACGCTGTACTCTATGCGCGCAGCCATCTTGTTTTTCATTCATTGCTATGGTTCTGGCCATGGTTTTTTAATCCTTCCCTAATCTTTGTAATCCTTTGTTTCTTTAACCTTTTTTCTAATCTTTTTTGCTTATTATCTATTTTTCTACCTCTATATTTTGTGTTTTTTTCTACTTTTGCTTACTTTAAACCTACTTTTTTTTAACTCTTTTCTTTTCTTTACTTTTTCCCTATTCTTCCCTATTTTTTTTTCAGCTGTCCAAGGCCATGACAAAGGGAGCCGGGAAGAGCAAGGGGAAGGGTCCCACACCCCGTACCTGGCTCCCATGCGGGCGATTGAGGGGGGAGGATGTAGTGGCCAGGGAGATTTTCACCGCGGTGGAGGTGGCCACTCTTATATATTTTGTTCTGCGCCACCTCCATAAGACCGTGGCAGCAGGTGGCAGGCCCGGTCAAAGGTATGTCCTCCGGGAGCGTCGCCAGCGGTGGGATAAGGTGTGTGTGCCGGGCCATGCGTAGGAAATCAGGGGTCCGGCACACCTATGACCAAGCGACGCACTAGTGGGGCGACATCCTCGACCGGGAGCAGGACCTGCTCGACCTGCTAGGTGTGGAGATCCCTGGCCTTGGTGAGTAGCTATTTAATAACTACTTTGTTTTCTTCTGCTCTGTGTTATATTGCTAATATATGTTTTTCCCGAAGATCAAGAATGCTGCCGATTCGATTACATTGCAGGTAAATTAATGTTTAAATAGCTTCTGTGGGTGCTCGCCTGCTTAGTGACGTTGCTACTATGCTTACTTGTTTGCAACCTTGTGCTCATTTGGCCTTAATATGTATGAGTGTAGTACTTTTTCAGAACTGCGTAATGCTAGAGAGACTAGAGACTCAAGTCTAGTCCTTCCTTTGTACTCCTGCTGCCACTAAGAAGACGAGATAGTGGTGGATTGATAGGTTGAGTATAGTATGACTTGTTATTAGTAGTAGGACATTTTTTAGTGGTCTGCAATCATGATGACGGACTGTGTCTATCACGTCGTGTGCGGCTGAGTGCTGGCAGTCGTAGTAGAAACTTTTTGTTGTTGGTTTAGTTAGTGATTTACATAACTTTCCAAGTAGATGGTCTGCGAATCCAGCAATACTGTACTAGTATCCTCCTAGTTGACCAGATCAGATAGGTCAATACATGTAGTGCAATTGTTGCTAATTTGTTTCCCCGAGATGATTTTAGATTGTGGTAAAAGAAATCAAATATTTCAAAAAAACAATCATCCATGTTTGTGTTTATTTCATGATCATCAGCACCTCCCAGGGGCAAGAAGACACCTACACCCCAGACTCCGGCGGAACAGAGTGGGCAGGAACGGTCCTCTGCAGGCTCTTCTGCTTGCCCCAGTAAGTTGTTCTGTTGTTATTATAATTATACTTCCCTAACATTTACAGCTCCTATTCATTCCAAACTGTTTCCTAATTCTATTTTTTACAAAATAGTCTTTGATCTTCTTGTAGACTGTTTCTACATTCTTATCCTGCCTCTCTACCAACACTCTCTGTGATACTACTATTTACTATTATTATAAGTCGGTCTGTGAAGGTAGCTATGCTTGCCCGATCGGCAAACGGTGTTAAACAATACTCTGATCCAGCAATAGCTCTAGAGGCACTCAGTGCAGTCCTCTGGGTTGCCCTTGCTGTCTATTGCAGTCTTCTTAATGTTAGTGCTTTGACAATTTCCACCAACAAAATGTCAATGTCCACCAAGAATAAGCTAGTAGTTGGCTTTTTGATTTGATAGTAGCACATGCCATACCGCTAGTGTTTCAGGGTCTATTCTGCACATACAGAAGTATGGACAAGAGAAATAGGATATTGTTGATGATATGTGCAGTTCGACTTTCCACATACCTCAGTCAGAAGTAACTGTGCGGGACTCGGGACCCCTCACCTTGTTGGAACTTCAAGTCCTCCTGGTGGTGATGAGGAGTAGTTGGTTCTGTCTGTAATTGTTGAGACATTAAGAAGAATGATAGACGTTTACTTTGGAAGCCTGGATGGAATCTTCTTCCTCATACATAGCAGAGGTGTATGTAGAGCAGACGCTCAGTGCATGAAGAGTATTACTTTGTTCGTACAGCATGTCCATTCCAGAGTAGCAAAGCAGAGGAAATCCAAATACTACAAGTTGTGGTTGTTCAGAAACTCTCCCTTGCCTAAAGTAACAGTACAGTAGTTTACTTTGCAAGCACAGCATATATTGTGTATGTATTGTATAGTTTACAATTTCATTACAAGACCGGAGGCTACCATTATGCATACAACTTTTAATGCAGTCCAAGCATAGCCGCATATGTCACAAAGCAAAAGTTCCAACTTAGAATACATATGAATCAACAATAGCATGAATCACTAGGCAATCAGCCTCTTTTAAATGCGGCTCCAAGCAAGATAAGTCACCTCCTTACTTAGCTCTTTATAATATTGTAATTTCATGTTTAAGACTTGTATTTTATTATTAATCTATATTTGTTACTATATAATGATTAACCCCTTAATCCCTACAGGAGTAATATTTATATATATATACAATGTACCTGTTTTATATACCATCTTATAAGGTAGAGTAACACTTTTTACTCCTCATACCCAGACCCCCAACCTCCAATTTACGGAGGTTGGCTTCCGCTTTCCTGTCCTGTAGTTGTCTTTATTTTAAAGTTATAATTCTTTCCTCTCGAGCGCGAATTATTCAAAAAACACAGTGACCCGCTTTTATTTTCAGAACAATCTCCCAGATGTTCATAATTGTGCCCAATACCTTAGACTTTGTCAAAACCTTGTGAGGTACGACGCTTTGTGAATTTATCTAATTATTTATCCGTGTTACCCTCGCCTCCCTCCCATAATCAGTCTATTAGGATTGATATTTACAAACTAATTTGAAGGTAATATTAAAAAATTAAAACATTTAAAAAAAAAGGGAGAGGATATATATATATATATTGAAAAGATTACTATAAACATATAAAAAAAAGGCTGTACATATATAGAAAGTTTATAGAGAAAGGTTAAGAATTCTATATAAGCTTCAGACATTCTTATATATTTATTTTTCAATTCAAAATATGTCTGAGTCAGATTCTGATTCAATTCACAGTATTACTGTTGAATCTGATTTTAATAATGATGCCATCAAAAAATGTATCCACAAGGAGATGAGATCATGTATGTTTTCTACTCTCTCCCAAGTTATGTCATCTAAGAGACCCTTGATCCATGATAATGATGACCTATCTGACTTGGACATAGCTGAGATTAATGATCTCACCGAAAAAAGGGGTAAGAGGCATAAAAAAAGTAATAATATTGATTATACCCCAGAGAGCACGGGAGGTCCTAGCACCTCAAATTTTACAGGAGGTCCTCGCACCTCATTTGCCTCAGGTGTCCCTCGCGGCACAAATCTGAAAGGTGTCCTTAGCGGCACAAATCTGAAAGGTGTCCTTAGTGGCACAAATTTGATGGGTGTCCCTCGCGGCACAATTCACCAAAGTGCTCTAGATAATGATCCAAGTGATATTGATGGCTCAGAATTTCCTGACGAATATATTCTTGACCTAGATGAGGACGATCAAGATATTGATTCCTTTCTCTTGAATGACGACAATGGTCCTTCATCTTCTAAAGATAGTATCTTGGACCGTTTAGGGGAAGAAATGTTCTCCCCTTTTAACATTAAACATCCTAGAAGCTCAGAGTGGACTCCACATGAGCACGTTTCTAACTTCATATCTAAATGGATTAGGAACCCTTTAGAAAGGGAAAATTGCAATCTTTTGAGGGCAGAATGCACCAGACCTTCAATTGAAGGTAAAGTCTGTCAAACTCCTAACCTTGATCCGGAACTATTTACTTATCTTTTTAAATTAGGAAGACACCCACGCAAAGGCTTGGAAAGGTCGCTTAAGCTCTGCCAAGATAAAGTTCTCGACATCCTAGGTCCACTTACTAAAATAATCGACGCAGCTGAGGAGAGTTACCTTAATGGTTCCCCTCTTGACACACACTCCATTCGAGGATGGAGCCAAAGAGCGCTTGTCCTCTTAGGAAATGCCAACGCAGGACTTAATTGTGAAAGAAGAAGAGTAGTCCTCAATAAAATTAGTCCAAAATTAATCGATATGGCTGAAAAAGAAACCTCCATTAATCCAAAAGGTTTACTTTTTGGAGAAGTTTTAATATGTATCAACCTTTACCGCTTTAGATAGAGCGCATCAAAACATGAAAAAAGTTTTTAACTACAACAGCAACCTTTTTGGAAGGGCTGGAAGAAGGGGGCAATCTTCCGGCCGCTTTAATCGACGCCCCTTCCCAAGAAACAGAGGCAATTTTGGTAGAGGGTACCAACCACCCAACTAACCACAGTTTTATCCACCCAGAGGAAGAGGTTTCCGCTCCAGAGAATTCCGAGCACGAGGAGCACCTGCTGACTCCACCCCTCAAGTGAGTACTCCTTCCCCTTCCCTTTCTTTGAATCCAAAAGTAGGTGGCAGACTAAGATTCTTTTACCACAATTGGAAAATTATCACACAAGATCCCTGGGTTCTGAACACCGTTCAAGGTTTTTGTATAGATTTCACCAAGACTCCAATACAGTACTCTCTTCCAAGACCGACACCCCTTACACTAGATCAAGAAAAAATCATAGAAGAAGAAATTTCCTCAATGCTAAAAAAAGGAGCAATTCTAAAGGTACCCATGGAATTTATGACATTCATAAGTACTCTCTTCCTTGTGGAAAAGAAAGACAAGGGTTGGAGACCGGTTATAAATCTCATGGAACTCAACAAATTCCTTGTCTACCGTCATTTCAAGATGGAGGGCATCCATCTTCTCAGAGACCTCTTACTAGAAGGAGACTGGCTAGTCAAATTAGATCTGAAGGACGCCTACTTTACAATTCCCATGACAAAGGAACACCAACCCTTTCTTCAGTTCATTTGGAAAAACCATCTCTTTCAATTTCAGGCTCTTCCCTTCGGCCTCTCTTCTGCCCCATGGTGTTTCACCAAGGTAATGAGCGCAGTTGCCTCATGTCTAAGAGAAAAAGGGATTTGTCTCATCATTTACTTAGACGACATCCTGATTCTTTCTCAAGAATATGCTCAAATCATCAAAGATCTGAAGATAGTTATAGACCTCTTAGAAAGTCTGGGTTTTATCATAAACTGGGAAAAATCCATTCTAGTCCCCTCAAAGAAGATGGAGTTCCTGGGCTTCACAGTAGATACAACAGAATGTTTTCTCCTCCCTCCCAAGAAGATTGCCAAAATAAGAAAGGAGATAAGACATGTATTGAAACAAGAAAATCTCTCCCTAAGAGAACTAGCAAGACTTCTAGGCCTTCTATCTTCCTCCATTCAGGCCATTTTTCCGGGACCACTGAATTATCGAGCCCTTCAGAGAATAAAAGCAAGAGCTCTCAGGTCAGGTCTTTGGTACGGAGATCGAATTTCCTTAAACCCAGATGCAATCTTAGAACTAACATGGTGGTTAGACAATCTAGATGCATGGAATGGGAGAGCGATCTTTGGTTCAGCACCAGATTTTATTCTGAATCGGATTCCAGCCTTCATGGCTGGGGTGCTTGTCTACAGAACCAGAACACTGGAGGAATTTGGTCCCAACAAGAGTCCCTGCACCACATCAATTATCTAGAATTAACTGCAGGACTTTATGCTCTAATGAGCTTCAAACGCTTTCTTCAAGGAAGATCAGTCATATTGAAAATGGACAATATGTCTGCCGTTGCTTACATAAACCGTCTAGGAGGGACCAAGTCAGAAGACCTCTCCATTCTAGCAAAGAAGCTTTGGTTTTTCTGCCTAGAACACAAAATCTCTCTGAGAGCAGAATACCTTCCAGGGAAATCCAATCTTTGCGCAGATTGGAATTCAAGATTCATCTTGGATTACAGCGACTGGAAGCTCAACACTTCTGTTTTCAACTCCCTCAATCATTTCTGGGGCCCATCCCAAATAGATTGATTTGCGAGCAGATTAACTACCCAATTGATATCTTATTTCAGCTGGATGCCCGATCCTGGTGCTCTAGCAGTGAATGCCTTTCTCCAACCTTGGGTAGGGATCAACGCTTATGCCTTCCCTCCATTTGCAATGATCCAGAGACTCCTTCAGAAAGTGAGACAAGAACGATCCTCAATTGTCCTAGTAACTCTTTTTTGGCCATCCCAAGTCTAACGATCTCGCTAGACTTTCGTCAACAGCTTCAACTCTCCCTGGAACACATTACGGGTACAACAACATTTGGAAAGTCTGGTCACGTTGGTGCTTGGAAAGGGACTTGGATCCCGTGGAGACACCTATTGTTGATATAGTTAATTTTCTTGGAGAACAATTCGATAGAGGTTCAAGTTACAGATCTCTCAATTGTTTTAGATCTGCTATTTCTGCAGGACATTCTCTAATTAACAATAAAACGGTAGGTAAAAATCCTAATATTTGTAGAATACTTAAAAGTATCAGACTTAAAAGACCTCCTCAACCTAGCTATCAATCTCTTTGGGATGTTAATTTAATTCTTGACCTTTTTTGTTCTTGGCCAGTTAATTCTCTTCTCAGCAGGAAGAATCTTTCTATCAAATTAGTTACTCTTCTTTGCTTAATTTCATGCATTAGAGTCTCTGATGTTAAAGCTCTAGATATTTCTTTTAGATCTTACGATATGTTTGGAGTCAAATTTGAAATACATAGAAGAACTAAAACCATGTCAGATTCTATTTTCTATCCTCGTTTTGATACTTGCACTAAACTCTGTGTTGTTCAATGTATGAAAGAATATGATGTGAGAATGAACTCTCTTCGTCCTTTGAATGTATCTCAGTTACTCCTCTCTTTTGTTAAACCCCATAAAGGAATTTCTTCTAGCTCTATTGCTGGATGGGTTAAAACAGTCATGAAACTTCCTGGAATCAATCTGAATATTTTTAAACCACATTCTATTAGAGGCGCAATGGCCAGTAAGTCATTCTGCTCAGGTGGTAAGTTAGATGATATTCTAAAGGCTGCTGATTGGTCTAATTCTAGAACCTTTGCTCATCATTATTGCAAACCTGTTTCTCACATGTCTGATGTTGATTTACATTGCTACCAACATGCATAATGGTAGCCTCCGGTCTTGTAATGAAATTGCGATTCTCCTATTTACATGACCAGAGAATCTGGATTTCATTAAAGACACGGAGGCTAACATTATCCCTCCCACCCTTCCCTGGGTGGTTGATTAAATGATATAATATATATATAATATATGTTATGATATGCTTATTTGAATTTTTTTACTTACAAACAAACATTATTTTCCTTTGCAGGATTACTTACATCCTTTCCTTTGTCAGGAATTGTTATTTAGATGATTGTTTATTATTCTTGTCCTTAATACTTTTATTGGGATTTATTAACAACCTTTCTTTGCCTTGCAGATAACTTGTCTTCTTGATTTCACACCTGTGGATCAATCATGGATGGTGTATTCTTCCGTCATCCTTCTTCAAGTTTGATGTTTCATTGTATTTGTTTGGACTTTTCCTTTTTCATTGTCACCACATTTAAAAGAGGCTGATTGCCTAGTGATTCATGGTATTGTTGATTCATATGTATTCTAAGTTGGAACTTTTGCTTTGTGACATATGCGGCTATGCTTGGACTGCATTAAAAGTTGTATGCATAATGTTAGCCTCCGTGTCTTTAATGAAATCCAGATTCTCTGGTCATGTAAATAGGAGAATCGCAATTATATCAAGTCAAGTCCCTTCCTCCGGCAATCATGGTTACCAAACTCACACCCTATGTTCATAATTTTATTTCTGCTGTGTTAATCATGGGTGGACTATCACTGTTGTTCACTCAATCTATCACAACAAAGCACCTAAAGTCATTCATCATATAAGCAAAGAGATCATGTGATCGTCTGGATACATGATCAGAAATGAATA
This sequence comes from Lissotriton helveticus, assembly GCF_964261635.1. NCBI lineage: Eukaryota > Metazoa > Chordata > Amphibia > Caudata > Salamandridae > Lissotriton > Lissotriton helveticus. Next base: position 1,202,074,440 of record NC_136057.1, read on the forward strand.
ATCTTCATTTTCCTTTTGTAGTACTGAAGGCCCAGGGGGGGCAGTGCGAAATATAAATTACATTGAGCAGTAGCCCTTGATGTAACCGAGTATGGCCAGTGCCACCCCTATACAAAAGTAAGAGCTTCCCTATCCCCACCTGCATGTACTGCTTAAAGTAATGCATGCAAGTATGCGTCATCATGGCTTGTGTGTCTTTTTCTTGGGTGCAAGCTGACTGAGCTGGCATTATGCTGGCTACCACAAGTTCACGTACAAGTAATTTCTTTCGCAAAACTAGAGAAAAAAGAAGAATACTGGTGTACTCTCTGACTATGTATTGAGCCCATAGTGCTGCCTGGTAGTAGAATTCCTGAAACTCCCACTGTTACAGACCTACAAAGACGGCGGAACGATACAAGCCAAAATGTTATACTGTGCTTGCAAATTGCTAGTGTTACTGTGAGACAACTTTCTGTTGAATTATTTTGTGTTATGGTTAAAGAGTATTGGTTACATTATTTTTCTTTCTTTCTTCATATAGATGCTCCAAAAAAGCTCACCAGACAAGAGATGGCTGTCCGGACCAGGGCCCGGAAGCTGAAGGCCGTTTGTGTGGAATATCGCCGGCGGCTCGGGAACAGGAGGAGGGGGAGTCAACAACCTCCTCCAGTGCCCTCGTGTCCACCAGCCAGCAGCCTCCAGCATGGCGCCGTGCTCAGACAGCCTCCTGCCGCCGCTCAGCCGCAACAACACCAGCAGCTGGCCCCCCCAGAGCCTGGATGGCACGCCTGCACCGCCTACGCCTCAGAGTGGACTACCTGGAGCGCAAGGTGGACAATCTTGAGAACAGCTCTGGGACGTCCGCAAGGAGCGGCGGGACCACCTGTCCAGACACCGCCGGAAGTGACTGTGTCCCTTGCCCCTTTTTTAAAGACTGTTGGGGGTGGGAATCAAGAGTTGGGGATTATTTGGGACTTTTCAGAGGACTATATGAAATTGACAATTGTTTGGGTTAGGGAGGGGTGGGACTAGTTTATTTTGTGAGGGTAAATATATGATTATTTATTTTACATACTTCAACATAGTGTACGCGTTGATGTTATTTTGTGGGGTGGTGGGAGGGGGTTACGGCACATTTGGTTTCCTCAAACTTACCAGAATGAATTATCTAAAACATCCAAAAATGTTCAAAAGTGCCACTAAAGAGTTAGTGAATTCAATTGACCTAATAGTACTTTATTAGTACTACTGTCAGTCTCTCCTCCGAGTCCTAGCCCATTATTCTACCTCCCCAAAATGCTTATCTTACCTGTGATTCGTGTTTGAGAATAGAGCTAGGCACAGCGCTGGCTGCATGGCAAATGGCGATTACGCCACCCCGGACCGAAATTCCGTTGTTGTGGTGTTAGTAGGAGTGTTACCACACTAGCAGTAGCACCATATGAAAAACAAAGTAAAAAAATTAGACATTGAGTGGCCTGAGAGGAGTATTAGAAGTAAACATGGGCGTAAAATCTGTTCCGCTCGCGGATTTTGCGGATTTTCGGTAAATTCGCAATCCGCGAACTCTCGCGAACTTGCCGAAAATTCGTAAAATCCGTGCGAAGCAGATTTTTTGCTTGGTCGCACTTGCCAACTAGAATACTATACAATTTCGCAGGATTAAATACTTGCGAACACGTAGATGCGGCGGGCAGCGACAATCTCGCAATTGCGAGATTGCAAAATTTGCAATTTCGCACAAGAAATCCACTAGCAGGCAGCATAAACCTTGAAAATTATGATTTTTATCAGAATAACTCCTCAGGTTGACATTTGCCTGTACTTTTTCTTTGCAAGGAGTCCATTTTGGGGGGTGGGGGTGGGAGGAAGGAAGTGCCCCACAGTCTCCATTTTCCTGTTCCTGTCCACCAGGCTCCTCCCAGTGCTTTCTTCATGTGCTGGTCACTTTGATTTGGATCTTGACCTGGAAGGATTACTTTTGTGGATGCTGCTGGATATTTGGATTTTTGCAAAACTGAAAGCACTCAGCAGGTGCAAAAGTTCAATCTTATCATTAGTAACCATTCCCTGTAGTGCTGCCTGAGGGGCCCCTTAAGAGTTCATTTGCCTACTTGCAACTATTCTATGACCCTGCTCTGACCCTCACAGCAGGCTCAGAGAATAGCTACAAGTATACAACAAAGGTCCTGTTAAAAAAATCACACTGCAACAGAAAGCAATTACAGACAAAACTGAAAGCACTCAGCAGGTGCAAAAGTTCAATCTTATCATTAGTAACCATTCCCTGTGGTGCTTCCTGAGGGGCCCCTTCAGAGTTCAGCAAATTACAGATAAGGAAGCAGGTGCCAGCCAGACTGGAAGTTTAAATTCAGTGACACATTAATCAACCCCAAATTAATTCATGTCAGTTGAAGCAGGGCAGGTGTGCTTGCTTTTTTTCACCCATAATCGACAGTGATAAACCAACCAGAGGGTGGCAGTGATGTACCAGAGGGTGCCATGGGTGTTTCCCTAGGGTGGCAGTGGTGAAACAGAGGGTGCTGTGAACCTGTGATGATGAACCAGATGTAGAAACAACATAGTCGCGGCCGTTGCGAGCCGACAAGTAAGTTCGCAATTGCGAACTGGTACAGAACCCTCGCGAACTGGCAGAAATCCTTGCGAACACAAAAAAAAAAATCCGCAAATTCGCGAGAGTTCGCGGATTTTGCGGATTGCGAATCCGTAAATACGCAAGTTCACGCATTGCCAATTCGTAAAATCCGCCCATGCTCAATTAGAAGGAACAGTAGCCTAAACAATGCTGAAGATAAGTATAGGGGAATAAGAATTGCATGGATGATTATGGCTACAACAAGAACAGTGACACAGCAGCGTAACAAGTCTTCTCGACATGTAGGAGGATGATGTTGACGATGGATCCAATCGATGGTGGGCATGAAATTCAGAATTTATTTTAAAATACTCAATTTTTTAACCAGAATTACAATATCCTATGATTCATCTAGCTGCCTTTAAAAATTGATTTGAGGAGGTTGCTTGCACCTTATCCTCCCCAGCAAGTGTGTGGAATTATTGTTGTAATTTACTCACACCTCAATGTAAACCACACAGCCCGGGGGAAGAGGGTTAGGGTTTGAAACTTGGATGGGAATGGGGTTTGTGGGGAAAGTTTTGTGGAGAGAGAAAAATAAAAGCACAGCATGGACAAACAACAAATGAAGATAAACAAATCTTTGGATACAAAGCTATCCATAAATCTTTTAAGGGACATAAAGGAAGTGCATGCACTACTGCATATATGAAGTTGTTTGCTAAATGGATAGGTTACTGAAAAGTAAGTAGTACTTTCTACAATGTACTAACTATGAAGAAACAATGTGACAGTACAGGGCTGCAGTAATTACGCAATTTCACTTGCCTATCTGCCCTCAGAGAGAAGAACCACTTAGTATATTAAATTAGTTTAAAAAATAGCAAAGAAAAAAGTATGCAATGGCTGGAGGGATGAATTGAAGCAGAGAGCAAACAAATGCACAGAGTCACACTCATAGAAGTTCACAGCAATAACATTACTTAAAAGATAAGTAGAAATGAAGATGGATACTGTAACTGTATGTTGTTGTAGTCGTCCTGTTGAATTTGGGAAGTTGCATGCATCCAGCATTCCTCTTTTTCGCGGTACTACTCCATTCCATCTGACGCTCCGTCGATCAATGTTGGGGACCGGAAGACACCTTGTCCACTGCCTGTCTGGCGGATGCTGAATTGCGGCTCGCTAATGGTAAGCCTGAGTTCATCCTTTTTCCCATTGCACAGGGTAAAAGCCGGCCTGTAATTTTTGATGGAAAAACAGGAAGTGATATTAAAACACCACGGAGAAAAAAATATAAGGTACACTGTGTAGTGCAAAATAACACTTTCAGTTTCAGAGTCAACAGTATTACAATACATACAATCAAGGGGGGGTGGGGCACGCCGCGGACATGCACAACGGAATTACCTTTTGCATCATGGTAAATGTAGTTTTCAAAGTTGCTGATTTGTCAAATTTCATGGCCAGTGCCCGTATCCCTATACACGTGTTTCGAAATTCCTTTCTCTTCAGTAGGGAAAAAGTTCATAGGTTCTTGTGCATGCTGCCGTCATCTTATCAGGAATATTACCACTCTCAGCATGCGTCGCGCGCCCCTGAGCTTGTCAGCTCGCCGCTCATGGGAGCCTTTTCAACAGTCAAGGGGGGTGGGGCACGCCGCGGACATGCACAACGGAATTACCTTTTGCATCATGGTAAATGTAGTTTTCAAAGTTGCTGATTTGTCAAATTTCATGGCCAGTGCCCATATCCCTATACACGTGTTTCGAAATTCCTTTCTCTTCTGTAGGGAAAAAGTTCATTGGTTCTTGTGCATGCTGCCGTCATCTTATCAGGAATATTACCACTCTCAGCATGCGTCGCGCGCCCCTGAGCTCGTCAGCTCGCGGCTCATGGGAGCCTTTTCAACAGTCAAGGGGGGTGGGGCACGCCGCGGACATGCACAACGGAATTACCTTTTGCATCATGGTAAATGTAGTTTTCAAAGTTGCTGATTTGTCAAATTTCATGGCCAGTGCCCGTATCCCTATACACGTGTTTCGAAATTCTTTCCTCTTCAGTAGGGAAAAAGTTCATAGGTTCTTGTGCATGCTGCCGTCATCTTATCAGGAATATTACCACTCTCAGCATGCGTCGCGCGCCCCTGAGCTCGTCAGCTCGCGCCTCATGGGAGCCTTTTCAACAGTCAAGGGGGGTGGGGCATGCCGCGGACATGCACAACGGAATTACCTTTTGCATCATGGTAAATGTAGTTTTCAAAGTTGCTGATTTGTCAAATTTCATGGCCAGTGCCCGTATCCCTATAAACGTGTTTCGAAATTCCTTTCTCTTCAGTAGGGAAAAAGTTCATAGGTTCTTGTGCATGCTGCCGTCATCTTATCAGGAATATTACCACTCTCAGCATGCGTTGCGCGCCCCTGAGCTCGTCAGCTCGCGGCTCATGGGAGCCTTTTCAACAGTCAAGGGGGGTGGGGCACGCCGCGGACATGCACAACGGAATTACCTTTTGCATCATGGTAAATGTAGTTTTCAAAGTTGCTGATTTGTCAAATTTCATGGCCAGTGCCCGTATCCCTATACACGTGTTTCTAAATTCCTTTCTCTTCAGTAGGGAAAAAGTTCATAGGTTCTTGTGCATGCTGCCGTCATCTTATCAGGAATATTACCACTCTCAGCATGCGTCGCGCGCCCCTGAGCTTGTCAGCTCGCGGCTCATGGGAGCCTTTTCAACAGTCAAGGGGGGTGGGGCACGCCGCGGACATGCACAACGGAATTACCTTTTGCATCATGGTAAATGTAGTTTTCAAAGTTGCTGATTTGTCAAATTTCATGGCCAGTGCCCGTATCCCTATACACGTGTTTCGAAATTCCTTTCTCTTCAGTAGGGAAAAAGTTCATAGGTTCTTGTGCATGCTGCCGTCATCTTATCAGGAATATTACCACTCTCAGCATGCGTCGCGCGCCCCTGAGCTCGTCAGCTCGCGGCTCATGGGAGCCTTTTCAACAGTCAAGGGGGGTGGGGCACGCCGCGGACATGCACAACGGAATTACCTTTTGCATCATGGTAAATGTAGTTTTCAAAGTTGCTGATTTGTCAAATTTCATGGCCAGTGCCCGTATCCCTATACACGGGTTTCGAAATTCCTTTCTCTTCAGTAGGGAAAAAGTTCATAGGTTCTTGTGCATGCTGCCGTCATCTTATCAGGAATATTACCACTCTCAGCATGCGTCGCGCGCCCCTGAGCTCGTCAGCTCGCGGCTCATGGGAGCCTTTTCAACAGTCAAGGGGGGTGGGGCACGCCGCGGACATGCACAACGGAATTACCTTTTCCCATGAGCCGCGAGCTGACGAGCTCAGGGGCGCGCGACGCATGCTGAGAGTGGTAATATTCCTGATAAGATGACGGCAGCATGCACAAGAACCTATGAACTTTTTCCCTACTGAAGAGAAAGGAATTTTGAAACACGTGTATAGGGATACGGGCACTGGCCATGAAATTTGACAAATCAGCAACTTTGAAAACTACATTTACCATGATGCAAAAGGTAATTCCGTTGTGCATGTCCGCGGCGTGCCCCACCCCCCTTGACTGTTGAAAAGGCTCCCATGAGCCGCGAGCTGACGAGCTCAGGGGCGCGCGACGCATGCTGAGAGTGGTAATATTCCTGATAAGATGACGGCAGCATGCACAAGAACCTATGAACTTTTTCCCTACTGAAGAGAAAGGAATTTCGAAACACGTGTATAGGGATACGGGCACTGGCCATGAAATTTGACAAATCAGCAACTTTGAAAACTACATTTACCATGATGCAAAAGGTAATTCCGTTGTGCATGTCCCTGACGTGCCCCACCCCCCTTGACTATTACAATACATACAAGCATCATTTCGAAAGTGCGTACTCTGAGTCTCCTTTTCAAGAATAGATAAGTGTGGATGAAATTTGCGGATCTTTCCCCTCAAGATAGATGTAAAGTGTAAACTGCGATTTTAGAACAAAATTAGACCTTCCCAGCAGTGCTCCCAGACCCCTCAACCCACCCCCAACAATCTAGAACACCCCCATGTAGACCCCCAAAAACATGCAGTACTGCGACCTGGCTGAGGCCTACTTGAAAATCGTGCTAAAACGCACTCGGAATGTAGGCCCAAAACACCCCTTTTCCACCATGGATTTTCTTCAAACCACTTGCAATCAAAATTAGACCTTCCCAGCAGTGCTCCCAGACCCCTGAACCTACCCCCAAACATCTAGAAACCCCCCAAGCAGCCCACCAAAAACATGCGATACTACTAGGCCTAACTTTCAACTGTGCGAAAACGCTCTCTGCAACTAAGCCCAAACCCCCCTTTTCCACCATGGATTTTCATCAAACCACTTGCAATCAAAATGAGACCTTCCCAGCAGTTCTCCCAAACCCCTTAACCCACCCCCAGAAATGGAGAACACCCCCAAACAGCCCCCCAAAAACACACAGGAGTGTTATCCTCAGCGATTCCTACCTTTAAATCGTGCCAAACGCGCTCTGCAACAAGCCCAAACCCCCATTATCCACCATGGATTTTCTTCAAACCACTTGCAATCAAAATTAGACCTTCCCAGCAGTGCTCCAGACCCCTCGACCCACCCCCAGAAATGGAGAACACCCCCAAACGGCCCCCCAAAAACATGCAGGAGTGCCAAAAAAAACCTAACTTTTTCACCATGGATTTTCTCCAAACCACTTGCATTCAATATTAGACCTTCCCAGCAGTGCTCCCAGACCCCTCGACCCAGCACCAAAAATCTAGAACCCCCCCAAACAGGCCAATCCAGAAATGCAACACTTAGAATCTCCAGAGGCCTAAGTTTAAATCGCTCCAAAACGCACTCTGCAGCTAGGCCCAAACCCCTGTTTTCCACCATGGATTTTCTTCAAACCACTTGCAATCAAAAAAAATTAGACCTTCACAGCAGTGCTCCCAGACCCCTCTACCCACCCCAGAAATGGAGAACACTCCCAAACAGCCCCCCAAAAACACGCAGGAGTGCTATCCTCAGCGAGGCCTACCTTTAAATCGTGCAAACGCGCTCTGCAACTAGGCTCAAGCCCCCCTTTTCCACCATGGATTTTCTTCAAACCACTTGCAATCAAAATTAGACCTTCCCAGCAGTGCTCCCAGACCCCTCGACTCACCCCCAGAAATGGAGAACAGCCCCAAACAGCCCCCCAAAAACATGCAATACTGCTAGGCCTCAGTTTAAATTGTGCCAAACGCTGTCTGCAACTAGGCACAAACCACCATTTCCCACCATGGATTTTCTTCAAACCGCTTCCAATCAAAATTAGACCTTCCCAGCAGTGCCCTCAGACCCCTCAACCCACCCCTAAACATCTAGGACTCCCCCAAGCAGCCCCCCAAAACATGCAATACTCATAGGCCTCAGATTAAATTGTGCCAAAACGCTGTCTGCAACTAAGCCCAAACCCCCCTTTTCCACAATGGATTTTCTTCAACCCACTTGCAATCAAAATTAGACCTTCCCAGCAGTGCCCCCAGACCCCTCAACCCACCCCCAAACATCTAGACCCCCCCAAGCAGCCCCCCAAATACATGCAATACTGCTAGGCCTCAGTTTAAATTGTGCCAAAACGCTGTCTGCCACTAGGCCCAAACCTCCCTTTTCCACCATAGATTTTACTTCAAACCACTTGCAATCAAAATTAGACCTTCCCAGCAGTGCTCCCAGACCCCTTAACCCACCCCCAAACATCTAGAACCCCCCCGAGCAACCCCCCAAAAACATGCAATACTGCTAGGCCTCAGTTTAAATTGTGCCAAAACGCTGTCTGCAACTAGGCCCAAACCCCCCTTTTCCACAATGGATTTTCTTCAAACCACTTGCAATCAAAATTAGACCTTCCCAGCAGTGCCCCCAGACCCCTCAACCCACCCCCAAACATCTAGAACCCCCCCAAGCAGCCCCCCCAAAAACATGCAATACTGCTAGGCCTCAGTTTAAATTGTGCCAAAACGCTGTCTGCAACTAGGCCCAAACCCCCCTTTTCCACCATGGATTTTCTTCAAACCACCTGCACTCAAAGTAAGACCTTCCCAGCAGTGCTCCCAGACCCCTTAACTTACCCCCAAACATCTAGAACTCCCCCAAGCAGCCCCCCAAAAACATACAATACTGCTGTCCCCAAAACATGGGAAATCGCAAATCGCGCCTTGACAAAAAAGTGCTGTTTTCAGCACTTCCACTACTTCGATCCTCCTGAAACTTTCCAGGACACTTTTTCCAGTGATTTCCAAGAATCTCAACAAAATCGATCCACTGTAAGGTGTACGACTAGTTCACCCAAACACACGCGCCCGCAAAACACCAAAAAAGTCCACAATTCGGCCAATTCTGAAAAAACGCCAAACCCCCCTAAAACCTTGCCAACATCATTATGAACAAGCCAGCATTGGGCCCTGAGCCCTAGACTCCAGGAACCCTACCAAATTATTAATTAAACCCAAAAACCCTAGTAAACAGCACTGAACCCTAAACCCTAGATATGCTTTGTCTGGCTGTGTCAAAGAGCCTAGGTATGCTACACCAGGTTGCTTCACTCAGTGGTGCCTGCCTTGACCGTCTGCATGGCCCTGCCACAAGCATGGGCCAAAAATCCGTTTTGCTCGCGAAATTTACTGTTTTTCTGCGGCAAATTCACAATCCGAGAATCTCGCGAAATTGCCGAAAATTCGCAAACTCTTGAGCGTAACAGATTTTTGGCCCATTCTTGCGGCAGGGCCATGCAGACGGTCAAGGCAGGCACCACTGAGTGAAGCAACCTGATGCAGCATACCTAGGCTCTTTGACACAGACAGACAAAGCATATCTAATTGTATGCAGCAAGCCACATAGCCCCAATTTTACATGAACTGCTGTACTCTGTAATCTGCCTGGCATAACAACACTACACTGCCTCGACTACTCCATACCACGACTAGACAGACATGTAGTTCTGCTGTAGTAGTTGTTGTAGACTGGTTTACCTGTTTAACACTCACAAATTGGCCATAGTTCTTCCCTAAACCGACGCTGATGATCCATCCATCCCAGTGAGTGACTGTAAAGAAAAAAGATATAATACTTAATCAATCATCATGGTATATTGGCAAACAGTACGCCCAAGGACATTTTGCATATTGGAAAATGCAACGTAGCGGTCCCTGCAGTTGAAGTACAATTTGAATTAAACAAGGTAAAAAAAAAGCAGAGTAGACTTGAGTTACATTTAGTGTGTAAAAGATTAAATAATAACAGAAGACATATGATTCATTGCATGCACAACAAACAAACAGCAATTGCTTTCATCAGAGCCAGACAGCCATTGATGTCCACTGCATGCCATCTTCTTCTAATTATTCATTACCTGTTCCACTTTTTGTCCACATATTCTTCTGAAAGTGCGGGACCACAGGGCAGCCTCTCCTGTCAATTTCAGAAGTAACTGTCAGCAAGCATGTAGTCGGTAATTCCAGTCCCACTTGAGGGGACTCGTCTACGAGTACGAAGACAAAGTTTCTTTATTCTGCATAATCCAGCCATCTGCCTTGAGGGAAATGGATAGGGGGAGTCTGGAGGAGGAGGATAGAGGAGCATGATTGAGCTGCGAACTTGTGAACCTCAGGAATGCAGACTGCGGCACCTTCAAATCAATACGGAAAGAAGATGAAGACAGTGCTGCTGATGGACTTGTTGTGATTAGGTGATTAGAGTTTTGTTGTAGTAAAAGTTGCAAAACAAAGAAAGACAAACAGGAATAAAAGTGAATGAGGACGAAAAAAAAGGAAGTCATTTTCAGGCCTAGGTGTCAGGGAAGTAGAGCTCGTCCTCAAACTCTATGAATTGAGATGGGAGTAGGTCAGCTAACAGAGAAGAACTTCTGTCACCTAAGTCGGTGTCCTCTTGTTCCTGCGTGCATTCACGTATTTTGTAATCTGGTGGCATGAAGTGCTGATTCATCTTGATCAGTGTTAACCTCTCCATATTTTTGGGTGAGAGGCGGCTCCTTTTTCAAGTTACAATGGCACCAGCAGCACTGAAAACACGTTCAGAAGACACGCTTGCGAGTGGGCAAGACAAATAATTTAGAGCCAGGTTGTTGATCAGTCGCAAATGAGGCCTTTTCCGATGGCAATACAGCAATTGGTTCTGATTAACAAAGACCTCTGTTGGGTCATCCAGATAGGCCTGCACCATCGACTCAAGGTTCTCCAGGGTTGCTCCACTTTGCGTACCATCTGTGGTCTATGCATCACTGGAACGAGCAAACCCTTGATGAGTTAGCCAATCCGCTACCGACAATATTTTGGCTGGGCCTGGTGCAGGTGAGGATGATGATACAGTTGCTGGTGTCGTTAACGGCTGTGAGGGAAAGTGACTTCCTTCGGCCACAGATTCAGAAGTGGAACTTGACGCCGGATGGCCTGCTGATTCAGTTGTACTTCTGCCGGCTCCTTCATTTTTCTGCCGCTCTTTTTCGAACCGAGTGGCTGACACAGCTAGCCAATGTTTGTACTTTGAAACATCTGCTTCATCAAAAGGAATGAATGCTTTGCTGGCCACGGCTTTTTTGTACTGTGGATCCAGAATAGTGGCACAAATGTAATGTTGTGCTGTATGTATGTTTTTAAGCCTTTCATTGGCAACTAGGCGGCTTAATAACCTCTCTGCCAACTGATATGCGTCTTGCTTTTCAGTATCATCTCGGAACGTTGAAGACACCGCCTTCAGTTGGTGCTCTAGCATGCGCAACAATGGGAAAGCATTGCCCAAAGAACAGTCCTCCCTGCTGACTTCACGCGTGAAGACCTCAAAAGGACGAAGCATGTCTGTCAGGCTTTGCAACTAGCTTTCATTCCTCCAACTCTAGCCTCATGTCTTTCATAGTAGAACCCAGTTTATAGACATAGGCCCAGATTCATCAAACAAAAATCCGCTCGCAAAGGGGCAGATTCTCAGAATCTGCCCCTTTGCGAGCGGTATTTTTGCATTTGGGATGCATCATCCCAAATGCAAAAATCTCAATTTTAGAAATCACTAAATTGCGATTATTTGCATTTAAGGAATCTCAAATTGGGATTCCTTAAATGCAACGCATGAAAGTTTTTAAAATAGCGTAATCACTAATAGGGCACGCAAATTACCATGAAGTACAACTTCATGGTAATTTGCAAAAACTTTGAAAAATGCACTAAAGTGCATTTTTCAAAGTTTCATGTTGCGCACACACATGCCCTAAGGGCATGTGTGTGTGCAACATATGTGCACATATCAATTTCAGGGGTGCAACAGGATGTCCTTTGGACAGCCCTGCACCCTTGAAATCGCAATCTCAACTTGCGAATCGCTAATTGCGATTCGCAAATTGAGATTGTCTTCCCATTCATTCCTATGGGCCTCTAGGCCCATAGGAATGAATGGGGAGGTATTCCTTAATTGCGACTCGCAATTTGCGAGTCGCAATTAAGGAATTCTAAGAAAACGCTATTTTTTAAGTGATTTGTTGATGCATTCCATTTTGCAATTCCTTAATAGCGAATCGGTATTTTTCGCTATTAAGGAATCGCAAATTGGGTTGTTGATGCATCTGGGGGAAACTCATTTATTACCCCCCACTGCTCAGACAGACACTCAAGCATGTAAAAGGTTGAGTTCCAACGTGTTGCCACCTCCTGGATGAGTCCTTTGACTTGCAGTCTAAGTTCATGTTGAATGCTCCTCAGCTGCTTCCGGGCCTTAAAAGAATAGCTGAAATGTGTGCAGATTCTTCGGCAGGTGGTCAGTAACTTGCTGACTGTGTTTTCTTTTTTCAAGAAATCTTGCACCACAATGTTAATACTGTGCGCCAAACACGGCACTCTGAAGTAGTTACCGTCATGCATGGCCTTAACTATATTACCTGCCATTATCCATGGAAACATAACCAATTATGCATTTTCTTGGATGCAGTCATTCATAGACCTTCCTATCAAACTCCTCCAAAAGGTTAGGTGCAGTATGAGTTTTCTCCATGGCAAACATGGCTACTGTTGCATGTTTCCGCGTAGCTTGAAAAACTGTGTCCGTGTCAACACCTGCTTTTAACTTGTCTTTAACCCCTGCAAAAGAGGCCCAGTGTGCAGTCATGCACATGTAATCAAGGGATTGGACACTGGTCCACATATCTGTTGTCTGAATAGCTGCGCCAATCACCTCCAGCACATCTTGATGTAGTGCTGGAACAGCAACCCTGGCAAAATAGAACCGGCTAGGAACCTTCCATTTAAGGCAGACTGTTGCCATAAATTCTACAAAACCCACCCCTTCCACGAAAGAAAAAGGGAGAAGGTCCAGCGCTAGCATTTTAGCCAGCTTTGCGTTAGACAGACGTGCCTTTGGGTGGTTGCGTTCAAATGGCGCATCCGATCAAAACATTCTGCTAATGGTGGTCTGGACCGTTTTACGTGATGATGATGATGCAGACTTCTTCAAACCAGTTAGGCTCATTGATGTACTTTTTCGCATTGGTGTCTCTCCCAGACTCTTAGTGTGCCTCATACATGTTGCAGGGGTAGAGGTTGTGGGCGCTACCAGTGCAGTGCTGCTGCCAGGGGTACTGGGTGTACCAGAAAAAATGTCTGTCGCTTCTTCACTTCCGCCTGCACGATCAGCCGCTCATCATCATCAGATGCAATATCAATGGATACATTTGGATTTGTTTTTCTTTTGGCTTCCTGGATCTTCCTTAGGTGCGCCTCCCACTCGATAGTGGGGTGTTTTTTGCGATGACCTCTCTGGCCTCCAGTACCATAGTTGGTACCAAGCTTACCCCAACTAACTGACGTTCTACAAATCGAACAAACGACCATGTTTTCCGCCTTTTGGCTAACACTAAATAAGTCCCAAACTGGGGACTGGAGATGTCTGCTGGTGGTGGAGGTGCTACTTTCAGGTTTATTGCCAGATTAAGTGGAGGATGGGCGTGGCTGAATTCAACTCTGTTGTTCACTTACAGCACCACTACTTGAGGTAATGGAGGTCGAGCTGGATGGAGGTCTCTGCCGACCCTTCTGACGAGAAAATATGGAAGCTGTAGGTCGTGTTGATGTTGTAGTTAACTGCGTTGGTGGTGGTACCAGTGCCACGCCGCCCACAATCCTGCTCAGCAGCCATTCGGGATAGGGTCAAAATGTCTGTCCGCTGCATGCCCGCTGGGGCTTGAGTAACGACTGTGATGACTGGGTCGTCTTCAAACTGTTCATCAGCAGCAGAAGACACCACTTTTTGTTCGTCGTCATCACCCATAAGTGGAAGCCTTGCGGGAACCTTCCTTTTAGGCTTAGCTACCTTAGTCGGCTCATGGCGTGCCTCCCCCTCAGACTGCATTTGTGGGTGCCAATCAAGATCATCAGAAGGAAGGGTGCTTGAAGAAGAACTTGTAGTAGCCCTCCTTGACCTTTTTCTTGCTGGGGATCTGGAAGACAATGGATCCTCCTCAGGAGGAGTGGCTTCCTCGGATGATACCTCCGCTTTGAATCTCGATTTCCTGATGTGCCCCTACTTCTGGAGGAACAAGCATTGTGGGCAGTTGTGCAGCTCCATGCGCCCCTAGTTGTGCCTCTCCATGCGCCTCTCCTTGCGCCTCTTCTTGCGCTTCTCCATGAGCCTCTCCTTGCGCATGTACTTGCACCTCTCCTTGCGCCTCTCCTTGCGCCTCCCCTTGCCCATGTACTTGCGCTTGTACTAGTTGTACCTGTGTTTGTCGTTGTGGCTGTGGTTGTTGAACACTCGTCAGCTGAGTTCCACCCTGCGTTGATTTTATGCTACTTTCTTGCGATGAGCCAACATCACTGGTCGATGGTGATTGAACAACCAAAGTGGCTGCCTCTGCAGCACTCATGGTCTTGGACCTAACTTGGTGTGGTGGCACTGAGCCCAATGAAGCGTAAGTGTTGCTCCCAGCTGGGTCCTTGGCGGACCCAGCTGCTGCAGGCGTTGTTTTTTTTTCGAAAAAAGTGTCTGTGGGCACACCAGTCTCCTTGGTAAGTGGCACCACTTGCTTCTTCTGCTCCTTCTTTCTGGCAGTGACAACTTTCTTTGTAGAGGAGCTACGGCTACCTTTCTTTGGGCCCATCTTCTTCAGATGTCAGAACAGCAGGCCGCAGTTGCACGAGTTGCAGTTGTCTGTGGCCACACGTGACGTCATGTGACGTTGTGCTGCACACACCGCTGCAGGACTTCTTCCTGGCACTGGTGGTTCTCTTGTGCACCTAAAAGCAAAGGAAGTAAGAGGAACATCAGTTTAACACCCCAAAAAGTAAAAAAACACACACAAATCAACACAATCCAATGCCATCCATGCCCTCAATGCTGTTTAAATTCAAGAGGCCCCACACAAAGCCTTGGTCCATGCACCACTCACTACCCATGGGCATAATGGGTGAAAGCAGGGCAGGCTGGGTACAGGCCTATGGCTCAAAGCACACTGCCTGGCTTCAAAATGACCCCTTGTCCCCCAGCCACATGGCCAGGCCCTGCCTGGACCAGGCCTCAAAATGGCCCCCACCCACATGGCCAGGCCCCAACAACACCCCACAAAGTCGAAAAACACACAAAAGTCACCACAATCCAATGCCATCCGTGCCCTCAATGATGTTTAAATTCAAGACACCCCACAGAAAGACTAGGTCCATGCACCACTCACTACCCCTGGGCATAATGGTTGAAAGCAAGGCAAACTGGGTGCAGGCCTGAGCACAGCCTGGCTTCAAAATGACCCCTTGACCCCCACCACATGGCCAGGCCCTGCCTGGACCAGGCCTCAAAATGGCCCCCACCCACATGGTCAGGCCCCAACAGCACCCACAAAGTCGAAAAACACACAAAAGTCACCACAATCCAATGCCATCCGTGCCCTCAATGATGTTTAAATTCAAGACACCCCGCAGAAAGACTAGGTCCATGCACCACTCACTACCCCTGGGCATAATGGTTGAAAGCAAGGCAAACTGGGTGCAGGCCTGAGCACAGCCTGGCTTCAAAATGGCCCCTTGACCCCCACCACATGGCCAGGCCCTGCCTGGACCAGGCCTCAAAATGGCCCCCACCCACATGGTCAGGCCCCAAAGCACCCAAAAAGTCGAAAAACACACACAAATCACCACAATCCAATGCCATCCATGCCCTCAATGATGTTTAAATTCAAGACACCCCACAGAAAGACTTGGTCCATGCACCACTGAGTACCCCTGGGCATAATGGATGAAAGCAAGGTAAACTGGGTGCAGGCCTGAGCACACTGCCTGGCTTCAAAATGGCTCCTTGACCCCCACCGCATGGCCAGGCTCTGCCTGGACCAGGCCTCAAAATGGCCCCCACCCACATGGTCAGGCCCCAACAGCACCCAAAAAGTAAAAAAACACACAAAAATCACCATAATCCAATGCCATACATGCCCTCAATGATGTTTAAATTCAAGACACCCCGCAGAAAGACTAGGTCCATGCACCACTCACTACCCCTGGGCATAATGGTTGAAAGCAAGACAAACTAGGTGCAGGCCTGAGCACACTGCCTGGCTTCAAAATGGCCCCTTGACCCCCACCACATGGCCAGGCCCTGCCTGGACCAGGCCTCAAAATGCCCCCCACCCACATGGCCAGGCCCCCAACAACACCCCAAAAAGTAAAAAAAACACAGAAAAATCATCACCACAATCCAATGCCATCCATGCCCTTAATGATGTCTAAATTCAAGACACCCCACAGAAAGACTTGGTCCATGCACCACTCACTACCCCTGGGCCTACAGGCTAGTGAGCTTTACAGGCTCCCCAAAATAAAACAAAAATCAACATATAACAGTGAGCTAAAATTCCATGACATAAATCAATCAATCAATCAATGACATTTATAAAGCGCGCTACATACCCGTAGGGTCTCAAGGCGCTGGGGGGGGGGGGAAGGGGAAGCCGCTACTGCTCGAACAGCCAGGTCTTCAGCTTCTTCCTGAAGGAGAGGTGGTCTTGGGTCAGGCGCAGGTCGGTCGGGAGGGAGTTCCAGGTCTTGGCGGCCAGGTAGGAGAAGGACCTTCCTCCTGTGGTCGCTCTTCGGATGCGGGGGACGGCGGCGAGGGCGTGGTTGGCTGATCGGAGGTGGCGTTTGGGAGCGTAGAAGTTGACTCGGCTGTTGAGGTAGCTCGGGCCTTGGTCGTGTAGGGCTTTGTGTGCGTGGGTGAGGAGGCGGAAGGTGATTCTTTTGTTGACGGGGAGCCAGTGAAGGTCCCTCAGATGTCCGGAGATGTGGCTGGTTCGTGGGATGTCGAGGATGAGTCTGGCTGAGGCGTTCTGGATCCGCTGGAGTCTCTTCTGGAGCTTGGCGGTGGTGCCGGCGTAGAGGGCGTTGCCGTAGTCCAGTCGGCTGGTGACGAGGGCCTGGGTGACGGTCTTCCTGGTCTCGGTGGGGATCCACCAGAAGATCTTCCGTAGCATGCGTAGGATGTTGAAGCATGCCGAGGAGACGTTGTTGACTTGCCTGGTCATGGAGAGGGAGGAGTCCAGGGTGAAGCCCAGGTTGCGTGCATGGTCTGTCGGTTTGGGTGCGGTGCCCAGGGCGGGAGGCCACCAGGAGTCGTCCCAGGCGGAAGGAGAGGAGCCCAGGATGAGGACTTCCGTCTTGTCCGAGTTCAGTTTCAGGCGGCTGGTCGTCATCCACTCGGCAACCTCTTTCATCCCTTCGTGCAGGTTGGCTCTGGCGGCGGCGGGGTCGTTGGTCAAGGAGAGGATCAGCTGGGTGTCGTCGGCGTAGGAGATTATGTTGAGGTTGTGTTTGCGTACGATGGCCGCGAGGGGGCTCATGTAGACGTTGAAGAGGGTGGGGCTCAGAGATGATCCTTGGGGGACGCCGCAGATGACTTCGGAGGCCTCTGACTTGTACGGTGGTAGGCGGACTCTCTGTGTTCTCCCGTCGAGGAAGGAGATGATCCATTCCAGCGCCTTGTCCTGGATTCCGACGTAGCTGAGGCGCCGTACTAGGGTGCGGTGGCAGACCGTGTCGAAAGCCGCGGAGAGGTCCAGGAGGATGAGGGCCGCTGTTTCTCCGTTGTCCATCAGGGCTCGGATGTCATCGGTGGCGGCGATGAGGGCGGTCTCGGTGCTGTGGTTGGCTCTGAAGCCGGACTGTGAGGGGTCAAGGGATCCGTTCGTCTCGAGGAAGGCGGCCATCTGCTTGTTGACGGTCTTCTCGATGACTTTGGCTGGAAACGGGAGGAGCGAGATGGGGCGGTAATTCTTGAGGTCGGTGGGGTCCGCTGTTGGTTTCTTGAGCAGAGCGCTGAGTTCGGCGTGTTTCCAGCTTTCGGGGAAGATGGTGGTGTCGAAGGATGTGTTGATGATGTCTCGCAGGTGGGGTGCGATGACGGCGTCGGCCTTGTTGAAGACGTGGTGAGGGCAGGGGTCGGTCGGTGATCCGGAGTGGATGGAGTTCATCGTGCGGATGGTGTCTTCGGTGCTGATCGGGGTCCAGGCGTGGAGGGTGGTGGTGGGGGGAGGTTGTTCGGTCGTGGTGTGCGTAGGTTGGTTGTTGAAGCTGTTGTGTATATCCGCGATCTTGTTGTGGAAGTATGAAGCCAGGGAGTTGCAGAGGTCTTGTGATGGGGTGATGTCGTTGTTTCCTGCGCTGGGGTTGGAGAGCTCTTTGACGATGTTGAAGAGTTCCTTGCAGTTGTGTGCGTTGTTGTCCAACCGGTCCTTGAATGCTGTTTTCTTGGCGGCGCGGATCAGCTGGTGGTGTTTCCGGGTGGCAAGTTTGTAGGAGGTCCTGTTGTCCGGTGTCGGTTCCCTTTTCCAGACTTTCTCGAGGGCTCGGCAGTTCTTCTTGGAGCTCTTGAGTTCGTCGGTGAACCATGGGGCTTTCTTGCTGCCGGGTCTGCTGGGCGGGGTCCTCAGTGGGGCGAGTTCGTCCGCGCAGTTGCTGATCCACTTCGTGAGGTTGTCGGCGGCCTGGCTGGGGTTCGCTGAGCTGGCAGGAGGGTGCTGGCTCAGGGAGGTGGCGAGCTGGTCTGCTGTGATCTTGTTCCAGCTTCTGCGGGCGGCCTGTTGGTGGTGGTGGAGGGTCGTTGTTTTCTTGAAGGTGAAGTGGACGCAGCTGTGGTCCGTCCATTGAAGCTCTGTGGCGTGGCTGAAGTCGATGTCCTTGCTGGATGAGAAGACAGCGTCGAGTGTGTGTCCGGCGAGGTGGGTGGGGGTGGACACCAGTTGCTTGAGTCCCAGGTTGGCGAGGTTGTCGAGCAGGGTGCTGGTGTTGCGGTCGTTGTTGTTCTCCAGATGGAAGTTGAGGTCTCCCAGGAGGATGTAGTCAGCGGAGGGGAGGGCATGCGGGCTGACGAAGTCGGCGATGTCCTCGCTGAATTGTGTGCGTGGGCCAGGGGGTCGGTAGATCAGAGTGCCTCTGAGGGTGGTGTTCGGGTTGGTGTGGATCTGGAAATGCAGGTGTTCGGCGCTGGTCAGGGAGTTGTCGGTGCTGGTCGTGAGACGGATGGTGTTCCTGTGGATGATGGCGATGCCTCCTCCCATCTGGTTGGCGTTTCGGTCCCTCCGGACGATCTTGTAGCCTTCTGGGATGGCGATGGCGATGTCGGGAGCTGAAGAGGCGTTCATCCAGGTCTCCGTGAGGAAGGCAACGTCTGGAGCTGTGGTGTCGAGGAGGTTCCAGAGTTCGATGGCGTGTCTGTGGACGGAGCGGGTGTTGAGCAGGATGCACTTGAGGTGGGTGCTGCTGGTGTTCGGCTTGGCGGGTGCTGGTGCGAGGCTGGTCCGGGTGCAGGTGAACTTGCAGGCGTGGCAGCTGAAGGGTCCGTGGGTTCGTCGTGGAGAGGCTTGATGGCAATCTGGGAGTCGGCCGGTGTTGAGTGCGGTGAGGGTGGCGGCGGAGTACGTCAGGCGGGTCGGTCGGGGTCTTCGGGGGCCAGGGGTCCTGGCGCTGGTCGCGATCCGGTCGCGGACGGGCGCAGACGGGCTTACCTTTGGCGCGCCTTCGGCGCACAATCGGCGCGCCCGCTGCGCGTGACCGCTGCGCGTTCGCACGGTCGCCATTTAAGGCGAAGTGCGCGGGTGGGCGGAGCAGCTGGGAGGCGGGAGCGGGGAGGGTACAGAATAGAAAAAGGGGCGGGGCAAAGCGGCGGTGGCGGGAAGGGAGGGCGGAGGGCGGCGAGGTAGGCGGGCAGCAAGGAAGGAAACCACAACACGGGGGAAGTAACAAGTTAAACAGAACGGGCACAATATATCAGCAAAACAAGGAAAACAAGGAAAGAAAAGTTATAAAACAGGCACAAATGTTAGGCAAGACAAAGGCAAAAACAGCCGCAGCGGCGCCCGCCGGCAATCGGCCGAACGAGGCAGCAGCGACACAGGGGCAGGCAAGGGGCACACGCAGCAGCTGGTGGCCGTGCGGCGCGGGGGTGTCCCACAAGTGGGTCACACTCACCTGCGTCGCACGGTCGCCATTTAAGGCCAAGTGCGCGGGTGGGCGGAGCAGCTGGGAGGCGGGAGCGGGGAGGGTACAGAATAGAAAAAGGGGCGGGGCAAAGCGGCGGTGGCGGGAAGGGAGGGCGGAGGGCGGCGAGGTAGGCGGGCAGCAAGGAAGGAAACCACAACACGGGGGAAGTAACAAGTTAAACAGAACGGGCACAATATATCAGCAAAACAAGGAAAACAAGGAAAGAAAAGTTATAAAACAGGCACAAATGTTAGGCAAGACAAAGGCAAAAACAGCCGCAGCGGCGCCCGCCGGCAATCGGCCGAACGAGGCAGCAGCGACACAGGGGCAGGCAAGGGGCACACGCAGCAGCTGGTGGCCGTGCGGCGCGGGGGTGTCCCACAATGAGATTTAAGTTAAAAAAAATCACAGAAACAGTTGTATCATGCACCCATGACTAACCCTGGGCCTACTGGATACTGTGGCTACCCACAATATATATATTTTTGAAGTTGTGAAAAAAGTTTTAAAATTACTTACTTGTAAAATCTCAAATCCAAAAGTGATCCAAACTCCAAACTCCAAAAAATCCTCAAATATCCAGCAGCAGCCACAAAAAGTAATCCTTCCAGCTCCAGATCCAAATCAAAAGTGACCAGGACATGGACAAAGCACTGGGAGGAGCCTGCTGGACAGGAACTGGAAATTGGAGACTCTGGGGCACTTCCTTCCTCCCACCCCGTCCCAAAAAGTGCTGCCAAATGTCAATCTGAGGAGTTATTCTGATCAAAATCATCATTTTCAGAAGGTTTATGCTGCCTGCGGTGGATTTCTTGTGCAGAATTGCAATTTTTGCAAGTTCAGGAAAATGAGCTGTTCAAATCTCCCGCCAGGCGACAGCTGCGAGCCGCATCTACGTGTTCGGCATTGTTTACTCCCGCGATGTGTGATCGTGGTCCCTTATGACGTACTCACGTTGTCGAACTCTCGCTGTGCAAGATGGCGGGCCGCGATGACGTAATCTTGGTCGAACAACAATAGCGCGATCACGCAGCAAGATCCAAAATCGCGCTGCACACGCAAACCAGTAGAAAAACAACTTCGCGAACACAGAATCACGTAAAGTCAACACCGTGCGCGTGATATTGTATTTTTCAAGTGCGACCAAGCAACGAAATCCGCCAGCTTGCGAATTTACGGATTTTTGGGCACATTCGCGGGATTCGCGGACCGCAAAATTGCCAAAAATCTGCAAATTCCGCAAACAGAACAGATTTTGCGCCCACGCTTAGTGGTTTTTACATTCAGTCTTTGATAATACCAGTTTCAGAAAGTATGTATTTTCTTGTCTATTCATCCAGTATGCCTCTGCTGGGTTTGTGTATTCCATGTCAGGTTTGTGAGTGACAGGGGGCTGTAGAAGGCTTTGGCTCCAGCAGTCTGATGAGTCAGGGCTGGGCTGAATAGGACCTGACTTGAATAGATAGTACGGGGAGGAGATTTCCTTTCACTTGCCTGAGCCTACATAGAATAGAGAGTAGGGGGAGGAGATTTCTTTGCAACTACCTGGGCCAGGTCTGCTTTCAACACTGCTGTCTCCACCTCCTGCCAGGAAGCTGCACCAGGGAGGACAGAACTGGTTTTGAATAGGTACAGACACTCTCCGGTTTCAGAGAACAAAGGATTTAGTAGTATAAATATTGGGGCCCAGACCGCAGAGCTTTAGATCGCTTCTGGGAATCAAGATGGACCTTTGGCAAGGAGAGAAACTAAGAAAGCTTAAGGGGGAGACTGCCCCTGTGCTGTTTGCTGTTTGGGGTTTAGCCTGCCGTCGTTACTTATTGCCAAGGAAAGGAGAAGACGAACTTGGGGGCACATCCGCCCGTTATCATAATGGGCCCTTTGGTGTATACTTTATCATCTTGAGGAAGATCTCCAAGGGCTTGAAGCTGAGCTTTCCTCCTGTTCTGAAGTCTCAGGGACACAAAGACTTCACCACCAGCTCCCCTGAATTTCCTTGCTGGGAATTCCGCCTGCAGAGAGGTGCCTCCTGCTGATTTTGGGACCTCTAGAGACTGGGTGTCACTGGGAGCTGCAAGCGTGATGCAACGAGGAAAAAGCTTGTTGCAACCGCAGCTGTTGCATCGCCCAAGAAGAGTGCCGCCGCCACAACTGTTTGCCAACGCATTGCCGAAGAAGCGTGTCGCATCACCGGAGATGCATGCCGCCGCTGCAGAGGTTGCCGTCGCATCATCGGAGAAGCGTGTTGCAGGGCCTGTCACGGCTCAAGAGTCCACTGACTTCGCCGCACGGCCGTCGGGTTTGCACGCATCGCATTCAAGTTGTCGCACCGCATCAAAGACGCCATTTTGTCACATTGCACTGGATCATCGCATCGTGGTGCCATCTTGTTGCATCGTAACCGGAACGCAGTAAGAAACTGATGCATCACCTCCTCTCCAGTAAGGAACTGATGCATCACCTCCTCTCCAGTAAGGAACTGATGCATCACCTCCCCTGCACTTCAGTAAGAACCGACGCATCACCTCCCCCTGAAGCAAGGAACCTACGCATCACATTCCCTGCGACCCTTTTGTTTGTTTTGCATTACGCATCCAAGGTACTTTGAGAGTAAAGTGTTGCATTTACCATCTACATTGAACTAAGCTATTTCTACCATCTTATGTCATATTCTTTATACTGTATTGTGGATTGTTGTTGTTTGGTTTTGGGTTAAGTCTAGTAAAAATTACTTTTTTTTCTAAACTAGTGTGGTGTCCATTTGTAGTGTTTTTACTGTATTACCGTATGTGCTTTGCACACTGCCTCTGAGATAAGCCTGTCTGCTTGTGCCAAGCTACCAAGGGGGTGAGCAGGGGTTATTTTAGGAGTGTATCCCCCTTTCCCTGACTAGAAACAAGGTTCCCTATTTGGACAAAGGTGCAAGCCATTGTCAACTAGAAACCTCAATTTCTAACATGCAGGAATTGATGTGTTACGGACAAGGTGACTACAGGATGACTAAGTGAATAGCAATGGTTAGGCGAAGGTATAATTAGTTGGTGGATGAGTTGGTGAATAAGCAGCTTTATGGACAGCTAGTCAGATGTGAAATGAGTGAGTCCGCAGAAGTATTGATGGATGTATAAGGAGGTACAATGTATGGTCAGGGGGATGAATGAGTAAGTAGGTGGATGGAAGACTAGGTAGATGGTAGGGGTCAGGTGGATTGGGTGAGTAGGTGTATTGTGGGGACAGATGTACGATTGAGTGAGATGTCATCAGTGATGTCACTGACCATTTCATGAATGATGTAATATGTGACATCATCAGCAGTGGATTGCGGGCGCAAGAGTTATAGTGAGTCCAACTAACTATAACGTGGGAATTTCAATGGTTTTGTATGAGTAAAATGTTTAGCTAACTATAACTGGTGTGAAACCTATGTTTTTTTCAGTGAATTTCAAAGGTTTTTTAATGCTAATTCCTAACTATAACAAATGTGAAACTTATGGTTTTTTCAGTGAAATTGTGCACTGTGGTGGAAATGACCTAGGCACCTTGACTGGGGTAGGTCTGGAAATGCTTTTGAAGGACATCTTTGGGCAATTGATGTCACTTCTTCCAAAAACTGACTTGGTATTTTCTAATATATGCCAAAGGCAAAAATGGAACTGGTCCAACCAATTTTGTCCACAGATTGAGAAAGCAAGGAAACATGTAAATAAAACTGTTTCTGCTTTCCTCAGAGACTATGGTATGGGTTCCATTTACCACAACAACTTGCGTTACAAAATGCAAGGCATCTATAGGAGAGATGGTGTACACTTTACAGATGAGAAGAATAGAGTCTTTCTCTTGAATTTGAGACTCTGCATTGGTACCTACTTGTAGGTACAAAAACACCCACATAACACAACAGTTCTTTTCAGAGCTACCCTACCTCTAAGCACTCTAAATTCTTTTTTTACTCTATTTTCTTGCACTGTTTTTCCGCACGGTGCGCTCAGGGTGCGCGTACCGGAGAGCGCACCTGGGAACGCACCCAGCGCTTACCCCGCAAACATTTTTTTTTTGCCCTTTAGAGTCCTTCTAGGCCCCCCTCAAAAAACCTAGGGGGTCAGGGGGTGTCTACCCTGCCCCCTTTTAATCATTTCCCCCTTTTTTTTAACCTTTTGTGTCTCGATTCTACCAAGACACAAGATGGCGGACTCTCCGGACTGTTTAGAATGTTGACAGACATCCGACAGCCAATCAGCTTTCCACTCGCGCACTCCCGTAGCGCGCCGGGTGCGCTCCCCGGTACGCGTACCGGTGAGCGCTCGGAGCGCGCCTATAGATATATATGTGTTTTTGAAGTTAATTTAAAAAAAAACACTGAAGCAATTTTCACCAAATATAGCAAAGGCACATCAGCGTACCAGTCCCTACAATTTTGCAAAGTTTCGCGTAATTCCGTTCAGCGGTTCGGGCTGTAGACGTGTCAGAACTTCCTATTGAAATTAACATGGGGAAAACACGTTTTGGGATCCCCCTTTTTTCTCAGCTCCCACTTCACGAATCCCCCCCAAACTTTCAGGGAAGGAGCGAAGCGGAGCTGGCCAAAATTTCGGAAAATTACGCGCAAATTCCTCAACCGGCGCCAGAGTTATTCCCAATAGAATGTTGCGGATTTCCTATGGTAGCTAGGTCCTAACTATAACTACCTACTGGTGACCGCCAGTAGGTAATACACATACATATATATAAAAGCATATGCATATATATATGTGCATATATGTGCGTGTAGAGAGAGGTAGAGAGAGGCAGAGAGGTAGAGGTGTAGAGGTATAGGTTTAGAGGTAGAGGGGTAGAGGTAGAGAGGTAGAGGTAGAGAGGTAGAGAAGTAGAGAGGTAGAGAGCAGTAGAGAGAGAGGTAGAGAGGTAGAGAGTAGAGAGTGAGTAATAGTGAGTAGAGAGTTATTAGTAGAGAGAGTAGCAGAGAGTGAGTAGTAGAGAATAATAGAGTGAGTTGTAGAGAGTGAGTAGTAGAGAGTGAGTAGTAGGAAGTACTAGGGAGTGAATAGTAGAGTGAGTAGTAGAGAGTAGTAGAGACTAGTAGAAAGTAGTAGAGAGTAGAAGAGAGTGAGTAGTAGAGAGTGAGTAGTAGAGAGTGAGTATTAGAGAGTGAGTAGTAGAGAGTGAGTAGTAAATGAGTAGTAGAGAGAAGTAGAGAGAGAGTAGTAAAGACTGAGTAGTAGAGAGTAGTAGAGAGTGAGTAGTTGTAGAAATTGAGTAGTAGAGTGAGTAGTAGTGAGTAGTAGAGTGAGTGGTAGAGAGTGAGTTGTAGAGTAGTAGAGAGTAGTAGAGAGAGTAGTAGAGAGTGAGTAATAGAGAGTGAGTAGTAAAGAGTAGTAGAGAGTGAGTAGTAAAGAGTAGTAGAGTATTATAGAGAGAGTAGTAGAGTGAGTAGTAGAGAAAGAGTAGTAGAGAGTGAGTAGTAGAGAGAGAGTAGTAGAGCGTAGTAGAGTAGCAGAGAGTGAGTAGTAGAGAGTGAGTAGTAGACGGTGAGTAGTAGAGAGTAGTAGAGAGTGAGTAGTACATAGCGAGTAGTAGAGAGTGAGTAGTAGAGAGTGAGTAATAGAGAGTAGTAGAGTGAGTAGTAGAGAGTGAGTAGTAGAGAGAGTAGTAGAGAGTAGTAGATAGTGAGTCGTAGAGTAGTAGAGAGTGAGTGGTAGAGAGTAGTAGAGTGAGTAGTAGAGAGTATTAGAGAGTGAGTAGTAGAGAGTGAGTAGTAAAGATTAGTAGTAGAGAGTGAGTAGTAGAGAGTGAGTAGTAAAGAGTAGTAGTAGAGAGTAGTAGAGAGTGTGTAGTAGAGAGTGAGTAGTAGAGAGTAGTACCAAGTGAGTAGTAGAGAGTGAGTAGTAGAGAGAGAGCAGTAGAGAGTAGTAGAGAGTGACTAGTAGAGAGTGAATAATAGAGAGTAGTAGGGAGTGAGTAGTAGAGAGAGAGTCATAGAGAGTAGTAGAGAGAGAGTAGTGGAGAGTAGTAGAGAGTGAGTAGTAGAAAGTGAGTAGTAGAGAATAGAAGAGAGTGAGTAGTAGAGTGAGTAGTAGAGAGTAGTAGAGAGTGAGTAGTAGAGAGAAGTAGAAAATAAGTAGTAGAGAGTAGTAGAGAGTGAGTAGTAGAGAGAAGTAGAGCGTAAGTAGTAGAGAGTAGTAGAGAGTGAGTAGTAGAGAGTGAGTAGTAGAGAGAGTAGTAGCGAGTGAGTAGTAGAGAGTAGTGGAGAGTGAGTAGTAGAGAGTAGTAGAGAGTGAGAAGTAGAGAGCGAGTAGTAGAGAGTGAGTAGTAGAGAGAGTAGTAGAGAGTGAGTAGTAGAGTAGTAGAGAGTGAGTGGTAGAGAGTAGTAGAGAGTAGTAGAGTGAGTAGTAGAGAGTAGTAGAGAGTAAGGAGTAGAGAGTGAGTAGTAGAGAATAGTAGTAGAGAGTGCGTAGTAGAGTGAGCAGCAAAGATTAGTAGTAGAGTAGTAGAGAGTAGTAGAGAGTGAGTAGCGAGTGAGTAGTAGAGAGTTAGTTAGTAGAGAGAGAGTAGTAGAGAGTAGTAAAGAGTGAGTAGTAGAGAGTGAATAGTAGAGAGTAGTAGAGAGTGAGTAGTAGAGAGTGAGTAGTAGAGAGAGAGTAGTAGAGCGTGAGTAGTAGAGAGTGAGTAGTAGAGAGTAGTAGAGAGTAAGTAGCAGAGAGTAGTAGAGAGAGTAGTAGAGTAGTAGAGTGTGAGTAGTAGAGAGTAGTAGTGAGTAAGAAGTAGAGAGTAGTAGAGAGTGAGCAGTAGAGAGTAGTAGAGAGTGAGTAGTAGAGACTGAGTAGTAGAGGGGAGTAGAGAGTGAGTAGCAGAGAGAGAGTAGTAGAGAGTGAGTAGTAGAGTGAGTAGTAGAGAGTAGTAGAGAGAGAGTAGTAGAGACTAAGTAGTAGAGAGTGAATAGTAGAGAGTGAGTAGTAGAGAATAGTAGGAGAGAGTGAGTAGTAGAGAGTGAGCAGTAACGAGTAGTAGTAGAGTAGTAAAGAGTAGTAGAGAGTGAGTAGTAGAGAGTGAGTATTGAGTGAATAGTAGAGAGTGAGTAGTAGGGCGTGAGTAGTAGAGAGAGAGTAGTAGAGAGTAATAGAGAGTGAGTAGTAGAGAGTGAACAGTAGAGAGTAGTAGAGAGTGAGTAGTAGAGAGAGAGTAGTAGACAGTTGTAGAGAGTGAGTAGTAGAGAGTGAGTAGTAGAGAGAGAGTTGTAGAGAGTGAGTAGTAGAGAGAGAGTAGTAGTGAGTAGAGAGTTATTAGTAGAGAGAGTAGCAGAGAGTGAGTAGTAGAGAATAATAGAGTGAGTTGTAGAGAGTGAGTAGTAGAGAGTGAGTAGTAGGAAGTACTAGGGAGTGAGTAGTAGAGTGAGTAGTAGAGAGTAGTAGAGACTAGTAGAAAGTAGTAGAGAGTAGAAGAGAGTGAGTAGTAGAGAGTGAGTAGTAGAGAGTGAGTATTAGAGAGTGAGTAGTAGAGAGTGAGTAGTAAATGAGTAGTAGAGAGAAGTAGAGAGAGAGTAGTAAAGACTGAGTAGTAGAGAGTAGTAGAGAGTGAGTAGTTGTAGAAATTGAGTAGTAGAGTGAGTAGTAGTGAGTAGTAGAGTGAGTAGTAGAGAGTGAGTTGTAGAGTAGTAGAGAGTAGTAGAGAGAGTAGTAGAGAGTGAGTAATAGAGAGTGAGTAGTAAAGAGTAGTAGAGAGTGAGTAGTAAAGAGTAGTAGAGTATTATAGAGAGAGTAGTAGAGTGAGTAGTAGAGAAAGAGTAGTAGAGAGTGAGTAGTAGAGAGAGAGTAGTAGAGCGTAGTAGAGTAGCAGAGAGTGAGTAGTAGAGAGTGAGTAGTAGACGGTGAGTAGTAGAGAGTAGTAGAGAGTGAGTAGTACATAGCGAGTAGTAGAGAGTGAGTAGTAGAGAGTGAGTAATAGAGAGTAGTAGAGTGAGTAGTAGAGAGAGTAGTAGAGAGTAGTAGATAGTGAGTCGTAGAGTAGTAGAGAGTGAATGGTAGAGAGTAGTAGAGTGAGTAGTAGAGAGTATTAGAGAGTGAGTAGTAGAGAGTGAGTAGTAAAGATTAGTAGTAGAGAGTGAGTAGTAGAGAGTGAGTAGTAAAGAGTAGTAGTAGAGAGTAGTAGAGAGTGTGTAGTAGAGAGTGAGTAGTAGAGAGTAGTACCAAGTGAGTAGTAGAGAGTGAGTAGTAGAGAGAGAGCAGTAGAGAGTAGTAGAGAGTGACTAGTAGAGAGTGAATAATAGAGAGTAGTAGGGAGTGAGTAATAGAGAGAGAGTCATAGAGAGTAGTAGAGAGAGAGTAGTGGAGAGTAGTAGAGAGTGAGTAGTAGAAAGTGAGTAGTAGAGAATAGAAGAGAGTGAGTAGTAGAGTGAGTAGTAGAGAGTAGTAGAGAGTGAGTAGTAGAGAGAAGTAGAAAATAAGTAGTAGAGAGTAGTAGAGAGTGAGTAGTAGAGAGAAGTAGAGCGTAAGTAGTAGAGAGTAGTAGAGAGTGAGTAGTAGAGAGTGAGTAGTAGAGAGTGAGTAGTAGAGAGAGTAGTAGCGAGTGAGTAGTAGAGAGTAGTGGAGAGTGAGTAGTAGAGAGTAGTAGAGAGTGAGAAGTAGAGAGCGAGTAGTAGAGAGTGAGTAGTAGAGAGAGTAGTAGAGAGTGAGTAGTAGAGTAGTAGAGAGTGAGTGGTAGAGAGTAGTAGAGAGTAGTAGAGTGAGTAGTAGAGAGTAGTAGAGAGTAAGGAGTAGAGAGTGAGTAGTAGAGAATAGTAGTAGAGAGTGCGTAGTAGAGTGAGCAGCAAAGATTAGTAGTAGAGTAGTAGAGAGTAGTAGAGAGTGAGTAGCGAGTGAGTAGTAGAGAGTGAGTTAGTTGAGAGAGAGTAGTAGAGAGTAGTAAAGAGTGAGTAGTAGAGAGTGAATAGTAGAGAGTAGTAGAGAGTGAGTAGTAGAGAGTGAGTAGTAGAGAGAGAGTAGTAGAGTGTGAGTAGTAGAGAGTGAGTAGTAGAGAGTAGTAGAGAGTAAGTAGCAGAGAGTAGTAGAGAGAGTAGTAGAGTAGTAGAGTGTGAGTAGTAGAGAGTAGTAGTGAGTAAGAAGTAGAGAGTAGTAGAGAGTGAGCAGTAGAGAGTAGTAGAGAGTGAGTAGTAGAGACTGAGTAGTAGAGGGTAGTAGAGAGTGAGTAGCAGAGAGAGAGTAGTAGAGAGTGAGTAGTAGAGTGAGTAGTAGAGAGTAGTAGAGAGAGAGTAGTAGAGACTAAGTAGTAGAGAGTAGTAGAGAGTGAATAGTAGAGAGTGAGTAGTAGAGAATAGTAGGAGAGAGTGAGTAGTAGAGAGTGAGCAGTAACGAGTAGTAGTAGAGTAGTAAAGAGTAGTAGATAGTGAGTAGTAGAGAGTGAGTATTGAGTGAATAGTAGAGAGTGAGTAGTAGGGCGTGAGTAGTAGAGAGAGAGTAGTAGAGAGTAATAGAGAGTGAGTAGTAGAGAGTGAACAGTACAGAGTAGTAGAGAGTGAGTAGTAGAGAGAGAGTAGTAGACAGTTGTAGAGAGTGAGTAGTAGAGAGTGAGTAGTAGAGAGAGAGTTGTAGAGAGTGAGTAGTAGAGAGAGAGTAGTAGAGCGTAGTAGAGGAGAAGAGAGTGAGTAGTAGAGAGTAGTAGAGAGTGAGTAGCAGAGAGTAGTAGAGAGTGAGTAGCAGAGAGTGGTAGAGAGTGAGTAGTAGAGTGAGTAGTAGAGAGTAGTACAGAGTAAGTAGTAGAGAGTAGTAGAGAGTGAGCAGTAGAGAGTAGTAGAGAGTGAGTAGTAGAGGGTGAGTAGCAGAGAGAGAGTAGTAGAGAGTAGTAGAGAGTGAGTAGTAGAGTGAGTAGTAGAGAGTAGTAGAGAGAGAGTAGTAGAGACTGAGTAGTAAAGACTAAGTAGTAGAGATTGAGTAGTAGAGTGAGTAGTAGAGAGTGAGTAGTAGAGTGAGTAGTAGAGAGTAGTAGAGAGAGAGTAGTAGAGACTAAGTAGTAGAGAGTAGTAGAGAGTGAATAGTAGAGAGTGAGTAGTAGAGAATAGTAGGAGAGAGTGAGTAGTAGAGAGTGAGCAGTAACGAGTAGTAGTAGAGTAGTAGAGAGTAGTAGAGAGTGAGTAGTAGAGAGTGAGTATTGAGTGAATAGTAGAGAGTGAGTAGTAGGGCGTGAGTAGTCGAGAGAGAGTAGTAGAGAGTAATAGAGAGTGAGTAGTAGAGAGTGAACAGTAGAGAGTAGTAGAGAGTGAGCAGTAGAGAGAGAGTAGTAGAGCGTCGTAGAGTAGAAGAGAGTGAGTAGTAGAGAGTAGTAGAGAGTGAGTAGCAGAGAGTAGTAGAGAGTGAGTAGCAGAGAGTGGTAGAGAGTGAGTAGTAGAGTGAGTAGTAGAGAGTAGTACAGAGTAAGTAGTAGAGAGTGAGCAGTAGAGAGTAGTACAGAGTGAGTAGTAGAGGGTGAGTATCAGAGAGAGAGCAGTAGAGAGTAGTAGAGAGTGAGTAGTAGAGTGAGTAGTAGAGAGTAGTAGAGAGAGAGTAGTAGAGACTGAGTAGTAAAGACTAAGTAGTAGAGATTGAGTAGTAGAGTGAGTAGTAGAGAGTGAGTTGTAGAGTAGTAGAGTGTAGTAGAGAGAGTAGTAGAGAGTGAGTAGTAGAAAGTGAGTTATAGAGAGTAGTATAGAGTGAGTACTAGAGAGTAGTAGAGAGTGAGTAGTAGAGAGTGAGTACTAGAGAGAGAGTAGTAGAGAGTGAGAAGTAGAGAGTAGTAGTGAGTGAGTAGTAGAGAGTGAGTAGTAGAGAGTGAATTGTAGAGAGTATCAGAGAGTGAGTAGCAGAGAGTAGTAGAGAGTGAGTAGTAGAGAGTTATAGAGAGTGAATAGTAGTGAGTGAGTAGCAGAGAGTAGTAGAGAGTGAGTAGTAGTGAGTAGTAGAGAGAGAGTAGTAGAGAGAGAGTAGTAGAGAGTGAGTGGTAGAGAGTATGCATTCAGTGTCAGTCACTGTCAGTCAGTGTGAGTCAGTCAGGGTGAGTCAGTCAGTGTGAGTCAGTCATTCAGTGTCACTCAATCAGTTTCAGTCAGTGTCGGTGTCTGTCAATTAGTGTCAGTCAGCCAGTGTCATTCAATTAGTGTCAGTCAGTGTCAGTTTCAGTCAGGTCGCCTGTACTCGGGTGAGACTGAACGACACTTTGGAAGGAGGAGACCCTTTTGGGAAGCAGGCGGCGGCGGGATAATAACGTTTTGAGCTTAATCGGCAGACTTTTTGAAAGATTAGGAATGTCTGTTAGTCTCTGAATTGGATTCTACGACAGCAGCCAGAATTTGTATACCGACCGCCTTGTATGAAGTATGAAGAACGAACACGGGTGCTTTTTTATCGGTTGAGGAAACCTTCAAAGAAAAGTATAAACTTGAAGGGACAATTGATTCTGCCAAGGAGGTACCAAGGAATTAACGTAAAGATTGAGCCCTGATGAAGCCGATTGGTTATCTTGAACCTGGGCGAAATGCGTTGGCATGACATAAGGGATTGGAGTTTGAAAGAATAATTAAAAAGAAGAAAGAAATCTTCAAGAGCCCAATGGATTGTCCTATGTTTTTTTGAGAAAAAGTATTATTGTTGTTATAAGTGGTGTGCTGCAATCATTGTTGTAAATCAGTCAGTGTCAGTCAATCAATGTCAGTCAGTGTCAGTCAGTCAGTGTCAGTCAGACAGTGTCAGCTAGAGCAGGTCTGCTGACCTGGCTCTCTGGCTCTACAACAGCTCTGCTGACCTGGTTCTCTGGCTCTAGAGCAGCTCTGCTGACCTGGTTCTCTCCCTCTAGAGCAGCTCTGCTGACATGCCTTTCTCCCTCTAAAGCAGCTCTACTGACATGGTTTCTCTGGCTCTACAGCAGCTGTGCTGACCTGGTTCTCTGGCTTCAGTGCAGCTCTGCTGACCTAGTTCCTATGCTTTAGAGCAGCTCTACTGACCTGGTTCTCTGGCTCTAAAGCAGCTCTGCTGACTTGGTTCTATGGCTCGAAAGCAGCTCTGCTGACTTGGTTCTCTTGCTCTAGAGCAGCTCTGCTGACCTGGTTCTCTGGATCTAAAGCAGCTCTCCTGACCTGGTTCTCTGGCTCTAAAGCAGCTCTGCTTGCCTGTTTCTCTGGCTCTAAAGCAGCTCTGCTGTCCTGGTTCTCTCCCTCTAAAGCAGCTCTGCTGACCTGGCTTCTCTGGCTCTAGAGAAGCTCTGCTGACCTAGTTCATAGGCTCTAGAGCTGCTCTGTTGACCTGGTTCTCTGGCTGTACAATAGTTCTACTGACCTGGTTTTCTGACTCTACAGCAGTTCTGCTGACCTGGTTCTCTGGCTCTAGAGCAGCTCTGCTGACCTGGTTCTTAGGCTCTAGAGCAGCTCTGCTGACCTGGTTCTCTGGCCCTAAAGCAGCTCTGCTGACCTGGTTCTATGGCTCTAAAGCAGCTCTGCTGACCTGGTTCTCTGGCTCTAGAGCAGCTCTGCTAATCTGGTTCTCTAGCTCTAAAGCAGCTCTGCTGACCTTGTTCTCTCCCTCTAAATCAGCTAAGCTGACCTGGTTCTCTGCCTTTAGAGCAGCTCTGCTGACCTGGCTCTCCCTCTCTAAAGCAGCTCTGTGGACTGTTTTTTCTGCCTCTAGAGCAGCTCTGCTGACCTGTTTCCCTGGCTCTAAAGCAGCTCTGCTGACCTGGTTCTCTCCCTCTAAAGCAGCTCTGCTGAACTGATTTTCTGCCTCCAGAGCAGCTCTGCTGACCTGGTTCTCTGGCTCTAAAGCAGCTCTGCTGACCTGGTTCTGTAGCTCTAAAACATCTTTGAGGACCTTGTTCTCTGGCTCTAGAGTAGGTCTGCTGACCTGGTTCTCTGGCTCTAAAGCAGCTCCACTGACCTGGTTCTCTCCCTCCAAAGAGCTCTGCTGACCTGGTTCTCTGGCTCTAACGCAGTTCTGCTGACCTGGTTCTCTGGCTCTAGAGCAGCTCTGCTGACCTGGTTCTCTGGCTCTAAAGCAATTCTGCTGACCTGGTTCTCTCCCTCTAAAACAGCTCTGCTGACCTGGTTTCTCTGGCTCTACAGCAGCTCTGCTGACCTGGATCTCGGCCTCTAGAGCAGCTCTGCTGACCTGGGTCTTTGGCTCTACAGCAGCGCTGCTGACCTGGGTGTCTGGTTCTAGAGGAGCTCTGCTGACCTGCTTCTTAGGCTCTAGAGCAGCTCTGCTGACCTGGTTCTCTGGCTCTACAACGGCTCTGCTGACCTGGTTTCTCTGGCTCTACAGCAGCTCTACTGACCTGGTTATCTGCGCTCACGATGCACGCACCAGACTTCACGAAAATATATTTAAAAATAATATACGTTTATTATAAGTACAAATATATTATTTTTATGAATATCTTAGATAATCTATTGCCCTAATACGTATATTAAAAACACATACATATAATTTTAGAACACAATTTCTTTTTGCTGGTGTCACGCACCCAGTGCGCCCCAGCACGTATATGACGTCACGCATGACCTGCTACCTGTCAAGTGTCTCGCACCGTAATGGGCATTTGTCGTGAATGCGCGAGAGCAGGAGTCGCGGACTGGTCGCATACCAATCACGCACATCACATAATATGAAATGTATATGATGTAACTGAAAAACACGCAGCCGTCGCACACTGTACACGGATCCTTCATGACTCATCTAAAATGGCGGCTAGAATCCGCGCACCACCATGATGTGTACTCACCTAACTGCTGCTATTGTTGTGCACTGCGAGGAAACCTGATTGACTGTACTGCTCACCGTGCTGCCAGAAGTAAGGAATTGCCAAGCTCTTCGTGTTCCGCGCTGCTGCCTCCCCGGGGACTCGCTGGTGTGAGCGAGAGCTGCTGTCTGCTTGCTCTGACCGTCGCTCCCAGCTTGAGTCTCCAGGGTTGAGGCAAGGGCGAAATCAAGTACTGCACCTAGCCCGGGGGACTGCGAGGACCAGCAACCCCTGCCTGGAGCAGCTGGTGCCTCTTCCCCCAGGCGACACGCCCACGGACACGCCCACCGGCAAATCTGGTATTTAACTTCGTGACACCCGCTTCGCGGGCGCCACTCACCTAACTGCTGCTATTGTTGTGCACTGCGAGGAAACCTGATTGACTGTACTGCTCACCGTGCTGCCAGAAGTAAGGAATTGCCAAGCTCTTCGTGTTCCGCGCTGCTGCCTCCCCGGGGACTCGCTGGTGTGAGCGAGAGCTGCTGTCTGCTTGCTCTGACCGTCGCTCCCAGCTTGAGTCTCCAGGGTTGAGGCAAGGGCGAAATCAAGTACTGCACCTAGCCCGGGGGACTGCGAGGACCAGCAACCCCTGCCTGGAGCAGCTGGTGCCTCTTCCCCCAGGCGACACGCCCACGGACACGCCCACCGGCTACACGCATATAGCAACAAGTAGACTCACGCAACGCGGGACGCGCGCGGGACCAAGCGCGGAGCTAAGCCCGGGCAAAGGGCGGGCCGTCTGTGGCCGTCCGGGGACGATCGAGGACGGGACGGGCCACCCCACTAACATCGGCTCACGAAAAGTAAGGTTTACTTATACCCGATCAAATCACCAAAGTTCTTCCTGCCTACTAATTACACGAGAAATTAAGCTTGAAAATAACACCACTCGTGTGAAAGGAAATGGGGCTTAAAAAATTACGTTCACGGACCATTTTCATGAAACGTATGGGCACAGAGGATGCTGTACGGAAAACAAAAGATACATCGGTCAAACAAGGTTGCATACTGCGGACCCCTGCCATCAGTGAATATTTTTCTGGTCTCTCAATTAAGGAAGACACTAACAAAATTATCATAGATCCAGAAGCTGCAGATATCTTCGAAGTACCTGTAGGGCCTGAAACTCATTTTGAAATAACACCTGGACCCAACTTGAATCTTCATCTCAGTAATGTGGTCCCTGACATTAAGCAAAAATCTATCAATTCCTTCAATAAATCAGAACTCCGTGATCAAGAAGAGTATCAAAGATATCAGAAAAACCATCAGAGCCCAAAATATCTAATAGTTTCCCTCAGTTACTAAACCCATCGCAACCTCTCCCACTTGAATCATCTGTTGACCCATTTAATATAAAAACTAACTATTCAGCCAACATCGTTACACCTATGTCAAAAGCCCTTTTTACACTGCAAGAGATACTTGAGTCAGTGCTCTCCTTTTTGGGAAACATATTAGAAAACTCGGACCAAACCTTGGACGTTCAAATTGGGATCCTTAAGCATCTAGTGGAGGAAAAAAAGAGAAGAAAAACATCTGAAATGAAAAACGAACATCCGGAATACAACAATGATTTGCTAAAGAATAATAATATAAGGAATTGTAATAGTGAAAAGGAGACACAAAAACACGATTGTGGTACTCAGACATTAAATGCAACAAAACGAAAAAAAGGAAAGTCGGAAAATCAACTTGAAACATCAATAATCTCTTTAAAAAAATTATTCATGGAAAAACCTCCAAGTAAAAAGGAATATCCTATTTTCAAAAAAACGATCAAATCGAAAAGATTAAACAACGATCTTTTGATTGAAAATACTCAAGAAATTAATCTCAATAGTACGTCTGAGAATAAAAAAGGCGGGAAATCCTGTAGTGAGATAGAATTTGAGCAAGTACAAAGAAAAAAAAAGAGGAAAAAGCCATTAAGACGTTTCCATAAAAGAAACAATCGCAAGTTGAGATTTCAAAAGACCACATTAGTCAATGAAATACAAGAAGTACAAGAAACTGGACCTGAAAAATCAGGATTGATTGAGAATATGGAAACTAGTAATAAACAAAAGGAAGAGAAATTACAACCACTAGACCCGGTTGCAAAAGAATTTTATCCATATAAGCTCTTTGAAAAATTAGTACACCAAGACATTTGTGAAAGAAACTATGAAGGAAAATACAATTATGGAGCAGAAACACGATACTTCAAAACAATACAACTTGAAGAACTTTTTCCAACGGATTCGGTACCGCTCAACAGAAGTAGGGTCGTTAATCTCCTCCACTATATGAAGCCATTAGAAAGTTTAACTAGCAGTGAAATCGATCTAGTAACTTTCCCGCAAAGAGATAATACAAAAAAAGCTATAGTATCATTTTGGTCATATGTTATCCCTGAGATCATACTCAAAGAAAAAGAGACATTGCACAAACATGGGTATGACGTTATCCCAGTCATGAACCTTAAGGAAGATAGAAACCATACAGGGTACGATGAGCAAATACGATCAATTTCTAATTCCCAATATGAAAATCAGTTTAGACACACTGATTTGGCTGGAGAGTCGATTTCAGGAACTAATCTCACTGGGAAAGACTTTCTACAAATAAAAGTGGAAAATGGAGAAAGGGCAGTATGGCACCATGACTCTAAGGGAAGAGATTTTAGTGAAAGTATAAAGTCTTGGTCGCGGGTATCAGGGAATTGTAACAGTAAGAGATTCTCTACACGTCTTGGGCAACTTGTTTAACAACGGCCTAAAAATAACATCGTGGAATATGGCGGGGGAAGATACGATCAAACTAAAGGAGGCCATAAGTAATCATCCAGACATCTTGTTGCTACAAGAAACCTGGGCAACTGACACATTTTCTCTGAAAAACTATTATGTCTATGTCACCCCTGCCATGCCCACAAATCGGGGCCATGCAAAAGGTGGTTTGGCCACTCTACTGTCAGAGGAATATCTGTGGGGCCAAGAAGTTATTCAAACTAAATCACACCACCTGCAATGTATAAAGGTCACATTAAAAATACATAATATGGCAACCGAAAAGGCAATCTTGCTCTTCAACGTATATGCCCCTCCTGGCCAGAATGAAGATCTAACGTTTGTGGAGATAATGGAAACCATTGCGCAGATAGTAGAGGACCAATTACATATTCCATACATAATAGCAGGTGACTTGAATGGCAAAATTTCTAATCTTGAAATTAGAAAATGGGCTGAATTATATAAAGAGGAATCTGTTGAATTTTCAGCCCCGCAATTCCCTAAAGGTTCGAAATCCGATAAAAGAGGAAAACTACTATTATCAATATTGCCAACTTTAAATGGTGCAATCTTGAATGGCAATTTGGAAGGCGATATCCCTGCATCTTTTACTAGACGGGGTCATGGAAGTCCATCCATTATAGACTACATCATCTGTAGTATGAATCTACTGGAGACTGTTACCCACCTACAAGTAAAGCTAAGTCAAGAGAGCGACCATGCGCTGATGAATTTAACTACGGAATGGAACCCTCAAACTGCACTAGATCGGCAGTTAATTTTTCATAAAAGTTCTGTCTTGATAAATGGAGATCAGAGAAGAATTTTCTGGAGCTCTAAAATTCTGGACAGAATATCGACATTAATTGAGCATACTGATCTCCTAACAACAATTTTCTCGGAGGATCCAATAGAGAATTTTGAACACATGATTAATGAGCTTAGGAATTTTCTATTGGACAAATTACATCATGCTCCCTCAGGAGTCAACAGGTGGAATAATCAAAATTTCAATAAAAACAACCAAAATTCCACTACGAAGAAAAATCTGAACAAACTCATTCGTGTCCATTATATGAATGCCTCTATATCTACTGAGAAAGAAATTAATAAACTAAAAAACAAACTCAGGAGAGAGAAGCTAAGAAATAAAAAAGATATTCAAGACCGCAATTGGATTGACATTCAAGTAGCAGCAAAAGACTCTAATCAACGCAAATATTGGTCCCTCATAGCAAAATTAACAGGGACGAAAAAGAAACTTCAACCAATACCTGTCCCCCCAAAGGAGTGGGAAACTTATCTCACTGATTTGTACAAAGCAAACCTGACTATATCAGACGGGAAAAGTTGGGAAAAAAGTAAAAGTAAAGCTAAAGCCGACTTACAATCTCTTAGAGTTACGGCTATTTCAGTGGAAAGGACAATCAAAAAAGCAAGAAAAACAGGTGCCTCTGGCCCAGATCAGATCCCTATAAAGATTTATCAAACAAATCCAAGGGAATGGGGTAAATCGTTATCGGATCTATTTAATTTTATCCTCAAGATCGGACAAATACCTAAGTCCTGGCAGGGGAGTACGATTATCCCAATATATAAAAAGGGGAGCAAGACAACTGCTGGAAACTATAGACAAATTGCGCTAATGGACGCTGCGGGTAAAATCTTTGCAGCAGAAGTACTACAAAGACTAAAGGACTGGGCTTTTTCACTGGACAAAATTCCAATGTTTCAAGCTGGCTTTAGGCCAAAACATTCGGTTACAGATAACATTGCTGTTATCCAAACAATATTAGATAAATATGTAACAGAAAAATCACAGTCGGTATACGCAGTGTTCATTGATTACTCGACTGCGTTCGACCGTGTCGATCGACCAACCTTATGGCATAAACTCAGGGAACTTGGAATTTCAGAACAACTACTGCAAACCATCGTGAATCTCCACACCAATACCTGGTGTCAGGTACAAATGGGGGGAGAAAAGGGCCTAACAAAAAGGATACAAACAGCCAATGGTCTAAAGCAAGGGTGCTTACTGGCACCATTATTATTTTCCTTATATCTCAGCGACCTGCCTGAACAGTTACAGCAGGGCCTATGTTTATCACCTAAAATTGCTAAGCAAAGCATACAAGTACTAATGTATGCTGACGACATAGTAATGCTTGACTTAACCCCTTTCGGTTTACAAAACTCTCTGGATATTCTCCACGCATATTCAAAATCAAACTTTTTAACCCCGAATTTAAGCAAAACACAAATTGTGGTTTTTTCAAAGAAGAAACTTAGAAACAAATACAGTTGGAATTTAGGTGGAAGAAAAGTAGAAGTAGTGAACGAGTATCCGTATCTTGGCAGGATACTATCAAAGAACATCTCTAATGCAAAACACATTGAAAATCTAATGAGGAAATCTGATGTTCACACTGAGGCCCTTTTAAGACTCTACCGTTCCACTGGAAGTCGGCACTTCTCTTCTCTAATTAAAATTTATAAAGTAAAAATTCCACCTGTATTATCATATGCAACAGAGTATATACCGATAAAACAGTGGACCTACATGGACCGCAAAGAGGGGAAAATCTTAAGAAAAATAATGAAGGTCTCTGATTCTGTACCTGTTCAGGCATTGCGTTTGGAGTTCTCGATTACAAGTTCTTTTGCCACAGCAGTAGCTAATGTAATCAGGTGGAGCTACAATCTATTCAAAGCAAAGGAGGGCACATTAAGACACCTACTCAAAAAGGAAGTCTTCAATAGTGAAACAAGAAACCAGACCTTCTTAAACAATATGAAAATTATATTTCAAATGGCAGAAATCACCACGGATATTCTATGCAGTTGGTCAGCAGCTCAATTGAAACTGTTTCTAAGATGTTACACCCCGAAACTAAGCTATAAATTAGACTATGACCACTGCAAAAAACTGAAAACATATAAATCCTTCGTGGACTCTTTGGAATATAAGCAAATCCAACCATACATCAGGTATTCCCTGACTCATGGTGTAAGGAGGTCAATCACTATGCTAAGACTGGGTATCCTACCAGTATCAACTTACACAGCAAGGTGGTCGCCAGGAAGATCACTCCTATGCCCCCTGTGTGAAGGGGGAGATCAAGATATTGAGCACTTGCTGTTTGCGTGTCCCAACATAAATGTAACTACTGCACGCACTAGATATCTTGCCCCGATCTATCAAACTTGTAGAATTGTCAAAGTGAGTGAACTATTGCAGTTATGTAAATATCCGTCAAATGAATTTGTTTGCCATAACTTCTTTAAGTTTTTAAAATCTTTTTTACCATTGTATTGATTATATGCGAAATTTATCTTTTCTCTTTTTTGTAAATTGTATATTTGTGGTCCTCTATAGAGTACCAATACAAATAAAATCTTTTTGACTTTGACTTTTGAC
Source organism: Lissotriton helveticus (assembly GCF_964261635.1). NCBI lineage: Eukaryota > Metazoa > Chordata > Amphibia > Caudata > Salamandridae > Lissotriton > Lissotriton helveticus. Next base: position 1,202,114,478 of record NC_136057.1, read on the forward strand.
TTTTGAGTGTGCGACTCCGTAAACAATTTGGGAAAAAATTAATTTGAAAAAGAAAATAATATAAATATGTTAAAATAAAAAATGAAAACAAAAAAATTAATCAATAGTTCAGTTTGAATTTTTTTATTTTTTTGTGCAATTTTCAGAAAAATTTATAATGTTATTTAATGAATAACATAGTTATAAATAAACAGTTGAAAAACTGTAGAAAATTAGTACAAAAGAATACGTATAACTACTATCACACTTAACAATTAGCATTTAAAAAAGCTTTGAAATTCACTGAAAAAACCATAGGTTTCAGAGACGGTATAGTTAGAAATTAGTATTTAAAAAACTTTAAAAATTCAAAGAAAATACATAGGTTTCAGGGGTGTTATAGTTAGCTGGCCATTTCACTCGTACAAAATCATGGAAATTACTCTTATAGTTAGTTCTGCTAACTATAACTCGCACCCCGCAATGAACTACTGATGTTGTCACATATTGCATCATTCATGACATGGTCAGTGACATCTCAAATGACATCACTGATGACATCATCCACGTGGCAATCTGATACACCTCATCATACACTAGTATAACCTTTCATCACTCACTGTAAAATACAGAGTACAGTATTTGAAACCATTGACATACCAATACCAGATACTACATACCCACTCACTGATTACTAAGTCTTCACACACAACTACCCATTCAACAACAAAATCATTTATACATGCAGTCACTAATTAATAGAACACTCTCAAAATGCACTTATAAACATATATAGACATTGACACATTAGCAGTCATCTTAGTAAGTTATGCAGTCATCCTACTCATGAAAAAAATGAATCACACTTACATTTACTCACTTACACAATTATCCAACAACACCTCATTTATTCAAACACATAGTAACTCATAGTTAGTATGTTAAAAAATCACCATGATAATTATACACTCATTCATATAGTTACTCTCACAATCACTGACTCTTACATATACTTATTTATATACACCAACTCTCACATACAATGCCTTTTATTTTTTTACTTTGTTGAAGATGTACAACTAAAACATATATTCGCTCACCAACACACAAATAAATACACTCAGTCACACAAAACAACTGTTTCCACATGCAATCTAAAACCTAGAACCCTAGTCAATCAACCATTTACACACCTATGCATAGAGTTACACACACCCCATCCAACCACACACAAACTCAGTGTCCCATACAAATACTCACCCAAATAATCAATAACTAATATACACACTTATGTAGTTAGTGACCAACTGATGCAGCATGTCATACAACAACAGAGACAGTGATGCACACATTCACATAGTTTAGTTACTAATCCATGTATTAAGTGAGACACTTTTAATTACTTACTTAAACAGTCAGACAGCTACTAAATCCTCCATCCAGACAGTTATATATCCACTCAATCTTTAATACAGATTGGTATATATATATATAATACATATTTAAATTTCAAATTAAACCAAATTCACTGGACGATGTCATCAGTGATGTCATTTGAGATTTCATCAGTGATGTCATCAGTGATGTCACTGACCATGTCATGAATGATGCAATATGTGACATCCTTAGTAGTGCATTGCGGGCACGCGAGTTATAGTTAGCAGAACTAACTATAATGGAGGAATATCTAAGGTTTTGTACGAGTGAAATGGCCAGCTAACTATAACACCCCTAAAACCTATGTTTTTTTCTGCGAATATATATATATATATATATGTACATATATATATATATTTAATCACCAATTTCGTCCACAACGAAGGGCGCGCTTCTCACAGCGGGTGCGAGCTGTGGGGACAGACCTTCCCCGAATTCAATTAGCCACCAAACAGAGTGGTCGATTATGATGGCAGACGGAAACGGGATCCGTCCGCCACGGACGCGGCCAAGATACTCCCGACCGCGTCGTGGAGAACCCGCCGTTGCGATTAGGATAAAAATGACATTAAACTCCGTCCGCGGCGGACGGAGTACAGCAAACCCCGTCCGCGGCAGACGGAGTACACCTGAGACCGCCGCAAGCGGACGGAACCCAAGAAACTCCGTCCGCCGCGGACGAACATGACCGCGGGAACAGGCACAGCCACCGCAATACCTGCGGATGCTCCGTTCCCGCGATTAGGATAACGCCGCCAGTCCCACGGAACTCACCCCCATCCACGACCGCTGCGGAAACAATGCTACGAGAAATCCAGCATCCCAGCGGAAGGACTACACGGACACCATCCCTACCGTCAAACCAATTCACAAATGGCTGACGGAAGTAAATACAAAACACACTACACAGGACACCCACCCACCTGAAACACCCACACCAATCACAAGCCACAATGACAACCCCCCAAGCACCTACTAATCCACTCAAGTCAACACACCCACCTAGCACCTGACTGCCATCATCCATTGGGACACAACCACAACACAGACTATAAAATTACTCCCACCCACTACCACAGTCCTTTGCATCACAGCATAGCTGCTAGCAAGAGACCCGAGACGACGAACAGCAGAGACAAATTGCACACATACAACCACCACCCAAACACACCCACCATACAAACACTCACCACACCATTCCTACACACCACACACCTGCACCTCCCAAAACAACCAACCCACACCTTGAGCAACACACACCATGGCACCCAAAAAAAAACAAAAATTCACGGAGACAGAGTTGAAGGTCATGGTGGATGAAATCATCCATGTTGAACCCCACTTATTCGGGACACTAGTCCAGCAGACCACCGTGGCCCAGAAAAATCACATGTGGGACAGGATTGTAACTCGGGTGAATGCGTCAGGGACCGTGCCAAGGACAAAGCACGAAATCCAGAGGCGGTGGCATGACCTAAAAACCAGGGTCAAAGGCATCCATGCCAAAAACAATCTACGAGCAAATCTCACTGGCGGCGGCACACCCCCGGAGCCCATACCCTACACTGATTGGGAGGAAAAGGTGCTGGGCATACTGCACCCAGAGAGCCTGGAAGGAATTGAAGAAGGAGAAGAGGCTGGTAAGTAAAAATCAAGCACCACGAGCACATAGACATGGCCTGCCACACACAACTGAGAAGAAAAAGCTCCCAGGCCCTAACCTATGCATGTGGGCTACATACTCACCAAAATGTAAACGACTCCCAACAGGCCCCCATGTCCACAGGGTGTGTGTGAGAGGTGTGTGGGGTGTGTGAGGGACCAGCACTACAACTCCCAACAGGCCCCCATGTCCACAGGGAGGGTGGTGGGGTGTAGGGTATGTGAGAGACCAGCGCTACAACTCCCAACAGGCCCCCATGTCCACAGGGTGTGTGTGAGAGGTGGGTGGGGTGTGTGAGGGACCAGCACTACAACTCCCAACAGCCCCCCATGTCCACAGGGATGGTGGTGGGGTGTGGGGTGTGTGAGAGACCAGCACTACAACTCCCAACAGGCCCCCATGTCCACAGGGTGTGTGTGAGAGGTGGGTGGGGTGTGTGAGGGACCAGCACTACAACTCCCAACAGGCCCCCATGTCCACAGGGAGGGTGGTGGGGTGTGGGGTGTGTGAGAGACCAGCACTACAACTCCGACCAGGCCCCCATGTCCACAGGGTGTGTGTGAGAGGTGGGTGTCGTGTGTTTGGGACCAGCACTACAACTCCCAACAGGCCCCCATGTCCACAGGGTGTGTGTGAGAGGTGGGTGGGGTGTGTGAGGGACCAGCACTACAACTCCCAACAGGCCCCCATGTCCACAGGGTGTGTGTGAGAGGTGTGTGGGGTGTGTGAGAGACCAGCACTACAACTCCCAACAGGCCCCCATGTCCACAGGGATGGTGGTGGGGGGTGTGGGGTGTGTGAGAGACCAGCACTACAACTCACAACAGCCCCCCATGTCCACAGGGTGTGTGTGAGAGGTGGGTGGGGTGTGTGAGGGACCAGCACTACAACTCCCAACAGGCCCCCATGTCCACAGGGATGGTGGTGGGGTGTGGGGTGTGTGAGAGACCAGCACTACAACTCCCAACAGCCCCCCATGTCCACAGGGTGTGTGTGAGAGGTGGGTGGGGTGTGTGAGGGACCAGCACTACAACTCCCAACAGGCCCCCATGTCCACAGGGCGGGGTGGTGGGGTGTGGGGTGTGTGAGAGACCAGCACTACAACTCCCAACAGGCCCCCATGTCCACAGGGTGTGTGTAAGAGGTGGGTGGGGTGTGTGAGAGAGGTCACTGAAAAGTAATGTATGCCAATCAAAACATGTCATGTCCAAAGTATTGATCATCAAAACTTTTCCCCCGCAGGTGATCGCAATTTGACTGGTGGAACCAGCAACCCGCCGCCACATTCTCCTCACCCACATCCAGGACTCTCTGGGGCCGATGCCACAGCCAGCTCCGGTGCGGAGGAGGAAGCGGGCCAAAGCACACTGCCAGGGCCATCTGGCACACGGGAAATCCCTGCCTCCACAACCGTGGCCTGTGTCACTCCTGCAACACCTGCCACAGTGAGCTGTAGAACCACCACCACCACCTCCACCACCACCATTACCACCACTCCTGCCTGTGCCACCCTGCCTGACCCACCGCTAGACGCAGGGCCATCAACATCCCACGCAAGCAGGGAGAGTGGACGGGAAAGCAGAGAGCCGAGGCAACATCCCCCAAGCAGGAGTACCTCACACCGGCGAGCTGGGGAAGGACACCGATCCCATCCTGCCGCTGAGACACTGGAAGCCCTAGGCAGAGTCCAGGCTTCCTATGAGCGTGGGCAGGGACATGCTGATCGTGCACACCAGGACATGGTTGATAACACCAATGTGTTGCGGGCCATTGACAGCCGCATTGGCCAATTAGTGGACCTCGTGGCCCAGCACACATCACTGTGGAGGGTATTGTTAGAACGCAACCCCCCCCTCAACCAAGTGTCCAGCCGCCACGGTCAGCAACACCACCGCCACCGCCACCTGTGCCCCTGGAGACGGATGTGGCCCCTGAGCAACCTGCCCCACAAGCTGATTCCGCACCGCCTCCAAGACGGAGGGGCCGTCCGAGGCTGGATGGAGGGGAGAGCAGTGGGGATGCTCCATCTACACGCTCGAAGAGGGGCCGACAATGACTCTAACACTGCCTGAGGCTGCCATCCACCCGCAAACTATCCTGTGCCACCACGCCAAGTTGGCACAGGTCTGCTGGACTAGCCGGACATCACGCAATGTGGTGTCAGCACGGACATTTCATCTACCATGACCTTCAACTCACACTCCCCCACCCAACACTTACTTGCATATATATCCACCAGCACCAATGCACAACTTGTAAATAAATTTCACTTACACACTCAATGATGTGTTGACTCCATGTTTATTCACATGATTGTCTCAGAAACAGACCTGACCAGGTGCAGGGAACCATGTCGTACAGAATCCTGCCGCTGTGGGAGTGACCTAGGGAAAATCAGAAACAGCAAACACACGTCAGGTAAGTGAATCACAACCATCACAACACACAGCAGTGTAAAATTCCACAAATCACACCCATCACAAAATCAGTGGATGAGAGGACACACATCATGGAGACTTGCATGTCCAGAGAAATAAACACACACACATGCAAACATAACATACCAGAACAGGCAGCTGATGAACACCACATCCACACACCACCAGCAAACATACAAAACGCATTGTCAACCGGCACATGAGGTAGTCACTCACATTCAAGGGAAATAGCGATCAATGAGCTGACGCCTCTGGTCCACACCTTCCTCCTCAGCACTATCCTCATCAGTCGACATGGGTGGGATGGGAGGCCGAGGAACTTCTTGGTCTTCAGGGTCCAAGATCAGTTCAATGTTATTGCGCACTGCCAGGTTGTGGAGCATGCAGCAGGCAATCACGATCCTGCATACTTTGCCTGGTGAGTAAGGCAGGGCCCCTCCGGTCTTATCCAGGCACCGAAACCTGGACTTTAGCAGTCCAAAAGTACGTTCCACCACTCTACGTGTCCTTCTATGGGCATCATTGTAGCGCATTTCACCCGCTGTAGTAGGATTACGTATGGGACTCAGGAGCCAGGGCCGGTTTGGGTATGCCGAGTCGCCTATGTAGGGGGATGACAGACACAAATATCACAACTAGAATTGGTGGGTACCCCATGCCACACAGAAATCACAAATGTCCCCACAGCATACCCACCAACAAGCCACGCGTGTCCTGGACTCAGATTAGCCATCAGTTGGGGAACAATGCTGCTCCGCATGATGTGGGAGTCATGTGCGGAGCCTGGGAATCTTGCACACACATGGGAGATGATGTTGTCGGCCAGGCACACCACCTGCACGTTCAGCGAATGAAAGTGCTTCCTATTCCTATATACCGGCTCACGTGCCCGAGGTGGAATCAGAGCGATATGTGTGCCATCAATGGAACCCACTACGTGTGGTATCTGGCCCAGTGCATAGAAGTCTGCTTTGACTGCTGCCAACTCTGCCGGCCGTGGGAAATGGATGTAGTCATCCTTGTACAGCATCATGGCTTTTAGAACATCCCGAAGTACATGCTGAACATGGACTGTGACATCCCGCCGGCATGTCCAACTGTGTACTGAAAGGTGCCAGTAGCAAAAAAGTGTAGTGCCGCCATCACCTTAGCTGTGGGTGTAATGGAACCAGGATACGTCCTTCGTGGCTGCAGATGAGGAGACAATTGGGCAACAAGCTCCATCAATCTACGTCGATCTAGCCAGAATTTCCTGATCACCTCCTCGTCAACCATATCCTCCAGCACAGTATATGGGCGATGGACATTTGGAGCCCTCCTGTGTGGGAGTAGACGTGATATAAGTCAACTTACAAACAACCCATGGCTGTGCAACTCCATCACATGTAAGGCAACACTAGCAAGAAGATAAATGTTGTGGACAATAGTCATATGTGTGACATGTCAGAAAGTTACAACAATACGGAGTGCCCTATGAACAATGTGCTGCCACTAGCAACATGAAGTGCGTCAACTTGTACAATGCAACTTAGTCTCATGTCAACATTACTGCCAAGAAGACATGTTAGGACCCAATTTTGTAGAAGCCACATCACAGACACACATGCACGTGCAAACACAACACAATAATGCTACACACACTCCATGTCATCATGCACCAATGACAACACAGACAATGGTGAGCATCCGCTCATTACATGCATGGTCAAACAGGCAACACACATACGCATACACAGAATGCATGTGGACCCCCACCATTGTTATTAGCACACATTAACTACACACTGACAACAGATTCAGAATGTGGCGAGACAGGCCTGATGTACTGTGTAGATGTGAAGTATTTGAAACGTGTGTAGGGAAATACAAGACGTCAACACGTCGACATGCACATGTGTAGCACATTGTGTGCACATCAATGGGCATAGTATGAACACACATGACATAGTGCATGACATATGCAGTTTTGCCAGCACGGTCACAACCCTCATAACGCAAGAGCGGACTATACAGCACGGTGCATCGGTCCAAATAATAACAACATTGGCGCCGCCATGGCGGTGCACAGCTTCCGCGATTTCCATATGGGCATACGCGCCCCGCGTTCACTCTTCCCTATGGCTGCCTGTGCACGGACCGTCACGGTCACACATCGTCAACCGCATGTGCAAGCTTCCGGGACGGATGCTTCTCTTGCAACAATGTTCAATCAGTGGCGCCACCATGGCTGCGCACGCCTTACGCGGGGGAGGTGCCGGCCAACACATCCTTCTGATGATGTCAACCGTCGCGGAAGTGCGCACTTGCGGTTGCCGATGTGTGTCCGTGACGGCACGTGCACAGGCAGCCAATGGGAAGGGGTCACGCGGGGCGCGTATGCACCATCGACAATGGCGGCAACAGTGCACCGCCACACCAGGGCCTTTTCGAATGAGGCATCCAGGGGGAACCAATAGCTGGCCACGTGTGCCACTGACATGGGCTCTGGTCCCTATATATGTGTGACTTTCAGAAGCACACATTCACTGCTTCGATCCAGTGCTGCCTGTGACCATCACCTCGACCTGCTGCTGCTGAGCTGACCTACGGCTGCTGCTTGTGACCATCACCTCGACCTGCTGCTGCTGAGCTGACCTACGGCTGCTGCCTGTGACCATCACCTCGACCTGCTGCTGCTGAGCTGACCTACGGCTGCTGCCTGAGACCATCACCTCGACCTGCTGTTGCTGAGCTGACCTACGGCTGCTGCCTGTGACCATCACCTCGACCTGCTGCTGCTGAGGTGACCTACGGCTGCTGCTGTTGGGCCACAGTCCAGGACCTTGACATGGAGGGAGTGCATGAGAGCCGGTCACGTCCCTTCACCGCAGCAGAGCTGGATGTCCTTGTGGACGGTGTGCTCAGCCACTACCAACGGCTCTACGGTGCACCCGGACAGGTGGTAAGTACAGTGGTGTATATGTTGTTGGTCATGAGGTGTTCGGTGGCTCCTGTCTTCTGCAGGCCTGCCGGTGTGCTGTGGGACCTTTACATGTGTAGTGCTGAGCATGGCTGCATGTTGAATCGTGTTCCTGCGGTGTTTGTGCATGTCATACTGTCCACTTACGTTACCCTCTTGTCTCCCATCATGGCAGGTAAAGCTGCACGTTCGCAAGGCCGTGTGGAGGACGATAGCACGTGATGTACGGGCAGTGGAGGGGTTCAATAGACGACACACACACTGCCACAAGCGCTGGGACGACATCTCCAGGCTTAGCAAGAATGTGGCGGAGATGACACTGGGGATGATTCCAAGATCTACACGTCTGGCCCGCCGCACCATGACCCCTCTTATGCACCGTATCATTGCTGTGACGCATCCTGACCTGTCCGCCCAGCTGGGTGGGGAATCACAGCAAAGTAGCGGTAAGCAGATTGTATGTGTATGTTACTTGGGCCTGCAATGCATGTATTGCTGCTCGGACACAGTAGTGGCTTCCGTGGTGCGTATGTTTAGCAGAAATACCATGCTGGTGCCATTAGCGGAGTAGGCGTTGGCATCCATGTCCGCCAGGTGGACAGCCCACTTGCTTGGTAGTTGAGGCTTCCAGGACATGCCGTTGAGGTCTGTGGTCCCATGGCATGACATGTGTGCAGATAGTAGGGGTGGGACGTGTGCAGGATGTGTGCTACATGTACAATGTATGTAATTCTATCCTAGATCTGTTGTCCTTCAGTACGTGTGTGTGGCACTTACTCACACCGCGTTTCTCTCTATTTCAGCTTTGGCAGAGGGCACTGACCCACAGACGACAGAGATGAGTGGTGACAATGCTTCCGAATCAGAGGTCGCACACACGCAGACTGACACTGAAGAGGGCAGCCCCGGAGAGGGGGACAGGACCGTCCCTGAGGACTCGCATATGGAACTACCATCGCCCTCATCCTCAGAAAGTGTTGGTGAGTCCGCACTGTTGGCACAGACAGGGAGTGGGCAAACGACACCTTCAGTCGGGACACAGCACACAGGGCCCACACTGCCACCCACTGCAACATGTACTGCTCGTGCTCGCCAGAGGAGGGGGAGCAGAGTTGCCTTCGGTGCAGGAACCGCCACCCCTGCCCCAGTGACACAAAGTGCACTTTGTGCAGAGGCTGTTGATCTGCTGCGACAGCTGTGTGTAGGGCAGACCAACATGATCAATGCATTCCAAGACCACGATAGGAAGTTGGGGCAGGTGGTGGCATTCATGGAGGGGATGCATGGCGATGTTGCTGGTCTCCACAGAACAGTTCAGTCATTGGCAAACACTGTGTCCTCAGCCATTGTACAGTCGCATAGACAGGGTGCTACTTCTGTACAACCATCCACACCACTTGATGTTACAGGGGAGAGTGAGTCTTCAGACCAGGCCTCTTATTCTGGTTATTACACTAGGAGCAGCCACAGGCAGCAAGGCAGGGCACGGAGGGCACAGACACCATCCCATGAGCCTGTGATCTCTTTATCCGAAGACGACGTGTCCAACACTGGAGTTGACAGACATGATCATGGAGGGATGTGTATGGAAATGGATTCACATGCTACACAGCCATCCCCCACCAACGTGACTCCCAAGCCAAGGCCACCTCCCAAGAGCAGGGAGACTCCCAGGGACAAGGACAGTAGCAAGGAAAGGCCACCTCCCAAGAGCAGGGAGACTACCAGGGACAAGGACAGTAGCAAGGAAAGGCCACCTCCCAAGAGCAGGGAGACTCCCAGGGACAAGGACAGTAGCAAGGAAAGGCCACCTCCCAAGAGCAGGGAGACTCCCAGGGACAAGGACAGTAGCAAGGAAAGGCCACCTCCCAAGAGCAGGGAGACTCCCAGGGACAAGGACAGTAGCAAGGAAAGGCCACCTCCCAAGAGCAGGGAGACTACCAGGGACAAGGACAGTACCAAGGAAAGGCCACCTCCCAAGAGCAGGGACACTCCCAAGGACAAGGACAGTACCAAGGAAAGGCCACCTCCCAAGAGCAGGGACACTCCCAAGGACAAGGACAGTACCAAGGTGAGGGCACCTCCTAAGAGCAGGGTAGCTTCAAAGGAGAGGGACACTACAATGGACATGTCTGCACCCAGGGACAGAGCACCGGAAAGGGATCAGGGCCATTCCAGGGACAGGACACCTCCGACATCCAAGGCACATCCCATGGCCAAGGGTTCAAGGACAGGCATATTTCACCCCTGGCTGCACTGAGGATGATGTTTAAGGAACGTACAACACATGTATCAGCGGTCGAGTCCCCCCATACCTCTACTCCCATCCACGGACCACTAAAGCAGAGGAAGGAGTACACTGTTGTTGCATCACCCATTACACATGATGCAGAGGGCAGAAGGCAGGTCCACAGCAAACGGCAGGCAGGGTCCAGCACGTCCCCAGAGAGCAGACCACCACAAGCACATGATTCCCCTTTGATGTCTGGTGATGCCACTCCACTTACCAGTCCTGGCATGTCCGGTGTACCCCTACGTTTCACAAAGAAATGGAGACACACACCAGTGAGACCTGAACACCCCAATGTCGCTCCAGTACAGCTGTCCCCAGCTCCCAGAGCCACCCTGCCTCATGGCCCATACAGCCCTGTGGCTCACCATTTCAGTGGTCCTAGTGGCTCAGCTGCTGTTCACTCACATGTGTCAGGTGCAGGCATGGTATTTGTTGGTCAGTGTACAGGGACATATCCGGCAAGTGTGTCTGGGTCTAGGGCTCATGTGTCAGTGTGTAGATCAGTGGCTGTGTCTCACACTCCTGGTGCTGGTGCTGGCGGTGTGTCTGGGTCTATGGCACATGTGTCAGTGTGTAGATCGGTGGCTGTGTCTCACACTCCTGGTGCTGGTGCTGGCGGTGTGTCTGGGTCTATGGCACATGTGTAAGTGAGTAGATCGGTGGCTGTGTCTCACACTCCTGGTGCTGGCGGTGTGTCTGGGTCTATGGCACATGTATCAGTCACCACAGCTGTGGCTGTGTCTCACACTCCTGTTTCTAGTGCTGGCGGTGTGTCTGGGTCTATGGCACATATGTCAGTGAGTAGATCGGTGACTGTGTCTCACACTCCTGGTGCTGGTGCTGGCGGTGTGTCTGGGTCTATGGCACATGTGTCAGTGAGTAGATCGGTGGCTGTGTCTCACACTCCTGGTGCTGGTGCTGGCGGTGTGTCTGGGTCTATGGCACATGTGTCAGTGAGTAGATCGGTGGCTGTGTCTCACACTCCTGGTGCTGGTGCTGGCGGTGTGTCTGAGGTGAGTTGTTCAAGCAGTCCACCAGATTCTGTGGTGTGAGGTCTAGTTGCCATCAGTCACGTGTCATTTAAGTTTGTGTGTAGATTGACGAATGTAACCACCTATGTTTTGTTAATCTCCTTGTGACGGGTCGCTTGACAAACGTTCTTGGCTAGCCAATGATGTACCTGCTGTGTTGTCCACAATGCCCTGTTGCTGTTCTGATACTGCATTCTGCCCTCTCACGTGCTGCCTCTGATGGACCTGTCCAGTGCAATGGACTGTTGATGCACTTAGCCCCTCTCACGTGCTGCCTCTGATGTACCTGCTCTGTTGTCCACAATGCCCTGTTGCTGTTCTAATACTGCATTCTGCCCTCTCACGTGCTGCCTCTGATGGACTTGCTCTGGTGTCCACAATGCCCTGTTGCTGTTCTGATACTGCATTCTGCCCTCTCGTTTACTGCCTCTGATGTACCTGCTCTGTTGGGCACAATGCCCTGTTGCTGTTCTGATACTGCATTGTGCCCTCTCACGTGCTGCCAATGATGTACCTGCTCTGTTGTCCACAATAACCTGTTGCTGTTCTGATACTGCATTCTGCCCTCTCACGTGCTGCCTCTGATGTACCTGCTCTGGTGTCCACAATGCCCTGTTGCTGTTCTGATACTGCATTGTGTCCTCTGAGGTGCTGCCAATGATGTACCTGCTCTGTTGTCCACAATGCCCTGTTGCTGTTCTGATACTGCATTCTGCCCTCTCACGTGCTGCCTCTGATGGACCTGTCCAGTGCAATGGACTGTTGATGCACTTAGCCCCTCTCACGTGCTGCCTCTGATGTACCTGCTCTGTTGTCCACAATGCCCTGTTGCTGTTCTAATACTGCATTCTGCCCTCTCACATGCTGCCTCTGATGGACCTGCTCTGGTGTCCACAATGCCCTGTTGCTGTTCTGATACTGCATTTTGCCCTCTCGTTTACTGCCTCTGATGTACCTGCTCTGTTGGGCACAATGCCCTGTTGCTGTTCTGATACTGCATTGTGCCCTCTCAAGTGCTGCCAATGATGTACCTGCTCTGTTGTCCACAATGCCCTGTTGCTGTTCTGATACTGCATTCTGCCCTCTCACGTGCTGCCTCTGATGGACCTGCTCTGGTGTCCACAATGCCATGTTGCTGTTCTGATACTGCATTGTGCCCCCTGACGTGCTGCCAATGATGTACCTGCTCTGTTGTCCACAATGCCCTGTTGCTGTTCTGATACTGCATTCTGCCCTCTCACGTGCTGCCTCTGATGGACCTGTCCAGTGCAATGGACTGTTGATGCACTTAGCCCCTCTCACGTGCTGCCTCTGATGTACCTGCTCTGGTGTCCACAATGCCCTGTTGCTGTTCTGATACTGCATTCTTCCCTCTCGTTTACTGCCTCTAATGTACCTGCTCTGTTGGGCACAATGCCCTGTTGCTGTTCTGATACTGCATTGTGCCCTCTGACGTGCTGCCAAGGATGTACCTGCTCTGTTGTCCACAATGCCCTGTTGCTGTTCTGATACTGCTTCTGCCCTCTCGTTTACTGCCTCTGATGTACCTGCTCTGTTGGGCACAATGCCCTGTTGCTGTTCTGATACTGCATTGTGCCCTCTGACGTGCTGCCAATGATGTACCTGCTCTGTTGTCCACAATGCCCTGTTGCTGTTCTGATACTGCATTGTGCCCTCTCACGTGCTGCCTCTGATGGACCTGTCCAGTGCAATGGACTGTTGATGCACTTAGCCCCTCTCACGTGCTGCCTCTGATGTACCTGCTCTGTTGGGCACAATGCCCTGTTGCTGTTCTGATACTGCATTCTGCCCTCTCGTTTACTGCCTCTGATATACCTGCTCTGTTGGGCACAATGCCCATGCTCTTGGATTTTCTGATATGCAACTATTAAGTTGAATAAAGCTAATAAATCATGTTTTGTGGTTTGTCGCTGTCATTCCTGGTTGTGTACTTCAATTGTGTATATTTTGGTGCATTCGTCAATGTATTTCCTGTGACATGACACTCCCCCTCCCAACGTCACAGCTCTGCCAGGTACTCCCCTTCCGACAGTGAATGGTGTGTAGCACACCTGCGTCGTCGTCGATGTTGGTCCATGACTTGCTGGTGGAGGATCGCGAAGAGTATCGGAAATGCGTGTAGCGCTGGGTCCATGTGGGCGAGCTGCTTGTGGTGGGTATCTCTGCAATGTGTTGTATCTTCGCTGTGGGGAATCCGCCGTGTTCATGCAGGTTGTTTTTCCGCAGCGGTTTTATGTGTGTTTATCGCCATCGTGATTTGGGGCACGGTCGGAGACGTCATTCCGTACGGCGGTGTCTCAGGATTGGTTACGTCCGCCGCGGGGTCGAGTGTAGGTCCGCGGCGGTGCGTTCTCTTCCGCCGCGTACGGAGTTTTCACAGATTTTCCCATCCTAATATGGCGGTCGGACTGTCCGCGGCAGGCGGACGGAAAAGGGCTTTTTCCGCCTACTCCAGGACGGCGGACGTCCTTCCGTCCGCCATCCTAATGAGCCCCAGAATACGCCCGCACTCTCCCAGATAGGTTATTTCATCAAAGGTTTATTTTCAAGGCTTCTGCCATCGACAGCTCTCTCCACACCTACGCGTTTCGACCCACAGGTCTTGGTCACGGTGTAAAAAAAAAAAAATATATATATATATATATATATCCAAAGAAACCCTCCTGGAAGAAAGGCAGAGGCCACAACGGGGAACAGTATGAAGGCTTTCTTTATTGCAAAGTTGGACGGCACTCCGGGCGTATGCATTTCCGCTGTGTAGCTTCGTCAGCGCCCAGCGTGGTACTCTGGAGGATGGTCGAGTGCCTGTTAATAAAAAATGAGAGTTCATTCACTGCCACATTTGTAGATCGCTCCGCCCTTGGTGATGCCTGACAGCACCAATAACAGTGTCTCAAGAGTGCAAAGCACTTCATCTCCCAGCATGCAGTGTTAAACTAGGAAAGGGCAGCCAGATGGTAGCGCGACCCACAAAGTAGCACTCGATCACTTCTCTCACTGTTGCCGTGTCCCCTGCAACGTACAGCCTCTTCGGGTCCCCAACTGCACAACCTTCGACATCAGGGATCAATTTCACGGGGGTAAGTCCGACAGTGCGTCTCTCCCAATGCGGAGTTGATAACTCCGACACCGCTGTGTTTTTCCCTGTTGGCTGGGGTGGGCCTGATCTGTTTCAATAACTTGAAGAGAAAAGTTTCTCGCCGGGGCAAGAAAGAACGCCAGTATGGATCAGGCCAACTTACATGCAGGGGCCTCTGTAAATTGCCGCTGGCTGGCAATTGTCAATGTCCAAAGAAACCCTCCTGGAAGAAAGGCAGAGGCCACAACGGGGAACAGTATGAAGGCTTTCTTTATTGCAAAGTTGGACGGCACTCCGGGCGTATGCATTTCCGCTGTGTAGCTTCGTCAGCGCCCAGCGTGGTACTCTGGAGGATGGTCGAGTGCCTGTTAATAAAAAATTAGAGTTCATTCACTGCTACATTTGTAGATCGCTCCGCCCTTGGTGATGCCTGACAGCACCAATCACAGTGTCTCAAGAGTGCAAAGCACTTCATCTCCCAGCATGTAGTGTTAAACTAGGAAAGGGCAGCCAGATGGTAGCGCGACCCACAAAGTAGCACTCGATCACTTCTCTCACTGTTGCCGTGTCCCCTGCAACGTACAGCCTCCTCGGGTCCCCAACTGCACAACCTTCGACATCAGGGATCAATTTCACGGGGGTAAGTCCGACAGTGCGTCTCTCCCAATGCGGAGTTGATAACTCCGACACCGCTGTGTTTTTCCCTGTTGGCTGGGGTGGGCCTGATCTGTTTCAATAACTTGAAGAGAAAAGTTTCTCGCCGGGGCAAGAAAGAACGCCAGTATGGATCAGGCCAACTTACATGCAGGGGCCTCTGTAAATTGCCGCTGGCTGGCAATTGTCAATGTCCAAAGAAACCCTCCTGGAAGAAAGGCAGAGGCCACAACGGGGAACAGTATGAAGGCTTTCTTTATTGCAAAGTTGGACGGCACTCCGGGCGTATGCATTTCCGCTGTGTAGCTTCGTCAGCGCCCAGCGTGGTACTCTGGAGGATGGTCGAGTGCCTGTTAATAAAAAATGAGAGTTCATTCACTGCCACATTTGTAGATCGCTCCGCCCTTGGTGATGCCTGACAGCACCAATCACAGTGTCTCAAGAGTGCAAAGCACTTCATCTCCCAGCATGCAGTGTTAAACTAGGAAATATATATTATCCAAAACCTCCTTTGCAGGAAACCGTGATCAAGCTGTCGGTTGGCGGCGAAACGCGTTGGTAATTTACACGGAGTATAATGGAGAAATAAAGAATTGAAAGCCAGATCCTACGAGTGCGTGTTCATTTTCCTGCAAAGGAGGTTTTGGATAATTGAATTCGGCGGGGCTCTGCCGTAGAACACGCACCGATCAAAGAAGCGCCAGGGGTCAACCAATTCGAGCCAAGTTGTCGGGATATATATATATATATATATATATATATATATATATATATATATATATATATATATATATATATATATTACCTACTGGCGGTTGCCAGTAGGTATATATAGTCAGGATTTTTTCTCTATGGGATTTTTGAAAATTCTATGTCTAATAACTTTGGCGTTTGTGGACGGAATTGGCTGAAATTTTCAGGAAAATGGCACATTTTGTTTCTGAGCAGCCCTTGAAAATTTGGGGGGGGTTCGTCAAGGGGGGGCCGAGAAAAAAGGGGGGTCCCAAAACGTGTTTTTAACATTGAGTTTTCCATAGGGCGGTTGGCCTCACTTTTAGCCCGAACGGCTGAATGGATTTGCACGAAACTTGGCAAAATTGTAGGGACTGGTAGCCCGATGTGCCTTTTGTAGGTCTCAATATATGTGCTCCAGTGGATTTTGAGAAATTAACGTTTAAAAAAAGATATATATCTGTAACAGCGGACCAGGCAGCGTCCCAGGACGCGTACTTTTCGCGCAACGGAGCTTTGTGAAGCGAAGCTGATTGGTTCTCCGGCGTCTGTCAACATTCCAAAAAGTCCGTAACGGCCGCCATCTTGTCTCTCGGTAGGATCGAGAGACAAGAGGAGGTGAAAACAAAGGGGGAAATAACTATAAGGGGGCATAGTAGATCTTCGCTGACCCCCTAGGTTTGATGTGGAGGTTTTAAAAGGGCCCCGCGGGGCAAAAAAAAATAATCGAACGGCTGAATGGATTTGCACGAAACTTGGCAAAATATTAGGGACTGGTAGCCCGATGTGCCTTTGCTAGGTCTCAATATATGTACTCCAGTGGATTTTGAGAAATTAACGTTCAAAAAAAGATATATATCTGTAACAGCGCTCCGCTTCGCGTAACGGAGGTTTGCGAAGCTGATTGGTCATTCTGTCACTGGGCTATAGTTGGGCTACATCTGGCTGATATTTGGGCTACATTTGTTTTTTTGTGTGTCTGGCGGCCATCTTTGGGCTACATTGGGCTACATTGGGCTTCATTGGGCTACATTGGGCTACATTTGGGCTCCAACATATATATAGGCCAATGTAGCCCAATATATATTTTTCAAAGTTAATTTTCGTAAAAACCACTGGAGCATATATCTTGAGACATAGCAAAGGCACATCGGGCTACCAGTCCCTACAATTTTGCCAAGTTTCGTGGAAATCCATTCAGCCGTTCGAGCTAAAAGTGAGTCCAACCGCCCTATGGAAATGAAGGAAATGAATGGGTAATTTGTAATTAGCAAATAGCTAATCGCAAACTAGGAATGGTAAAGAATCGCTATTTATTCCTTAAAGTTCGCTATTTAGGAAATGCAAAAAACTTTGATGATACATATGGCGGTTCATCTCTAACAAGATAAGAAGCATAGGGATACATTTATGATGACTGGCGCATCACCAGGGATGTGTTAGTCATTCTGTGCCGCTGTTCGGTCACGTATGGTGTGCTGCATTTACAATGCGGCGCATCATGGGGCAAAAACAGCACAGATGCGTGATGTATCTGTGCCGTAAAGGTGGCGCATTGCTGGAGTTGTATCGCAAGTGTGATGAAGCTCCAGCAAGGGTCGGGGGTGCCCCTGTCGCAGGGTTTCTGTTCTCACACAGAACTGTGGACAGAGGATTGGAACCTCGGCGAATTAGGGTGTCCCAAAACTCACGTTAGTAATCAAAAACTCCTTAGCAAGCTAGGTACAGTGTCACATTGGATATAACAAACTCTCAATGTTTAGACAATCCAGAATATGAACTTATAGTACCTCAGGATACGTGGAACTCATGAACAGTCGGTCGTTATATATTTCTTAGAAACCAGAACATGGAGTTAAGAAGAACACATGTGTATTTGAAATGTTTATTTACTAATGCCGTCTTCTCAGGCGTAGTATCTTAGATAATACAAGTACACATATTATCAGTAGCAAAATTACCAGCATAGTTACTAGTACATAAAAAGCGAATGATGATAGTATGTTAACATGCTGTAAATGAATAAGAGTTAGCAACACTTATAAGCAGCCGCGGGCCGTGGAGGGAGTTACGGTGAGGCAGGGAGGCGGGGAGGGGGAGAAGCAGGGTGGAGAATACAAGTACACATATTATCAGTAGCAAAATTACCAGCATAGTTACTAGTACATAAAAAGCGAATGGTGACAGTATGTTAACATGCTGTAAATGAATAAGAGTTAGCAACACTTATAAGCAGCCGCGGGCCGTGGAGGGAGTTACGGTGGGGCAGGGAGGCAGGGAGGGGGAGGGGCAAGGTAGAGAGGGCTCCACCCTGCTTCTCCCCCTCCCCGCCTCCCTGCCTCACCGTAACTCCCTCCACGGCCCGCGGCTGCTTATATCTCACCCTCCCTAATACACATATTATATTATTTGCTAAGAAGGTCTCTTTGTGTTGGTTTAGGGCGTGCCCATACTTTAGTGTCTTAGATTTGAAGGAATCACATCAGCATACACCAGCTCTCTCTTCATGTGAACCGCATCAACTGTTGTGTATGTGTGTTCGGCAAAGCAATATAAAACCCGCCTCATGCCCAGAATTGGCAGAAGTTGCACTTATGTTATGAGTATGAAGTCGTGGAGATCAGACCTCATAACAATTCTGTATCGTGTTGTTCTTGAAACTTTAGCACTCGCTGTACAGATATAGTTTAACAAGCAAAGCAGATAGTAGAGCAATAACATATTATTCTCATGTAAACCACGATGAACTACTAGGTGGAAAGCTAAAGCAACAACTAAGTGTCGTGTGCAGAAGTTGCAAAAAAGGAAAAATGGCGTTTAAACCGGTAATGAGCCCATGCTAACTTAACACGGTGTAAAGATATCCAGGACCTAGATGACACCTCCCCATGATCCGGAAACGAACTGAATAAGATAATAGAAGTGCCATCTCATGAGAGCAGATTGCAAGTTTATATGTGGACGGTCCGCAAGGTAAAGCATTAAAAACTAGGAAAATTTAATGCTAAAGAAAAATAAAACAGCCAAGTACTTTATCGAGTCTTAAGCCAATAGGCAAGGTAAATAATATAAACTTGACAAATAAGTCAATGAATTGTCAATGAAATGCTAGTACTCAGCATATCAAACATGAAAAAGGTCTATGACATAACTGTGTATGCAAAATAAGCTGCAACAGCCTCCAATAGGAAGTCACCGTCTTCATCCGAAAACAGTTCAGCCATCCAATTTAAAAGCGGAAAAGAACATACGTGCTCTCCCAGCACCGGATCCTCTATCACCATCAGAGGACAGCTCGGTGGGTTTTCAAGAAAGCTCTGTTCCAAGAAAGACTGTGCTGCCGCCAGTAAATTCCAGGGACCAAGTAGTCCATGCATCAATGCCACAGCCATAATCCTTTCGCCAGGACAAACCAACTCGTGAGTAATGATAGGAGTCATCAGCTGATTAAAGTCGACGTCAGGAGAAACCGGTCCGCAGAGACACAAATCAATGGCCCAATCGAAATCACAGGTCAGGCAGTGAAATACAGGCTGGACACAGGTGAAGTAGGAGAATCGAAAAGATAATCCATATGCCGTGCTTAATATCGCCAACGGCATTGTGCCATAATATTCTAGCATGCGATTGCGGAACAGTGTCAGCAGCTGCAGGGTGGGAGGTTGCATAGGAGGGACATCCATATTTAAAAATGTAAAAAAGCACAAGAGCGTCCGCTGGTAATGCAAGTAAAAATGCCAATCCACGAACCAGAGTGGAGAAAATAGAATGAAAGGAAGCAGGGATGACTCCAAAGATTTTCTCAAATGAAGTCACGAGACCACTGGTAACAACTTTAAAAAAGTGCGCCAGGGCCTTTGTGGAGGATGCGTTAAAGATAGTCGGAACCATCTTGCTGAAATTGAAAGGCAAATCTGAATTGAAAAGGGTCTGCACCTCTGTACGGGTGTTCGCTATGTGAAGCACGAAAGTTTCACGGGCCGAACTCAAGGCCACCTCTCTCTGAGACAAAAGAGCTCTTATTCTTGCCATGCCGTTGAAATCTGTCCCAAGGTTGGTATTTGTGGCCAGATTGAAAACTCCCTATGTTCATGTGTGGGAGGAAATAGAACATTTCTGCAGCAAATAACCCGTTCACTTACTGTTACGATAAAAGGAATACTTTTAATTAACTCAGAACAATCTTCATTATTGAGCATCAAATAACTACCATTTTCCAACAACTTGAACCTGGGGATGATAGCAGGAACTGGCGTGCCTTGCAACACGCAAGCCATATTTGGTCGGTGTTTGTTGCATGAACCGTGTAACTGTATGTGCCTACACATTAGTGAATGATCTGGCGTCTCAGTGCATTCCTCTCCATTCAGATAAACTTCTTGATCATCTTTGAAACATCTGTATGTGTATGGAAGCGACCAGACCTCATGAAGAAAAGCACTACCTAAAGGTTCATAACGACCTATTGGTATATATTTCATACAATTTGAAAACTTATATAAAGCAAAAGGCAGCGTTATTAAACCGTGGATAAGGCACGTTGCCAAAAAACCCGCAATCCTCTGCTGATGATGTCACTGAGCATGTCATGAATGATGTAATATGTGACATCATCAGCAGTGGATTACGGGTAATAGTATCTCTAGTTTACTCCCCTATAGCTGTCTTTCTTTTAACATAAGTGTCTGTTTCCTTCCCTTATACTTACTGTTTTTGGTTCGCTTCCGGTTTGCGTACCGGCGAGCGAACTGGGAAGCGAACTAAGAGAAATAGAGGTTGGCACAGTTCCAAATATTGTACCAATTTTTTAATAACGGGGAGGTAGTTCTGAAAAGAACTTTTTTTTTATTGTTTTTGTTGTTTTATATTTTTTTTATTATTTTTCGGAACATTTTTTTACTTTTTTTGAATTTTTCTGAACAGTTTTATATTTTTTTGGGTTTTTCTTGGAGGGGGCAATGAAAACGATTCATTGTAAAGGGCTCAACAGGAGCAACAAAACAAAAAAAGAAGTATTTATTATTTTGGGCGTTTCGTACAAACTTGCATATGATAGTCAATAGCTCTGTTGATCAGAGTGATGCTTCTTTCTCCGTAGGAAATGAATCCATCGCAAAATACGCAGATGTGTTTTACTTCACCAAATTTCATTTGTATATTTGGCACCATCTCCCTGCCCTCTGGTCCCGTTACTTCCGGTACAACAGATCTTCTGGCCATAATAGGGAGATTATCTAGGTCGTTCCGAAACTGTGCAGCACTGTAGTTGTTAGGATGCCACCTAGTCATATGGCGATGCATTGTGTAGTTTCCGAAACTGTATTTTTTCTCGGTTCCTCTGGACAGTCTATCTTGACATATAAGGCAAGTTACGTATCTTGCATTTACTTTTTTCTGACCTTTGGGAATTTAAAAAAATTGCCAAATGAAGTTTTCTTTCCGGTGAGACGTCCTGGGCTGCTCAGGCAAAAACTGCCTCTCTTCGTGCTCGTCGTCCTGTTCCTCTTCTTCCTCTTCTTGTTGAATTATAACTTGAGCAGGTGGTCCACTCTTCCTTGGATGTGGTGGAGGTGGTGGGGAAGCACCAGCTGAAGCTACTAAAGAAGCCATTGCTCAGTGATCACAAAGGGTCTTTCTCTCACAATGATGAAAGTCAGAGTGAGGAAAGAAGGAGGGATTTTCATCATTTGGGAAAAACAAGAGTTCTCAACCAATCAAAAGTGTTCATTTTAGATTATATGACCTAGTCTTACATCATTAGGAAACCAAAAGTGAAATGAACCAATGAAAAGTGTTATTACCAAGTCACATGACTTGCTGTGTTTACGTTAAGCGCTTTGCAGGGCCTCCCGGTTTGCTTCCAGAAACCTGCGCTTTGCGACTCGCTTCGCGTACCAGTTCGCTAACGTAGCACGTCATATGACGTATCACGCGAGAACGTGAAACGTCATGCGGACGGGAGGCGTCACGATGTTGTTTTCTAACGCGGCACTTGCGGTAAAGAAACGTTTACCGGCTCGCGGTCTATTTCGCGGCATCAAGGTCAGCTAACGGGAAGCTTCCCGATTCGCGAAGCGGGAACGAAGAAAAAAAAATATTTTAAAAAAAAATTATTCATAAACATATAAAATATATTTTTGGATTTAAAGAAGAATACATTTTACAGCTACAGATATTAGCTGTTAAAAAACCAATGAAATTCACAGAAAAAACCATAGGTTATAGACCATATATAGTTAGGAATTAGCATTTACAAAACCTTGAAAATTCACTGAAAAAACCATAGGTTATAGACCATATATAGTTAGGAATTAGCATTTAGAAAACCTTATTTTACTCACACAAAACCATTGAAATTCCATATATAGTTAGTTGCACTAACTATATATCGCGCACCCGCAATCCACTGCTGATGATGTCACATATTACATCATTCATGACATGGTCAGTGACATCACTGATGACATCACTGATGACATCTCAAATGACATCACTGATGACATCATCTAGTGTCTGTGTGTTTTTGTAAAGTTTAAATACATTTTACATATTGAAGAATGAGTGGATGTATGGAAGACTGAGTGTGTGTGTGGCTGGCTGGGAGGTGTGTGACTCTGTGCATATCAATGTGTACTTGTATCAGTGATTGTATAAGAGAGTAAGTATGTGTTAGTATATGTGTGAAAAGTATGGTGTTCTGTGTTTAACTATAGATGAGGAAATCGAAGTGTGATTGATTCTTCACAGGACTGACTAGGTGTATGAGTGCATATGATAGTGTTCTAATAATAACTGACTGTATGTATGAGTAATTGTATGGGTGAATGAGTGAATGTGTGTGTAGACGTACGAATCAGTGAGTGCGTATGTAGTAACTGGTATTGGTGTGTCATGATGTCATCAGTGATGTCATTTGAGATGTCATCAGTGATGTCATTTCAGATGTCATTAGTGATGTCATCAGTGATGTCACTGAAGTATGGTGTTCTGTGTTTAACTGTATAGATGAAGAAATGGAAGTGTGATTGATTCTTTACAGGACTGACTTGGTGTGTGAGTAACTCCATGGATGAGTGGCAGTGTGTGACTGTCTGCATAGGTGTATGAGTGCATATGATAGTGTTGCAATAATGAGTGACTGTATGTATGAGTGATTGTATGGGTGAATGAGTGAATGTGTGTGTAGACGTAGGAATCAGTGAGTGTGTATGTAGTAACTGGTATTGGTGTGTCATGATGTCATCAGTGATGTCATTTGAGATGTCATCAGTGATGTCATCAGTGATGTCATCAGTGATGTCACTGACCATGTCATGAATGATGTAATATGTGACATCATCAGCAGTGGATTGCGGGTGCGCGATATATAGTTAGTGCAACCAACTATATATGGAATTTCAATGGTTTTGTGTGAGTAAAATAAGGTTTTCTAAATGCTAATTCCTAACTATATATGGTCTATAACCTATGGTTTTTTCAGTGAATTTTCAAGGTTTTGTAAATGCTAATTCCTAACTATATATGGTCTATAACCTATGGTTTTTTCTGTGAATATATATATAGGTAAAACGTCTTGTTTGAAGTCTTCATTCGTAGAAAAGACGAAGCGAACCCAGAATTTGGGGCAATTTTATTTATTTAATCCTGTGCGTCTGCCAGGTGTTACAGCAGTGACGAATTGTCATAAAAAATGCCAGTACTGGTTATTATTCACAGGTGTTTTTAACTTAAATGCATAAGCCATACACATTTAGAAGCTCTTTAGTAGCTTGTTTATTTCAAAGATGCACTATTTTTTCACATCCAACATTTAACACATTTTTCGTTGAAAGCACAAACAAAGGGGAAATAATTTAGGGACAATGGAACTAGTGGCAATTATCACAAACCTTCATTCATTCAAACACAAATTCTTTAGCACAACATAACTCATACATATAACACAATAGATGCACACACAACAGGGGTAAATCAATAAGCCCGAAGGGGAGCATCTGGTCTGCCAAAACGACCAATTATCCACAATGTTTCTTCCTATATACAACTAGTAATGCTCAACTTCATTAATTAAACACAAGGTAAATAAATGAATTCAATGTGACACTGTCACAACTCATTGATGAAGAGACAATTTGGCAGAACGATGGTCTACGCGTTTCGAGTCCCAACAGTCTTGGGATTCTCCTCAGGACCACACCAATCAGGAATGCAGATAACGCTAGGACTTTGTGCGTGAAAGAAGATTTCTAATAATGTCCCCCTACGTCCATTGTTTGGTTCGTATAAGCACACTTGGAGCACCAGCACGTACTCTCTAAACGCCAGCCGGCGTAGAGATAACTCGCAGTCATGTGATGTTCAAACACTGTTTCAGGTAAAGGCGAATGCGAGAATGAATCACCGTTCGTCTGTGGAATGCACTGCTTTGCGGTGAGGCTCGGCGTCAAAGAATGGCGTCATTCTTTGACGCCGAGCCTAACCGGTTGCGGGTTGTGTCGTTTAATTCACAACGCGTTTCACCATCAGCAATGGCTTGATCACGTGAGGTATATATATATATATATAAATGTATGTATATATATATATAGGTAAATCGTCGTGTTTGAAGTCTTCATTCGTAGAAAAGACGAAGCAAACCAGAATTTGGGGCAATTTTATTTATTTAATCCCGTGCACCTCAGCCGCCATAACGAGTTTCAGCCCTCGTGGGGTCTTGATCACATGACACGTTAAAGGAGCAAACACAGCGTTTTTAAAGTCACAGTGCTACTAACCGTGACTATAGAAATAATAGACATGGACAAAGACTTAATAATTCTAATCACAATGACAGATCAGTTCCACATAATATGAACAACCGTGAGCATACTAAATCTGGTGCAAACTGAGCAATAAATATATATATCAATAAATATGTAAATAAATAAATAAATATTAGATAAATACAACAATGCTCATAAATAGATGCTGGAAAAAAAACATAATAATTTGAATCACTCGGATTGGTTAAAAATGCATTTGAAAGTAAAACAAATGTAATCTTTCCCATGTTAATAATGGAATGTTTCCAATCTTGCACGGTTCAATTATATGCATCTCAGTGCCAGTTTGTTACAATTGTTGCAATTGTGAATATGAACTAATATAGCCCATGTGGGATTTGAATCCATCATTCCATGCCTGGAAATAAAGTGCTAGTGCAAGTTAATGTATCACCTAGTGAACCCTGGGTTCAAATGTGCAAAGGTAGTGCAATAATACAGAAACTGAATATTAAAAACATTGATGAGGCAGTGACAAGATTTAAACAGTTCGGTGAGGACAGAATTTTTATAAATATGTAAAGAAGTCCTCACTAGAATTCAGTCCATGTGGTGTCTTACAGTCCATTTCCAATATATACTTTGTCTCAAACCTTCTCAGCATTGCCTCTCGGTCACCACTTCTTCTCTGGGGTGGGATCGAGTCCGCAACAAAATATTTGAGGTCACTTGATCTTTTGGCATGCACTTCCTCGAAATGTCGTGCAATGGGATATGTTGTTGATTGCTCTTATGTGCTGAAGTATCCATTTGTGGACATGCAACTTGGTACTGCCTACATATCGCAGGCCACAAGGACACTCCAGCACATAAACGGCAAACTCAGTCTTGCATGTCAATTTTTAACTGATGTGTATAGGTTTATTGCTGAAAGGTGTGACATATTCTGTCTTGCTGACACCATGTTTACAGGTTTTGCATACAGCACATTTAAGAAATCCTTTGCTAGTTTTCAACCAGGTCTCATTGTTTCTCACTTCCGGGCTGCTTTTAGCCAAAGCATCTCTCATAGAGCAGGATTTTCTGAATGTTATATTTGGTGATCTAGTTATTTTGTCACCTAGGACGGGGTCATTTTTCACCAATGCCCAATTTCTGTTCATCATCCTACGTATGATTTTATGTTGAATACAGTAGGTAAGAATTAGTCTAGATGGTTGTATTAACTCTGATAACAGGTTTGAATTGGTGCTCGCTGTACAAACCAATGCCTTAGTTCTACCCTGTTCGTTCGCTCTGATAATAGCTCTATTGATCACATCTGCTGAGTAGCCTCTCCGGATAAACCTGTCTCGGCGCTCCTACTGTGCTGTTTGGCTATCAAGGTCAGAGCTACAAATGTTCCTTATCCGCAGCATCTCCCCATAAGGAATGCTGTGGATCAAATGGGCAGGATGGTGGCTTGTAGAATGTATGAAAAGCATTGCCTGCTGTGGGTTTTCTATACAATCTTGTATGCAGCTGGTTATTCTGAACAAAGATTTCAACATCAAGAAAACAGATAGAAGCATTATTTATCTGGCCAGTAAACATAGGATTAAGATTGTTCACATGTATCTGTTCAATAAATTCAAGGGCACCGATTTCCTTACCTCTTCAGATTATTAACAAATCATCAATGTATCGAAACCATCTTATTACATTGTTAGACATGATTTCACCAAAGGCGGACCTAAGGACCTGTTCTTTCCACAGCCCCATGTGCAGACAGGCATAGCTGGGGGAAACCCAGGCCCCCATGGCCACGCCCAAAACCTGCTGAAACACTTGTTCTGGAAAAGAAAAAAGTTATTTATCTAACGAAATCAGCCAATATTCAGGATTCCAGACAATGTCACTTAGTTTTCTTAGCAGGTCACCTGTGTCCAAAATGAAAGAGGGGAGACCTCTTACATATTTCTGCAAATAGAAATCCACATATTTGCTTACATTTTCCATGATGCTATTACATGCCGATATTATTGGCCTGCCCGGTGGTTTGTCTTTGTCTTTGTCTTTGTGTATCTTGGGAATAAAGTAAACCACTGGCATCACAGGGTGATCATTTTTGAGAAATGTGCATTCATCAATTGTCAGTAAGGCAGCACTCCTCCATGCCAGTAGACTTGAATAAAAAGTATTTTACACAGTTTGGACAGCAAGCATCGTACTACGTTCGTAACAGTCCCTGTTGTTTAGTTGGCTCAAGGCCTCTTCCATATACAATTCTCTCGACCACAGTACAATATTACTACCTTTGTCGGACTGCCGAATAATTATATTGTCATTACCTTGGAATTTTTTCATTAGCTGATAATATGCTTCATCTTGGCTATTGTGGCTTTTTTTTCCTCTCTTCATTACTATTTTGCAGTTGTTGGAGATCATGTAGGAGTTCCATATAGCCTACTGTTAATATTCTGGGACTGCAAGTCTCATCAGTAGTAGTTTGCTTAGTTTTGTGTGACCCTTATGTGACCCTTGAAACAGATGGAATTTGTGTAATTTGAGTTATATATCAAAGTCAAAGTCAAAAAGCTTTATTTCGATAAAATGTCATTATCATAAAAGCAGTTTAAAAGTAATAATAAAATTAATGATACATGTCCAGTTGATAACAAGAATTACAGCATTTACTAGAATAAATATTGTTTAAGAAAAAATTAAACAGAGTATTTAAGCTTTCTGGCTCGAATAGCCCAAGCCCAAAATAGAAATTTTGCTAGGGCACAAGCATAGGG
The DNA here is from genome assembly GCF_964261635.1 of Lissotriton helveticus. Taxonomy (NCBI): domain Eukaryota; kingdom Metazoa; phylum Chordata; class Amphibia; order Caudata; family Salamandridae; genus Lissotriton; species Lissotriton helveticus. Next base: position 1,202,142,306 of record NC_136057.1, read on the forward strand.
TACATAACTATCCGAAACAAGTATCCTGGTTGCCTCAACATGGCTCCTAGTTCCAAGTTGCCGACACAAGTTCTTCAGCCACACCCTTCTTGGATTGGCATATTCCTTGCAGACAAATAAAAAATGAGCTCATGTCTCTGGGTGGGCTGAACATGATGGACACAGGTCAGTTTTGTCTGTACAGGATTTCCATGTTTTGGTAAAAGTGTTCAGTGGAAGAGTACCCGTTCTGAATTTAAAATACAAAGACCGGGCAAAAGGTTTCCCGATTGTGTCTAGATAGGGTTCTCGCCTGGGACAGTCTTTAAACATCAAAAAATCCTCTGTGAGTCTGCCAATGGATGGACTAGAATGCCTTTGGGAGCAAGCCCAATCCCGAAAGAGGTTTTTAAGAACTTGTTTTGGAGGAGAGGTTCTGCTGGACCAAGAGTCTGATAGGCCCAAATTTGACAATAGATTTTTCATATCAGTTAACCATTTGACTCTGGCCCAGTGTGGTGACTCCATTATTTCTTCCAAACTTCTGGCGTAGGCACTAAGTTCCTCTACCCGCCAAATGCGGGCCCATAATAGGAGAGGGCGAAATTTCGCAATTTCGCCGATCTGGGTACAGCCAAGGTCCATAAATAAGGGCAAAAGGGGGGTACTTTGGGGGAGGGACATTATTTGCCTACAGAATTTATTCTCAGATTTTTGCAGTGCTTGAGAAGATGCGAAGCCCCAAAGTTCAGCTCCATAAAGCGCAGAGCTGACACCTTTGGCGGCATAGATCTCTAGGACTGTTCCTATTGGTTTGAACGAACTGGAACGTTGCTCCCTTAATAGGGCACCTGTGATCCTTTTATGGTTCAGCAGCATCTTATCTAGATGGGGAGTCCAATCCATTTTGTCAGAAATGCGTATCCCTAAATAATCAAATTCTTTCACCCTTTCCAGGGATTCGGTGTTTAAAGTAGGGGGGCGCACTTTCTGTTTAGGGGGATTAAGGACGAGGTATTTTGTTTTATTGGTGTTTATGACCAAGCCTCGGTCGGTACAAAAGGATTGGAAGTTATCCAAGAGTTTCTGTAGTCCCATAGGGGTTTTGGAGATTAGGAGCGTGTCGTCCGCGAAGAGGAGGGTCGGTATACGTACCCCCCCCAGGGATGGTTCGTCAGATGGAGATTTAAGTAAGTGCTCCACCACCCCATTAATGTACAGAGAGAAAAGGGTGGGAGCCAGAACACATCCCTGGCGGACCCCTCTCTCGACCGGAATACAGCCTGTTTTCTCCCCTCCGGAACCCCACCTGATTTGGGCAAAGCTGTCTTGATGGAGCCTAACTAATAGGGACAATAAGTACTGTGGGAGCCCCATGTTGGCCAGAACCCTCCATAGCGAGTCCCTGGGGACGAGGTCAAAGGCAGTCTTTAAATCGATAAATGCGAGATAAAGACTGCCCTTGCCTATCACTACCACCTTCCAGTGGATCATCATAAGCCTAAAGGCCTGCTCTATCGTTCCAGTGCCTACTCTAAAGCCGGCCTGAAAATCGGTAAGTATTTTGTTTTCATCCACCCAGTTGAGTATCCTGAGTAGAATGACTTTACCGACAACTTTTTGGCTTACATCCAGTAAGCTAATCGGCCTATAATTGGACGGATCATCCCTAGGGCCTTTCTTGTGGATGGGAACCACCTCTGCCCCCTTCCAAGAGACAGGAATGGGGGCACCCCTACAGATGGCAAGGAGGAGGGAGTGGATTAATTTACCCCAATTAGCACCATCAGCTTTTAGCAGATCCCCAGGGATGCCATCTGGTCCTGCAGCTTTTTGTGGAATGATGGAGTTAATAGCATATTCTACTTCCTTCAGTGTAAAATCGGGATCGCCAGGGAAAAGGGAGTAGTCAACATGAGGAGAGGAATGGACAGACCCTCTTCCATTCATATCGTCATGGCAGGAATACAGTTTGGAAAAATGAACCTCCCATACCTGACCCGGAATATTGCAGGTTACGAGGTCAATATCCGGTCTGTTTCGCGCCCTTATGGTGTCCCAGAAGGATTTAGAGTCTTTTTTCGTGCTGGCTTCCTTAAGGGTTAGCCAATAGTTATCCTCCCACTCCCTTTTTGCTACCAGTAAAGCCTTTTTATGGTCTCTTCTGGCAATTTGGATTAGAGGGAGAGACTTCCCTTTAACTGCCTCTATTAGGCGTGATTTGGCCTTCCTGCAATTTGCCGAATACCAATCATGTGTGCCTTTTGGTTTAGGTTTCTGTTTCCCTACTGGCAATTGTACCCAAAAGAGGTCCCCAATAGTTTTTATAGCAGCTTCAAAAACAGCGGTGACCTTGTCTGCTGCTATGGTCAGATTAATAGAGCCAATTTCAGCTTGCATGCCCTTAACCACTTCGTCTATTGTGGATAGTTTGTCGGTATTGCACATAAACTTACTCCACTTTAGACGCCTGCCACAAGTAGCGACAGTAATCCCCTGTGGGCGGCCAAGAGAGACTGGCAGTGCTTCAATGTTCCAAGGATTTTTTAAGGATAAGGAGAGTGGGTTATGGTCGCTCTCTACGGTATTGGTAATAACCATATCGTTAACATAACTCCAGAGGGCCCTATCCAGCAGGATATAGTCAATCCGAGTGCATTGGCCAACCCTGTTGAATGTGGGCGCACCCTGGAGATCAGATCGAGTGCGACCATTAGCAGCTCTTAATCCAAACTCCAATGTAAATGCATTGAGATGGATTGCACTGCGAGTCCAGCGCTTAATGGGTGGGATAGAGAGAATAGGGATACCCCATCTGCTGTCCTCTTCTCCTAAATCTGGAATTCCTTCTAAGGGGAGTGGTTCATATGTACAATTAAAATCCCCTGCTATTAGGATATGTCCACAACCACTCTGCTCTCACATCTGCTCTTCATCTTGGCTATTGTGGCTTTTTTTCCTCTCTTCATTACTATTTTGCAGTTGTTGGAGATCATGTAGGAGTTCCATATAGCCTACTGTTAATATTCTGGGACTGCAAGTCTCATCAGTAGTAGTTTGCTTAGTTTTGTGTGACCCTTATGTGACCCTTGAAACAGATGGAATTTGTGTAATTTGAGTTATATATATATTTATGATGATACCAAGAGGTTAAATAAAAAAGAAAACTGGAGCCCGGTGACTGTAAGGGAGGAGGGACGGGTTTGCACAACACACACACACACACCAGTGACACAATAAATACACCACTAAAGAGACTCCACACAATATTGTATAAAATATATATCACAAAGACCAAACATGACATAAACCATAAATTACTTTTCCAACTAGGCAAATGTCATAACATCACACTTAGTACAGTAAGATAAAGACTTTTATGTTGCACACGTCATAAGAACACCATCAAAGCACATACAAATGTGGATCCTGAAATAAGGCTTGTTATTCCGAATGTGCAAGGTATAAATGACATATATCATGATATCAGGGCATAAGATGTAACAGACAATAAAGTAAAGACACATCAAAAACCATATTTCTCCATAGCTACACAGGCCACCCAAAGAGCACTGGGTGAAGCACACCTGCACTTGTATTAATGCTATATGTTATTGGTGGTACAATGAGGCTTTTGGAGATAAATGCTGGTATAAACTGTGGGTCGCAGAAACACCTGCATGCCTACAACACAGAATTCAGTAATTTCTGAGAATTCCTCAATCCAAGAAGTGGGGGCAGCTGTCAAGGTCTCCATCCTGCAACCGCAGCAATGAGGCAAGGCCCTCAAGGTATGGAGGATCAGGGAGAGGCACCAGCACTTCAGGCCACATAACAAGTATGTCAGCGGGAACAGTACCCTCAGAGCAGAGGCAACAACAGTATGACCACGCAAGGAGATCTTGTTTGGTTCCCCACAGTCCAAATATGAGATGTGGCCACCTGCGAGCATTCAATGCCGCCACATGCTCACAGAACCTGAAGAAGGAGGGGGGAGCATCCCTAGCTCACACGTGGCTGACGGGCGCAGCCATCACCGTTGCACAGGTCATAGTCCAAGAGTCTCGAAAGGAAGAGAAGGGCAGGCGCGGCTTCCCTCACTTGGTCCCATCCACAGTAGGATACAAGCGGGGATCCTCTGCTATTACTTGGAGCTACGTAGTCGGACATCCCTCGTTGCTACAGTGTCTCTATCTGGCTGGAGAGGCACTGAGGGGGAGAGAAATGCGGGTGAACACACACGCTGCTCGTCCGGAGCACACCAAATGCTCTGAGTTATGGATATCAAGATGAGTAAAAAAAATACTCACCCTGCACTGAAACTGTCCCAAAGCAAAGCATTCTCCACACGCTCTGGGAGATAAATACGCTCACTAAGTGCTAATCTCCTAAACACCATGAAAACACAAAAGTGCTCACTAAGCGCTGTGCCATGGGAGTTGGAGATGGCCGGACTCAGAGTCCATGGCTAGCAGATAGTAAAGCAGAGTCTTTGAGCATAGCAGAACAAGAATCGCTCATCACACACTAGGCAGGACACAGGGCAACCTGCAGGCCCTGGAGAGCACTGGGGTCGCAAGGGCAGGGTGCAGCCTCCAGCAGTGTGATAGTTGCGGAGTGGAAGTCTCTCCAGCAGCCAAGCAGGCCTGTAGGTCTGTAAAACAAAAGAAAGTCTGAGTGGTGGTCTATTGTGGCAGAACGGCAGTCCTGGGCAATGTGCAGCATGTAGAGCCAGCAATGCCTGGTGACAAATCCTACACAGTGTCTATAAACATGGGGTCAGAGCCCCTGGACTCATACACAAAATATCTTTCATGTGAAGGTAACTTCAAACAAAGTTTAGAAGTGCACAACACTGGATCCATACACACTACAGGGAGGTGGGGGCAGCACTGTGAGAGGACAGGAACAGCCCTATTCAGGTGAAGGTGACAACGCCTACCACTTTAGCTCAGGAAGACCCATCAAGACATGCAGGGCACACCTCAACTCCCTTTCTGTGACTGTCTAGAGTGAATGCAAAAAACAGGCCCCTGTCAGTCTAAACTAGACATTGATTGGAGTCAGGCTGCAAAGCACAAAAAGTCATAAGCACACAAACGTGCCCACTTTCTACAGATGGCATTTCGAAAATAGTAATAAAAAATCCACCTTTACTAAGAAGCAGGATTTATCCCCAGTATTCCAAACATACCAGATATGGCAACACTACTCCTTTCATATCAGAAATTACCACTGAACACCTATCAGGGAATTCCAAATGCAAACCTATGCTGTGGGAAAAGAAGATAAAACTTAGTTATAGCGTCAAAGCAGATTAATTTGCTTTTGCTTCGTAGTGAAACTTCCCATGCACTCGAGGCCACTTCCTTTCAATGCCACTGATAGCTAGTAATCCCTGTCTCCGTGCTCCGCAAGAGTTTTTCGGTTTCACACCTGCCAGCCAATAACAAAGAAGGTTTATTTTACAATTATGTGTGCATCTTTGGACAGAAAAAATATAACCTTATATCACACTCTGACTCCCTCATTGAAATAGAATTTGATGGTGTTGGCTGATTGAGCTATATAAAAAGGCAACAATAAGGCTGCCTTACGCCCAACCTTCTGTTAAAACGGATTCAAGTCCTTTGAAACAGCGGTAAGATAGTGTACATGTGATATAGTATGGATGAAGGTAGTGTATGAATACCCAGGAGGTAAGGGATTAAAGACTGATTAAATGAGAATGAGCATGTCTCTTGGCATGAACCAGGTCCATTCCAGGGTCTCAGGAGGGCAAACTGTAGATCCTACAAGTTTATGACTCAGCAAGCTGCAAATCTGATGTGGAAGAGATTTTGACATGCAATCCAATTCCACTACTTATTCGTCTTCTGCTGTGGCTTTTAGTGTTTAATATTTTGAAATACATAATATACAATTAGAAGTGTGCTATAGTGTTAGAAGACCCATGCAACCTTAAGTCTTGGGGCAAATGGGGCCATCTACCCAGAAACTCAATGCGACCTTTTCATATGTTGATACTTTGCCTTCATTTCAGGGTGTTTGTTTAAACTGTCTTTGAATAAGGTGCATATGGGGCACTTTAAAGCGTTTGCACAGTTTAATATGTAAAAACATGATCTCCTTTTTCTTTTCACCTATATCATTGCAATAAATTTGCCGTTTGAAGTATTAATTTAATTCCGACCATTTGAAGCTTGAAATAAGTAGAGAATATGTTGAATTGTGGATAGGCAGGCACTTGGAGGAAAGTGGCGTCATCATATGAAGGTAAATTGCAGTATTAGGTTCTCTTTATCTTAATCTTGACCAGCAGTGGGTACTTGATGTTACATAATTTGAATTTATTTCGGCCGTATGACCATAAAATTTGCTAATGAAATTATATATAAATACATTACAATATCATATAGTGAATTAAACAAGTGTACATTTTAAAAATGTAACTTCCAACGTATAGTACTGAATGAAAGGAAAGAAGAACCATAGACAAAAACATATCGAGGTTTGTTATGATCTATGATCATATCGAAACAAATCTGCCATACACAGTTTATCACACAATGATAAGTGAATAAAACTAGTTCTAATTCTAAAAGGAGCACAGTAATTCGCTGCCTTGATAAGGCCATAAAAGTGGGTATTAATATTTAAAACATGCCGATCTAAAAGTATTTACCACTTACAAGGTAAGGTCCGGCGGCTGAGCAACAGCATTCATAAAGACTGTTTGGAATGTTTATAATGACAGAACATATAAAACAAACTTAAACAGACCGTAATACGGCCAAGACACAAAGAGGTGAATGCATTAATACAATGTAAATAGCATTCAGCAGTTATGATGATCAGAATAGAATGTTATGTCATACTTTTAAAGAATTATTGATAGAATGTGACATAATTTACTCATGAAAAACAGTGTGATAGTCAACTAATATGTTTTTTTTAAAACTCTTTCACAAAGAAATTGGCAGCAAGAAGAAACATGACAGTAAATCTGTTCTGGCTTAATTGGTTGCAAAGGCTGCTTTTTAAAATAGCTCATGGTGTTGAAATATTTGCTGCTGAGTCTCAGGAAATATATAAAAAAATGGTTAGATAACTATGGTGGTTTAAGCATTTGCTGGAGAGATCTGTGTTTTATTTAGTCACAGTTTTGACTCACAAAGTAGCAAAGGGGATTAATATGTCTCCTGGAAAGCACATCGTGTAACATGCAGATGACAGCTTTTTATGTTTCAAAGATAGGTAAGTGGGTCACTGCCTTTGACACAGAGATCCTTGTATTACTTGCAGTTCATAAATTGCAAAACATCTTACTGGACCTGACATCCTTGACATCATTTCTCCTGATTTTTTGCCTTCAGACCTCCTGTTTTGCTGACTTTGTTTTTGCTGGCTTTAGAATACTTTGCCATTGCTAACCAGCGCTAAAGTGCATGATCTCTCTGCTTAAAACAGGGTAATATTGGCTTGTCCACAAATGGCATATTTAATTTACCAATAAGACCCTAGTAAAGTGCACTACATGTGCCCAGGGCCTGGAAATTACTAGTGGGCCTGCAGCACTGATAGTGACATCAACTTATATAGCTCTTTAACATGTCTCTAGCCTGCTATTGCAGAGTATGTAAGTAGAGTTTTAAACTGCCAAGTCGACCTGGTAAGTCAACCCTCTTGCCAGGGCCGAACCTTGCTTTGTAATAGATATGTCACCCCTAGGATAGGCCCTGTACAGCACAAGGGCAGGGTGCAGTGTGTTTAATAGGTAGGACACATATTTGTAAGTTTTACATAGCCTAGTAGTGAACAAATCTTACATTTGTTTTTCACTACTGCAAGGCCTATATCTCTCCTTAGATAACATTGGAATTACCAAATTACATTTTAAAATTGTAATTTCCAATTGTGAAGAGACTGAACCCCCAAGCATGGTGTCTATGGAATTACAATTTAAAACCTCAACTTATGGTAAAGTTAGATTTTAAATTGTCGATTTTGAAAATGACAGTGAAAACAAAATTGCCCTTTTCTTACTTTATCCATGTTGTGCCAGCTGCCTGTCTCTGAATACACGTCTGGGGTGGGTTACAGCTGGGCTTTGTGCATTCCCTCTAGACAGCCACACAAAAAGGGAGCTTATGTGTGACTTGATGGTCCTTTCACATCCTAATGGGGTACCCTGAGCAGGATGGGAGGGAGGAGCAGGACACAGCCTCACACTTACACCTGAATAGACTGTGTATTGTCACCAGACAAAGGGCTGCATACACCCCTTCAGGGAGTCTGAAGCCAGGGTAGAAAGAGCAGGTACTCCAAGCCTCCACCTCTTCAAAGGCACAACTGGGTGTAAGTACTAGACCTCAAACACCACTACTTCAGTACACTGTGGATACTCTGCCAAGAAAGGAGGACTGCTGTGCTTGCTTAAAGAACTGCAACTCTGCCAGACTCCTACTCTGCTGGACTCCTGCTCTGCTGACCTTCTACCCTCCTTACCTGGGTGAGAGGTACTGACCCCACACCACTTGCAGCCAGAACCAAGAGTGTGACTCCAAGGACTTGCTGGCTTGCTACCGGTTTTAAAGTCTCAGGGTTGTCAAAGACTTCCAATTCACCTATGGTGCCTAGACTCTGCCATCTGTAAGTCTTGCCCTGCAAAGTGGTGCCAATCCATTCCTGGGCCCTGGGAAGTGGGTATAAAAAGATCTTCCACCCAAAATCCACGCATTGATCCTGTTGAACCACATGCAACTGGCGCTTCTCCATCATCGCTGGTGCATTGATGCAAGGATCGAGTGCATCACATTGCCATTGGCATGGTGTATTGTCTCCATCTCCGACGCATCTCTGAATTTGCGTGGCTTGGAGACAACACATCGCTTCTGTCCAAAAGATTAATGATGACACATCACCTCCCCTGTGCCTTGCACCTCGGTTGATGTAAACAAGGTACTTTGAAGTGGGCCAAGGCTGGTTCATGTATCCGACTGGTGCTCTCCATCGTCATCGGCTTGAACTTTTGTTTTTGACCTAGTCTCAAGCGACGAGATAGACCCGGTTGGCGAATTATACTTTTAGGCACTGCATTTCAGTTTATTCTTTAAATATTCTTAATTCTGGTTCTACTAATTTGTTTTTAGTTGTTTTGGTCTTGTTTTGTTCATTACAGTAAGCTTTATTTGTCTAAGCAGGTGTTATATCTGTTTGTGTGAAATTGTTACTGTTTTACTGTTTGAAGTGTTGCACAAATACTTTACACATTGCTGTTAAGTTATGCCTAACTGCTATGTGCCAAGCTACCGGGGGAGAGCTGAGGTTAATATGGGATGTGTTTGTGACTTAGCCTGACTATGATTGTGGTTCCTGCTTAGAAAGGGTGTATAGCTCTGCCAACCAGAAACCCAATTTCTAACACTTCTAATATAACACAGTGAGCTATAAGACATCTTCAGAAAGTTGCATGCAATTGCAAAACATAGGTTTTGAAGTTTATTGTTTTTTCTCAATCTGTTATCATAAGGCTGCTAAAAAGAGTTTCTTTGGGTAGTAATAAAGGCCAACCCCAAATAACGTGTTACATTTTCAATCCTGACATTGAGTTTCTCTCAGCTATGCAAGCTTAGTTTATAATTCATACCAGTAAAGAAGATGTGTGACTCCTAAACCATGAAACCCTCTTTGTCTAATGTAACATCCCAGCAGGATAATGCTTAAACAAAAGGAGGACTGAAGGCCCTTCAATTTTGCACTTTGTTTTACGCCCTGCTGGAAGAGAAAATAAACCCCTCTCACTGCCTGCATGTTGCTGCTGTGAACAGAAAGCAGACAACGTGCTGATGCTGCTGAATTGTGTCCTGATATTGGCAAATTACACTGGGTCTAATTCAGCATGTTTCATAGGGCCAGATGGATCCCCGATCCATCTGAATAACTCTGACTGCCCCCCCTTCATTCTAGTACTGGTTTCAGATAGATATTGAGTTTTGATCAGACAAAACATAATTACAGTTTTTAAAAAGGTTAATTATTTTCTAACAGAATGCAATACAAAATGGCATTAAATGTTGAGGACATGTTCCATTTAAAATTATTTTTTTGATTAAGACACAAATATTCAATAATACATTTTTCAACGAAGAATACAATGTGGTTTGCAAATATGCTTTAATAATAAATAAAATCCTTATTATGATTCTGAATAGAATTCAATGTGATCATTCTACCATTTATTCTTGTAAGTAATACCCTAACACAACAGAAGTATGCCAAATTAGCCTTTGTGTGTCAAACACAGGATGGCAATTTGGGCAGGCAGCATCCTAGTGCATCATTCTCTTGCCAGGCTGTTAACCTTCCCATCTGCTGTATCTCCTCATTCTGTGGTGGGGTGGATGCTTACATCTGTGGAGGAGGGCCAAACCCCAGCAGTGATGTCACTTCCAGTGGGGCGATCCTTTACAGTGGAGATCAAGCATGCTAAGAAAAGGGGGCATTGGGTCCTTATTTGCTCGGAAGTGACTTGACTTATTTAGGCACAATTCTGTTATTTGGGTCAATATCTTCTTAAAGATTATATTGGTTGAGCTTAGCTCAACTTTTATTTTGGTATGTGGAATTTTACACATACATTCAGCTTATTTGTTTCACTTTCTGTCTCCGCTTCCCTCCTCGTTTGTTGACTGTTGGGTTATGAGTTTGAGAATTTTTCATTTCCTTAGGTTCATACCCTTTCAGTAATTATAGAACCCTGTCTATGATGGGTATCGAGTCCCCGACCCCAGTGGTTGAGCTTGCCTCCTGTCCTCTTCAGCAGTATAATGGAAACTTCTACTGTTACTCTTAGTTTCTGTTGGGGATGGATGCACTGGTTGCATTATTTGGAGATTTGAGTAGGGTACGTCATGGTGTATGCAGTCCTGTAGATCCAGATTGAGTCGGCTCAATATTAGCTTTCCAGCAGTACTTTTACCAATCAACTATTTTTTGGGGGCCTTAACTTTCTAACCTCATTTTGGAGGTAGTTGTAAGCCTGAGCATGTGGGAGCTTGCCTGGTAATGTTTTGCCTCTGTGTGAGCTCTTTCTCTCAACTAAGTGGTCTAGACGTGAGGTGAACCCCCAAAGATTGAGCACTAGATGTGTATTCCTGATCCTCAATGCTAATCGGACAGGCAGCCGCTTGAGGTCATATCATCAACGGCTGCCCTTGGCTCGCCCGTAGGTTAGCCCATTCCCTTACTAAATAAACCTGCAACATAACCTTCCACAAAAAAAACTGGTATGGTCTCAGTAATTCACCTGTAGACTTTTCCTTTGCATGTCTTTATTCAGATACAATTCAGTGTATGTGCCTGGCTATGGGATATCAGAATTTATGTGATTAGAAAAGTCTCAATGAAGCCTCATACCAAACTCCAAGAATTGCTTTCCTGAGGATGTCAAACACAGTTTGAACTAGTCATAATTCCAGAAAAATCCATAAACCCACGTATTCAAATTACACATAAAGATCAAAGAATGGCTTTGTACATTATGTTTGCTTTGTTCTGCTGATAATGTATTTTGCTGTTTTCTGTTCTTTCCACAATTAGATCAGAGGACAATTGGGCAAGATCAAGAATGGAAATATACTCTGATTTACATATGCACTTTTTTCAGTTCCTCAGTACTTCCTAGAGAGTTTACTTTAAAGGTATCTCAAAATGGTTATTTGAGGAGCTTAGGCATTGCCAAATCTGACATGGCTAGGTAATATGCAGTAAAGCAGCATCATGCCCTAAGCTATGGTGGGGATGGTGCTGGTAACTGAAATGGTGGTGGTTGTGGTAATGGTGGTAGTGGTGGTGTGATAACGGTGGTGAAAATAATGATGGTGATAATGGTGGCAATGATAATAGGGTTGGCGTTAATGGCAATTGGCCGGTTACATGATTAAGGAATTTAAAACATCATTGACAAAGCCTCTTACCACGGTGCTACAGATCTATAGCTCTAAAATATATTAAGCTCAGTCCTGTATGGTGCAGAGTTATGGGGCTTTGAGAAATTGCATCCTCTAGTTGTATCTGAGAACAGGTTCTTCCGGGGATCACAAGCCTAACCTAAAGTACTACCTTGCTCCCCCTGCATTATCGTCTAGCAGAAAAGGTATAGCTGACCTAGCATGACTACGCCCTATACTCCATTGGCGCAGAATCTGGTGTATACCAGAACAGGCCATCTTCGCAGAAGGTCTTAAAGATATAATGAAGGCTGATTGCTTCCACAAAATTAGTTGGTTGCATGACATTAGAAGCTCCCAAACGTGCATGGAAATGTCATCATTGTGGAAAGCCCCCAGCAGTACCCAGTTCCCATCAAAAGACCTAATCAAGAAAAGGTATTGGGAATGGATTGTGCAAGAATCTAGCAGAACAAGTGATGCCATAACACTGAAAGGAAAGTTCTTGCAAATAAAACCTAGTCCATGAGTTGAGGATTACTGGGACATAATCTCCAATCCGCTAGACCGCGAACTGAATTTCCAGTTTAGAGCAGGATGCTTACCCCTGAAGTCTATCACTGCTAAATGGTTTGCCACAAGCGATGACAAATGCCCTAACTGCATCGACTCGGAAGAAACATATGCATATGTGTTGTTTGTATGTCCGGCGAATGTTGCACCTCACAAAGCTTGGCTAACACCTATTTGCAGGATTATGGGCACTCACCTGTCGAGTGTAGCTATGAGAATACTGTGTACCGATCCATCTGTATTGTATGACGTAACAATGGCAATGTTTTTAGGATGGATCTGGATAATCAGATCTAAGCTCCTTCCAGCATATCAATGAAAGAAGGCTCTCTCCATTTACAATAATGAATTATGTTTCAGTCATTTTGGGACTTTTTAACTGTTAATCACCTAGTTGTATTAAATTGTAATAATAACACTGTGTATGTGCTTTTTAATTTTATTTAAAACAATTTTTAACCATCTCTTTTTATTTGATATATATTTCGCTGTATTGACCTTGTAAAAAAAAAATTGAAACTTTTTTTAATGTGACCAGCTTTTATGACATTTACTGTTGAATAAAACATATGTTGGTAAGTTAGTGGTGGCGTGGCAATAAAGGTGATAATTCTGGTTGTGTTTATAGCAGTGATAGTAACGTTATTGGTGGTGTTTGTGGTGGTGTGAATTGTGGTGTAACGGTGGCGGTAGGGAAGGTGGTATTAAATGTGGTGGATGTATTGGCTCACAATTAAGGGCCTCAGTACAATGTTGGTCGGTATGCCTCCAACTGCTTATTGGACACTATAGCCCAGCCGGTCAATCCAACTATGTAGCGATGGGCTCGTCGGCCATTCGGATACCTATCATAATCCCTTACGGACAGCATTTCTGCTGTTGGGATTATGATGTCGGTTTCTGACAGCTTTTCTTGTTGGGCTTTCCAACATGGAAAGGCTGTTGGAAAGAGACTTTGCGGAGCCCTACCCCATCCCTCTGCGGCCAACCGTTGTGGGCCTGGGAGGCACAGTTGTACTGTGTAACAGGCACCATGAGGTGCCTGCCATGCGGCGCAGGGAGTTACACAAACTCCCATTTCTCCATCGGAGCTTGTGCTGCGGATGGTTTCTGCCCACTGCACAAGCTCCCATAGAGAAATGAGAGTTTGCGACTCCACCATGTGCAGTTGCATTGTAATTTGGTGTTCATAACTACCAACCTACGTCCAGTAGGTTCACACATTGAGATGGTGTCAGTCGGAGGCAATTCCGACAAACATCGTAATAGGGCCCTAAGTCCAACCAAAACATTGAAAAAAAGTTGAATGTGGTAAAAAAAAAATGATTGCTTTCTTATACAATGCTAATATCAACAAAATCACTGTACTGCACTGATTGCTTGCAATTTTCAGATGTAAACAAATGTTTTATAAATTGCAATGCAAGAACTGTTTTTAAGGTGATGATACATCAAATAGACAATGGCAAGATGTGAGAGCAAAGGAATATGACTCAAAGTAATTAAAATACTAGTAAATACTTGGGGAATTACATCATCTTGAGATGTACCAAAGCAGATCCAGGCACCTAAGATTGCATGCTCAAACCAAACATTTAAATGATAATGTACAGATCCATGTAATATTCCTCTATTCACTTCTTTGAGGACAAGAGCATAATGTTCTCATAAATGTCCTTTATACGCAGCTGTTAAACTATCCTGTAATGATTTTTTTTAAAGTAGAGAGATTCACCAAAATGCCTGCCCTGCAAATCTTTAATATTGAGTCCCCCTGAACTTCCACAATAGTTCTTGACATCCTCTCTCGTGGAACTGACCTAAACTCCCAGAGGAGATAGCTGGCCTACTGCTTTATTGGCTAAGGAGATCAAACATCTGACCCATCTGCTTAGAGAAGAGGCTGAAGGCTTCCCCTTGCCCTTGCTGGGCTGAGCTTCATTAAAACAGCCTCCTAGGGCCTAAGGGAAGATACTCTGTCCAAATAAATGAGAAGTGCCCCTCTCACATCAAGATTATGAAACCTACTGTCTTCCTCTCTCATTGAAGATGAAAATAAAAGCAGGCAAAATCACTTCCCCAATCCCATTGAAAGATGGCATTTCCCTGGGGAACAAAGGAAGGACCTGAATGGAGGACAACACTTTCCTCAAAAAGTCTGCCAAAAGGAGGTCAGCAGGGCTGATTGCACCCATGCATCTACTTTCCAGGATCAGTCACAAAAAAATGACTACACAAACATCTTGACACATAAATATTGTGTCAAAAATATAATTGACACAAATATCATTTTCATATAGTATTAAAGGTAAGGACAACAATATAGAGTAAAAACATGTTGTTTACACTAATATTAACCCGTTCGCTGCTGCCGTCGGCTGTTGGACATCGCGCGAGCTACCTCCCTGGTGCTGCGCACGTCCAACGGCCGACGCGGCTGCACCCATTTCTTCGAACGTTCAGCACTGGAGCTGAACGTTCGAAGCAGGAAACGGGTTAAAAATAGGACAAAAATTTAATTTTCAATAAATACACAGTTCAACGTAGTAAAATTTAAACATTTCAATACATAACTACAATATAATGTACATTACATAAGTTTAAGTAACGATAAAAATATGTATATACTTATGTAAGCATACGCACATAAAACATGTGTTTATGTCCATATATACATAGCTATAAAAACAACTAATATTACAGATATGTATTTTACATTATATTAACTTTTGTGTGTTTTTTTAAATGTACTACTATAAAAATATAGACATATACAAAAATATATATTTATGTATATATAAATACATACAAAGTGAAAAATGTAAAACAAACAAAAACATAAAATGACACATTTACTAAAAATTGTAGCCAAATGTAAAAAAAAGTATCTATATATATATATATATATATATATGCACAAAACTTGCTCCATTTTACCGGGGGCCTCCAACACTGCAGGGCGGGCTCTCACAAAAAGGAATGGAGAATCCTCTTACTTCAACAAAAGAACGACCAGAGCCCACAGCTTCACCTCCTTTCATGCTGACACTTTATTGGTCTCATATGCGTGGCAGCACCAACAACTCTTTAATACCTCACGTTTCGGCGCCATGCGCCTTGTTCACAGGTGAGTCACATTTAGTGTCCAAGTGGTCTTGTGGTCCGTACTTAAAACCACTGTTCCCAGAATGCATCATTATTCAAATTTTGCAGCGAGGCTCGACATCGTATTCTCTTTTGCATTAGTAGCATTCAATTATTGTCAAAGTCACATTTTTGTTGCTGTAATACTTCACGATGTTTCAGGGAAATCATTTGAAAGCATAGTGCACTTTGCTGCCACGCAGTGAATACTTGCTTGAAACGAAGGTTTGAAGTCTGCCAGAAAGAGGACAACACCTCCTTCGGATCCCTTTCTCACTGCCATTACCAACTTGCCTTGGAAATCCACTGGCTGGTAAGGTTACGAGCGTGTCATGCCCCCTCCATTTGATGCACAAAACTTGCTCCATTTTACCGGGGGCCTCCAACACTGCAGGGCGGGCTCTCACAAAAAGGAATGGAGAATCCTCTTACTTCAACAAAAGAACGACCAGAGCCCACAGCTTCACCTCCTTTCATGCTGACACTTTATTGGTCTCATATGCGTGGCAGCACCAACAACTCTTTAATACCTCACGTTTCGGCGCCATGCGCCTTGTTCACAGGTGAGTCACATTTAGTGTCCAAGTGGTCTTGTGGTCCGTACTTAAAACCACTGTTCCCAGAATGCATCATTATTCAAATTTTGCAGCGAGGCTCGACATCGTATTCTCTTTTGCATTAGTAGCATTCAATTATTGTCAAAGTCACATTTTTGTTGCTGTAATACTTCACGATGTTTCAGGGAAATCATTTGAAAGCATAGTGCACTTTGCTGCCACGCAGTGAATACTTGCTTGAAACGAAGGTTTGAAGTCTGCCAGAAAGAGGACAACACCTCCTTCGGATCCCTTTCTCACTGCCATTACCAACTTGCCTTGGAAATCCACTGGCTGGTAAGGTTACGAGCGTGTCATGCCCCCTCCATTTGATGCACAAAACTTGCTCCATTTTACCGGGGGCCTCCAACACTGCAGGGCGGGCTCTCACAAAAAGGAATGGAGAATCCTCTTACTTCAACAAAAGAACGACCAGAGCCCACAGCTTCACCTCCTTTCATGCTGACACTTTATTGGTCTCATATGCGTGGCAGCACCAACAACTCTTTAATACCTCACGTTTCGGCGCCATGCGCCTTGTTCACAGGTGAGTCACATTTAGTGTCCAAGTGGTCTTGTGGTCCGTACTTAAAACCACTGTTCCCAGAATGCATCATTATTCAAATTTTGCAGCGAGGCTCGACATCGTATTCTCTTTTGCATTAGTAGCATTCAATTATTGTCAAAGTCACATTTTTGTTGCTGTAATACTTCACGATGTTTCAGGGAAATCATTTGAAAGCATAGTGCACTTTGCTGCCACGCAGTGAATACTTGCTTGAAACGAAGGTTTGAAGTCTGCCAGAAAGAGGACAACACCTCCTTCGGATCCCTTTCTCACTGCCATTACCAACTTGCCTTGGAAATCCACTGGCTGGTAAGGTTACGAGCGTGTCATGCCCCCTCCATTTGATGCACAAAACTTGCTCCATTTTACCGGGGGCCTCCAACACTGCAGGGCGGGCTCTCACAAAAAGGAATGGAGAATCCTCTTACTTCAACAAAAGAACGACCAGAGCCCACAGCTTCACCTCCTTTCATGCTGACACTTTATTGGTCTCATATGCGTGGCAGCACCAACAACTCTTTAATACCTCACGTTTCGGCGCCATGCGCCTTGTTCACAGGTGAGTCACATTTAGTGTCCAAGTGGTCTTGTGGTCCGTACTTAAAACCACTGTTCCCAGAATGCATCATTATTCAAATTTTGCAGCGAGGCTCGACATCGTATTCTCTTTTGCATTAGTAGCATTCAATTATTGTCAAAGTCACATTTTTGTTGCTGTAATACTTCACGATGTTTCAGGGAAATCATTTGAAAGCATAGTGCACTTTGCTGCCACGCAGTGAATACTTGCTTGAAACGAAGGTTTGAAGTCTGCCAGAAAGAGGACAACACCTCCTTCGGATCCCTTTCTCACTGCCATTACCAACTTGCCTTGGAAATCCACTGGCTGGTAAGGTTACGAGCGTGTCATGCCCCCTCCATTTGATGCACAAAACTTGCTCCATTTTACCGGGGGCCTCCAACACTGCAGGGCGGGCTCTCACAAAAAGGAATGGAGAATCCTCTTACTTCAACAAAAGAACGACCAGAGCCCACAGCTTCACCTCCTTTCATGCTGACACTTTATTGGTCTCATATGCGTGGCAGCACCAACAACTCTTTAATACCTCACGTTTCGGCGCCATGCGCCTTGTTCACAGGTGAGTCACATTTAGTGTCCAAGTGGTCTTGTGGTCCGTACTTAAAACCACTGTTCCCAGAATGCATCATTATTCAAATTTTGCAGCGAGGCTCGACATCGTATTCTCTTTTGCATTAGTAGCATTCAATTATTGTCAAAGTCACATTTTTGTTGCTGTAATACTTCACGATGTTTCAGGGAAATCATTTGAAAGCATAGTGCACTTTGCTGCCACGCAGTGAATACTTGCTTGAAACGAAGGTTTGAAGTCTGCCAGAAAGAGGACAACACCTCCTTCGGATCCCTTTCTCACTGCCATTACCAACTTGCCTTGGAAATCCACTGGCTGGTAAGGTTACGAGCGTGTCATGCCCCCTCCATTTGATGCACAAAACTTGCTCCATTTTACCGGGGGCCTCCAACACTGCAGGGCGGGCTCTCACAAAAAGGAATGGAGAATCCTCTTACTTCAACAAAAGAACGACCAGAGCCCACAGCTTCACCTCCTTTCATGCTGACACTTTATTGGTCTCATATGCGTGGCAGCACCAACAACTCTTTAATACCTCACGTTTCACGTTGGAGGCCCCCGGTAAAATGGAGCAAGTTTTGTGCATCAAATGGAGGGGGCATGACACGCTCGTAACCTTACCAGCCAGTGGATTTCCAAGGCAAGTTGGTAATGGCAGTGAGAAAGGGATCCGAAGGAGGTGTTGTCCTCTTTCTGGCAGACTTCAAACCTTCGTTTCAAGCAAGTATTCACTGCGTGGCAGCAAAGTGCACTATGCTTTCAAATGATTTCCCTGAAACATCGTGAAGTATTACAGCAACAAAAATGTGACTTTGACAATAATTGAATGCTACTAATGCAAAAGAGAATACGATGTCGAGCCTCGCTGCAAAATTTGAATAATGATGCATTCTGGGAACAGTGGTTTTAAGTACGGACCACAAGACCACTTGGACACTAAATGTGACTCACCTGTGAACAAGGCGCATGGCGCCGAAACGTGAGGTATTAAAGAGTTGTTGGTGCTGCCACGCATATGAGACCAATAAAGTGTCAGCATGAAAGGAGGTGAAGCTGTGGGCTCTGGTCGTTCTTTTGTTGAAGTAAGAGGATTCTCCATTCCTTTTTGTGAGAGCCCGCCCTGCAGTGTTGGAGGCCCCCGGTAAAATGGAGCAAGTTTTGTGCATCAAATGGAGGGGGCATGACACGCTCGTAACCTTACCAGCCAGTGGATTTCCAAGGCAAGTTGGTAATGGCAGTGAGAAAGGGATCCGAAGGAGGTGTTGTCCTCTTTCTGGCAGACTTCAAACCTTCGTTTCAAGCAAGTATTCACTGCGTGGCAGCAAAGTGCACTATGCTTTCAAATGATTTCCCTGAAACATCGTGAAGTATTACAGCAACAAAAATGTGACTTTGACAATAATTGAATGCTACTAATGCAAAAGAGAATACGATGTCGAGCCTCGCTGCAAAATTTGAATAATGATGCATTCTGGGAACAGTGGTTTTAAGTACGGACCACAAGACCACTTGGACACTAAATGTGACTCACCTGTGAACAAGGCGCATGGCGCCGAAACGTGAGGTATTAAAGAGTTGTTGGTGCTGCCACGCATATGAGACCAATAAAGTGTCAGCATGAAAGGAGGTGAAGCTGTGGGCTCTGGTCGTTCTTTTGTTGAAGTAAGAGGATTCTCCATTCCTTTTTGTGAGAGCCCGCCCTGCAGTGTTGGAGGCCCCCGGTAAAATGGAGCAAGTTTTGTGCATCAAATGGAGGGGGCATGACACGCTCGTAACCTTACCAGCCAGTGGATTTCCAAGGCAAGTTGGTAATGGCAGTGAGAAAGGGATCCGAAGGAGGTGTTGTCCTCTTTCTGGCAGACTTCAAACCTTCGTTTCAAGCAAGTATTCACTGCGTGGCAGCAAAGTGCACTATGCTTTCAAATGATTTCCCTGAAACATCGTGAAGTATTACAGCAACAAAAATGTGACTTTGACAATAATTGAATGCTACTAATGCAAAAGAGAATACGATGTCGAGCCTCGCTGCAAAATTTGAATAATGATGCATTCTGGGAACAGTGGTTTTAAGTACGGACCACAAGACCACTTGGACACTAAATGTGACTCACCTGTGAACAAGGCGCATGGCGCCGAAACGTGAGGTATTAAAGAGTTGTTGGTGCTGCCACGCATATGAGACCAATAAAGTGTCAGCATGAAAGGAGGTGAAGCTGTGGGCTCTGGTCGTTCTTTTGTTGAAGTAAGAGGATTCTCCATTCCTTTTTGTGAGAGCCCGCCCTGCAGTGTTGGAGGCCCCCGGTAAAATGGAGCAAGTTTTGTGCATCAAATGGAGGGGGCATGACACGCTCGTAACCTTACCAGCCAGTGGATTTCCAAGGCAAGTTGGTAATGGCAGTGAGAAAGGGATCCGAAGGAGGTGTTGTCCTCTTTCTGGCAGACTTCAAACCTTCGTTTCAAGCAAGTATTCACTGCGTGGCAGCAAAGTGCACTATGCTTTCAAATGATTTCCCTGAAACATCGTGAAGTATTACAGCAACAAAAATGTGACTTTGACAATAATTGAATGCTACTAATGCAAAAGAGAATACGATGTCGAGCCTCGCTGCAAAATTTGAATAATGATGCATTCTGGGAACAGTGGTTTTAAGTACGGACCACAAGACCACTTGGACACTAAATGTGACTCACCTGTGAACAAGGCGCATGGCGCCGAAACGTGAGGTATTAAAGAGTTGTTGGTGCTGCCACGCATATGAGACCAATAAAGTGTCAGCATGAAAGGAGGTGAAGCTGTGGGCTCTGGTCGTTCTTTTGTTGAAGTAAGAGGATTCTCCATTCCTTTTTGTGAGAGCCCGCCCTGCAGTGTTGGAGGCCCCCGGTAAAATGGAGCAAGTTTTGTGCATCAAATGGAGGGGGCATGACACGCTCGTAACCTTACCAGCCAGTGGATTTCCAAGGCAAGTTGGTAATGGCAGTGAGAAAGGGATCCGAAGGAGGTGTTGTCCTCTTTCTGGCAGACTTCAAACCTTCGTTTCAAGCAAGTATTCACTGCGTGGCAGCAAAGTGCACTATGCTTTCAAATGATTTCCCTGAAACATCGTGAAGTATTACAGCAACAAAAATGTGACTTTGACAATAATTGAATGCTACTAATGCAAAAGAGAATACGATGTCGAGCCTCGCTGCAAAATTTGAATAATGATGCATTCTGGGAACAGTGGTTTTAAGTACGGACCACAAGACCACTTGGACACTAAATGTGACTCACCTGTGAACAAGGCGCATGGCGCCGAAACGTGAGGTATTAAAGAGTTGTTGGTGCTGCCACGCATATGAGACCAATAAAGTGTCAGCATGAAAGGAGGTGAAGCTGTGGGCTCTGGTCGTTCTTTTGTTGAAGTAAGAGGATTCTCCATTCCTTTTTGTGAGAGCCCGCCCTGCAGTGTTGGAGGCCCCCGGTAAAATGGAGCAAGTTTTGTGCATCAAATGGAGGGGGCATGACACGCTCGTAACCTTACCAGCCAGTGGATTTCCAAGGCAAGTTGGTAATGGCAGTGAGAAAGGGATCCGAAGGAGGTGTTGTCCTCTTTCTGGCAGACTTCAAACCTTCGTTTCAAGCAAGTATTCACTGCGTGGCAGCAAAGTGCACTATGCTTTCAAATGATTTCCCTGAAACATCGTGAAGTATTACAGCAACAAAAATGTGACTTTGACAATAATTGAATGCTACTAATGCAAAAGAGAATACGATGTCGAGCCTCGCTGCAAAATTTGAATAATGATGCATTCTGGGAACAGTGGTTTTAAGTACGGACCACAAGACCACTTGGACACTAAATGTGACTCACCTGTGAACAAGGCGCATGGCGCCGAAACGTGAGGTATTAAAGAGTTGTTGGTGCTGCCACGCATATGAGACCAATAAAGTGTCAGCATGAAAGGAGGTGAAGCTGTGGGCTCTGGTCGTTCTTTTGTTGAAGTAAGAGGATTCTCCATTCCTTTTTGTGAGAGCCCGCCCTGCAGTGTTGGAGGCCCCCGGTAAAATGGAGCAAGTTTTGTGCATCAAATGGAGGGGGCATGACACGCTCGTAACCTTACCAGCCAGTGGATTTCCAAGGCAAGTTGGTAATGGCAGTGAGAAAGGGATCCGAAGGAGGTGTTGTCCTCTTTCTGGCAGACTTCAAACCTTCGTTTCAAGCAAGTATTCACTGCGTGGCAGCAAAGTGCACTATGCTTTCAAATGATTTCCCTGAAACATCGTGAAGTATTACAGCAACAAAAATGTGACTTTGACAATAATTGAATGCTACTAATGCAAAAGAGAATACGATGTCGAGCCTCGCTGCAAAATTTGAATAATGATGCATTCTGGGAACAGTGGTTTTAAGTACGGACCACAAGACCACTTGGACACTAAATGTGACTCACCTGTGAACAAGGCGCATGGCGCCGAAACGTGAGGTATTAAAGAGTTGTTGGTGCTGCCACGCATATGAGACCAATAAAGTGTCAGCATGAAAGGAGGTGAAGCTGTGGGCTCTGGTCGTTCTTTTGTTGAAGTAAGAGGATTCTCCATTCCTTTTTGTGAGAGCCCGCCCTGCAGTGTTGGAGGCCCCCGGTAAAATGGAGCAAGTTTTGTGCATCAAATGGAGGGGGCATGACACGCTCGTAACCTTACCAGCCAGTGGATTTCCAAGGCAAGTTGGTAATGGCAGTGAGAAAGGGATCCGAAGGAGGTGTTGTCCTCTTTCTGGCAGACTTCAAACCTTCGTTTCAAGCAAGTATTCACTGCGTGGCAGCAAAGTGCACTATGCTTTCAAATGATTTCCCTGAAACATCGTGAAGTATTACAGCAACAAAAATGTGACTTTGACAATAATTGAATGCTACTAATGCAAAAGAGAATACGATGTCGAGCCTCGCTGCAAAATTTGAATAATGATGCATTCTGGGAACAGTGGTTTTAAGTACGGACCACAAGACCACTTGGACACTAAATGTGACTCACCTGTGAACAAGGCGCATGGCGCCGAAACGTGAGGTATTAAAGAGTTGTTGGTGCTGCCACGCATATGAGACCAATAAAGTGTCAGCATGAAAGGAGGTGAAGCTGTGGGCTCTGGTCGTTCTTTTGTTGAAGTAAGAGGATTCTCCATTCCTTTTTGTGAGAGCCCGCCCTGCAGTGTTGGAGGCCCCCGGTAAAATGGAGCAAGTTTTGTGCATCAAATGGAGGGGGCATGACACGCTCGTAACCTTACCAGCCAGTGGATTTCCAAGGCAAGTTGGTAATGGCAGTGAGAAAGGGATCCGAAGGAGGTGTTGTCCTCTTTCTGGCAGACTTCAAACCTTCGTTTCAAGCAAGTATTCACTGCGTGGCAGCAAAGTGCACTATGCTTTCAAATGATTTCCCTGAAACATCGTGAAGTATTACAGCAACAAAAATGTGACTTTGACAATAATTGAATGCTACTAATGCAAAAGAGAATACGATGTCGAGCCTCGCTGCAAAATTTGAATAATGATGCATTCTGGGAACAGTGGTTTTAAGTACGGACCACAAGACCACTTGGACACTAAATGTGACTCACCTGTGAACAAGGCGCATGGCGCCGAAACGTGAGGTATTAAAGAGTTGTTGGTGCTGCCACGCATATGAGACCAATAAAGTGTCAGCATGAAAGGAGGTGAAGCTGTGGGCTCTGGTCGTTCGTTCTTATATATATATATATATATATATATATATTACCTACTGGCGGTCGCCAGTAGGTAGTTATAGTTAGGACCTAATTTCCATAGGAAATCCGCAACATTCTATTGGGAATAACTTTGGCGCCGGTTGAGGAATTTGCGTGTAATTTTCTAAAATTTAGGCCAGCTCCGCTCCGTTCCTTCCCTGGAAGTTTCGGGGGGATTCGTCATGCGGGGGCCGAGAAAAAAGGGGGTCCGAAAACGTGTTTTCCCCATGTCAATTTCCGTAGGACATTCATACACGGCTACAGCCCGAATGGCTGAATGGAATTACACCAAACTTTGCAAAATTGTAGGGACTGGTACGCAGAAGTGCCTTTTCTATATTTGGTGAAAATTGCTCCAGTGGCTTTTACGAAAATTTACTTCAAAAACACATATATATCTATATGCGGTCTTCGAGCACTTACCGGTATGCGTACCGGTAAGCGCACCCGGCGCGCCACGGAAGTGCGCGAGCGGAAAGCTGATTGGCTCTCGGGTGTCTGTCAACACTCCAAACAGTCCGGAGAGTCCAACATCTTGTGTCTCGGTAGAATCGAGACACAAGAGGTGAAAAAAAAGGGGGAAATGATTAAAAGGGGGCAGGGTAGACACCCCCTGCTAGGTTTTCTGAGGGGGGCCAAGAAGGACCCTGAAGGGCAAAAAATATTTTTTTTAAATGAGATTTTCGCGGGGTAAGCGCTGGGTGCGTTCCCATGTACGCTTCCGGGTACGCGTAACCTGAGGGCACCACGGGGAAAAACAGTGAAAAAAATTAGAGCAAAATAAGAATTTAGAGTGCTTAGAGGTAGGGTAGCTCTGAAAAGAGCTGTTGTGTTATGTGGGTGTTTTTTGTACCTACAAGTAGGTACCGATGCAGAGTCTAAAATTCAAGAGGAAGACTCTATTCCCCTCACCTGTAAAATGTACACCATCTCTCCTATAGATGCCTTGCATGTTGTAATGCAAGTTGTTGTGGTATATAGAACCCATACCATAGTCTCTGAGGAAAGCAGAAACAGATTTATTCACATGTTTCCTTGCTTTCTCAATCTCTGAACAAAATTGGTTGGACCAGTTCCATTTTTGCCTTTGGCATATATTAGAATATACTAAGGCAGTTTTTGGAAAAAGTGACATCAATTGCCCAAAGATGTCCTTTAAAAGCATTTCCAGTCCTACCCCAGTCAAAGTGCCCAGGTCATTTCCACCACAGTGCACAATTATGAGGTCAGGTTGTGGTAGATGCATAAAGGATTTTACCAATGTTATCAATTGGTCATATCTCAATCCTCTCTGGCCAATCCACATAATATCCACATTTGGTAAATCAAGGTTGGGAATACCTCTGTTTGCTGCATATTTTTCACTCCAGTGAACACAGCTATGACCCACAATCCAGACTTTAGGCATCTTGAAGGTAAATGTGGGTGTATTCAGATGAGTTGTGGAAATGAAATGGCAGTTTGAAAGTAGGAGTTATGAAACAAAAGTGGTTGAGATTCAGTGCACTTGAAAAACAAGAAATGAGTGGTGGTTTCTTAAAATTCTCCACTGAAAATTAGGGTGCATGCTTCTGTTTTTTGAAAGAAGTAATTCTAATGGTTGAGAAAATGTCATTGAAAGAAACATTGCACAGGATAAGCTGCTATATTGAGAAGTCAAACACCCTTGCTGGGTTCATTTGCAACATAGTATCATGAACTTTCCACCTGTGTGCTGAGTTAGGTGGACGTTACCATGGTAACAGGCTGAATGAGCACTGGGGGGATGGGTGAATATTATGTGAGCTTGAAAGTGTTGAAATGTAGAACCAATTAAAATGTCAGTTTGGTTTTGAAATAGTGTTGAAAGAATTTTGATTGGTTAAGTCCAGGGATACGTGTGAAGAATTACAGGGAATCAGGGCCATTTGTGGTTGCAGTGTCTGAGGTGCATTTCAGAGATTATGCTTAAGAAAATCTGGTGTGTGTGACTGACACTGTTCTAAATCTTCAAAAGCATTTTTAAAGGTGAGTTATGATTCATTTAATATAGATAGAGTGCTGTATGCACTATGGGGAAGATTAAGAAGCATATTGGGCTTCTTTATTCTTGCATTGTGTGTCATGTTTTTTTGTAATGCTGGTAAAAGATTTAATGGTGCATATTGGAAATGTATTTTGGAAATGAGTCAAGTGTGTGCACTGTAATGTAGTGGTCATTTAAATGGGCTGTGCTCTGTGTCTAAAACCATTTACTATGTTAAATGTTTTTTGGTAAAATGTATGGCTTTAACTTTTTTGACAAGGATCACACTGAGTGTCTGTGTGAAATAAGAAATTATATTTTCACATTTTTCTATAATGTCACCTGTGTCTGCTCACAGTTTGCATCTCTTAGCTTAAAGGGTACTGTTTCTTTTTGCATTGTGTCTCATGTTAGTATGTAAAGCTGGCAAAAAATGAATGGTGCATATTGGAAAAGTATTTTGGAAATGAGTCAGATTTCTGCCTTGTAATGTAGTGGTCATTGATGAGGAAAATTGAATTTTGCCTTGCCATATGTGCCTACGTGTTCCCCATCCTATGTTATATGTACATGATCGATATGCATATATCCCCCTATGATCGATTAAAGACGCAATTATAGTTGTGTCCAACGTTAGTATGCCAGTTTCCAGTTCCTGTGAAAGCAACGAGTATTAGGCCTATGTTGCCAACGTTTTACATTGTGCACGTTATTCTATTGAATTGTCCCCGTTACTAGGCCTCAAAGGGCCCGGACACCAGATTCAAGCTCCAGTCTCCTGAACCCACTCCGAGGAGCGATGCAGCCCCCACCTGCATCCCTGACCCTTCACTTACTTCCTGCCGCGCAGCGCGGTGCCCGGCCTGGCTCTGCCTGCCTGTCTGCCAAGAATATGTTATGCCTCTAGTTATCAGTTCAGCTCTCCGTCTTCACATTCCTAAGCTAACGAACCACATAAACAGTTTCAGCTATAGTCTAGTCTTTCTGTCTCCATACAAGAGAATTACTGTATTAATATTCATGGAAGATTCATAGCACACGCAATACATGAAGAATATATACATGCACCAGCCTTAGTGTCAAGTAGCCTTTGCCCTGATAACTTTTAGATTCTATCAACATGTTCTCCAAACACCAGATACCAGATATGCTATAGGTTCATGTTGTCCTGACACCGCAGACTTTAGTCTCCTCTTCTAGTGCAGAAGTCATAGCCCCCAGTTCTCCCCAGTAACACGTCATGGCCCGTTTGCGCGCACCACTAGGTTAAAGGTTTCCAGCTGCTCAGGTAGCCCCCTCCATGCATCCACCCACTTTATGACACTTCTGTGACGTTCTCATCACATGTCCACGTGAACGCCCTGTGCACGCCTTCCTTTCACGCCCATGTGTTCTTATCTTACGCTTGTCACTAGTTACGCCTACTGTATGTAATGTAATTGTGATGTTTTACTATATATACTTTGTACTGTTGATGAAACGTTGCAGCTGCCTTCCTTGCCATTCTATTTCAGGCTGTTCTGATCCTGTCCCTTCCCTTATGCCTGAATAAAGCCCGTTCGACTCAGATACATCGGATCTTGCCTCTTATTTATTGAGCTATCTGTTTTATTAATGTATTCAAAAATAGTACCGGTAATTAATTATTTATTTACCACATAATGGCGCCCGAACAGGGACGAGCCCCTTCCTCACGCGCCGGCGATGTAACGCAGGCCCCCTGACCCTTCTACAGCCGTGACGGAACTCTACCGTGCACGTGCAGATATTTCTGCTTCAAGTCTCCCTCAGGCCCACGGAGGAGACGGAGACTGCGGTCCGGCATCCAGACGAGGCGGTGTGGAATGCGGTTCGTCCCGACCAGAGCCCAAGCCGAGAGAGCAAGGTCCGAGGTATCCGGAGGCCCACCTGTTCCTGAAGTCCGAAGTTCGTAGTCCGTCCGACGTCGTAGCAGTCCAGTCCAGTCCGAGGCCTTCCAGTTTCTGCTTCCCGGTGAGTACCGTTGCGGGGGAAGTATCTAGACAGGTTCATTAGTTTGTTCCTGGTCCGATGGGTTTGGGTACACAGATCCAGTCCGACGTGTCCATCTAGGTGGATACGGTATGACGTGTCTCTTTATGAGACCGGTATGTTCTGTACTGTTTTAGCAGTGCATCCAGTAATTCTAGTAAGTCCGTTCTCGAGAAATTCAAGTGTTATGTTTTCAGTGTATCAGGTAGAATTCTGTTCGAACTGTTATTAATGTATTTCTATGTCGTGGTATGAGTGATTTGTTTGCCATTTCATTACTGTGATTATTGTGTATTGTGTTCGCAAGTATAATTCAGCCATGCCTCAGTTCTCGAAATTACGTCAGATCAGAACCAGAAAGGGGTTACTCGAAGAATCAGTTCCTGTCCCTCCTAGGGACAGTCCTGGACATTTTATGTATCACAAGCATGGCTTGGATGCCATATTATATCTAGATTTATGGGTGGATTACACCAAACATCTCGAAGAGAAATATAGATGGCCTGTATCAGGTACATGGGATGCCGAGTGCATCATGCGAGTAGAAGAAGCGTTATGGAAAAAGAAAGCCAGACAATCCCAGAAAGATGCCATCGAGTTATGGCGCAAAGAATCTCATAAAAGAACTGAAAAAGAATTCAGAAAAGCAGAGTTAAGTAGGGAATCCGCAGAAAAAGCCCAAGAAAGGGAATTAATTGAAGAAGGTGAACGAGTCAGAGCAGAACAGTCCGATAGGCAGAGAAATGCCCTTATTAAAGGTATGTATCCTCTTCTTGCCGAGGGCTTGCCGAAGGCAACCCCGGAAGCACCCTGTAATTTACCGCCACCATTGGTCCCGATTAAGCTACGTCATAAACCGACTGCAGCTGAAATTTTTCTTTCCTCCTACTTGGACGACACAGTCCCAGAATATGCAAATCGTATTCCGCCTGTTCACGCTCAGCATCCTGTAAATAATGTAATTCCTGTTCCTCCAGCCACTGGTCCCGGGGACTCTGTTAATGTGCCCGTGCCCCCGGACCAGCCCTTATTAAATGTACCCGTTTTGCCAGTCACTCTGCCAACACGTACAGTATTAACTGACGGTTCCAGTTCAGGAGGTGCGGGGGGAGGTGCTCCTATCACCCCGCCTCAAATAAGACGACTGACGCCGCGAGACGCAGCGTTACAGCGTACGCCAAAAGTGGCTACATACGCAGACCTCAAGAGACTTCTTACCGACTGTATATATGATCCAGTCCCAGGCGAAGATCACATGGTGTTATATTCAGTACGTTTAAGACGGGTTGCCAACTTTTTGGTCACCCTGCCCGATATGAAGGAACATCTAGACAGAATATATCGTTTTGTCCGTACAGGAGAGAATCCAGAAAGTATTCACGAAGCTATGGCACAAAGGAAAGCCGAGATTCAAAATATGATTTTACAGTTCTTGATTAACTGTTTAATAAGAGAACAAGATTATCCTGATAAAGATCAAGACGAGATGAAAGGCCTGCCTAGGTGGAATGACAATATAGCCGAGGGAAAACACAAGACACTAGGTAGTATAGAAAGTATGTACAAGAAAATTCGTAAAGAAATTATAAGTATACACCGGAAGGAGGAAGCAAAAAGAGCAACCGAGAAAGAGAATGACTCTTCCAGTGAAGAGGTAGACAGCGAGAATCCCTCCAGAATAGCGTATGTAGGTAGAACTAGACTTTCCGACCGACATTCACGCCTAGATTACAAGAAAGTTTTTCCTCCTCCCGTACCAGAACAGTGTTCTCTTGAACAGGTATTCCAGGCCACTGACCAAATTCTGAAATCACGAATAGGTTATAGCGAGCTTAGTACCATGCATGAACAAGAACTAGCCCGATCAGCAGTCCGATGGACCAGTGATTCCACCACGTTTCCAGATGAAATAGTGGCCCAAACGTTTCTGAAACTGCCCCCAGCCGAGCAGCGTCTGGTGGGTACGTATATGATCCAACACCTCATTACATTGTATGAGGGTCAGCATTCTGATCCGGGTCCTTTACATGATGTACTGAACGAGCTACTCTTAAACAGATGGAAAGGTCTAGGTACCGATTTAATTAGTGTCATACTAGAACAGCGCCATAAATACAGAACGTTCTTGAATCCACATTTTGTTCCTGTCCCACCTCCAGTAAGAAAATCATTCTACATAGACAGACAGAATCCGTTACGAGAAGTACATCCAGTTAAGGGAGAGGGGGGTGGTCTAGAACGAGTGTTTGTTTACACCCCTATCACGAAAATAGAACTTCTGGAAATGAAAAAGTTAATACCCTGTCACGATAAAGATCCAGCAGGGTTCCACCGTGAATTAAAGGACATGCTCCGTATGGGAGAATACACGTATCCCGATATCATTAAAATGTTAAAGGTCCTGTTGCCTGCGGGCATATATGAAAAACTCAAAGAAAAAGAATGGGAGGTGGGAGAGAAAAAGATAGATTGGACCGCATTAGAAACTGAAGATAATACACGAGTTCCAGGTACCGGTCTTGGGGATAAAGCTAAAGCATTGCCCGAATTACTGATACAAGTCTTGCCAAGATTACTAGCCACGAAAAAGAAAGATTGGGATGCCATCTCAGCCTGCAAACAGAAACAAGATGAAGACACTAGTGATTTTTATTCTAGATTTGAAAAATGTTTCATTATTAATAGTGGTCTGAAAACAAGTAGTGAATCTTATCCACATCTTTTTGTTACCAAACTAGTCGAGAATTCAAGTCCACAAGTTAAAAATCGAGTACTGAAAGTCGAAAGTACCTGGCAAGCTAATACTCCGTCACAAATGCTCCAGATGCTCCAGTATCACCAGAACAGAATTAGGGAAGAGCAGGAACATGAAAGGAGACGTATGAAAGACACGAAAATGAAAGTACTAGTTGCACAGTCCGTTCCGCATGACAGTCAGAAGAGGGGTACGAATCAAGCCAGTCACCCTGCAACTCCCGTTAAAGGGACATGCAATTACTGTAAACAGCCAGGTCATTATATAAACGAATGTGCAGTTCTGAAACACAACATAGCTACTGGTAAAACGAAAGAGAGACCACGTCCTCCTAGACAAGAACAAGTTTCACAGACTTCCCAACCGCAGAATGCACCACAGACAGTTACAGTACCGCAGCCTATAGCTGCAACACAACACGTTACGCAGCAGATGTACCAGTACGCACAGTCAGAGTATCCAGACTATCAGCCGTATTCATGAAACAGCCTAGAGAGGGAGGTTGGCTTGCCTCTCATTGAGATACCTGTAGATCAAGAGGGTCCCTATGTGCATAGTCAAGTATTAGGGAAAGACAGAAAGTTTCTGATTGATACAGGGGCAAGTAGGACTACCATCAGTCATGACGAGGTTCCAGGGGCTCCGCTCTCAGGCTCTAGAAATGTTTCCCTTGGATTTTCAGGAAAGCCTATTGTTAATGAAATATCGAAACCAGTTACTCTGGAAGTTGGTCCATTGTCCCGAACTACAGACTTGTTACTAACGAAATCCTGTCCAGAGAACTTACTTGGTATAAAGACTCTGAAAGAATTAGGAGCAGTTATATGCTGCTCCCCAGAAGGGGTGCGACTGTTTCTGCGAGATTTTAAAGGTCATTATGTATTACGTGATTTTGATCCACGATTATTGAATGTACCGCAGCATTTATGGGCGCAAGGTCCAACTGATGTAGGTTGTATGCACATTACACCCCATCGTGTTACCCTGAAGAAAGGTGTAGTATTACCACGAATCCGACAGTACAAATTACCATCTGAGGCTGTAGCAGCCTTATCCAAAATTATTGACGAGCTCATTGCTCAAGGAGTAGTTGTAGAAACTGACTCCAATGTATGTAATTCTCCTATCATTCCGATTCTGAAACGTACTGATCCCAATGCACCTCCAGTATATCGATTATTGATTGACCTTCGAGAACTTAATAAATGTATCATACCCCAGTACCCAGTAGTCCCAGATATTTCTTCCCTATTGACAGCCATTGATTCTGAAGCTACGTTCTTTACTGTTATTGATCTCAAGAATGCATTCTTTAGTGTCCCCATTCATCCAGACAGCCAATTCCTTTTCGGATTCTGTTTAAATGGAAGGAGCTATAAATTCACACGAGCTCCTCAAGGTTTCACAGAAAGTCCTAGCATTTACAGTCAAGCACTTAAAAGACAACTAGACAATATTCACATGCCAACTGACACTGCCCTGCTCCAGTATGTCGATGACCTATTGATCACAGCCCGTTCTGAACGTAACTGCGAACGTGCGTCACTTACGGTCTTGTATTTCCTGGCCGAGATGGGGCACAAGGTGTCCCCTTCCAAATTACAATTCTGTGTCCAGCAAGTGGTCTACCTAGGACACTTGCTGTCCAAGAGGGGTAGGCAGTTGACACCTGACCGTATCCAGTTAATAGCACATCTTCCACAGCCCAAGACTCAGAAGGAGGTACGAGCTTTTATCGGCCTCACTTCTTATTGCAGACAATGGATTCCTCAGTACGCATTTCTAGCTAAGTCACTGATACAGTTAACGACACAGGAGGCAGCCGTATCGACTGTCCTCCCTTGGACCCAAGAACACACACTTGTTTTCAATGAGTTAAAGAAAGCCTTATGCCAAGCACCTGTTCTAGCAACACCGAACTACAGTAAGCCTTTTACACTTTTTGTCACTGAACGTGATGGTACTGCATTATCTGTTCTCACACAAGATCAAGCAGGACAATACAAGCCCTGTGCTTATTTTTCTAGCACATTAGATCCGGTGGCCCAGGCTCTGCCTGCGTGCCTCAAGTCAGTTGCAGCCACAGCTCTAGCTATCAGACAAAGTGATTCCATAGTGTTAGGTCATTCCCTGACAGTACAAGTTCCACACTCTGTGGAAGTTCTTTTAAACCGAACACAGACTCAACACTTGACAATTGCACGTTTAACAGGTTATGAACTGACATTGTTTCAGCCACACATAGAAATCAGACGCTGCAACATTTTAAATCCAGCTACACTGTTACCTTCAGTTACTTCAAATCCTGCCACACATGACTGTGTGGAAGTTGTTAACACCATGACAAAGCCAAGACAAGACTTGACAGACATTGCATTACCTAATCCCGACCTGACACTTTATGTGGATGGTTCATGTATGAGAACAAGTACAGGAGAACTAGTAGCCGCGTATGCAGTGACTACTGAAACCGAAGTTATAGAAACACATCGTATTGACACCCTGTCTGCTCAAGCAGCAGAGCTCGTCGCTCTGACCCAAGCCTGCATACGAGCTAAGAACCTAAAAGTAAATATATACACAGATTCACGTTATGCATTCGGAGTCGTACACGACTTTGGAGTGCTCTGGCAAGAAAGAGGTTTTATGACTTCTCATGGAACCAAGATTCAGCATGGCCCCCTCATTCAAGCTCTGTTAGATGCAATACATTTACCGACAGCTATCGCTATCATGAAGTGCAAAGCACATACGAAAGTCACTGACATCATTTCCCAGGGTAACGACCTAGCAGATCGAACAGCCAAGCTTACAGCTCAGACTCCAGACATTCCAGTTAACACGACACAGACAGACATTCCCGATCAGACTACTTGTATGACAGTTAAGGACCCTACACAAGACGTACTAGATATACAGTTACATGCTACCCCAGACGAAATCAAGAAATGGTCTGAACAAGGAGGGGTCCAGACAGATCAAGGATGGTTGACGAAGGGAAAAGCCACATGGTTCCTCCCCGACTCTATGGTTCAAGTCATTATTAACACCTCACATAGTCCAGCACATTTAGGAGAAAAAGCCATGTTAGACAGTATTCAGAACCTCTGGTTTAACAAGCATTTACGAGCAGCAGCCAAACAGAAAGTGCGTACCTGCATGATCTGTTGTCAGTTCAATCCAGGTAAAAGTGTCCCGGTGGAACAAGGTGGATTCCATCCTCCTGACCACCCTTTCGAAGTCCTCCAGATGGATTATATTCAGATGGAGCGATGTCGAGGTTTCAAGTATGTCCTCGTAGTTGTATGCGCTTTTTCCAGATGGACAGAAGCTTATCCAGTCCCAGATTACACAGCTGCGACCACTGCCAGGCAGTTGGTTCGTGAGTTTTCCCCCCGCTATGGATTACCTAGGGTCGTGTATTCAGATAACGGCCAGCCATTTTCATCCGAGCTTATGAAACAAGTATCCCTTCTGTTAGGGTACCAGTGGAAGTTCCACTGTGTACGACATCCTGAAGCAGCCGGTCTCGTAGAGAGACATAATCAGACTCTGAAAATCCGCATTGCCAAAGTATGCGCAGAGAAAGGCGTAGATTGGATAGTAGCACTGCCAGTTGCTCTTTTCTATATGAGAATGGTCGCTCACTCCCGTTCAGGTCTGTCCCCTTTCGAGGTAGTGTTCGGTCGTCCCCCAAATATGTGGGGTACACCTAGACCACGTACAATTACAGATGTTGACAGTAATATGCTGACAGATTACCTTGCCTCCTTGATGTCTGCACTACAATCTTGTCGTTCACAGCTTGCCGCCGCTTTTCCAGACAACACCGAAGTGAAACCGCATGAGGTCATACCAGGCGACTTCGTTTTGATTCGTAACTTTGATCGTTCAAGTCCGCTGGAGCCCCGCTGGAAGGAGCCCCGACTTGTACTACTAACAACAAGGACCGCCGTCAAGATTGAAGGAAGAAAAGGGTGGTTGCACTCCAGTCATGTAAAGAGATTTCATGGACTCTCTCCAAAGACTGTTTTCAAGGACTGCCCCGTTCTCAAGGACTGCCCAGACACTGAATCTAAACTTCCCCTGTTAGAGAAAACTCCGCAGCAGGAGTATAAAGATAAGCTACGGTCTAGTAAGTCAGCCAGTTTAATTGTCTAAGTCCCTCTCGGGTGAAACGGTTAGACAGGTTCCTGACATGTATGAGATAGACCCACACAGTGAGAGAGTTAGTCAAAACTCTAAGAGAATACGTTATCAAAAGAATCTTCGAAGTAGATGTATTGTTACTTTATTCTCCATGCTATTTCTGAGTCTTATGGTTACTTGCATAAGTTATGCCTTACATTTATATTCACATGTACATATGTTTTCTAATGTTACAGTAGAGCACACTTTTAGTGACCTGCCTCCTCACGAGTTATCCTATCGTCTTGCCATGCGCAATAGTACATTTATCCGTATGTTACACTATTCACACCAGACCAGCAATGCCACTAATTGTTGGGTGTGTGGTCGACTCCCCCCTTTCCAGACACCGAAGGGAGTTCTGCCACTTTTTCCTTTTCCGTTTTCACATAATGGTTCGTGTGGAGCATGGTCCACGTTAACGTCATCCTCAAATGATATGTCCCTTCTGAATAGAACATGTTTCCCAGACCAGGAAGGTCTTTCCCATAGAACAGGGTTAGATCTAGAAAATGAAGTATATGATCTAGGTAATTATTCCTCGAATTTCATGGTTTTGAATGTTCAGTCCGAAACTACTCCAGATTTGCCTGCTATTTCAGTTCTACCCGTGAAAGGCGAATTATGTGTCCGAAAGAATGGTTCCGCACATGTAGGACATAGTGATTGTACTACTATGGTCGAGTATAGTGACAGTGGGAAATCTATTTTCAAAGCCTCACGTCATTCTTATTTTGTATGTGGTCAGACCGCATATGTATGTCTGCCCCTAGATTGGGATGGAACATGTTACATTGCCTTCCTACTGCCACCAGTTTTTCTAGCCCCATCTGATTATCACAGAAATACACATCTAGTACACGTTAGACATAGGAGGGAGATCGAGTCCCCAATTGTCGATCAAACTGAAACTGCTCTAGAACAATATCAAGATTTCAATAAAGGTTTCTTTTTCTTCATAGGTCCTGTCCAGAATAGTAAGTTAATACGTAGGCTAACCAGAACCCTTGAAGCAGTAGTGAATGAGACTACTTCCGCTCTAGGTAACTTAACCGAGGAGCAATCTGCTATGAGATTTGTCGTGCTCCAAAATCGTCTCGTCCTTGACGTCATACTGGCCGATAGGGGCGGAGCTTGTAGAGTCATCGGATCTAGTTGCTGCATTTTCATTCCTAATAACGCACCGTCTGTTTATTCAGCTATAACCAGACTTCATAAAATTGCCCATCAGTTACACCAGAATCCAGGCACCTGGACATGGTCCGGTTGGCTCTGGAGTATAGTATCTGCCTGGGGATGGAAAGTATTGTCATTCCTGGGTATAGCAGTAATGATCATATTCAGTTGCTGTCTCTGTTTACAATGTGGCCCTGCGATTTGCGGCTTGTGTGCTACCTCTTGTATTCCTAGTCCTAAGTCCCGTACCCAGACAATTCGAGACGAGCAAATGATGCTCTATGAACAGATAGATGGTATCATGAATATTGATGTTTCCTGATGGAAACGTAGGGCACAAGGAGGGAATGAGGAAAATTGAATTTTGCCTTGCCATATGTGCCTACGTGTTCCCCATCCTATGTTATATGTACATGATCGATATGCATATATCCCCCTATGATCGATTAAAGACGCAATTATAGTTGTGTCCAACGTTAGTATGCCAGTTTCCAGTTCCTGTGAAAGCAACGAGTATTAGGCCTATGTTGCCAACGTTTTACATTGTGCACGTTTTCTATTGATTTGTCCCCGTTACTAGGCCTCAAAGGGCCCGGACACCAGATTCAAGCTCCAGTCTCCTGAACCCACTCCGAGGAGCGATGCAGCCCCCACCTGCATCCCTGACCCTTCACTTACTTTCTGCCGCGCAGCGCGGTGCCCGGCCTGGCTCTGCCTGCCTGTCTGCCAAGAATATGTTATGCCTCTAGTTATCAGTTCAGCTCTCCGTCTTCACATTCCTAAGCTAACGAACCACATAAACAGTTTCAGCTATAGTCTAGTCTTTCTGTCTCCATACAAGAGAATTACTGTATTAATATTCATGGAAGATTCATAGCACACGCAATACATGAAGAATATATACATGCACCAGCCTTAGTGTCAAGTAGCCTTTGCCCTGATAACTTTTAGATTCTATCAACATGTTCTCCAAACACCAGATACCAGATATGCTATAGGTTCATGTCGTCCTGACACCGCAGACTTTAGTCTCCTCTTCTAGTGCAGAAGTCATAGCCCCCAGTTCTCCCCGGTAACACGTCATGGCCCGTTTGCGCGCACCACTAGGTTAAAGGTTTCCAGCTGCTCAGGTAGCCCCCTCCATGCATCCACCCACTTTATGACACTTCTGTGACGTTCTCATCACATGTCCACGTGCACGCCCTGTGCACGCCTTCCTTTCACGCCCATGTGTTCTTATCTTACGCTTGTCACTAGTTACGCCTACTGTATGTAATGTAATTGTGATGTTTTACTATATATACTTTGTACTGTTGATGAAACGTTGCAGCTGCCTTCCTTGCCATTCTATTTCAGGCTGTTCTGATCCTGTCCCTTCCCTTATGCCTGAATAAAGCCCGTTCGACTCAGATACATCGGATCTTGCCTCTTATTTATTGAGCTATCTGTTTTATTAATGTATTCAAAAATAGTACCGGTAATTAATTATTTATTTACCACATTGATATGGGCTGTGCTCTGTGTCTAAAACGATTTACTATGGTAAATGTTTTATGGTAAAATGTATGGCTTTAACATTTTTGACAAGGATCACACTGAGTGTCTGCGTGAAATAAGGAATTATATTTTCAAATTTTTCAATAATGTCACCTGTGTCTGCTCACAGTTTGCATCTCTTAGCTTAAAGAGTACTCTGTGCCTGTGTCTCATCTCACTCTGTGCCTATGTCTCATCTCACTCTGTGCCTGTGTCTCATCTCACTCTGTGCCTGTGTGACATCTCACTCTGTGCCTGCCCCATCTCTCTCTTTGTGTGTGTCATTTCTCTCTTTGCGTGTCTCATCTGACTCTGTGCCTGTGTCTCATCTCACTCTGTGCCTGTGGCTCATCTCACTCTGTACCTGCCCCATCTCTCTCTTTGTGTGTGTCATTTCTCTCTTTGCGTGTGTCTCATCTCACTCTGGTAAATGATTTATGGTAAAATGTATGGCTTTAACATTTTTGACAAGGATCACACTGAGTGTCTGTGTGAAATAAGGAATTATATTTTCACATTTTTAAATAATGTCACCTGTGTCTGCTCACAGTTTGCATCTCTTAGCTTAAAGGGTACTCTGTGCCTGTGTCTCATCTCACTCTGTGCCTGTGTCTCATCTCACTCTGTGCCTGTGTCTCATCTCACTCATTTTTGACAAGGATCACACTGAGTGTCTGTGTGAATTAAGGAATTATATTTTCACATTTTTCAATAATGTCACTTGTTATGTTATTGTTATAGGGAGGTTTTGTATAGCGCTCAGCTACTCCAAAGGAGTGTCCCGGCGCTTTCAGACCAACAGGTCAGCAGCTAACACATAACACAACAGGAAATAAGACCGGCAAAAAGAAAACAGAAAACTAAAGACAGAACAACCAGGTTTTAAGTCCCTTTCTAAAAGCAAGCAAATTGGCAGTGCTGCGGAGTGATAAGGGAAGAGTGTTCCAGAGCTGAGGAGCAAGCCGTTTGTGTCTGCTCACAGTTTGCATTTCTTAGCTTAAAGGGTACTCTGTGCCTGTGTCTCATCTCACTCTGTGCTTGTGTCTCATCTCACTCTGTGCCTGTGTCTCATCTCACTCATTTTTTACAAGGATCACACTGAGTGTCTGTGTGAAATAAGGAATTATATTTTCTCATGTTTCAATAATGTCCCCTGTGTCTGCTCACAGTTTGCATCTCTTAGCTTAAAGGGTACTCTGTGCCTGTGTCTCATCTCACTCTGTGCCTGTGTCTCATCTCACTTTGTGCCTGTGTCTCATCTCACTCTGTGCCTGTGTCTCATCTCACTCTGTGCCTGCCCCATCTCTCTCTTTGTGTGTGTCATTTCTCTCTTTGCGTGTCTCATCTCACTCTGTGCCTGTGTCTCATCTCACTCTGTGCCTGTGTCTCATCTCACTCTGTGCTTGTGTCGCATCTCACTCATTTTTGACAAGGATCACACTGAGTGTCTGTGTGAAATAAGGAATTATATTTTCACATTTTACAATAATGTCACCTGTGACTGCTCACAGTTTGCATCTCTTAGCTTAAAGGGTACTCTGTGCCTGTGTCTCATCTCACTCTGTGCCTGTGTTTCATCTCACTCTGTGCCTGTGTCTCATCTCACTCATTTTTGACAACGATCACACTGAGTGTCTGTGTGAAATAAGGAATTATATTTTCACATTTTTCAATAATGTCCCCTGTGTCTGCTCACAGTTTGCATCTCTTAGCTTAAAGGGTACTCTGTGCCTGTGTCTCATCTCACTCTGTGCCTGTGTTTCATCTCACTCTGTGCCTGTGTCTCATCTCACTCTGTGCCTGTGTCTCATTTCACTCTGTGCCTGCCCCATCTCTCTCTTTGTGTGTGTCATTTCTCTCTTTGCGTGCCTCATCTCACTCTGTGCCTGTGTCTTATCTCACTCTGTGCCTGTGTCTCCTCTCACTCTGTGCCTGTGTCTCATCTCACTCTGTGCTTGTGTCTCATCTCACTCATTTTTGACAAGGATCACACTGAGTGTCTGTGTGAAATAAGGAATTATATGTTCACATTTTACAATAATGTCACCTGTGTCTGCTCACAGTTTGCATCTCTTAGCTTAAAGGGTACTCTGTGCCTGTGTCTCATCTCACTCTGTGCCTCTGTCTCATCTCACTCTGTGCCTGTGTCTCATCTCACTCTGTGCCCGTGTCTCATCTCACTCTGTGCTTGTGTCTCATCTCACTCATTTTTGACAAGGATCACACTGAGTGTCTGTGTGAATTAAGGAATTATATTTTCACATTTTTCAATAATGTCACCTGTGTTTGCTCACAGTTTGCATCTCTTAGCTTAAAGGGTACTCTGTGCCTGTCTCTCATCTCACTCTGTGCCTGTGTCTCATCTCGCTCTGTGCCTATGTCTCATCTCACTCATTTTTGGCAAGGATCACACTGAGTGTCTGTGTGAAATAAGGAATTATATTTTCAAATTTTTCAATAATTTCACCTGTGTCTGCTCACAGTTTGCATCTCTTAGCTTAAAGGGTACTCTGTGCCTGTGTCTCATCTCACTCTGTGCCTGTGTCTCATCTCACTCTGTGCCTGTGTCTCATCTCACTCTGTGCCTGTGTCTCATCTCACTCTGTGCCTATGTCTCATCTCACTCCGTGCCTGTGTCTCATCTCACTCTGTGCCTGTGTCTCATCTCACTCTGTGCCTGCCCCATCTCTCTCTTTGTGTGTGTCATTTCTCTCTTTGTGTGTCTCATCTCACTCTGTGCCTGTGTCTCATCTCACTCTGTGCCTGTGTCTCATCTCACTCATTTTTGACAAGGATCACACTGAGTGTTTGTGTGAAATAAGGAATTATATTTTCGCATTTTTCAATAATGTCACCTGTGTCTGCTCACAGTTTGCATCTCTTAGCTGAAAGGGTACTTGTGCCTGTGTCTCATCTCACTCTGTGCCTGTGTCTCATCTCACTCTGTGCCTGTTTCCCATCTCACTCTGTGCCTGTGTCTCATCTCACTCTGTGCCTGCCCCATCTCTCTCTTTGTGTGTGTCATTTCTGTCTTTGTGTGTCTCATCTCACTCTGTGCCTGTGTCTCATCTCACTCTGTGCCTGTGTCTCATCTCACTCTGTGCCTGTGTCTCATCTCACTCATTTTTGACAAGGATCACACTGAGTGTCTGTGTGAAATAAGGAATTATATTTTCACATTTTTTAATAATGTCACCTGTGTCTGCTCACAGTTTGCATCTCTTAGCTTAAAGGGTACTGTTTCTTTTTACATTGTGTCTCACGTTTCTATGTAGTGCTGGCAAAAAAATGAAAGGTGCATATTGGAAATGTATTTTGGAAATGAGTCAGGTTGTGATCCTTGTCAAAAATGAATGAGATGAGACACAGGCACAGAGTGAGATGAGACACAGACACAGAGTGAGATGAGACAAAGGCACAGAGTCATTTTATTTGTGCATGCTCAATTACATCATGCCCATACACAGCTCTCACACCCAGTTACATCATGCTCAACCAATCATACTTCTGCAAAGCATTTATAACCTGCCAACCTTCTCGAACTTTTCCTATTCCGCAGTCATAGCCATTGATAGTGTTCGTATCCACTTCTTCGTAGGTGACCACTTTTTTTAAGAATAATTAAATTAATTATTCTGAATGATCTTTAAATACCGCATAAATACAATTTTTTGTTCGATTTGACAATGCTGTTTTTAAGCACGCTTTCCTAATTTTTTATATCGTTAAAGTTGACTTTGTAACTTTTGTTTCTATGCAAATCACTTAATCCTGCCTCCTTCAATTGTGTAAGTAGTGCGCCATGTGCTGCTTACTCCCCATGCACAGCACATGTAATCGATTCACCAATGTCGTATTTTAGCACGCTCTTCATGTTTTTTAATAACCTTAAACTTGATTTGCTATCCTTAGTTCTGTGCAAATCACTTAATCCTGCCACGTTACTTCAATTTGCCAAGTGCGACGTGGCCGTTCCTACAGTAGTGTGCTACATGCTGTTCAACTTAATGCGATGTAGTTTTTCACGTGTAAGTAGTGCGTCACGTGCACCATGCATTGCAAAAGTAATTTTTTGGGAAATGCTGTATTTTAGCACGATTTCCAGTTCTTACACCTCCAATATCTTACCTTGGTAGGCGTTGTTTCTAGGCAAATCACTTAATCCTGCCGCCTTCAATTTTGTAAGTAGTGCGCCACGTGCTGCTTCCTCCCCATCCACAGCACATATAATCGATTGACCAATGTCATATTTTAGCATGCTCTTCATGATTTTTAATAACCTCAAACTTGATTTGCTATCCTTAGTTCTGTGCAAATCACTTAATCCTGCCACTTTTCTTTAATTTGTCAAGCGCCACGTGGCCGTTCCCACAGCAGTGTGCTACGTGCTGTTCAACTTAATGCGATGTAGTTTTTCTCGTGTAAGTAGTGCATCATGTGCCCCATGCATTGCAACAGTAATGTTTTCGGCAATGCTGTATTTTAGCACGATTTCCAGCTCTTATACCTCCAATATCTTACCTTGGTAGGCGATGTTTCTGGACAATTAACTTAATCCTGCCGCCTTCAATTTTGTAAGTAGTGCGCCACATGCTGCTTCCTCCCCATGCACAGCACATGTAATCGATTGACCAATGTCGAATTTTAGTACGTTCTTCATGTTTTTTAATAACGTAAAACTTGATTTGCTATCCTTAGTTCTGTGCAAGTCACTCAATCCTGCCACGTTTCTTTAATTTGCCAAGTGCCACGTGGCCGTTCCCGCAACAGTGTGCTACGTGCTGTTCAACTTAATGCAATGTAGTTTTTCACGTGTAAGTAGTGCGTCACGTGCCCCATGTATTGCACAAGTAATGTTTTTGGCAATAGTGTATTTTAGCACGGTTTCCAGCTCTTATACCTCCAATATTTTACCTTGGTAGGCGATGTTTCTGGACAAATCACGTAATCCTGCCGCCTTTAATTTTTTTAAGTAGTGCGCCACGTGCTTCTTCCTCCCCATGCACTGCACATGTAATCAATTAGCCAATGTTGTATTTTAGCACGCTCTCCAAGTTTTTTAATAACCTTGAACTTTTTTTGTTCTATCCCATTATACAGATATCTCAACCATGGGACGTAGTGGTCGCCACATGGTGTTTATTCCTGCCCATGCACTATACCAGATGGTAGTCAAGCACTCGACATACCAGATCCACTGACTGCTCTCCATATGCTATCAGCCAAAAATTGCAATGGACCTAATGGAGTTATCAGGTTTGACTTTAACATTTCATTTTTGAAAAACATTCTGAGATAAGCATTTGTGTATTTCATGTGTTTGCAGACAGATAACTGTGCTGTTCTCATGTTTTGGTAGAATTAGTGGGCATTCTGGTAGCAAGAAAACTAATAAAAACATATCCTCGTGATTTTATTTGCCAAATATGTGATTTGAAATTGAACAATGTGTGTTATAATTTTTCTTGCTTCTATAAATATTTTTTATAAAATGTAAATCTCCATTGTGATAGTCTTTTAGACGTTTGTTTCTGAAACCCATATGTTTCCTATTTAAATGCTCGTTACACGTTTTCAGCCTGCACTTGAGATACAAAGTGAAAATGTTGTTTTGAATTTTTTTATTTGAAGACGTTTCTTTCAATTTTTCTTGATGTTTATTTCCCAATTTCTAGATCATGGAAGACCAAAAAGGGTTCTATCAGATCAAGGCTAGGAGTTTGTAAATGAAGTGAGTGATCAATCTCGGCTTAACATTTGTTTAATGCAATGCTATTTTCTATTTTGCTTGCCAAATATAACCTCTGATGATTGCTTTACATCCCCAATCCTATTGAGAACAAATGTTTTATGTACATTTAATTTAATCTTGGACATATGTACAACATATTCATTTTTAACTCTTTTTTCACTTTGCAGAATGGTACATAAATCAGCAGCAAATTGCAGAGGTTGAAGAAAAGTATATGCTCCTGTTCCAACTGATTACACCGATGTCTCAAATATGGCATTTACTAGTTATCTGAAGCCATGGAGATTCACAAATTTTTAACTGAAACGTTAAGGTAAATACTCTCAACATGAGTAGTCGACGAAGTTAAAAAGTAACAGATATAAGTACTTGAGGGGTTTTTGGTGTCATATAATGTCCAATTCACACTTCTACGAATGAGTCTGATACAGGGTGGATCTCTGTATAACTAATGGATGATTACGTTTTAGGACGGCATACAAAGCTCCCAACCTTCTTACTTTTTTTCTTAAAGGGTTCCAAATTGGGGACGAATATTAGGCTGTGCAGTAGAGGTTGACGGTGTTGCTCCACTGGTACTTGAGCCTTCTCATGAGACAGAAGGAGCCTCTCTCAATATCCTTA
Source organism: Lissotriton helveticus (assembly GCF_964261635.1). Lineage (NCBI taxonomy): Eukaryota > Metazoa > Chordata > Amphibia > Caudata > Salamandridae > Lissotriton > Lissotriton helveticus. Next base: position 1,202,186,052 of record NC_136057.1, read on the forward strand.
ACTCTTACCTTCCAAAGTTGACCGGATTCTTAGTCTGCAAGTCCTTCCGCATACTTGCAGTTCCACACTCGTACTCTTTATTGGGGTCTCCTCTTGAAAGCAGTCTTGCATATCCGGCAAGAAATGAACCAAAGCGGATTTCAATTTGTGATCTCTGTTGGCCACAGTGTTTACACAAGGTAAGCAGAGCGGCCTAGATGTTTAATACCTACAATCAAATGCATTAGAAATGAAGGAGCTTATTTACAAACCCCTTGCACCACTTTTGTGTCACTTTCAACATGAGAAAAGTAACACGAAAGTGGCACAAGAGTTTTGTAAATAAGCCCTAAAAAATATTATCCTGCATAATGACTTCATCTCTCACCTAATTCTGTCTCATCGGTGAATCATTTTAAAGACCTGTTCATCTGTAATATAAATATGACGCAGTAGGCACTTGTATACAGACACCATTTGAATGCAAGCCTATTAGATAAGTGAAATCTATCAGGTACACTGCACACATTAAAAAAATAGAAAATATAGTCAAGTGTTACTTTGACTTGTAATGTGTGACCTCATTTAGTCACATCGATCTAATTTTAAACACTAATTTTCTTTTTTGTTTTGCAGATTAACTTCAGTACTTCTATTGGACTCCATATTATATGTTGTTTGTTATATTGTTTTGTTAAAGTTATGGTTCTAGTTATTTATTGTATTGTTATCATTTAGTTATATTTCCAGTTATTTATTGATTTAATAAAAGTTAATTAAAAAAATACATACGTCTTATTTTTTTGTGGGGTAACAGTCCACAATAGAAATGATATTTATAATTTGAAGTATAATTCTGAGGCTAGCTCTTCACCAGATCTTTACCAGAGTGTTTAGCTACAACTTACAGTTCCAATTCAAAAGAATAAAAAGTACAACGTCATTAGCAACATAGTGTGGTGAACGTATAACCTCTGTGCTCACGTAAGTGTTCCATGAACTGTTACTATAGTAACAGGCAGAAAGCTGGGGGTAGGGTTAAAAGTTACTGGCTGTACAGAAACCGTTATATTTACCCTGGATCCTCTACGTGACAGAAAGGAAAGCAAAGTAAAACAAAACACTGTGTATCAGATTTACAACCCCCTGGCACCACTTTCGCATCCAACCCCCCTACAAAATTACAAGTATTTGGGCCTCAATGACCCCACTCAAGCTCCGGGAATCACCACCACCGGGAATTTGTGTATTATGGGAGGCAGACTGCGTGGCCCTCTGCCTGTGCCCTCAAGGGCCCTTGAAACGACTACGACCGGCTCCTGCAGTGTACCGGGGTGCCTACCCCCGGTGTACTGCTGTTTGCTTTGATAGAGCGGAACTCTCACGACTCCCACCCTCCCATAGCAAACATAGTTTGCCTTTTGAAAGACAGAGCAGTGAAATCTATTCTCACTTTCAAAATCCAAAGCAGATTGCATTTCCATATACAAAATATTATCTACCCATGCAAAAAAGCAATACTGGCTCCCGAAGAACGCAAAAGTTCATCACACAATGTTGCTAGAAAAACAGGAAGTGTGCTCGACTTCTCAATATACTACCTTATCCTACGTAATGTTATTTTCAATCACATTCTGATAACCAATAAGATTCATGCTTTTAAAAACAGAAACATGCACCCTAGTTTTCTGTGTAGAATGTTGTCAAACAACCAATCATTTTTTTTCTGTTTTAATTTCACTTTTTCCCCAAATTCCCTTTGTCTATGCCAAAGGCAGAAATGGAACTACTTCAATCTATTTTGTCAAAGATAGGAAAATATTTGAATAATTCTGTTTCTACTTTTCTCCGAGACTATAGATGGGTGTCCCTATACCACAAAAATCTGCGTTTCAATATGCATGGCATCTATAGGAGAGATGCTGTACATTTTACAGATGAAGGGAACAGAGTCTTTCTCATGAACTTTAGACTCTACATCGGTACTTACTTGTAAGTACTAAAATCTCTCAATAAACACAAGGGCTCTTTTTAGAGCCACCCAACATCTCTACACATAAGCTTAATGTATATCTCAAAAATACATGATTCTTCTTTTTTCGGCGGTGAAATGCGCGGCTCCTACACGCATCCCGTGACTTTAAAAAGAAAAAATACTATCTTAATTTTTTGTCCCTAAGGGTCCTTATGTGACCCCCTGAGCAGGCCTAGGGAGTCAGGGTGTGTATACCCTGCCCCCTTTTCACACGTTGCACACATATTTCAATGACTTCCTCAGCCTCGCTTCTACTGAGGCACAAAATGGCTGCCAACAGTTCCTGATTTCGAATGTTTACAACCGATTGACGGCCAATTAGAATTGAATGCGTGATATGGACGGTGCGCTTATCCTACGAGGCCAATCCTCGCACAATCCGCGGATCCTCCGCACCCATAGATATATAAATGACTTTAACCGTAATTTTCAAAGAAACTACTGAGCAGGTTGACACCAGATATGCCAAAGGCACAAGTTGGAACTAAGGACTGCCTCTTTGAAAAATTTGGTGTAATTCCGTTCAGCCGTTCGAGCTGTAGAGTCAGAGTCAAAAATACTTTATTCGATTATTTTAAAATCATAAAAGTATACTACGCACACAATTATACAGAAAAACACATACATACACTAATCACAATGCAATTCAGTTATAAGCAATTGATTAAAAACGGTTAAGAACAATTGAGTAGGAAAAGGTCAGAAACAATTATCATTTAAAAATAATTCATATACCCTAAAACCGTCATATTACAGTTATACGTAGTTTAATTTGCCTTGTTACTTCATCCTAAAAGCTTGATCACAACAGGGAGAAAGTAAATGAACAGCTCTTAACAGGATAAAGTTAAATCTAAACTTGGGCTACTCTAGAATACATTCCATCATTGGAGTATTCAACAATCTATGCCGTTTAGCTCGCATCGATGCTACCAAGAAATTAGCAACCCCGAACATCACAATAGGGGTCTCCATAAGTTGTAAAAACAACAATGCAGGTTTCACTTGCATAAATCCATTGTCCCTCAGAAGTGGTATGATATATTTTTTCCTTCCCTCAACAAAAAAGGGACAAAAAAAGACAAAGTATATCAGGTCTTGATCAGTGAAGCCATCACATTTACAAGGAGCATTATCCCTAGGCATACTCCATTTCAGATATTCACCTAGTAAAAGATGCATCTGGTTAAAACGGAATTTCGTCAATAGCCATCGATGATATGGCCTGTTCACTACAATCAAATAAGGCTGAATAGTCATAGTTGATATTACTGTGTAGTGTGCCCTTACTGTAGTTTTTTCAATTTCCAGGGCTTCACGATGGATATTTCTATAATTCATAAATTGAACTTTTATCCATGTGACATCATCTTTACACAGGCTTTCGCGGTTAAACTATAATTCCGGGCGGCCCAATTGTGTAGCTACGGTTTTAATATGTTTCAACCATTTTATGTCTTTGGCTCTATCTCTCCCCATACAATCGCTGATAATTTTGCGATATAACCTAACCCTAGTTCCGTGTGGACAGCAAAGGAGGGGGTAGACTGTGGTAAACCCAATAGAGAACGCATGGATTTGTTCTCTTCTTTCTGAATTGGGGCAAGATCCTTATAGCCCCAGATCCCAGCCGCATATCTTGCTAGGGCCAAAGTTTTGGCTCTATACAGGGTCAGTATTGCTTCCGTGGGTTTCCCTCCCAGTCTTTTAGCGAAATTCAATATGGCTGCAAACGACCTGCGCACAGCCAACGCTTTATTTGTAATCTGGGGAGTCCAGGTGCCCAAGTCATCGAATATTACGCCTAGGTATGTAAATGTTTTAACTTTGGACAGTATTACACCGTTACATCGCAAGGTTTTTGTGGTTTTCTTTCCTTTCCCCAGTGACATAACGTGTGACTTTTCCATATTTACTACCAGGTCTAATTTCTGCATAAAAATCCCAAATGAGTCAAGGAGCAGCTGTAATCCATTTGGGGTTCTAGAAATAAGGACCGTGTCATCGGCATACATCAGTACGGGCAGGGGGAACCCACCCATGCTAGGTATATCTGGTGTAGCAGTTGATAGAATTGAATATAATGAGTTGATATACAAAGAAAACAACACGGGGGCTAGGATGCACCCCTGTCTTACCCCTCTAGCTGATCTAAACCCAGCGGTGCATTTTCCATCCATTGTCATGCGCACTGATGCAGTCAGATCTCTGAGCAAATAGGCTAGGAAATTTACAAGTGCTGGGTCCAAACCCAACTCCATGAGCATTGTCCACAGCTTCGACCTATTGACTAAGTCGAAAGCTGTGGACAGGTCCATAAAAGCCAGATGGATCGACCCCCTAGCAGCAACAGTATATTTACAGATTAAGACACTGGTCCTCAGTGCGCCTCCCGGTTCTAAACCCATATTGGGTCTTGCATAAAATTTCGTTTTCTTTTTCCCACTTATTAATTTTGTTTAAAATGACTTTGCCTAGAATCTTAAATGACGAATCGATCAACGATATTGGTCTGTAACACCTAGGGTCTCCCCTTTGACCTTTTTTAAAAATTGGGATAATGATGGAGTGTGACCAAGATGTAGGTATATTAGATTTGTCCATACAAACTAGGTTAAAAACATTTGCAAGGACTATGGACCACACATGAGAGTGTGCCTTATACATATCAGCGGGAACCCCGTCCGGGCCGGGGGCCTTACCACCTGCTGTGTTTTCTATGGCATTTTGTACTTCTTTCACCGTAATTCTCAATGGGGTTTCTGGGATTATAGATTCTATGGGGGTGAAAGGAGTTGTGGTGATCTTACTGCCATAGATAATCTCAAAATGGTCCAGCCATTGTTTCTCAGTGATGTTGACCTCCACCACCTCATTTTCTCTGCCATTAAACAGTGGTGTGTTCACCATAGACCAAACCTTGGCACTGTCCCTCAAGGTCAGTCTATCATATAATGATTCCCAGGCCTTGGCTTTAATTTCACTCTTACGTGCCTCAGTCGTTATTTTATACTCCCTCCTAAGTCTTTTCACCTCTACAGTATTGCGCGGTGTACTTTTCAAGGCATCTAGTAAAATTTTATGAAACTTGGAGCAATCGGCGTTGAACCACCCATATGCTTTGCGAGGCTTAAGATTGGGTTTACACTGAGTATCTGTACAACATTTTTACATATAACTTCAAAGGCATTTATAACATTCCCTCCAGTAGTCAATGGATCTCTGCAAATGTTTAATTCTAATCCTACTTTGTCACACAAATCATTAAAAAAGTCATCTGGGATGATCTTAGACCATTTGACTCGTCTACCCTGGTCATGAGCCCGGATTTTTGTAGAATAAGTTGGTTGTAGTCCAGTATTTATTATGGTTGGGTTACTGTTAATTAGTTCCATAATAACCGGGTTATGGTCGCTAAATGTCGTCTGGGTTGCATTATAGAAGATGACATTTTTAAGGATACTGGGTGACCCAAAAATGAAATCAATAATAGTATTACTACCCCTGGCACTATATGTTGCCACTCTGTCTTTGGGGTTCACAAAAACGGGTTCTGAGATATCAAGATCTATCAGCAGTTCTTCTAAGGCACCCCCTTTTTTGAGATGTCATCAGTGATGTCATCAGTGATGTCACTGACCATGTCATGAAGGATGTAATATGTGACATCATCAGCAGTGGATTGCGGGTGCGCGATATATAGTTAGTGCAACTAACTATATATGGAATTTCAATGGTTTTGTGTGAGTAAAATAAGGTTTTTTAAATGCTAATCCCTAACTATATATGGTCTATAACCTATGGTTTTTTCAGTGAATTTTCAAGGTTTTTTAAATGCTAATTCCTAACTATATATGGTCTCTAACCTATGGTTTTTTCAGTGAATTTCAATGGTTTTTTAATAGCAAATATCATAAGCTGTCGAATGTCAAGTACGTGGTAAGTAAAAACATTTTCGTGTTTATGCACACTGATCTGCTTTGAATGCTGCCCCCCCCTCCCCCTCATTTCTATTAGGAGTACTCTCTCTTTGCAGATAGTGAAGGGTAGTTAACGCAGGCCTTTGCCCCCGTTGTAATCCGTCGTGCCTACTTCTCTCTCCATTTGATTGATTGTTATCCAAGCATTTACTGTTTTAGAATTGGTTCTCTTTGGTTCATTCTCTATTTACAAACAAGCACAGAGTCGCAATACTCTGTTTAGTCTTTGCAGATAGTGAAAAATCGTGTAAAAAAACAAAAGGAATCGAGCAAAATCAGTAGGCCACTAATGGGATCTCTTTTTGACCTCGCTAAAATAGAAACATTAGGAACAACCCCTCATGAGAAATACGAAACTAGTGAGATGAACTGAGCTCCACACCATGATGGCTGCAAGACAGCTCGGCTCCGCCACCCACCCCGCCCAAAATAACGATAAACTCTATGCAAATATTACAAATATATACAACACACCAGCAAAGTAACAGGGTAAAACATTTTATTAAATAACTATTTACATAACTATTTTATACTTTTTGTTGCCCGATCCGGCTAGCTCAATCGATCGAGCATGAAACTCATGCACTCTGATAGTTCAAAGTTTTGAGGAGTGCTTGTAACACTGTCTGAAGCCTATTTGTACTTGCTACAGCTTCACTATTCTCAATGTAAGTGGGGGCTGTTTGAGGAAGTGACTGCATTTGAAAACAATGTGATGCGGTGCCACCCTGAACCGCTTGACGGAGGCCCCCGAGGGACGGTGTCATGGCGCGGACTCGGAGGGGGCGCTTGGCTCCGGCCCCCTCCGCAAGTCGTGTTGCCCTGGTGTGGCCTGATATCGCCCCCGACATAGGTGGCCGGCTCCCGGGGTCAAGCGGAACTTTTTGCCTTTTGGTGACTCTTCCATTCTTGACCTTGTCCCACAATCCGTTTCACCTAAAGACACGCTGTAGTGGGGCGCCCCTTTACCGTTTCAGTTGCCATTCCGCCCGCTTTTGCTACACTGTGCCTCTTCCGCTATTCAGCTGTTTACCGCCCGCTCTTTCGACTACAGCGTCTCGCTCACCATGTACTTGAGTTGCTCCCGCTCTTGCGGTGCAGCGATAGGCGGCTGCCACAGGACTCTCAAAATGGCGGCCGGCTCTTCAGATTTGGGCGTGGTCCACTAAAATGGGCCTGCGACACCTTGGAACTCGGACGCTTGTCTGCTAGAGCTTGGGCTCCATTCTCGAAAGCGTCCCCTCAGCCTTGAAGATTCTACAAAAGTCTTGGGGGCCCCCGACTCCCGCAGGCTTCTGGTGGGGAGCGGCTAGCATGATTGCTCGTGGAATGGCCACGACGGAGCTACGAAATGGTGGTGCTCTCATGCTAACGCCAGCTTCAGTCTGAAACATCCAGAAACACTTTAGACTACCAATTCGATCAGTTCCGGTAGCGCCCCAACGTGACCCGGTAGAGAAGAACTTGCCCTCCCCTCTTTGACTGATGGTTCTTGTTGCCTGTCCCTTCTGTTGTCATTTAACAGAACTATTTAGCCTGCTGAAAGGGGTTGTGTTCCGACCGCTGGTTGGTGGAGACATTTTGACTATATTCTGGACCTGCGTTGTCGCGTAATGCGTCATATGACGCGCCGCGTTAGCGCATCCGGAAGTGCTCCGGTGCGCGAAGCGCAGCTTCCCGGAAGCGATCCGCGGCGCGCAGCGCGTAACATAAGCATAACAGGTCATGTGACTTGTTAATAAAACTTTTCATTGGTTCATTTTACTTTTCTTATTCTAATGATGAAAGGCTTGGTCATATGACCTAAAAATTACGCTTTTTATTACTTTCGAACATTATTTTTTCTTAAACATATGTTATAATGTTCCAGGCTAATGTACTTTCCCGGAAAATTTACAACTGTCCTGCAAGTAAAATATATTCCTTTTTCGAGAAAAAGGGCGTTTCTTCGTCCCATGACGGAGCCGTTGAGCAAAAGAGGCTTGGCCTGCTGTCTTAGTCGCCGATACGCCTGAATATCAGATTCTTATCGATCACTTTATGTTGCAGGAGTAGAAAACACAACAGCCCTTGACCATTTATCTTTACTGCGTTCCTGCGTATTATACCTTTTACCCTTCATGTAATTGGACTGCTTTATTTCACTTGCCTTTTACTGATTCTAAAACAGTGACTATTATTAAAAACTTTACCAATGTAAATACTACTACCATGTTTTCTTTTAAAAACCTTTATTGTGAAAATGTCAGTATACAAATACGGGCCTATAACCACGTGGGCCGGCCACGGAGCAAACTGTAATCGTATATGATGAGTAGACATTTACACTGTAGAGGAACGTAACGGGCGGGCCATTAGGTTGCAAGAACTAAGGTGTCTAACAGTTGCGGAATCGGTGGACGTACATTTTATAATTAAAATACGACAGAGCCAGTTACAATAAAATTATCTAGATATACATTTGCGGGCAAGTACCATGGGTGACGTTAATTCGAACTTTCAATAGTACAGTAATCAATAACACATCAGAACTTAATATCAATAGGGATGTCGAAATATTCAATCAATTCTCGTCCCCGCCCGCCATGTGCTTCAAAACTGCATACCTATCTCGTGATTTCAAGGTTCAGCAACCAGTACACAACAAGGAGTTACGAGTCCCATTTATTCCGGCGCCATTTTGGGCGAGGACGGGCATGTCCAGGATATAGTCAAAATGTCTCTACCAACCATCGACTATGATGATGTTCATATGCTGTATTTATTAGAGTAACACTCATCTGTCCACATGAAATTAATTTGCCACAATCTAAACATGTCATTTTAATCTTTCCAAAGTTCTTCTAAATATTTGGGACCGTTTCCCTTGCCTCTGATTCTGTCAGTGCCACTTCTTTGGTGAATGTACTGGCAGGTCGGGGGTTCTCCTCCAAATCTCTCTTTTGTGCAGCACTATAATTAATCGGTGCCACCTCTCCATATGACGATGCATGGTATAGTTACCATAACTATATTTTTTTCGGTTCCTCTGGAGAGTACATCGTGGCAGATGAGGCAGGTAACGTACCGGGCATTTACCTTTTTTGCATGTAGAGGAAAGGAAAAAAAATTCGAGCGTCCGAGTTCTAAGGTGTCCCAGGGCCATTTTAGTGGACCAGGCCCAAATCCAAAGAACAGGCCGCCATTTTGAGAGTCCTGTTGCAGCCGCCTGTCGCTGTAGCATCAAGAGCGGCCGAAACTCAGCTGAATGGCAACTGAAACGGTAAAGGGGCGCCCCACTACAGCAGACGAGCCTCCACCTGGGAAGGCCCGTTCACGCCGCCTCCCCCCCCCCCTTCGGGCACCCCACGCCGTTATTCGGAGCAGCATTGTAGGATGGCCACACCAGTGCGGCATCTTGCTAGACACCACCTCGGTGCCAACCGAATCTCAGCGCCTTGTGGTGTCTTCCATTCCGAAAACATTGTTGTGCTGCCTTCGGCCTATTCGCCGCAAGTGCGCACGCAACTCAGCTGCATAGCGAGTGAAACACCAAGGGACGCCCCACTGCAGCCGAGGAACCTTCATCTTGGGGGCGACGCACAGCATCACATTGCTTTCCAATGCAGTCAGATCCTCAAACAACCCCCACTGACTGACGCGAACTCACAGGCCAACGGAGCGCCCCACGCCGACTTTCGGCGCAGCATTGTAGGATGGCCACACCAGTGCGGCAACTTGCTAGACACCACCTCGTTGCCATCCGGATCTTGGCGCGTTGCGCTGCCTTTGGCCCTATTCGCACATCGGTCCGCTACTGACGCCATCTCACAGGCCAACGGGGCGCCCCACGCCGACTTTCAGCATTGTAGGATGGCCACACCAGTGCGGCAACTTGCTAGACACCACCTCGGGGCCATCCGGATCTTGGCGCGTTGTGCTGCCTTCGGCCTATTCGCACATCGGTCCGCTACTGACGCGAACTCACAGGCCAACGGGGCGCCCCACGCCGACTTTCAGCATTGTAGGAAGGCCACACCAGTGCGGCAACTTGCTAGACACCACCTCGGTGCCATCCGGATCTTGGCGCGTTGTGCTGCCTTCGGCCTATTCGCACATCGGTCCGCTACTGAGGCCGCCTCACGTGCCAACGGATTTTCTACGCTTTTTATACCCTATGCCGCATAACAGGTCATGTGACTTGTTTATAAAACTTTTCATTGGTTCATTTTACTTTTGGTTTCCTAATGATGGAAGGCTTGATCATATGAACTAAAAATAACACTTTTCATTGGATGAAAACTTTTTTTTTTCCCAAACGATGAAAGCCCCACCTTGTTTCTGGATGTTTCAGACTGAAGCTGGCGTCAGCATGAGAGCACCACCATCTCGTGGCTCCGTCGTGGTCATTCCGCGAGCAATCATGGCAGCCGCTCCCCACCGGAAGCCTGCAGGAGTCGGGGCCCCCAAGACTTTTGTAGAATCCTCAAGGCTGAGGGGACGGTTTCGAGAATGGGGTCTAAGACCTAGTAGACAAGCGTCCGAGTTCCAAAGTGTCCCAGGGCCATTTCAGTGGACCAGGCCCAAAAAGGAAAGAGCCTGCCGCCATTTTGAGAGTCCTGTGGCAGCCGCCTATCGCTGCACCGCAAGAGTGGGCGCAACTCAGCTGAATGGCGGATTTTGGCACAGTGTACGAAAAGCGGGCGGAATGGCAACTGAAACGGTAAAGGGGCGCCCCACTACATCAGACGAGCCTCCACCTGGGGAGGCCCGTTCACGCCGCCTCACCCCCCCCCCCGGGGCGCCCCATGCCATTATTCGGAGCAGCATTGTAGGATACCAAAACCAGTGCGGCAACTTACTGGACATCACCTGGGTGCCATCCACATCTCAGCGCGTTCTGCTGCCTTGGGACTATTCGCACAACAGACCGCTACTGACGAGGCCTCCCCCCGCACCCCCCGGGACGCCCCACGGAATGGCAACTGAAACGGTAAAGGGGCGCCCCACTACAGCAGACGAGCCTCCACCTGGGGAGGCCCGTTCACGCCGCCTCACCCCCCCCCCCGGGGCGCCCCACGCCGTTATTCGGAGCAGCATTGTGGGATACCAAAACCAGTGCGGCAACTTACTTGACATCACCTGGGTGCCATCCACATCTCAGCGCGTTCTGCTGCCTTGGGACTATTCGCACAACAGACCGCTACTGACGAGCCACCCCCCGGGACGCCCCACGCCGTTATTCGGAGCAGCATTGTAGGATACCCAAAACCAGTGCGGCACCCACGCAACATCACCTGGGTGCCGTCCAGAACTCAGGACGTTGTGCTGCCTTGGGACTATTCGCACAACCGACCGCTACTGACCATTGTTCCTTCTTTTTTCCTAAAAATGTTTAAATGTTTTTACTGTTTTTGTTGCGTTGTTTATATTTATAAGTTATTAAAGTTTTATAATCCTACTACTTTGTTGGAGTGCTATATATTTTTAATGTAACACATAATTGTAAAAACTTTGATGTACAAAGAGGCATCCCTGGAATCTTCCGCTTCAGGCTCGGTCCCCTCCCCAATCACAATACAGGATGGTTTTCAGATAGTAGGAACGCGTGTGGTGTGACGGATCTCATCGGGTGGGGGCCTTGATCTACTGTAACTCCTTTGAAGAGGGGTGATTCTTTACAGCTGGGGCCATAAAGTACATCTGCAGGGCTACCTGATAGCCTGGGACCGGCCTGGACAATCGGACACAGAGGAAGAGGAGTGTCAGAGGGTGCGGTAGTGAATAGGGCGAAAGGGAGGTGTCGGGCGGGCACAGAGTGTGATTCTCAGGGAAGAGCAGCGCAGATGGGGGGAGGTTTATTGCCCATGCATAAGACAGAGAGCGGGGGTGACCAGTGCCTGGGGGAGATGCTTGCGAGGGTGGGGAGCCATGCTAAGGATCGACAGCGTGCAGAGAGTGGGTCTGGTCAAGGCATCTAAAATGGCTGCCGTGCACGACAAAAGTGTGGCATTTGAAAAAAGGCAAGATGGCGCAGACAATGTTTTTCAACACTTCCTGATTTCCTTCGAATCGAACGTTAACAGACGTTATCTCTCCCACACTACCGGTCCCCCTGGGCTTAAACGCCGAGATGGTAGGGACTGCATCCCGTGGAGATAGGCCGAGACGTCACTCGGCAGAAAAAAAAGTAAAAAAAAGTCTATAAACATACAATAAGTTAAAAGTCAATCATTCTTGTTTCCTTGTAGTACGCTCCCCAGTCCGCTTCCCGTTACGCTAACCAGGCGCACCCCACTAAAAAAAAAACCCGCGGAGCCCTTTTAAAGCCTCCACATCAAACCTATGGGGTCAGGGAGGATCTACTATGCCCCCTTATGGTCATTTGCCCCTTCGCTTTGGCCTCCTCTTGTCTCTCGATCCTACCGAGAGACAAGATGGCGGCCGCTCCGTACTGTTTGGAATGTTTACAGACGCCGGAGAACCAATCAGCTTCGCTTCGCAAAGCTCCGTAACGCGAAAAGTACGCGAAGCGGAGCGCTGCCCGGAGCGCTGTCACAGATATATATCTTTTTTTGAACGTTAATTTCTCAAAATCCACTGGAGCACATATATTGAGACCTAGCAAAGGCACATCGGGCTACCAGTCCCTACAATTTTGCCAAGTTTCGTGCAAATCCATTTAGCCGTTCGAGCTAAAAGTGAGTCCAACCGCCCTATGGAAATTAACATGGGAAAAATGCGTTTTGGGACCCCCCTTTTTTCTCGGCCCCCCCTTGACGAACCCCCCCCAAATTTTCAGGGGCTGCTCGGAAACAAAATGTTCCATTTTCCTGAAAATTTCAGCCAATTCCGTCCACAAACGCCAAAGTTATTAGACATAGAATTTTCAAAAATCCCATAGAGAAAAAATCCTAACTATATATACCTACTGGCGACCGCCAGTAGGTAATATATATATATATATATATATATATATATATGGGTGCTGAGCCCAATTCACGGTAACATCATGTTGTTTTATTATTAAATGCATTCCAGCATGACCTATAGTTCTTGCTTCCTGACGTGTTTCCGTGAAATGCCTTAATCATAGGTTCAGAGGTAACAAGGTGCAGGTGCTTTTCAATCATGCCATCACGTGGCCATGAGACACTTTACTACGATTCCCAAAATGCATTTGATATTTCTTACTGTGCCGTGGTGCTGATTTTCAATGTTACTTAATAGTTTACGTAAAGCACAGTCCAAAGCTGTTGTAAACGTATCTAGGACCCTATTTAAATATTCCCGATTCATGCCCTTATGTGGTTATAACAGAACATATCCTTATAAAGGCATAAGAATCATATCCATATTTAGTCATAGCCAATGCAGTCCAAATACGGCAAGGCTACTCCCATAGACTCCTAGAAAGTATAACAAGTTCTTTAAACAAACCAAGCCTCCAGCAGCCTGGGAAATTCCCCTGCTTTTGTTTTGATTTGAACAAGAACTCCTGGAATCCAGAAAGAACTGTAAGTTCTTAGTGACGTCTTATGTCCAACCTTACGTCAAACTCAGCACCTTCTAGGTATAAATATACCAACGTTGCCTTAAGCAAATACACGGTGGTTTGGAGCAGAGCGGTTATCTACTTGCCTGAAGCCCAGCTGATGCGAGAGCCAAAGGAAGCCGACCCTCTCATTGACGCACTGAGAGAGACGCTGTCTTTTCTCCTGCCGAAAAATCCAGCTCCAGTGTTTCTAGTTACCCTTGCGGGTTGCTAGGAAATCGAGTCCTGAGAAAGAGAATCAAGACCTTCTTCATTCTATAACCAAGATACGGAGCTGATGAAATCCTTAGAGAATTCTTGATTCAGATTCTTGGCAAAAACTAACTTAACTTAAACTGCAGCTCACTTACTCCTTCCCACGTACTAGGCTTAGGTTAGGTACACCGGGGTAGGCGTATCTTAGAAGCACCAGTTGAGTACGTTTAGTCAATGATTTTATGTATGTATATATTTTATCCATTTTAAGTATCATATGGCTCAGAAACCATATAAATGCATTTACAGTATTATTTCATAATACTCCTTTTACTGTACGCAATTTACTTTATAACAAGTATTGCAATTGTGGCAATTCACTTGTCTTGCACGAGAAAGAGGACTGCTCAATAAATAACAACTTTTATTGAAAACACCCGTCTCTCTATTTCTCTGCACTCTGGTGAAACTAAGCATGCACGATTGACTGAGTAAAATAGCTGTCTATTGTTTTCACACAACTCTGGAGATATACTCTTTATTCTGGAGGGAGCAAAGTTGTCATGTTAATGCGGTTGTCAGAAGCTAATCCCTTCTTGTCTATTCAGGGAAGTTAACTCATCCCTGTTTACTCGAGAAAGTTTCTAGTGACTTCTGAGCTAGCTGGCATTCATAATTAAGTCTAACATATTCAATAGAGACCGAGTCGACCTCAGTCCTACATCTAAACTATTGTTTATGTTATTCTAATGCACAGAGCCTACTGGGAATATAGGAACTACAGTACATGGCGCCCAACGTTTGGTATGGCGATAATCTAACGCAAGATACTAGAGTAACTCAGTCGTGCTTTTCACACAGACCCTTTTTCCCGTAAAAACTCCAATAGACGTCTGGAGTGGGTGAAAGGTTAATATCCGCCAGAACTTAGTAGGATGAGAATCCTATGTATTAGTTTTTGGTTTAGTCAATTTTGAAAGATACAGTGTTCCAAAATATTGTGCACCTAATCTTTGTTTCCTTGAAACTTGCTATGCAAACAAAACTTTCTGTCAGAAAAATGGGGGAAGGTGAGGATGAAAGAGAGAGAGCTAGAATAGCAGCTCAACTTTTAGAGGATGACACAAGTCTCCAAAATGATGACCCGAATGTTATAATCATTCCGGTAAACGTAAGAAGAACTATAACTCTTAAACTAATAGAAAATGGACTATCACCAAGAGGTGGAACAGTGATATTTGTGGTAGAGGCCCATGAATATCGGCAGACAGAGGTATTCTATTCATGGATACATTTTCCAGCAGCACACACTGTGACACAAGATTTCCACTATTACAAAATAGAGGAATCTCCAGATGAATACGCTCCTTTCCAGGACGTTGACATTCCACTAACATAACAAGAGCACCTGCTCTGGTTTAATGGCGCCCTAAAACATCAAAATCACATCACCAGGAGCCACATGGCCGGTTCTAGCCAGCTATACACCACATACCGACATTGAAAAAATGTCCAACGAAGAACTTTTTGTTAGGCTAAAAGAATTAACAAAAGCATATAGAGAATTAGTTCAATTAACACTTGACGGTATTACCTGCCGCCAGAAATTGAAAGAAACAGATATAGCAGAACAACCTTTTGAACTTGCCAGAATATTTGAAAAATCCTACGAAGAATTAGGTAGAGATTTTTTGGGTGGGAAACCACTAAAACCACAACTAACTGAAAATCCTGAAAAAACATTTATCAAGAATAATCTCATTACTTCAAAAAAGAAGTGGGAGGGTAACAAACAAACCACTCCCAGGGAAAAATAGTTCCAGTCCAGAGGAAAGTCACCCAATCGGAGAAATAGATATCCAGAACGGCTGGGGCAGGTCTCCACAACGGGAGCCCTCTGAAAAAAGATACAACCTTAGAGATAGGGATAAATTGAGAAACACTAACAGATATCAGGATAATCATACTTGTCCGTCTCGATCTTTTCAGACTTCCTCACAGAAATAGGAAAGAAGAGGACGGTCAGAACACAAGGAAGAGCACGTCAAGTCCAAAGACAAGGAACCTGCTCATCAAATAAAAAATTAACATTTCCAAAAAAGAAGGTAGCCAGTATTAAAATAAAACATGCCGAGGATTTTGAGGACACAACTGAAAAATGGAGAGTGGGCCCAGACAATGCTAGACAGCGCAGCAGAAGTGACCATAGCTCGCAAGATCCAGATGAATCTTCTGGAGACAGTGGACACGAATAAATACATTCAAGTGGAAACTGCAGACACCAGAGTTAGCATACCCCATAAATTATATGAAATAACATTATGTGTAGAGGGGAGCAAAACTAGGAAAATAAAGGGTCTCTTTTGGGATAACCTTTCGAAAGGCTCTGATATCCTAGCAGAAAAAGACTGGCCACCAGAGTTTGTCAGGGAGTGCCCACATGGCGAAGAAATGATTATGCCTGCCTTCTCAAATCAAATTCCAATTCATAAAAAATACACATTTGCAAGAAAATGGGCAGTTGCCTAGGCCCCTGCATTATATAAAAATCATGTAGGATGGGATGAGGATTCTCCTCACCATAAAATTCAGTTAAAAAATCAACCTACTGCACAAAGGCAGTATCCTGTTAAGCAAGAAGCTAAAAAACAAGACAGGGAGATCTTAGATCAACTTGAATATCAGGGGGTGATTGAAACATGCACCTCACAAATGAACAATCCTTTGTTTCCTGTCTCCAAGCCATACATATCGTCTAGTTTTGGACTACAGACACTTAAACTCATGCTGCAAAACTTTTGCAGTACAAAACTCACACAGTGCAGCACTAATGAATAACATTGTGCGCAAAAAATATAAAACGACATTAGATATCTCATAATGGCTTCTTTTGTCAAAACATTGCACCAGAAAGTAGGTAGTTGACCGCTTTCTCCTGTATGGGGGCACAAAAACAATTCTGTCGACTCCCACAGGGATTCAAGAATAGCCCAGGATTATTCTCAGCCAAGGTAACAGAGTTACTACAAATGTATGATGATGAGGCATTATCCTATGTCGATGACATCTATCTTACAGACGACGACCTGGAGACACACTTGAAAAGAGTGAACACCATCATACTTGGGTTCGCATCTGAAGGGTATAAATTCAACTTTAAAAAGTCACGAATTGCCCATCTAACTGTCCTGTTTTTAGGATATCAACTATCAAGTGAAAGCAAAAGCCTAGCAGACAATTTCTTAGAGAAATGTGCAGTACTCCAAGCTCCAAAAACGCTGAAGAACTTACAATCAATTCTAGGTTTCCTGAATTTCGGAAGAACATACATTCTAAATTATGCAGAGAGGGTTAAGCCTCTCTATGAATTAATAAAACCTGATTTCAAACTAATTAATTGGACTCAGAAACACACAGAAATTTTCCGAACATTACAAACAGACATGTTAACTAAAACAAAACTGCAAACACGCGCAAATGAACGCAACCTTGTAATCCGAGTCATCCCAGGAAGATGCAGATTCACATACCTGACCTCTAATGAGGGAGAAACGGTTCCAATAGCTTATAAATCACACTTGTACACACAAGCTGAAATTAAATTCAGTTCTACTGAAATAATTCTGACTGCGGTTCAAACTGCTGTAGCAAAAGAAAGAGCCCTCGCACAAGGTAAACGTATAATAATCGTTACACCGATACCTGCCCTAGAAGCGGTAACAAGAGCAAGCATTCCGAATGCTAAAGCTTTACATCCGAGATGGATACAATGGGTTAATTCTCTTGCTGCATCAGACGTAGTATACGAATTCGATCCTAACTTAAAAACACAGGAATTTCTCGAATATGAATATGAATGTCCTCTGCCAACCGAAATCCTGCCTCTCGAACATTACAACTGAATAATATATACAGACGGTTCAGCACAACCTGCAGTTGGGGGTAAACAAGCATACAGTGCTGCGTGCACGATTGTTAAAGGTCGTTGGCACGAAGGAAAATTCAGACCACTGGTCACTAAAACTCAATCTCTAGGAGATTGTACAGCTCAGCGAGCTGAACTACAGGCTTTTAAGATGGCGCTTGAAAATACCGATCGCGAATTCCCCACACTAATAGTGTGCGGTTCATATTATTGCGTCCAGACTTATAACGAATACTTGCAGAACTGGGTTCAAAACGGTTTCAAAGATGCAAAAGGTGGCACAATCAAGCATAAAATGCTTTGGGAACAAGTAGTTATTTTACAGAAAGAACTACAAAAGACTCACGTGATACATACACTGAGTCATCAACGTGATGGCGTTCACATTGCAGGGAATTCATTGGCTCATGAGGCCGCGAAAGCAGCTGTGCAAACGGCTTCCGTAGCTGCCGTCACCCGGTCAAAAACAAAAATAGATAGCGAGATAATGCTAGCTGTCAGTGCTTCAGTAAAAGACAGTGGTAAAACACTCCCAAAAGGCTTTCCAGTAAAGTACTCATACAAAACTGATGCGAATAATGTTCCTTTTGCTCAAATCCCTGGAGTAGGGGATAGAGTAATTCCAAACATGGAACACAGGTTAGGACTAATTTTAGCAGCACGTGAAGGGCTCGCTTCTGCACATGCTGGTGTTTCCGCCACAATATCATTATTAAAACAGAGATATTGGTGGCCACGCATGAGAAAACAAACTAGAAACTATGTTTTAGAATGTGAAATATGCCAAAAAATGAAAGTATCAACAGTAAAACGACCAGCACAGACGCCCCTTCTAATCTCAGATAAACCATTAGCATGTGTTTACCTGGACCACTGTGGTCCCTTACAAAGGGATGGCAACTATAAATATATCATGGTCGCAGTGGATTCCTGCACGAGATTCATTTGGATGTGGCCCCAGCGCTCGGCTGACGCCAGAACTGTTATAAAAGATTTGCGAGTCTTTATCGGCACATACGCAATTGGCATGCTACATTCTGACCAGGGTCCTGCGTTTAGCTCTCGAGCTTACAAGGAGGCCATGGCCAACATGGGCATTGCATTGCGGTACTCTAGTCCATTCCATCCTGAGGGAAATGCGGTAGTGGAGAGAAAAAAACGGGACATAAAGCAATCTATAACAGCGAGGGTATTAGGTTTGGGTGACGGGTGGGCCAAACATCTAACAAGTGTCCAACGTAGTATTAATAATCTGCCAAGAAATTCTCTAAGAGGTATCTCTTCATACGAACTTTTGTTCGGTACTAGAATGATAATCCAGGATTTAGATTGTCAGACTTCAGTGGTGAATGAAAAATCCTTTGATATCAAAGATCGTTTGGCTGTTTTACAGGACTTAAATGAAACAAGAAGAAGTCTAAGTAACACAAAGCTAAAGCCAACGACCACTGAAGAAAACACACCTGTCCAAGCAAGACCTGTCTGGATTCCAAAGATCGGGGATCTAGTCAGAGAGAAGATTGCGGTGAAGAAGGAATTTGGGCCTTATTACAGAAAAGCAGTACCTGTCTTAGCTATCAGCGGAACAAGATCAGTAGTACTACCGCCCCTTGCTGGTAAAAAGGAGAACAGAGTTGTATCAATCGACCTGGTAAAACCACAATCATGTAGCCAATAATAAGTAGTAGGCCCAGTGTAAGTAAGTAAACTTTATTGTTTTAGGTTAATTAAAACCAATACAAAACTACATTGAAACACATGTCCTCAGATAAAAGTTAAAAAGAAAAAGTTAAAAACAGTAAACTTTAGTTATAAAAGTTGTAATGATAAGAATCAATGTCATATGGGAGGTCAGCGTTGTTCATTGCATCTTGTCTTGACCATAGTTCCAAAGGTATGATCAGGGGCGAATTCATAGCTTGTTAGTTTCAGCTCCACTAGTTTCAGGAATTTCACCAACTTCCCATTTAGTTGTGGAAGACCTGGGTCAAAACAAGCAAGAACTGCTTGTCTGCATCTGCAAATTCTTTGATCATTAAAACCGTTTTTTAGCAGGGCTGCTCTTTCCTCTTTCAGCCCCAAGCAGGTGCATACCAGATGTTCAAAGTTTTCGTTACCTGCACCGCACAGCCTATATTTTGACCCACAGCTCCTTCTCAGCCATGGTTGTAGATGTGGTATGGCTGGTAGGATTCCAAGCCTATGTTTTAAAAAAGCTTCTTTAGTTTTCCTGCCGTACCCCAGACCGAAGTAAGCTTGTAGCCCCGGTGATTTATATGTGCACAGTGTCATCTAGGCGTGACGCCTGTGGGAAAAGGTGGCTTTATCTTCCACATGCAAATGTCTTTTTATGCTCTTGTTTACTACACGCGTGAATTGCGCGTGCAGTAGTGGGGTTTCCCATAATTCTTTCAGATCTGTGACAGCCAGGGACTCCTCTAAATATGCTTTCGCCGACGATTTGTAAAAGCTGCTCAAGTCTTGCCAGAGCTGGTGGTTCAATGTGTAGTAGGCCCAGTGGACTCCCAAGAAGTAGCAGAAGACCAAACCTTGCTACAATTCAAGAGTTTCAAACTGAGAGACTAATCACATTTGATAAACCTGCAGTGAATAAAACAGGACTATGCAACAAAGTCATGGAACTTGTGCCTCTTGAAACCCAAATTGCAACAGTTCGTCAAGAAACACCAGTCTACAATGATGTAGCCTCTGAACATACATATCCAAAGATTAATGAAAATCCGGAAGCAATTCCAACAATTGACAGAACTGCATCTGGCTACTTCATCAATTTCGATGACTTTTCGGATGATCCAAGTGAACATGAAGAAACGCCAGCAACAAAAACTTTGAAAGAAAAATTGCCTGAACTATTTCATCAGCTCTGATTTCACCATGGATTGAATTATGGATTGTGTTAGGTGTACTTTTCCTTCTACTATGGCTCGTCATGATTTTATGTTTGGGTAGATTTATTGATGGAAAATATAGTACAATGGACACAGCAAGCCAGAACATCAACTTGGCCCTAAAACCTCACAGATCTTCTCACATTGAAAAAAGAGAACTGCCATCAGTGAACATCACAGCCATTCCTATACCTGGGGGTGTAGCATGGGACAAAACGGATTACGAAATCTATGGCCGGGTTGAACTCTTTAAATTATCCACATCAGTTCAAGGTTTCCTTAAGTGACTTTGTGACACCAAGTACTTTCTCTGATGATGTCAGATTTAGAAATGTCAGAAATGTCAGCAAAATTCACAGAACATGACTATTTGCAGGGTTCATCTAACTATGAAGAAATGTATTGTTTTAACCACTATGGTCATCACTATTTGCATAAATCTGCGAATCCTAGAAATGTTTTTAGTTATAACCAATGGGAACATTGTCCCACACCGCCAAAAGGCAGTTCAAAAACATTTTATGAGAAATTCCCATACTTCTCAAGGTTTAATAACACTGATCGCGAAACATTTTATTTTAGAATATTAAATAAAACAGGAATGAAAAACATGTTGACAAATACTAAATTGATTTATTCTGAATAATTTTATGAAAAAATGTCACATTTGGTTTTGAATTTTGGAGAAATAATATTGAGACAAAAACTATCTGGGGTACAAAAGACTGGCAGGTACAAGGTATATGAATCATTATTTAGAGCCTGCATGATCCCAGAACAGATAATATTCCTGACTGACACCATTCAACAAACAACCTGTCTTGGCCTCGCCAAAATAAAAGACTTAAACAAACCGTCTATTCCAAAACCAATGCCCGATAGTAATAGCACTACAGATGTGAAAATAGAAGTATCCCATATTTTACACCAGAACAGAACAAATCCTGATTGGAGAAAATGGTTGATGTGGCCCACAGACACTAATAACTGTCATGAAAGATTCCTGAATAAAAAACAGGGGTTCAAACAGAACAGGCCAGACCCAAGATATCCCCAGAGACAACATCCAGGGATAGTTACAACAATCAGTGTAGGAAAGCTATGCCTCGAATGGCTACAGAGATCCACACTGCAGGAAATTAAGCAACACTTAAATTTACTTAAAGAAGGTGCTGACTTGCGAGATTTCATATTGGGACCTCGCAAACAGCATAAACATAAACTCCTTGGAGTCTTAGGGGGAACAAAGAGCACAGGCCGCCCCCCACTCAAAAAGTGCCAAACAAATTAGGGCCAGTCCCTCAAGACACTCTTATTTTCCGTTTAAATGCAGGATCTATGTAGGTGTGTGCATAAACTTGTCACTCCCCCTTCCCTGTTATATCAGGGTTCTTTAAGTTCCTGCGCAAGTGTCACTCGTTATCAAAGTACACACAAGGTAGTGTTAAAATTGCCAAACAACCATCACCCATACCACAGATAAAATGTGGAGGGAGAGAGTGAGCACCTCAAGGTAGAACCGCCATTGGGGTTATCTGGCTAGCAATTACCAGTGTACCCACTTATCATCATCGGTTGCTCACTCTCGTGAAAGTGGAAAGAAAAAGACAAAAACAAAGAAGAAAAGGACAAACAACATGTAGTATTCCTTTTACTTCACACCAGACAAACGAAGTACTGAGTGTCCGTGCCACAGCGAATAGCAAACACAAATCGCTGTTGAGTGTACACATTCACCATTAACCCCTGTGAGAAAAAGAAAAAGTGAATCTCACGCTTTAAAATAGTAGAACTCACTGGCCACTCCTGCTTTTATTCTGGGCTGTGAGCGCTCCAAACTAAAAAGCTCACGTTGAACCAAGTTTCATGTGAGTCTAGATTGCCAACATGTTTCGTTGCTGTGTTTTAAGCAACTTCGTCAGGGCAGTTAGGGGTTTACCGCTTTTAGATTCTACTCATATCTGGTTATGACCTGAGGTTTGCATCTCTACTGCATACCTGCATACCTCTCTCAAGCGGATATCCGTGTCATCAAGATCACGTATCCTCGTGGGAAACCTGCCACAGTCTAGGTTTCCCTGCCAGTAACGCCACGCTCCGTAACTCAGCCACTACTCCAAACAGCATCAAAAATGTTTCATATACACCGGTATATATGCAGCTTACAATGAGGCTTGAAAAGTAATGCAAATTGAAATTGCTGAAAAAATACGAGAAATTGATCGTATTTATTTGGAAAAATCACTGTCTGTAGTGGACAATGGGTTAACGACTCTGTCCTCCAGAATTTATTCACTGGACCGCTTTGTATCATCTGCTATTGATATAATAAAGCAGGACTTGCTAATGTTACAACATGGCCAGTCCCAATTACGTTCTATTGTACAGCTCGGCTGGACGTTACAAAATCTGCGTTCAGGTGACGTGCCATGGCGTCTAATCAACGAAACGTCATTATTTTCTATCATTAACCTTACTGATAAACAAATCAGTTTGGCACTAAAAGGAGCAGACTATACGATTCTGAGCATTGAAAAACTTGAGAGATTACCATTGACAATGTCAGAGAGACCTGTCATTGAATGGATAATACATGGTACAATTACAATTCCGATAGCAACTTTTCAGTTTCAATATTGGCTATATTGCCAAAAGTATATACCAGCAGGCCTGGACGAAAGGTTGGGTAAAGGATACATCAAGTCAACCTGGAAATTACCTTATACACATAAATGTTACAGTGAAGGGAAAAAAGAGGTATTTCTTAGTGGTAATAACTGTAAACATGCACTAAGCGGTACACTTCTGTGTCAAGGTATTAACTTGCATGGAGCCTGCGAAGGTTCATCAAATAAGCTTTCATGTCACCTGCATGGCACTCCTGCAACACAGATAGAGCCTTTTTTCAGACAGCTTTCCAATGGCAGCTACATTGTAATAAATGACCGCAGCTGTTGTGGCATGGTGCCAGGATTAGCCTATCTCGTGAGCATTACTTCCAGGGTCATTTGCTGTATGCAAGTATTGTATCCAAACAACAAACCAGACAAGGAGGCAGCAATATGGCCTTCTCTGAATATCTCTTCTATTCGAATTGATACTTTAAGCAGAATGAAGTCTATTCTTTTACAGACAACTGTGCCTTTAACCTCGTCCAAAGAAACGTATGATCTGCAAGTTGCAAGGACAGCAGCAGAGATACATACCCTATTATCAACAAATTGCCCCATGCATTTTGTAGAAATGTTAGGTCAAATTTTAAACATGTCTGATACCAGTGGCATCGCACATGTATTTAAGACCATTTTTTCGGGACTGTTAGCACCCTTTGAAACAGTTCTGGGCATCTTCCCGAATTTTTTGCATTCTGTATTTGGCGGACTGCCTCTTCTTTTGGGACTCGTAGCAGGAATTTTATTTTTATTCCTTCTGCTTCGATATGGCAAGTCAAGCCACAGACAAAACTCAGGCTACAATGGAAGAAACGATCGTGGCTATATGATACCGAGAACGGTTCACTAAAGTCCTTGGCTTTGCCCGGCTAAGAGATCTAAGCACTACCTGGTTTCTTTCATTCAGACCAATCTGGCAAGATTGCATCTTACCTGTGCTTCGATGTCTGCTATGCGGAGAAGAATGCATGTTGGACGTCTGTCTTACACTACCATCAGCAGTACCTACGGATATCGATACTTTGCTTGGTTCGGTAACGGCTCATGCAAAGTGTTGTCCCCAGCGGCTACCTATTCTGATGACGGCATTCATTGAGACTTCACCATTACGATTAGGTGGTGGTGAAGTAAGAGATGAAAGCAGCACCACACAGGTACAACCTTCTGTGAGCATTGCTGATCCAGACATCGATGATAGCAATGATTTTCACATATGCACAATTTCAGCTTTTTCGAACTTGGTCGAACTTTCACCTACTGTTGTAGACCAATTCTTCGCAAGCCTGTCTGATTTGATGTTCTCCCCTAACAACGAGAATAACTTTTAAAAACAATGAGCACACAGCGTTCCCTGAACTCAGAATTCGGCCTTCAATTTTTATAAACAAGAATACTGAAAACAATTGGAACTATTTTTCCCCTGAAAGCGAAATTATTTTTCCATTTCCAAAATATTTACCTTTTTTCTGGCACACGGTACTCTGCTTAAAGTAGAACTATTCTTAGAGAACAGAATTTCTATTTTGAAACTCTAGAGACAATATTTTGATTCAGCCTCTAGTACATCTACAGTATTGTATAAATATGTGATGAAATGGTCTCGACCTTCTTTTCTGTATTAAGAGCCATTTCATAAATGTAATTTTCGCAATTCATTCAGCCAATCTTTATGTATGCATTATCTGAATGATACCACTGCTTGAAAACCGTACAGTACAAATACTCATTTTCGTGTATATACCATATACTATTTCAAATGCAATTTATGTATTTTGGGGTGGGTGGGAAAACACATGCATCGTTATATGTTTAGTATTGCTGAGTATTGTAGTAATGATTGACATAATACGTGGAGTGGGTGTTGTAAACGTATCTAGGACCCTATTTAAATATTCCCGATTCATGCCCTTATGTGGTTATAACAGAACATATCCTTATAAAGGCATAAGAATCATATCCATATTTAGTCATAGCCAATGCAGTCCAAATGCGGCAAGGCTACTCCCATAGACTCCTAGAAAGTACAACGCGTTCTTTAAAGAAACCAAGCCTCCAGCAGCCCGGGAAATCCCCCTGCTTTTGTTTTGATTTGAACAAGAACTCCTGGAGTCCAGAAAGAACTGTAAGTTCTTAGTGACGTCTTATGTCCAACCTTACGTCAAACTCGGCACCTTCCAGGTATAAATATACCAACGTTGCCTTAAGCAAACACACGGTGGTTTGAAGCAGAGCAGCTATCTACTTGCCCGAAGCCCAGCTGATGCGAGAGCCGAAGGAAGCCGACCCTCCCATTGACGCACTGAGAGAGACGCTGTCTTTTCTCCTGCCGAGAAATCCAGCTCCAGTGTTTCCAGTTACCCTTGCGGGTTGCTGGGAAATCGAGTCCTGAGAAAGAGATACAAGACCTACTTCATTCTATAACCAAGGTGAGGAGCTGATTAAATCCTTAGAGAATTCTTGATTCAGATTCTTTGCAAAAGCTAACTTAACTTAAACTGCAGCTCACTTACTCCTTCCCACGTACTAGGCTTAGGTTAGGTACACCGGGGTAGGCGTATCTTAGAAGCACCAGTTGAGTACGTTTAGTCAATGATTTTATGTATGTATATATTTCATCCATTTTAAGTATCATATGGCTCAGAAACCATATAAATGCTTTTACAGTATTATTTCATAATACTCCTTTTACTGTACGCACTTTACTTTATAACAAGTATTGCAATTGTGGCAAGTCACTTCTCTTGCACGAGAAAGAGGACTGCTCAATAAATAACAACTTTTATTGAAAAGCCCGTCTCTCTATTTCTCTGCACTCTGGTGAAACTAAGCATGCACGATTGACTGAGTGAAATAGCTGTCTATTGTTTTCACAAGACTCTGGAGATACACTCCTTATTCTGGAGGGAGCAAAGTTGTCATGTTAATGCGGTTGTCAGAAGCTAATCCCTTCTTGTCTATTCAGGGAAGTTAACTCATCCCTGTTTACTCGAGAAAGTTTCTAGTGACCTCTGAGCTAGCTGGCATTCATAATTAAGTCTAACATATTCAATAGAGACCTAGTCGACCTCAGTCCTATGTCTAAACTATCGTTTATGTTATTCCAATGCGCAGAGCCTATTGTGAATATAGGAACTACACTACAAAGCCAGTTATTTCCACTTCAGTGCATTGTCAATAAAGTGCCACGTGAAAAAGCAATTCTTTAAATTGCATTTTCAACCAACCATCGGACTTGCTGTGTATTTGTAAGTAGTTTCTCCAAATGTGAGGTGTCCCGGAATTGACAGGAAAAGTTAATTGCCTCTTACATCTCCCTTTCTCGCCCCCGAACACACCAGGTTAATACTTAATATAAAGCTGAATCGTTTTTCTTGTGTGTAGTGGCAAGCAGGTCTTGCCCCCCTCATCCAACCGTCTTCCGGATTAAAAGTGATCTGGTGGGCTGGTGGTGTGGCAGTCTGTTATGATCCAGTAATCCAGGAGGCAGGAACTTGGGTTAGAAGTAGTTTATTTGAATACAACTACACAGCTCATCATCTGCCAGCATCTTCTAGTTTAACAGTCTTCTCCGTCTTAAAACATAACATTCCACCATACACTGGATTTACATGACATCATAAACTAGATGCTGAACATGACTAGCATCTTAAAGGAACACAGTACATTTTAATAGGATGTAGAATACAACATACCTCCCTTTCTTCCAAAGGAAGGAAAATTACAAATTAAATAAAAATTTAAAGGAAACTTAGCAATAAAACATGAGGTTATTATTCGCGAAACCTACTAGGTAAGTTGATAGATCTAGAACTTTTTCTACTGGGTAAATTCGTACCTTTGGTAAGTATGTCACCTTGTTGAGGAGCAACAGTGACTTCTTTAGTTTTAGCTTTCACCACCTTCGAGACATTCCACCAACATCCTCCTTCAAATTGAACAGCATTACCACTTATTCTCACTATTTTGATAGGTTCACTGTATTTGCTTCTCCCTTTCTTTACGTGTGTAGAGTTCTTTATTCTTATAAAATCCCCCACACATAAAGTGACCATTTTTGTTTTCTTCTTTTGATCAAACCAACTTTTCTCTTTATCTTGAGCCACTATAGAATTTGACTTGACTGTTTCTAAGATAGATTTAAGATCAACAACAGAGGAAGACCATTTTGACATCCAGCTGGGCCTAAAGCTGGTATTAGCTTTCCTTCCCCTTAAAACTTCAAAAGGAGAAATCTTTGTGGAAGAGTGAGGTGTTGTTCTGTAAGACCAAATCATACTTTCTAATGAAATAAGGACATCATGCCTTGTCTTCACAGCCCACTTGACACAGTCCCCTACAACACGATTCATCCTCTCAACAAGGCCATTCGTTTGTGGATAGTAAAGTGAACTCTTGAAGTGTTTAATTCCACATGATTTGAGAAACGACTGAAACTCCAAACTAACAAACTGAGTCCCATTGTCGGAGATAATCGATTCAGGAAAACCTTCTCTCATGAACACCTCCTTGAGGAACTTAATCACAGTGGAAGTACTAACTTCTTTTACTACTTTAATTTCGGGCCACTTCGACGTATAATCCATTAAAACTATAATGAACCTCAAACCTAATGGCAAAATATCAAAAGGACCCATAATGTCAATGCCTACTTTGACCCAAGGACTGTTGGGACACTCAATTGGAGACAGAGGTGGAACTGTTATTTTGAGTGATTTTTCAGATACAGAGCATACTGGACAATTTTCAACATAAGTGCGAATCTCATTGTCCATGCTCGGCCACCAAAAATCTTGTCGTACTCGACGTATTGTAAGAGACATTCCTAAATGTCCTTCATGGGACTCTTTCATGATGGTAGGTCTGAGATCATGAGGTGGTATTAATTTGTCACACCTCACTAAAAGACCATCTTCAATAGAAATTTCAGACTCAACTTTCCAATATGGCTGTAATTTAGAAGTTAAAGATTTTTCTTTGGGCCACCCATTTCTGACATAATCAAATACTTCCTGCAACACTTTGTCCTTTGTCATCAATTCTTTCCAATTCTCTTCAGACCCCACAGCTAAAACAGGTACATCTATTGAAGCTACAAAACAATCCTCCTTGTCTTCATCATTCAAATCATGAAAATTCGTACCTTCTCTCACACCATCACTCTGAGGAAAACGTGACAAATAGTCTGCTCGTGTGTTTTTCCCACCAGATATGTGTGTGATGTCGAATTGATATTGGAGTAAGTTGGTCACCATTCTCGTGATTCTGGGCGTGCAACACTTGCTTGGACCAGCTGATAAAATGGTTACTAATGGCTTGTGGTCAGTAATCAAATTAAAACGCCTACCCCATATATACGGCCTATACTTGTCAATAGCCCACACACACGCCAGCAACTCTTTTTCAATGACGGAATATTGAATTTCAGCACTTCTAAGTACTCTGGAAGCGAAAGCAACCGTAAATTCTCTCTCACCAGAACGTTGAGTTAGAATGGCACCTAAACCCACTTTGCTTGCATCTACTGTTATATAACAAGGTAAATCTGGATGGAATGGGGTAAGTGCATCACCTTTTCTTAGAATGTCCTTAACTTTAGAAAAGGCATCATCACAGTCACTGGTCCATGAGAACTTCGTGGAGAGCTTGAGTAGATTACTGATGGGTCTAACAATAGACGCATACCCTGGTACAAATCTCGAATAATATTCTAAAAGTCCCAACAAAGATTTAACTCCTGACCTGTCCTTTGGTATTGGTGCCTTCATAATGGCATCAATCAACCCCTCCCTAGGCTTGATCCCCTCAGAAGACAATAAATGTCCAAGGTACTCAACTTCACTGCAACTGAATTTGCATTTCTCAGTTTTTAAGACTACACCACTTTTCTTAAAAATGCCTAAAACTTTCCTGATTATGTTATCATGTGTCATATTATCTTTAGCATGGATTAGAACATCGTCTTGAAAAACAAGAACCCCTTCAACATCTCTCAACAAGTTTTGCATCACACGTTGGAAAACAGAGGCTGCGGAGGCTAATCCAAATGGCATCCTCTTGTAACGAAACGTACCTAGTGGTGAAACAAAGGCAGTAAGAGATCGTGAGTCAGGGTGAAGTTCGATCTGATGATACGCGCTGGCTAAATCCAGCTTTGAAAAAACTTTAGCTCCTTTGATATTAGTAAATAGATCAGTAATCTTGGGTAGGGGATGGGAGTCAACCCAAATCTCTCTGTTTAAGGACCTGAGATCTACACAAACTCTGAGTTTTCCATCCCTCTTTCGTGCGACCACAAGAGGAGATAACCATAGTGAAGATTCTGTGGGTTCAATAATTTCTTTTTCACAAAGCATGGTTATTTCCTTATCAAGGTCTTCCCTAACGCTAAAAGGGACACTCCTGAGCTTGTGTTTTATGGGAGTGGCACCATGTTTTACAATTATTTTGTGTTTGAAACCTGTGATTTTGCCAAGTTGGTTTCCAAACACCGAAGGGAATTCATTAACCGACTTAGTGTTTTCTTCTTCACAGGATACAAGTAAGACTTGTTCTCTCATTCCTGGTCTTAGTTGCATACCAAAAAGCCCTTGATGAAACCACCCTAGGATATTTAACCCATCAACAGCCACATACACTTTTCCTCTGATTCTTCTACCCTTGAATTCTAGGTAATCTTCGAAGAATCCAGAGAGAGCTATTTTGCGTTTTTGAAATGAAATGGGTTTTCTATCAGGGGGAAATAAAGTTCTTTCACCCCATGTTTGGCGGAATAACTCATTGGTAATTAGAGTAATTCTGGCACCCGAATCTACTAACAGATTGCCTAAAACTTTCCTGAAGATGCTGGCAGATGATGAGCTGTGTAGTTGTATTCAAATAAACTACTTCCAACCCAAAATTATGTTATGATCCAGTAATCCAGGAGGCAGGAACTTGGGTTAGAAGTAGTTTATTTGAATACAACTACACAGCTCATCATCTGCCAGCATCTTCTAGTTTAACAGTCTTCTCCGTCTTAAAACATAACATTCCACCATACACTGGATTTACATGACATCATAAACTAGATGCTGAACATGACTAGCATCTTAAAGGAACACAGTACATTTTAATAGGATGTAGAATACAACATAGTCCTGCAGAGGTGCCTTTGAAAAAGGCACTACAATGATAATGCGCACAAGATTCCTGCATGCCATGCCATGCAGGAACTGGTGTTCATAACCACAAGGGGGTACATGTTGTGCCCCGCTGTTTGCAACCACATTGCATGAGGCAACAGGGGGCCCTGGAGGGTACCCTTTGTTTCCTCTCTGCCACAGTTTTCATGGTGTCTTGGCAAAGAGGAACCTCGCAATATGCTTGGTGGGACCACAGTAGTCTCACAAAGCATATTTTGTGCCTCAGGACCGCTGCATCACCTCCAGGGAATGGCAGTTCCGTGTTGGTGGTTTCATGGTGTCTGACCACACAAATCATAATGGGGCGGTCGGACCGCCAACGCCGTGGTGAATGGACTGCCACCACCATGTTACCATGAGTCTAGCGGTCCTCTGACCCCCAAACTTGTAATTGGGCCCTTAATGTTCTGTCTATCGGATAAAAAGCTGCAACCTCCTATTCCCCCACAGATGTTTTTGTAGTAGCCCCTAGAAATTGACTGAGTAGACAGCCACGAACCAAAATCAAAGGTTCAGATGCAATTAAACTTGCAACTGGACATCTGCTTTTAGAATTTAATGATGGCCTGGCTACAACAGGCCACATGTTAGGTGAGCTCCTAGTCTACTAAATGACCATTCTCCTACAAGCACCTCCCTTTAGTGAAACTGGGCCAGCTTGCTTAACTTCTGTGCTATCAATTACTTGTGTTTCCAGCCCAAAATATATTTCCTAATCTGTGCTTTTTCTGCATTGAGGGCCTCATTTACAATGAGTTGGCATAGGGCAGCATTGTTAGTCTTTTTCCTGCACTGCCAATTCAACAAGGAAGTAATGTAATGTATTTACAAGATACTGTGCATTCCTGTTCTTACTGCCTGGCCAGGAATCCAATTTGGTGCCCAGTGCCAATGCAGACACCCTTGCATCCTTGCACCACGGTGCAAGGGTGTCTGTGATGTTGGCAGAATTCATTTTGTGCAGGAAAGGATACCTTCCTTCACAAAAACAATCCATGGAGGCGTTTCTTCTTTCCATGTGTGTTGCAGAATGCAGCTCACCTAGAAGGAGGAAATAACAACGAGAAATAAATATATTTTCCCTTGTTACACCACCCTGGAGGGGTGTCCAGTTGTAATGCTTTCCCAGGTTTACAGATACTTGTAAACCTGGTAATGTGTCAAAACCCATGAGCGTTGTGTGGGAAAACCCACTGCAACACTCATGGAATGCTCACCTTTAAAGTGTAAGGCACTGCAGCGACTTGCACCTTACACCATTTCTATGAGGCCTGGAAAAGCCAAGTAAAATCGCTTTGCATGGCCTCATAAATATGGATTTGCACTCTGCGCCACAGGAGCGTCTTCAAAAGTTGCACACCGGCAGTGCAAGGGGCCTGTAAATAAGCCCCAAGTGTCCTTGGGATTTGAAGGTTATTCAAGCAATAGACCTTTATGAGCAAACTTACAAAGTAGAAAAGTCAATTGATAAACTGCATTTAATGCAAACTTTTGTGTACCACTTAATCAGAGAGCTGCAGGGCTTTGACAACTTCATCACTTTCATTAAGGCCCTCATTATGATGTTGGCCAACTGCAGAAGAAACAGGTAGTTTTCGACCGTCTACAGAGTGGTCATATTACAATATCGCGGGTGGGATTGTCAACTACATGTCGGGTGGTGTCAATCCTGCTGGGATGGCAGTCGGATGCTCGTCTGACCTACATCGTAATGATGCCCTAAGTCCTTCATGCACACAGGACAGATGAGTAGGAAAATATTGTGTTAAAGTTATATTTTCTAAATTCGAATGAAAATGTGTTTTTTGATTCTTTACAAATGATTTAGACATGTTATTGTTCATACTCTGTGTAACTAATCAATTTTTCCTTACACAAGTATTTTAAAAAAAAATTCTAACTGCTCCCTTAATCTTAAACCATGGAAATTAGACCAATGGCCACCGTGATCATAAACTTTAAAAAAAAATCGCTAAAATTCAGGTAAATCAAAGTGATGTTTCAAGACTGCCAGCAGCAAAACTCTAGCTAAATTTAGCCAAGAGAATTTCAAGTTCAGTTTAATAACCTCTAATCATGGCAACTTGAAGATTTCTCCACAGCACTGAAACAAGCATCTGTTTTCAGACAAACAAATCAGGCATTTAACAGTCTCTGTCTTATTTAGTGCACTCATTTACACCTCCAAACTTTCCTTTGGAAACATGTTATTCAAGTTGCCAACTAGAAAGTTTTAAGAAAATGCCAAACCCTGATGACATGTGGGTCATATTGGAGTAATGCTTACTGTGCTAATGAATTGTATAATTTCTTATCTATTTATTTTGTATTCGCTCTCTCTTATTATTATTGCATTTGTCCATATTGGGGGGGATTATCACGATGTACCACAATGTATCCAAATGCAAAATAATTGTAGCAAAATATTGCTTTATCAGACGTCAAATACCAAATAGAAGGTTTCGTTACTAGTGTCATGTAGTCCTATATGATAATTATTGCACACAATTTAATCTAACACTGAGATATTAGGATTTAATATGTGCGGTAATTTTTGCCTATTGCCCACAATAGTGGGCACAACATGCATATGTTGATGCCTACTACATCAAAATTTGGATGTCCTCGTATTATCCATGCATATTTCCTTCAATATATTTTTTTACGGTGTGACCTGCTGAAATTTATCCCAGAGATGAGAAGTTAATCACATCCAGACCCACCCAAAGGCTGCAGTAAGATTTAAGATGTCATGCAAAGGGCGATCTCCGATGCCTTGCACATTACTGTAATCAAATGTAACACAATCCTGCAGCTTGTGTGTGTTGTGCCACATTTCATAGTGGTAGGCGGAGCATGGGCATTCCTGTACATCCTCTCATGGATCTGGACACAATCCCAGATGTACTGAAGGCAGTACACCTGGGATTGCATCAAAAACCTGTGGCTACCACAGAGGCGTAACAAGGAGAAATATCTTTATTTCTCCTTGTTACTTCCTCTTCCTTTGGGTGATGCATCATGCATCACCTATAGAATGAGGAAATTGCCTCTATGGATTGTTTATGTGCAGGAAGAGAACCCTTCCAGGCAAAAGTACTCATGCCCGTAACACAGACACCCTTACACCATAGTGCAAGGGTGCTCTTCATGGATATGCTGATGCCTGGCAGCTACCTGAGAGAGTGGTAGGGGTGACCTCTGTGACAAGGAGAGAAAAAGTAAGTGAAGGAAGGTCATTATGATGTTAATGAAGATGGGAGGAGATCTAGCCTAATGGCCAGAGCTGCCTACATTGATACTGAGGAATCATGATAGAGAAACCAGGTTGGTTCAACATCCTGTGAATTTGGGCAAACCAGGTAATCTACCCATGCCTTAAAAAAAAAAAAAATCTGACCTTGTAATTTGGTGCTCATGTAAAGCAACACGCCAATGACCGTTGGCTAAATTCATGTCATATGAAACTGAAAGAAAACAACTGTGGTACTTATGGGGGCAGCTCACACTACCTACAATATGCTAGGTACCATTATCTATAAAAGTAGCTAACTAATGCCCTAGCACTGCAGCTGCGAGCAGCACGTCTAACTGCAAGCAAAACATGCGCTGGAAAAAAAGATCAGCTTGTAGTTTCTGCAGCACCATAGATACTGGAAGCAGACCAATTAGAACAACAGAAACTCACTGCCTACTCACAGACAACTCATTGGCATTGTAAACATTGGCCAATAATCACAATGCTTGGCTGATGACTGGTATGCAGAAGGTGGCATTGAAGCTGAGTGTAAAATATAAGAGACCTAGAATTGTATCCTCCTGGTGATGTGCTGGCACTCTTGTGGCCTAGACACCTGGGCCTCATGGCGCAGCAGTCCAAGTCAGGAAGCCCACCGTATCCACCATTCCACAGCCTAGAGGCTGCAAATTTCTGGAGTTGTGATCAGGGCCGAACTGGCTACCGGGCGTTTTGGAATGCTGCTGAGCTGGGAGCTGATTTCGTTGATGGGGACCTTCGTGTGCTGAACAACATTTGTTCTGCTTTGTTTATTTCAAAGGACACGCAGGTCTCCATCAACAAAATCAGCCCCCACCGCAGTGAAATCAGCCCCCAGCTCGGCATCATTCCAAAACGCCCGGTAGTCAGTCCGCCCCTGGTTTTGATGAGTCCTCCCAGCCACCCTGCACTGTTGCTTTGTGGCGCTGCGCACAGCACTCACAACTATCCCTCGCCTCGAATATGGCAACAGAGTTGTGGCGCGGTTTGGACCCGCTCCCTAGGACAGCCAGATAGCTTCATTATAGACAGTGATCAGATGGCTAAATGGCACCCGGGTTACGTGCCACTACATCTGATAGTGAGGAATTTCCCATATTTCCTGTAATCTTCCCCATGCAAAAACGAGGAGCAAGACTTTGGAGCTGCAGAGTCCCTGGGCCCGTTTAGAGGGATTCGTTTTCATGGTAGAAGACAGACATGAACTGTCTGCAAAAATGCAGACGGCTGTGCGAGCTCTTACACTTCGATAATTAAATCTCCCAAGCCCAGCTGGGGCCATGCTCTTAGATTTGTTTACTTTTGAGACCTTTGCTTTTTCAGCCTCAGCTGCTGCTTGAGACCTGCTATAGGAGTTTTAGCAACATGTGCCCTGTTAAAATGATGTCCCCATCCATTCTATTTAAACCCTTGGTATGCCGGCTGGACCCTGACTCTAACAGTGCTGCTGTCTATGGGGATGACAATGTGTACAGGCAAACTGAAACACGCACACATTCCCTGAAAAATGTGATTTCACAGCATAATTGCTCAGAAGTCAAAAATAAGAATTAGTAAAAAGATTTGAAATTCCTTTAAAAAGGTACAATGGATGAGACAAATAATACAATTTTCACACTATAAACCACTGAGATTTTCCATTACACTGGTCTAGACGCACAACTGATGTCACTGATAGCATGACTAATTACATTATTAATAAAATAACGTGACATCACATATCGCCCTGCCATTTACATAGTATCACCTAGGGCAAACAATCTTTTATTTGCTTAAGTGTTGGTTGTTACTGATGATTGTTTTGTTATGTGCAGTTATTTGCTCTTTTCATATCTGACTTCACCTTCAACCCATGCCAATATAACCCACGGCATACAGCTTTCAGCTACGCATGCCAATGAATTAATGGAGGACCTTCCATTTGATCATGTTTTACTCCAAATACCACTATGATCATAATCCACTTCGGCCTTACGCAGAGGGAGTTTAGCAAAGGTCCACGCCTAGCCCCCGGGCAGACATATAATGGTGGAAAGATGAGCACAGGGTTTGCAGCAATCACCTATATAGACCTAACCTCTGTACAGGATGTTGGCTCTGCTCTGAGGGGTAGTGTGCAGGGTCTGGCTTTCGATCCCCAGCCCCCAGCGTGGACATAAACATTTCGGGTCTCATAACGATGTTGGGCAGACAACAGCATTGCGGAAGGGAACCGCCGGACCATAGGTCGGTGGTTCCGACCGCAGAATTAGAATGCGACCGCCCATAGGGCAGTCGGAAACATCCATTCTACAGTGGCAGCTTGTTCGGCAGGTGAAATAGGCCCCCAGCACAAACTGAAATTGTAAAAAGGGGGTCAACCCCTCACTGCGCAGGGTTTCCTGTCAAAGACCCAAATATTTTTTGGGACCCTATGAACTCTCATAAGAGTCCTACACGAGTCCCATGGGTTGACACGGGGGTGTTGTTTGCTTCTGCTGAAATTCCTTGGGAATGCAGCAAGCCTGAAGAATTTATTTTTCGATTTTTGGCCCAAAAGGGTTCCCATTAAGAATACCCCCTACAATGCTTAGTGGGTCAGTGGCATTTTCACCCTGGCCTCTACGCGTTTTTTCATTTTGTTTTTGAGGACTCAGAGATTGAGTCCTGGAGCCCTAAATGGTAGTTGCAACATTTTTTTTCATGTTGTGGCCAGCAATCTCAGAGCCCTGTCCCGTGGATACCCAGCAGAACATAGTAATCAAATTGTGTATTTTGACATTTCTCCATGTGTGACTCCTGCAGGAGCTCCCAACTAAGTTATTTATAAATTGTAAACCTTAATTCTTTAAAACGCCTAAAAAGAATAACACCACAACATGGAAATCCCGCTTGCTGTATAAAAATCCAGATTTCTGCCAAATTTCATGTAATTCTGTTCACCCAGTTTTTCCTGTATCAATGTCTAATGTTTCCTTTTTTTTTTTTTTATTGAGTATATACTGGTACAACAACAAAATCCAATATATACATAATTCACTATCATATGGTAATGCAATCTACCCACGAAGTAAGAAACAAAGGAAAAAAGAAAACAACAAAAAGAAAAGAAAATTAGACTTTTTAGGATCTTGTACGATATACAAAACATAATAAAGATTATATGGTAGTTCATCGTATGATCTGCCAATCTGAAAAGCCCAATTTATACCTTCCTACATATCATACTTACAATAATTAGCTTCAGTTTTGAGATTAATTTAGACTTATAAATTAGGTTAAATCTGTCCGTCCCTCCACTTTTTTAGCGGGCCCACATCGTTAAACCCGTCTCGCGTACCTTTCGTCCTTTACCCTCATACAGGGAGTATTCAATATTGTGTATGCCAAGAAGTCTCGTCAGCCATACTAGCATAGATGGTGGGCATGTGTCCTTCCAGCCCGAAGATATAAGAATCCTTAAAACAGAAATGCATAAGAACACAAAATTTTCCACCTCTTTCCGTAGCTTCAGCCTACTATCACAACCCAGTATCATTAGTGTGGAGGATATTACCACCTTCTGAGCTAGTAGTTCTTCCCAAAATATCTAGATTTCCCTGAAGACTGGCTTGAGCTTTTCGCAATCGTGAAACATGTGCAATAGGTCAGCTGGTCCTTGCATGCACCTAGGACATTTATTGTCCTCCCTTTTGCCCCACTTAAACAGTATATCAGGTGTGTAGTATAGGTTAAATAGCATTGTATAGTGTTGAGCCCTTAGATTGGAGGACCGGAGTATTTTTTGTCTAGGTCCAATGCTGTGTCTAGATCCACATCCGGGTTATCCAATTTCTGCGCCCAAGACGCCTCCCATTTCTCAATATCATCCTGTAGCTCATTCATCAAAATCCCATAAATTATTCTAATCCTACTACCTCCCCTTAAAAGAAAATCCAATAGACTACTTCTAACCCCCAGTAAGATATGGGGTCTCATAGCCTTTACTGTCTGGGATACCTGTAGATATTTGAACCTCTGATTATCTGTTATGCCACATTTCTGTTGGATTCTCTCAAAACTGAGAACCACGTCACCCTACATAATGTCTCCTATAGTTCTAATACCTGATTGTTCCCACTGTCTCCACATACCGTCCCTACTGATTTGTGGGAAAGTCCCAGATTGCCACAACAGTGAAAAGTGATTGATGTATCTATCAAATTTCTGTGGTCATCCTGTATATGTCCTGGACCTAATATGATAATGGATTGCTTTTAACAAATTTATGATGTTTCAAATTTATCTTTTTGTATGCTATATGGTTATATTTATACACCGAATAAAGCATTTGAAATTTGAATTTGCCACAACAGTGAAAAGTGATTAATTTTAGGAATTACACACACCTTTTGTATCAATTTCCAGACCTCCCATGCACTACATATAACCTTATATCTAGTTTTCCTTCAGTAGCGCCACTCTGTTTTCCTCAGTAATAGCCCATACACTTTCCTACCTAACAATAATTCATATATAGACGGTGGGCTTTGGTTCTTTAAGGGTATGTCGGCCCCTCCAGTAGATGGTTCAAACAATATCGCCATCTGGGAGATCAAGCATGCCAATGATAATGTCTGAGATTAGGAATTCCGAGCCCACCCTGTTCCTGAGGGAATGACATAATTTTCATAGCCCTTCTAGTCTTGCCATATTGCCACAAAAAAATCATAAATATTCTTTCCATTGATTTCAACATAGCTTCCTCAATAAAAACGGTATTGCTCGGAGGATATAGAGGATCTTTGGGAACATCTTCATTTTTAAAACATTTGCTCTTCCTATAAGGGAGAGGTGTAATACATCAATTCTGATCAGCAGCAATTATTTTTAACAGTGGTGCAAGATTGTCTCCTGTAATTGTCTCAATAGCTGCATTTATTGTAACCCCAAGATAAACTGCCGACTCGACATATCTAGCATCTGGCTTGACTATATTATTGGTACAAATTATCTGGGTTTTGCCCTCATTCAATCGATATCCTGACTTTCCGCCCAACCCCCCGTGATCTCAACAATTGCCCGCATTGCCGACACTGGTTCAGGGGTGATTACCGCTAGATCATCCGCATAGGCCAGGAGTTTCGTGTCAAACCCATTAGTGGTTATCGGCTTGATATCCCTACATGCCAATAACTTCTGAATCAGTGGGTCTATGTACAGTGCAAAAAGTATGTGTGAGCAGGGACACCCCTGGCGTGTCCCCCTTGTGATGGTTACCTTCTCCGAACTCTCACCCATTAGCTGTACCCTGGCCGTTGGATTGCTATACATAGCTTTAAGAGCCTTTACTATCTTTGGTCCGAACCCACTCCGGGCCAGCACTCCCCAGAGATATTCCCATCTTACACGATCGAACGCCTTTTCGGCGGCGAGGAGGATCATAGCCATCCGTCCCCCCGTGGCAGCATGGAAATCAAACAGAGTGATGGCACGTCTTATGTGGTCAGTTGATCCGCGACCTGGAATGAATCCATGCTGCCAAGGGGAGACAAGATCGCCCACGACCCTCCCCAGTCTCTTGTCCAAGATCTTAGCATAGATCTTCGTGTCTGCATTTATCAAAGATATCGGCCTGTAGGACCCCGGATTTTCCTTGGGTTTACCCTTTTTGTGGAATACAACAACGTTAGTCTCTTTCCACGTATTCGGGATACGACCAGTATATATTATTCCATTAAATAGGTCTAAGAGTATTGGGGCTAATTCATACCTCCAGGGGTATGCTGTCTAGCCCTGCCGCCTTACAATTAGCCAGTTCTTGTAATGCCTCACAAACCTCCTTCATGGACACATCGCACTCTAAGAGTTCTTTATCAACTTCATTGAGTTCCGGGCCTCTTTCTTCCTCTACTCCACTAGATCCCTCTGACACCCCCTCTTCCTGATAGAGCTTCTGATAAAAAATGTTAAATACTTTCAGGATGTCTGATAGTTCCCCATATTCACACCCATTCTCCTGTATGCTGACTATTGTGTTTTTATTAGCTTGTTTTCTGATTTGTAGCGCCAAAGCTCTCCTTGCTTGCTCTCCTGTTTCATACAGATTGCACCTATTGGCGCGATATTCACTAGCAGCCTTTTTTACCATACTTTTATTGATCTCGGCCTTAATAGACCTGATTTTCTGTTGACTCCCTTTTCCATCCCTTCCGGACAAGATATCGGTTCCATGCTCCTCCTCAGCAGCTGCCAAGAGCCCCAGCATCCTATCATTCTCGAACCTTTCCTGTTTCCTCATACGGGCGACATAGCTCACTATTTCCCTTCTCAGGGCTGCCTTAAAGGCATCCCACACATAATTTCTCGATGTACTGTATCGGTTCAGATCGAAAAATGCCACCATCCAGTCCCTTATATGCTCCATGTACCTATTATCCCTAACAGCTTTCTATCAAAAGTCCTTTTAGATTGCTTAGTCGCCGTCAATCCCCTATCACAACTCAATATAAGAGGGCTATGGTCAGAGATCACTTTAGGTAGTTTACTTATGCGGACTTTCCTCATCTCAGGCGGGGATATTAGAAAATAGTCCAGTTTTGTGTACCTTTGAAAGGGACATGACAAATAAGTGAACCCTGAATTATTAGGCTTCTTATTTTCCCATACGTCTCCTAACCCATGTGAACTAATCAGGGAAGTTAGCGAATTAAACACCCTGGGTTTCCGGCCTGTATATGGAGCTTTACTGACAAGATCAGCCGAGATGTTTAGATCCCCACAAATGACGATGGGAGTAGGCC
The DNA here is from genome assembly GCF_964261635.1 of Lissotriton helveticus. NCBI lineage: Eukaryota > Metazoa > Chordata > Amphibia > Caudata > Salamandridae > Lissotriton > Lissotriton helveticus. The sequence goes on from NC_136057.1 coordinate 1,202,226,500, forward strand.
AGTTTGTTAATTCACTCTCCAGTGTATTAAAGACCTCGGGATCGTCCTGGTTGGAGCCATAGATCCCGCAGATAGTGACCCCACATGAGAGTTCTGCTAGCGCCCATCTACCAAGTGAGTCAGCCTTTTCCCGTTTAAAACCACCTAATGAGGTTTTGCCAAGGATTGCTACACCTCTAATTGTCGAAGTCTGGGAGGAACAGGCCAGGATCTCAAACCCTTTAATATTCAGCCAATGTCTTTTCCCCCATGGTAGATGTGTCTCCTGTAAACATAGGATATCTAGCCTCGTTGTCCTTACAAACTGTGTCAACCTTTGCCTTTTATTCCAGTTGTTTAACCCCCTGACATTAAGGGTGCACATATTACGTTTGGCCATTATTCATTCTGTTTTTACCAGTTTGATTATACATTATCATCGTTGTGTATACAAACTTAAAGCATATCGAGTTGAAAGAAATAATCAGGACATAGTACCATATATTCTCCTTTTTTATTGACTTCCTCCCCCCTACCCTGCCCCTTTCCCCTCCCACCCTCTCGCCCCCTCCCCTTCCCCCCTGTCAGCCCCCCCTGAGAGCCCTCAGACCTCAGTCTGTGCATGTGATGGATAGAGCAGTGGTAGACTGGATCATATTATAACACGTAACATTAACCCTACCGGAACCCATACATCATTCAGTTGAATAGAGTGCACTAAAAATTAAATAAACACCTTGAAGACTTCACCCCACATTTGCCAGCTTATCTTAGAGCTAAACTACAACTAAACCTAGGATGCTTCTGACAAAGAGAGAAAGAAAAAATGTAATAAAACACCCTCATAGAGTCCCCAGGAAGTCTTTGGCTCTGATTTCTGAAGAGAAGTATCGGGTCCGGCCATCATGTATCACTTTTAACTGTGCTGAATTGATAAGATACACCTGAGCTCTCGTCTCCAAAAATGGACTAATCAGTTGCCTTAGCCTCCATCGCCTTTCCACCGTTGCATGGCAATAGTCAGGGCATACGAAAAAAGAGATCTCCTCACTTGATCTTTTGGACTCAGGTCTGGCCTTCTCTGCAATGGTCTGACACAGTAAAAAATTGCCTAAAAAGATCAAGATAGCCCGGGGCTTTCTATCCCCCCTTCCAGTGTCACGAATTTTGAATGGAGTACGATGCGCTCTTAGAACCTCAACAGCTCAATTCCACCCAGACATATCAGGGAAGGCAGACTTAAACAACTCGATAATGAAAGTCCTAGCATCTGACCCTTCTGCACCTTCCTGGATACCTAGGACTCTGAGATTGTTCCTCCTCTGCCTGTTCTCAAAGTCCTCGAGCTTCCATTGGATGTTGCTGATTTGGGCGCTATGAGCTTCTGCTTGCTGAAAGGCATTGGACGCTTCTGCCTCAGTTGAAACAATCCTTTCTTCCAGGTTTGTCACTCTTTCACTAGTATGGGAACAGGCTTTAGAGAGCTTCCTCACCACCCCCTGCATTTTTTTCATAGCTGCCTGTGCCTTCCTGCTGTCCTGGCGCGTCTCCTCCCTATGGGAGAACACAGCCTGATGTATAACATCCAACGTGGCTGTGGATGTAGAGGTAGGAGTATCCAATGGAATCTTGCCAGCAAGAGGTGTACCTGCGGAATAATCCCATTTTGGGCTCTTTCTACTGCCTTTTCCTGTGTTTGCCAGAGGGTCTAATTTCTTAGTAGTACTTGGGGGGTCTGTATCGCTCCCTTCCGGGTCTGAATCCAGTTCACTATTCCCTGGGGATGAGCTCAAATTATCAGACCATTCTGCTGCTTCAGAAACTGACAAAAAGCAATCACTAGTATCATTTTCTTTATCTGGATCTAGATCTGTGTTAGTTCCTGGAAGGAAGATCAGCCCTGCCGTTATTAACCTGGTCTTTTCCTCCGCCAGCATATGAGGTGTCTTTATTTCTGTAATTGCCAACACATCCGGGGCTGCCATGTCCTTAGTAATTGTAGCAATTGTGGGAATACTTCCACCCCCTGCTACATTATTTCCACCCGGGATAGCCCCCCCTGGGGTTTCTCCTAGTTCACCATTGTCTCTTGACACCGGGAATACCGCTTCGCATGCTTCAGGTTTGTTTTTCGATGTACTGCCACTAGCTAGATCTTTCCCTTCTAGTGGGGAATCCAATTCAGCCAACGGTCCCGATCCTGAGGCCTGTTTACTGTTATCTACGGGGAGGACTGTACTGTCTGCCTTGCATATGCTATCAGTGGCTGCTCTCTCATTACAGGCGGACTTAGACTGGCCAGATTGGTCTCTCCCCTGCCTGAGCAAGTCCACTACAGTCTGTTCGTTCGTCCGATTTTTCAGCGTGGCCCCCCTTGCCTTTTCTCACCAGATCAGAGAGTGATGACCGACATGCCTCAGCGATGGCCTCTGCTGACCTCCGCTCAGCTGTGATTTCTCCCCGCAGTTTGCGCGTTGCAGCCGCCGCCGCCTTTGATCCGGCGTTTGTAACTTGCTTCGGTGCCATTCCCGAGCCTGCCAAGGATATCAGTAGGTAGGTGAGTCGATCCCTGACTGCCCGCTCTGCTATCCTCGAGCAGACAGCCCACAGCCTGTACTGCAGTCCTCGCCTCGACTGCATGCGGGTTTGGCACTTTCCTTCTTCTTCTTCGTTTTTCCCCTTGCCGTTTTTTTTGTTATCTTAAAAAAGTCCGGATCCGTTGCTGTGTTTGTCTGCATTATCCCGATGTTATCCACTTGACAGAGCATCCATCATAAATCCGTCATATTCTCCGTGGGTCCGGGATACAAGAGAGACAAGACCCAGTCTGACCAGCGCTCCTTACGACCTTACTGCTTGGTCGTCATCTTGCTCCGTTCCTAGTATCCATTGTCTAATGTTTCCTATGACAAATGCATGTGGAAAAAAGTGTTTTGGGACACTTTTTCTTGTCCTCTGCTTGGCAGAGCACTCAGAAACTAACCAAGAAGGAACTGTAGGGGATAAGCTTACTTTTTGAAAGTTTTCTGAAGGTTTGCCAAATAGTACCTGGTAAAATGGGGTCTCTAGTCGACAGAGGAATGCACCCTGTCCAAGTGGGGACCACCACTCTAGTCAGGGTAAGTCAGTCAGGCTTAACTTAAGAGTCAATGTGTAAAGTTTGGTGCAACACTTAATACAGTAAAGCAGTGAAAACACCAAATAAAAATAATCCACACCAGGTTAGAAAAGAAAAATTTTACTTAATTTAAGGAACAAAACAAAACCGAAAGGACAAAATTCTAATGAACAGAACCGGAGTCATGAATTGTTGAATATCTTGAATTATAGTGTTTAAAGTCATAAAGCGCCAACCAGGGCTATCTGATCAGGCTGGAATAGGTCAAATCTGAAAAGTCAAGCCGACCATGATGGAGGGTGGGTCAGAAACAGAAGCACCACTACAAACATTACCTTTCCAGTGAATGCATCGATGGTGAGATCACTATGCATCGGGTCTCACGTCATCCCTGAACTGCTTATGATAAAGGTGTTGAGTCATCATTGAGCCTCACAGTTAGGTCTTTGATGTCCCTGAGACTTAAAAAAAGAGGGCAAGCCAGCAAGCCGTTGGAGTAATTGGTTCTTGGAGATTCAGGTCTAGTCCTTCTCACCACCAGGCAAGGGGCAACATGGCAGGCACAGCAGAGCAGTTGTCAAGAAAATCCAGGAGGGTCCAGCAGTGTTCCAGTCCTTTCTGCAGCACAGCAGTCCTTCTTCCCAGCAGTGTCTCCTCAGGTCCAGAGTGTACTGAAGTCATGGTGTAAGAGGTCCAGCATTTATACCCATTTGGGTGTTTGAAGTGGAGGAGACTTCAAAGAGAGGCCTGTGAAGTACACAAGGCCCCTGTTCTTCCTGCCCTGGCTCCAGACTCACTACAGGGTGTAAGCATCTCTTTGGATGGGGAAGGCCCAGCCCTATTAAGATGCAAGTATTTCCTCCCTCCCATCTAGCTCTGGAAGTCCCATCAGCCTGGTGATGGGCCATCAGGGTGTGAGAGACACACCTCGCTCCCTTTGGGTGTGACTGTTTAAAGGGAATGTAGGAGAGTAGGATCTGCTTCTTATAGTTACCCCGCTTTTTGTTGATGTTTCACTGTTTTTGACTTAGACTGGCTGTGATCCTGCTATCCAGGACCCCAGCCTAGCTGCTTTCTCCTCTAAATTGATTGCATGTACTTTAGGTACACTCCAGATTGGATTCTGGGGTACCCTCATAAGTCCCTAGTATATGGTATACTATGTACCTAGGGCATAGGTACCCCAGATGCCACCCCTCAGAGACCACTCAAACTGACAACACAGATCTGCTACTGCAACCTGTGTAAGTTGGTGCATGCACCCCTACTAAGATATAGGTTCCCTATATCTACCTAATAGTCACCCCTTTGGCAGGCCTTATCAATCCTGAAGGCAGAGTGCTGGGTTTTGTGTAAGAGGGTGCCCATGCATGAGCAGAGCCCATCTGCAGCCATCAGAATCTATCCTCCGGGGTTGTTAGTGATGCAGCCAAACCATGTATACTTAAGTGCATTATAACCTTGCGGTAAATGCTAACTTGGAAACATGTCTTGTTTGGTGTCAAACACCTTGGAATCATATCTCCACACCAGTAACTGGTGTGGAAGGTATGATTCCACCCTCCTAGAGGGAGAAATATGACCACACCGGTACACCCGGTACCAGCTTTACAGAACCTGGCATCACAAAATGGATACTGCCAATCACAGACACGCATCTGCCCTGCTGCTGCTGAGCAGAGCTCGAGCAGGGGAAGGCAAGACAATAGGCTTCCTGTCACAGGGAGGTGTAACCACCTCAGACAGAGGCTTTAGTGTATTAGGGCTGGGTGGGTGCACTCTGAGAGTGCTTTGATGTCTGCACTGGGGGCACATTTGGTGTCCCTGTGCAGAGTCCAGTTCAAACCGGCTGCCGGAGCCATTGGCTGGTGAGAAACTGGACAAAGGACATGGGTGTAACCACCCCTCTGTCCTGACCCTCCCATAGGTGGGTCCCCAGAGTTTGTCCCACCCCTTCCTTGGGTATAAGGTAGGAACCCCTGCCTGCAGGACTTAACATTTACCTGGACGAAACTTTGCTACAGAAACCAAGTACTTCAACTATCTACACTACGCTGGATGACTGAAGAATCTCCCTTGAAGTAAAGGAGTTACTCCCCTGCACAGCAGGCACCTTAAACGCATCTGACCGGTTTGCATCTCCTGAGCTCCTGAGGACTCCAAAGATTTTTGCAACACAGGAGGTAGGTTCTCAAGTGTCGTCAAACAAAATTGGTGTAGGGTCCACGGGGAACAAATATTTAAAGACCAAGAAGACAGACTAAACCCCCTACTCACGATATAAATATACAAAACAAGACTGTCAATGGTCTCTGTGGCTAGTATGTGTGAAAAGAGAGAGAGTGTCTGTGTCTACCTATGGAGTGTGTACAACACAAAGAAAATGAATCCCATCAGCCCACCCATATGGCAGAGCATCATCATCTGGGATAGAGTCAAAAGTGATCCGGAGTGACACACCTATTGGTATTGTGTGCTTCTCCAAACCCAAACGGACCAACAGTGATGAATCATACCAAAATAACCATAGATGTAATGGTGTGGGTTGTTAATTGCAGTGAAAGAAAATATATTAATAGCGTGGAAAAAAGTGAAATATAAAATTGGCTACCACGACATTTATGATAGCCTCTTCTAATGGCAGTAGTAAGGCTTGGACGAGATCACTGATCAATTGTGTGTGTTGTATTTGTTGACCTGCTGATGTGAGGAATCCCCTGATTGACCATAGTTGGCCAAAGTCATGGACCACCCCGAAGGCATACTGGCTGTCTGTATATATGTTTGCTCTTTTTCCTTTAGCCAGTGTGCATGCCCTCGTCAGTGCCACGAGTTTGGCCGCTTGTGTGCTTTTAGTAGCCATCAGCCTTCCCCTTTCAGTAGTTTGGTAGCGGTACCTACTGCATAGAAGGCCTGCAGTGTCCCGTTGGTCATCCCTCAGACAAGACCCATATACAAACAAATCCCCTTGGGCATCTGGCAGTGGTGTGTCCTTTAGGTCCGGGCGCACCTTTGTTTGCCTGTCTATAGCCAGTGCACAATTGTGAAATGCATCATCTGAGATCAGATCATCCAGGTCATGCTCTGTTGGCAGACGGCATGCTGGATTAAGGGTGGTGCATCTCTTTATTACAATGTGTGTGCTAATAGTGTCAGGTCATACCTGGTGAGACCTGCATTTGTAAGATGCTGGGTCTTAGTGGATGTGAGGAGTGTGTCCACTACATTGGGAATGTGCAAAACTATGGTGTGTGCCAACACTATATTTTCGGATTGTCCTACTGCAAGCACTGTTGCCACTACTGCTCGAAGGCAAGACGGGAGCCCGAAAGCCACTGGGTCTAGTGTGGCAGAATAGTATGCCACTGGGCGGTAAAATTAACCGTGCTTCTGACTCGGTACCCCCAATGAGCACCCTCCTTTTTCATGGCAGAACAGGTGGAAGTCTTTACTGTAATCTGGGAAAACTAGTGCTGGTGCATCGCTAAGTTCACTTTTAAACTTGTGAAATGCCTGGTCGCAGTCCTGCGACCAAGGTACCACATCTGGGACCTCTTTGTGTGTTAGTGCTTGCAATGGTTTGGCAGTCAGGGAGAATTTCGGGATCCAGTGCCAACAGTATCCAGCCACCCCCAGGAAATCCCTGACCTCCTTTTGTGCACGTGGTTGGGGAAAGTGGGTGATGGTGGATATCCTGTGAGGCAGTAATTTCCTGGTCCCTTCGGAGAGTTTGTGGCCTAGATACTTCACAGCAGAGAGGCAGAACTGTAGTTTCTTTGGGGAGACTTTGTAACCTTTCAGTGCCAGATGGCACAGAATTGCAATGGTGTCCTTTATACATGCGTCTTTTGACGGTGAGGCCAGTAGTAAATCATTTATGTACTGGATAAGTGTGGAGCCTTCCTTTAGCACCAGGGAGTCCAAATCTGTTTTTAATGCATTTGTGAAGATGGAGGGGGACTCTGTATAGCCTTTAGGGAGTCTGCACCATGTGAAACGTTTAGACCGGAAGCTGAAGGAGAAATATGATTGCATGTCAGGATGCAGGGGAATGGTAAAGAAGGCGGAGCTAAGGTCTAACACTGTAAAGTGTGTGGCTGTTGCTGGGATGTTGGACAATATTGTTGCTGGGTTTGGAATCACTGGGAAGGATGGTACCACTATTTTGTTCTATTCTCTCAGGTCTTGGGTAAAACGATATACAAGGGCCCCATCCGGGCCCTTAGATGCTTTCTTTACAGGGAGTATTGGTGTATTACATAGGCTGGAGCGTATCTCCTTTATTATTCCCTGCTTTAGGAGGTCTTGTATTACTGGTGCTATGCCTTCCTCCCCTTCTTTGGAAATCTTGTACTCAGACACTCTTGGGAGGCGTGCTCCTGGCTTCAATTAGATCTGTTCTGGTGGATAATTCAGCACCTGTCCTCCATCATTAGCGCTGGTAGGCCATACTCAAGGGGGCATGCAGTTTCGCAGTTCTGAGGGTATGGTGGGGTAATGGTGCATGTCATGAAAGCCTGCAACATCAGGCCATTTGACCTGTTTTCTAGAAAGACCCCTGTCGTTTTTTATTTATCAGAGCGCTTTACATGAGCATCTGATCATAGTTACAGGTTACATCGTTACAAAGGTTACACAGTTATTAGAGCATGGCAACATAGTTACTTGTATGGTCGAGATAAACAATAAGCACAAATACGAAAGGGGAAAAGCAGGCAGGGGGAAAGATTCAGGGGAGGGGGAAGGAGATGGGGAAGTAGACAGGAAATGAAGGCGGGAAAGAGGAGGGGAGGGTGAAGGACACCACATGGAAAGAGGAGAGGAAGGGCGACGGGGAACATAAACTGGTAGACGAGTCAAAGCAACGTCTAAAGTCCAGTAAGCTGTGATCCCAGGGAAAGTGGTATCACTTCCCTATCTCAGTTGCGGGAGGCTCCCTTTATGCAGTGGACTCTCTCAGAGGGGTCTATGAGACTCCGAAGCCTACATTCTGGATCCTTCTCCAAAAAGGGGAGAGGGAGTGCTTTGGCAAGGGGTGTCATACCATACCTCAGCTGTGAGTGGCTCCCTTGGAGCAGTGGACTCTCTCAGCGGGTTCGCTGAGACTCCAGAGTATAAATATTGGACCTTTCCCCAACAAGGGGAGAAGGAGTGCTTAGTCAAAGGGCACAAAGGACATGGTGCTAGGCAGACTAGCAAGCAAGATGAGAGATTCAGGGGAGAGGGGATAGGAGCTAGGGAGGTAGACAAAGAGAGAAAGAGTACCAAATGGGAACAAATTTAATTCTTGAGTTATTATATAGCGCTGACTAGATCCGAGGGAATCAGAGCACCTACATGAGGAACAATAATGTTGCAATTTACATAATTTAATAGTTACATAAGTATCAAGAAAGGTTATTAAAGAACATAGGGGACAAGGTGAATGAACCAAGGAAGGATAAGGGGATAGGGTAAAGGGGTAGAAGAAAGATAGGACGTAGAGACAAGGGGAAAATCCGCCCAAGGTCTGGCTGGGTAGGTGACAGCAGGGGGGGTCCACAACCCATCTCCTCTTTAGCTATATGGTAGCTCCACTGGGCATTAGCCAAATCGCTAGGTCTCCACAGTCAGGGGTAAGTCCCGCAGGTTCCAAGTCCTGATGAGTAGGCAGGTTAGGGGATAGGCGTCAAGGTCTGGTCAATGTCCAATTGTTATCCCTGGGAAGTAGAACAACATGTAGGGGGCCATTATGGAAGCCATCTTGGGGTCAGGCCGGGGACTGTACTGTACACTGGTGGCCATCCTAAGGTCAGGCATCTGGCAGTTAAACTCAATATCCAGGACAGCGGCCGCCCGAGAATAACAAATACAGCGTGCACACACCATCACATGCACAGACATGCACAAGCACACAAAAATGTGAACAAACACTCTCATATGCACACTGATGCACACACACAAGGACATAGACAGAAAACATCCTAGAACACAAGCACACGTAAAATCCCAAGCTCTAATACAAAAACACCCAAATACATGCACACGCAAACATCGTCACATGCACAGACATGCACCAGCACACATAAATGCACTCACACTATCATACACGCAGACACGCAATGTATGGCGCATTGTAATTTGCAGAGCAAATCACTTCCTAGTAGGTTCACTGGGCAGAATCTGCTGAGGATAAACTGATGGTTGACAGTTATGCTGCCTACGACTAATTGTAGCGGCTGTGTTAGGTACTCATCTATGGGTTGTCCTGTCATTCCCACTGCTGCTTAAAGTGGTGCCTCAGGCGAATCTGACGCCTTTAGCGTTGATCTTTGAGCTCCTGTGTCAATCAAGAATGGTACTATTTTGCCCAACACTGTTCCCATTACATATGGGCAGGATTGATCCACAGGCATCCCTAGAATGAATGTTGTGGCGGAGGTGGGAAGTCATTGTCTCGCGGCGCCCACCCGTCCCTTCCTGTCCAGTTCTGCTGTGCTTGGGGCATGTCATTTGACATATATCCTTGCTGGCCATTGTCTCTATACCCTGTATGCTCAGCAGTATGCTGGTATTGTTGTCCCTGTCCTCTAATCTGTGTCTACCTGAGTTTCCCATATTTCATCTTTAATATGGGCAGTCTGCCTTCCAGTGGTTGGGGTATTTACAGTAGAAGCAAGCTGTACCAGGTGGAGGTAGGGAAGCTGATCTGCTGGTTTGTTGTCTGCCTGTACCCTTCCCTCTTCCCCTTCCCCTTCCTATTGCTTGCTGGCTTGTATAAAATCTTTCCTGCACTACCATCGATCTTATTTTCTCTTTCTTTACTTTTTCCGCTTCAATTGTCTGTGCATTGGACTGATAGTCAGAGCAGTATCTGGCCGCTGCAGTACCTTTTCTATGGGCTCTTGTTGCGAGCAAACAAAATATGTTTGCAGGTGTGTTTTAATCGGTGGTCTCAGGCCTTGGACAAACATTGTGACAAAGGCTGGCATAGCCTCTCCCATTGGATTCTTTAGGCACCTGTTCTGCTGATAAATTTGCAGAAGGCGGTCGAAATAGGAGTTCAGACTCTCATCCTTTTCCTGTTTTGTATGTGTAATCTTATTCCAATCAACCTTGTCTTCTGGTATTTTCTCTTTTAAATAATCCACTACCTCTCTATATTTCTCTTCCACCTCACCCCCTGGCACTACCCCCTTTCCTCTCTTTGGTTCCCCCTTTGGCCATTTTATTTTCACTTTACAATCTTCCCACAGATCTTTGGACACTATTATGTTGAATAATATATCAAAGTCTCTCCATAATAGTCCTCCTAATGCTGCCATTCTATCCAGCTCAACATACCATTTCCTTGGTTCTTTTCTGAGCTTTGGAAAGTCTTTTGTAAAGCACATGATGTCTTGTCTGGACCAGGGGACATAGACATATGCCAAATCATTGTCCCCACAACCTGGTGGCGGAGGTACCTCTTGTAGGGGCATAATGAGGGCTGTTGTTGCTGTGCAAGGGATGTGAGGTTGTGCTACTTCTAACACTGCAAATGTGTGCACCAGCTTCTTCCCTTGTTGTAATTTATCTATTGCATAATGTAGTGTGTTTCATAATTTTCCCTCCCCCCACATCAGTTGGTCTGAGTCTGTGAAGCTGAACATTGCCATATATCTCAGCCATACTGTGCCGGCAAAGGTGGGTCAGCTACATTGTCGGGGTGTGCCTTCTTCATTTGCTGGACGTATGCGCTGTGTGCGCGGGGGCCCTTATCCATCGGTTGTGCTCGAGCCAATGTCAACACCTTTTCTAAGTATTGTCTGTCCTGGTGTATAGTGAAAGTATCTACAGATAACGGTCCTTCCACCATCTGTTGCAGCAGTGTGTGGCATTTAGCTACAGCTGATTTCAGCCTCTTCTTTGGTAGTGTGGGCGAGGCGTGTGAGGGAGCGCTATCCGGTTTACTTATGCTATCTCGCCTAGCCGGCTGGGTCCCTTGTAAAACTTGTTCAATGGCGGTGATGTCATGGCTGTGTGGAGTGCATATTTGCCCGCATCCCAAATTAATTCCTGCCACTGAGTAATGGTTAGCCCATCGTCTGCTGTTGTGTCATCGAATAGCTGCTTCCATTCGCTATCTATTAATCGTGGGGCTGTGTTGGACTTTTTGCAGGGTCATCCCTGAACTTTTTGCCTTCCTCCTCCATTTTGTCTGACCTGTTGTTGGCTGTTTTATGACTCTGGGCACTTTATCACTGCTGATCATTGCTAAAGTGCATATGCTCTCCCTATTATAAATTGATGTATGGATTAGTGACTCCATGATTGGCTGGTTTGGTTTACTTTACTTGTCAGACCCTAGTACAGTGCACTGAGTGTGCCCAGGGCTGGTAAACCAAATGCTGCTAGTGGGCTTGCAGAACGGGTTGTGCCAGCCACAGAAGCAGCCTGTAAAAGTTTGTCTCAGGTCTGCCATTTCAGAGCCTGTGTGAAGTCTGGTACTGCCTGCTGACTGGGCAAGTGCACCCACTTGCCAGTCCCTAAACCTTCCCTTTTCTTCATATCAGACACCCCTGTGGTAGGCCCAAGGGCAGGGTGCATTGTAAGTATAAGGTAGGACATGCCCTGGCGTGTGTGGCATGTCCAAATAGCGAATTACAGCCATTTTCGTTGAACACTATTGCAAGGCTACCTGTTCTCCATAGGCTAGAATGGGCAGTTAGATTATTACATCTTATAATCCTAACTGACTAAGGGAACATGGTAGAAATTCGAGTTTAGTATGCCTGAACTCAGAATGATAAAATACATCTTTTAGTGAAGTTGGTTGTAACGTTCTGTGTTTGAAAATACCACTTTTAGAAAGTAGGTATTTTCTTGTCTAACTATCCAAGCCTGCCTCTGATAGGTTGTGTATTCCTTGTCTGGAGTTTCAGTGGCAGGGCTGGGGTATTCCAGGAGACAGGGTGAGTCAGCCCAGTTGTGAATAGAGAGATCTGCATCTAGATGGGTGGGAGGAGTTGCACCTGGGACCTGAATAGGGCTGTGCCTGCTGTCTACAATGCCGGCTCCATCTCCTGTGGTGCATCTGATGTCTCTGTCCTGCACTGTGAATGGAGAGAAGGAGTCATGTCAACAGAGTGCTCTAGGGCTGTGCCTTTCCTCCACAATGCTGGCTAACCTCATGTGGCGCGTCTGATGTTTCTGCCCTGCACTGTGAAAGGAAAGAAGGAGTCATGTAAACAGAGTGCTCCAGAACTGGTTTGGGCTAGGCAAAGGCCGCTCTGCACTCAGAGGACAAAGGATTTAGGGATATATGTATTGGGACCCTGATCCCAAGAATTTAGATCACTTTTGGACAAAACAAGAAGAAAACTTAGCTGAGGAGTGGAACCAGAGAGACTGAGCAGAGACTGTCCCTAAGCTGAAGTGCTGCTTTGCGGATTGGCCTTTAGTGGTTGCCTGACTGCCAAAGAAAGGAAAGAGGAACTTTGTGTGTACTTCCATCAAATTGTGTAAGGATCTCCAAGGGCTTGGAACAGAGCTTGCCTCCTGCTGAAGTCTCAGGGACAACAGACTTCACCAACCAGCTCCCCAAGAGTTCCCCTGAAGTGCCTGCAGTTGTGCTGGACTTTTTGAGGACTTGAGTGTCGCAAGGAGCTGGAAGCGCGACTCAAGACCGAGAAGCATGTTGCCGAACTGCCGCTGCTGCTTCACAAAACGAAGCACCACACATCGCCAGACAAGAGGATCGACGTTGCAGCAGACGCCGCTGCATCACCGGGAAGCATGTAGCCGGAGAAGAGGATCGATGTCGCATCAGACGCCGGCGCATCTCCGGGAAATGTGTCGCAGGGCCTGTTGCGGCTCATCGCCGGAGAAGAGGATCGACGTCACAGCAGACGCCGCCCCATCACCGGGAAGAGTGTCGCAGGGCCTGTTGCGGCTCGTATTATAGTGGAAGCAACTCGCATCGCCAGGAGAGAAGATCGAAGTTGCAGCAGACACCGCCGCTTCACTGGAAAGCGTGTCGCATCAAGGAGAAAGCGCCATCTTTATTTCTTTGCACCAGATCTTCAATGTATCACCATCCTTGCGTGTAAGGGACTACTGCATCACCTTTTCTGCAACTCTTTCATTGCCCTGCGTGTCGCATCTTAAGGTACATTGACTCAAAGGGTCGCATTTTAAGATCTAAAGAGAACTAAGCTAATTCTACCATTTTAAGTACAGTATTGTGGATATTTGTCATTTGTGGTCATGTGATAAGTCTATATAAAGAATACTTAATTTTGATATAAACCCTGTGTGGTGTCCATCTGTAGTGTTGTCACTTGATTACTGTATGTGTTCACAAATGCTTTACACACTGCCTCTGAGATAAGCCTGTCTGCTCATGCCAAGCTACCAAGGGGGTGAGCAGGGGTTATTTTAGGAGTGTAACCCCTTACCCTGACTAGAAGCAAGGGTCCCTATTTGTCACAGGTACCTGCCTCTGCCAATTAGAGACCCTCAAATCTAACAGGCTGTCATCTTTTTCTGCGCATTTTCTGCTAACAGCTGTTCCTTTTTATTACAATACTTGGATGCGGCCCTGACAGCTTCTGTCCTCATTAGTTGTAATGCTGCACTCTCTTGGACGGTATCCACGTCTTTCTTGGCTGCGTCCCCATTGAGAACTCTGCATACTAAAGCTATTGTGTCTGCCTGTAATGCTTGTGTTAGCTCAAGGGGTTCTTCTTTGGGAGCAGAGGATGAGACTGCTGTGGATCTTATTCGTCCCATTAAAAGGTCCTCTAATATTGAGTCCTTGTCTCCCTTGTCTTCCTTACCTCCCTGCTTTTCTTTCTCTACCTGGATGGATGGATATACTCCAACCACGTCCAATATTCCTTTCCTCCTATCCTCATTTATTTTCTGTTTCACCATCTCACTCATCATTCTGTTCTGAACGTCAAGTAACTCTCTATGGACCTTTGACTTTCTGTTGCTACATGCACGCATGTCACGTAAGACCAAGTCCCATTGATAAAAATATTCCCATTCGGGGGCCTTATCTTTTTCCCTCTTAATGTTAACATTTGTCTTAAATATGACAACTTGTTCAGGTCGTAAGTCCCTTTACATGGGAATTGTAAATACGGTCTTTTAGCTGTCAGATCCTGCCATTTGTGTATAAATAGTTTGGAACTGAGTCCTTGGCGTAGGGTCACTATGTAGGCGGGGGAATTTTTCGGGGGAGCTGACTGACTGCAATTTAAATCATTCTTACTTGTGCAATTCCCCATGGTGAGAGAGAGTGTGTGTGCATGTTGAAGTGCAAGCACTAACCTTCCTTGCCTTATGGTTACAACTCAAATATACCAGACCGATTGTTGGGAACGGGGGTAGGGCTATTCTACAGATACACAGTACACTGGGTGGACGAAAATTATCATGTGCGGTTCAGCCACACTTTAGCTGTTCGCAAATAGCAGAGGAAGCCATTCATCTTGCAATCAAACAGTTCATTTGACATGAGTTCACAGCGTTCACAAGTAGAAACAAGAGAGTGTTCTGGGTGCTTATTACTGGCGTCCCATGAACAGAATGAAGTGTGACAGGAAAGTATTTAGAAGAAAAATTAGCAGTTCCGTCTCCTTGCAAACTCCCAGTATCCCGTAAGTGGGTGAGTGGGGCGGCTAGACAGAATTGAAGACTGTATTGATGGTCGCCAAGAGGTCCAGTCATTCGAAGGAATAGTGCAGAAGAGGTGAACTCCAGATGCAATTCAGACAATACACAAAAAACATGAAATCAGCACTATAGCACCCTGCGCAGCAGGGCTGTTGACAAAAAGTGACGTGAGAGGGTGATGAATGAGTGTGCTAATCCCAGAATATTAACAGTTGAAACAGGAATAATATTATTGGTATTCCAGAGGGCATAAGGAATAAAATGCAAGAGGACATAAGGAAGAAAACGCAGGTGGTAGGTATTATACAGCATAGGGCAAAGAGAAATAAGTCTAGCCAGTCCATTGTGGAGGGGTGGGAATTTTAAGAGACATTAGGTTTGGTGGTAAATAGTGGTGAAGGGTGGTTAAGTTGGTTGTCAGGTAATAGCAGCATCAATTATGTCAGTCACGTAGCGTCAAAATACCTAAAGAAAAGGAGAACCTGACAAGTAATCAAAACACCCTACCAGCCAAACTGTATTTTGCCACAATGTATGAGAGGATCAGTACAATGACACAATAAAAAAATGCAGACAAACCCATTATTATAGATAATAGAACAACTGACACTTCCTCCTCTTTGTGGCTAGGCGTAACCCTAGACACAACAAAAGACCTCCTTTGGCGCCCCACCGGAGGCTGCCAGTGCCTCTGTGTTGAATCAGGCCGACCCAGCTGGGCATTCATGAAGGGTGAGATATGGGGCCAGGGTCGGAGGGGAGGGCAGTTAGCTGGACCAGATTCAGAGGTCATTAGAACTTCAAAATGTACTACTCAAGGGAAAAAAAAGTTGCAACCTCAAAGAGCAGCCTGAGCTGGGTACAAACTAGACAATATTGTATCTGCACATGAACTGTGTGCCGTCACAGGGGCGTCTCAACCGCAGCCACCTGTACCAAGGGGAGCACAACCGCCAAAACCCTAAAACGGGTAGCTACCTGATACAACCCAAACTAGAGGATAGAGAAAAACCCAATCAAGACTAACTGGCGTACGTTGAACCTGGCAAAGCATACCAACCTCTGCTCCCATCAGTTGAAGTAACGTGGAACGTCCCCCTTCCCCATCAGCTGGGAACTCTCCACAGGCAAGACAGGGTGGTTCAGTAGTTCGCCCTCCTTGGAACGTCGTCAGCCAAGTGCTGCTTAGCACCAGGGAGTCACTGCATGCATAGAACTGGCAGAAGTTTGCCGTTACCGGCCAGGTGGGGAGGGTGCCAGGACCAGATACTAAAACGTGGAGCAAACGCTGTACATTAAAGGGAGGTTGGGAGTTCCCCACGATCCAAGGGAGCAGGGGAGAGAAAAGAAAGGTAAATGTTATCGAACCTCAGGTCTTCGAACTCCGATGGAAGTCAGAGTCCGGCAGTCAGCTAGTGAAGTTGTCAGTGATCCTGGAGCCCCATTCTCACACCAAATGTGGATGCTGACATAGAAATAAGAAATAATACCACAAATACAGTTCTCTGTCACCACAGAAGATAGCAGAATTTATTGAAGACCAACAAACAATACAGAATACGTGCGACATGGAAACAGACAGCATAGATACTGAATGTCCAATGATGTGACGTATGTGATAGTTTATATAGGTCCAAACCGCAAAGGATGCAGCATCATATCATACGTAGCACAACTTAAGCACAATTCATATGTCCAATAATTATGGGCCTACAGTGTGATTTTACCATTTAAGGTCCTAAATCTACTGTTGCTGACCACGTGTCTCATGAGGGCAGATTTTAGGACTTCCCAACCCTACTACAAGATATCTATTCTGGTCCTTTCAAGATAAGAATTGCAACATAATAACAGTGCCCAGAAACATTGCGAAATGTGATGTGCTAGAACATTAATTGTGGAAGCGAGCATCTTCTTTTGCCACGTATGTGTTTTTGAGCAAATCTTGTGTTACTAAAACTTTGTCTCTAAGGGTAAGGAAAAGTACAAGCAATCTCATCCTGTGAATTTCATGTCAATTTAACATGGCCTAGAAGCTTACTGCATTTGGCATCACATAAGAAAGACGGCTTCTACAGTTTGGTCTCCCCTGGAGCTCACTGTGCATTGTGCTATTTACTGTTGTTCTAGTAATTTAATACTGCGTATCTTGTTCTCTAATCTGATAAAGGGATTAGTACAGAGTGTTTACTAATAAATACATATTTTTATAATAACACTTGTGTGGTTCTCCTTTCATTTGGTCATTCAAGTGGTTATGATCTGGTTAAAGAAGCTGCTTTACATTCCTGCGAGACTTAGCCTGGAGACTGCTCTGCATAGCTACCACTAGGATAGCTTTTAATACAGGTTGTCTTTAACCTTATCATCAATAAGGGTCATTTGGACTGGTGCAATGTGCCCAGTTTAATTAGTGAACAGCATATACCAGGCCAACATCTCACAGGGAATGCACAAAGCCCAGCCATCACCCTCCCCAGACATGTATTCAGAGACAAGCAGAGGCACAGAATGGTTAAAATAAGAAATCGCCAACTTTCTAAATGTGGCATTTTCGGAATTACAATTTAAAATTTGACTTCACCATAAGTTGTGATTTAAAATTTTGAGTCTAGAAACACCAAACTCTTAATTTCTATCTGATCCTAATTGGAAATTTAACTTATAAGATGGACAAAGGTAATCCCAATGTTAACGTAAGGGCGAGATAGGCCTTGCAGTAGTGAAAAACAAATGTAAGAATTTTTCACTACCTGAACACTTAAAATTTGAAAGTATTGGTCCCCCTTTTTAAATACACTGCACTTTGCCCTTGGAGTTGTGTAGGGCCTAATTCAGGGGTGACTTATATTTATTAAAAAGATAGGGTCGGGCCTGGCAAGTGGGTTGTCTTGCTAGATCGACATGGCAATTTAAAACTACACACAGAGGCTCTGCAATAGCAGGCCTGAGACATGTTTAAAAAGCTGCTGCAATAGAGGGGCTTGGCCAAGCCGTGGGCCGTAATGGCCGCACAGCATTGAAGCACTGGCACCAGATGCCTGAAATCACGATGAAACAGTGACACCTCGCAGTCACCGCACACTACAAAAACTGCAGGAACCCTCCAGAACACATCAAGGCCCCCCTGCCATCCGCCGCTTGTCACGGAGTCTGGTGGGGCCCATAAACGGTGGAGCGACTACACGAAGAGGTGAGCGGCACAGGCCTAGCACACCTAGGAGGCCACGGGGAGACAGGGTCTCCAGGCAAGCCTGAGGCCAGAACTACGGAGCTCCACTGGGTCCTGCTTTCTCGCCGTTGTAGCCTGAACCGATTGGATTGGAGGGCCTGACTCTGCGAGGGTCAGAGGCCTGATACTGAACACTCCACGAAGATCATGATTGGGTGAGTGGGGTGAGGTGGGATAGACTTGGTCCGGTTGCCGCAGGCCTCCCCGCACGCTGGTGTCATTAGCCGCATGGGGCCTCGCTGGCCGCCAGGTCCCCTAGTGCCATCCACGATTTCTTGAGAGGTACGACATAGCTGCAGAGACTGGCCCGGCTGGGCCTGGCTCGACGTCTTGGGGCTGCAGACCGGGCCCTGAGCCGCCCCTGGAGGAACATCAACGGGCAACCTAACTGAACAGCCCCCTCTCCCACTACACCGAGGCGAATACAGAGCTGCCTGGCCTGCACTTGCCGCTTGCTGGCCCTGATCAGGCGCTTTGAAGACGTGGGGCGGATCCTGGGCCTACCTTGATAGAGCATTTGTGTGGCACCCACCCGACTACTTGCCACTGCTCGGTCACCCTGGTGGAACTGGTGTGTGGCCTAGGGACCAACAGGAGCAGCGCCGACACCATCTCCCAAGCGCGGAAGTGACCCGGGGGTCTGGTGGGGCTTAATCACTGGGAGTGAGGCCCCCCTTAAGAACAATAATTCCGTGGCTCTTACTGATCAAAGTGAGGTCCAGTAGCTGTAATTGGTGGAGAGCTGAATTATCACTGGGCCTGCAATAATAAGAGGGGGTGTATCAGGGTCCTATATAAGATCCCACTTTGTACCCCTGGGAAGTCTCCACAGAGACAAAGGACAAATCATCCGCTTAAATTATGGGCCAACAATCGAGCAGCTTACCACGCAGGTTGAGAGGTGGATACAGCTGCCCCTATCTATGGCAGGTTGCGTGGCACTAATCAAAATGAAGGTACTGCCCCGGTTCCTATATTTGTTCAGCACTATTCCCATTCCAGTTACTAATGCATTTTTTAGTCAGCTACGGAGCCTATTTATCAATCAAGTGTGGGCCGGATGCAGGCCGGGAGTTTCTTGGGATACTTTGACGCTCCCCATATAACCGAGGAGTGTTCGCAGTTCCAGATCCCCAACTTTACTTTTTAGTGGCACAAGCGCAATATGCGCACCACTGGTACCACTCAGATGTCCGCATAACCTACACAAAACCCAACAGGGAATTAGGAGCCCCCATGCCATTGGAAGCCTTACTCCCTAAGGGCATATCACTAGACCCACAGGACATCCAGCCCCTTGCTACCACCTGTAGGGCTTGGCGTAAACTCAGCATTAACCTGAGAGATGGCCCTCTGTATTCGCCAGCTATCCCCCTACCAAACAACCCGTTCCTCCCACTAACCCTCGAAAAAGTGGTACGGACTACCCTTGCCAAGTTCGGACTGGATACTCTTGGCTCTCTATTTCCTGATAATAGGGCGCAGACACTGTCCGACTTCGCAATAATCCCGGAGATAAATTACATGGACAAGTTCATACACACTTGACTACTGGGGTTGCTCCACTCTGCTGTCACTTCCTTTCCATCCCTGTACACTGAATTTACCCCCTCACTCTGCTTATTACAGATAACAAAGGTACACACATGGTTACTAAACTGTAAAAACATGTATGGTGCTCAAAAAAGTATGAGACGGGGTAAGGCAATGTTGGGAGGAAGATCTGGGGCACATGTTGACAGATAAAGAATAGACGTTCTGTCTTGACCAAATCCAGAAAATCTCCCCAAACCATAGGCATAAGCTCCTCCATTTTAAAATCATTCATAGGGTCTACATTACACCCCGTCAATTATCCAGGTTTGACCCCTTCAAGACGTCCAACTGCCCCAAATGCAACACAAAAGATGCCGACTTTGCCCACATGGCCTGGGCATGTCCACAAGTACTGCCTTACTGGCTAGATATATTTGAGGGAGGCTCTTGAGGATTCTTAAGAAATACCGAATGTTTTCTAACAATGGGGAAACAAAGACTAAAGTTTATAGTGAGCAAATTCCAGAATCGTATGCTTTTCTATATAATGTCGAATACATCTCTGAAGATGCACATGATACATAAAATCTGTTTAAGAAAATGAGTTCTAAAAAAATGTATGATTAGTAAGTAAGTTGGTGTGACACAGTACTAGGGTGCAATGAACAATGTTTTTTGTAGAATGCATCAGTCAACAAATGGTAATTATGTTTTTTAATAAAAACTTTTTAGAATCGGTCCTGAAGAAGGTGCCATATAAGGAAAACCGAAACGCTGCGTCGACTCGAATAGTGATTCTTTTTCGTTATGAACTAAAACCTTGAATTCTATTGCAATTTTGTAATTATGTACCTAATGTTTTTTTACAATGAATGTGTAAAATATTGTGTATAATATTGTGTTGACTGACTATATGTTTTTAAATTTTAAACATTATGACATATATTTTCTTGTATTAAATGAGAATAAATACAGATATTTTATCAGAAATCAGTTGTTTTCAATTTTTAATTTTGTAATTAGGTTTAAGTATTGGTCACCCAACATAGATAGCATCTGCAGAGTGTTTATGTACTAAATATACACTAAAGCCCTTTTTTTCATGTGAGAGGTTGCTAAGTCTAAGCTAGATCCCAGAGTACTTGGAGATATACAGAAGATTCTAACTGAGTAGCAAGTCCTTAAGGCTTGCTACAGTACGGGACACTCCATATTTCTTTAGATATATTTGAAACAATAGCGAGAATCATTGGTGCTCCTCTCCTCCCATCTCCACGTCTAGCACTGCTGGGCCTGGTTATCCGGATCAAGCCGTGCTTCTGCAGATTTGTAGCCATTGCCCTGATGTTGACAAGGAGAGCGGTGGCATCGCATTGTGGGGGAAGTAGGGCCCTAAAATGCAGCATGGGCACACAGCATGGCCTATTGCAGTTTACAATTTGAGATATATGCCACACTTCAACCTCCAACCTCAAGACCAGAAGATATATGGTGTGTCTATCGTACATACCTGCAACAGACCCTCAATGCCTCTCGAGCTCCTTCGCCAGGCACGCGGACAACCCCCGAGACGAAAAGGGCAGACCAACTCCTGAGGATGCTTGGACACTTGCCATAGTAACACCACCTCCGTAATTTGACCTAACTCCACGGTCCATACCCTAACTATACCCTCATAGTAAAATTATCACCGACATTACCAGCCTCTCCATTTAATGAATCTGAAACATGGAACGCCCCCCACCCCTCTTTTGTCTCATATTATTTGTCTACTGTATATCTTTGCTTAATTTCTTCAGGAATGACAGATGATCGTGTTGATTTTATAAGATTGTGTAGATTTTATGTTCTGTCTGTGTTTTATTAGTATTGAAGTGTATGTATCGTACCCAATCCTTTTTTTCCAATAAAAATAAAATAAAAAGAACTACAGCAATGGGTGGCACGATCAGTGCTGTAGGCCCACTAGTAGCATTTAAGTTACTGTGCTCTTTACTACGGACTTATAAGTGACTTAAATATGCCAATTGTGGATAAGCCAATGCTGCCATGTTTTAGGGACAGAGCAACTGCACTTTAGCACTGGTCAGCAGTGGTAAAGTGCCTTGAATCCTAAAGCCAGCAAAAATGAAGTCAGCAAATAACAGGTCAGAAAGCAAAATAATCACATGAAACCACACCAAAAATGCCACGTCCAACAGTACCAAATCAAAAAAAGGTTCTTTCTATGGAAACTCTGACTCACGTTTAACTGCAGAGGGGTGACGGCCACGGTGTAATGTGTGTGTGTATAGATAGATAGATAGATAGATAGATAGATAGATAGATAGATAGATAGATAGATAGAGCATTAAAAAATATAGAGCATTACATTGTAGCATTAACTAAGTGATTGTGTTTGAAAGTAGTCTGGTGTTTTAGAAAAACAGTAATATCTTTTCATTCATGGGAAGCACTGCTGCAACAGCCTTATCACACAGTTGTGTAGTGAATATGAATCATGTTAATTAGAATTAGACTTGAGGATTCAATTCATAGTCCATCTCATTAATTTTTTTCTAGTTTTGGTAAACACATGCTTAGTCTTGCATCCTGACATCTGTCTTCTGTATATTCTTCTAAATAAAGCAGTTGGTAAATGACTTAACTTAATTTATGTTTGGAGGCAAAGCAATTAAGTAGCTCCCAGGTTACATCGAGAGAGCTTCGACTGCTGTGATTGCCACTGAGCTACATAGTTAAAGTCACATCACATCCAACAAAATCTTTCCAGACAGAATGAAGAAGCAACATATTGTTTTATAACTATATGCGTTCACCCAGCAGAACACTGATAGAGTCTAAAAATAACCTCCTTTCCGACACACTTATCTGTAGGTCACTCATAATTTAGTTACACAGCACACTGTGTGTTCTGCTCTAAATAGAAAAAATCCTGCTCTCAATCAATACCATTATATCTTCTATTTTGCAAAACAATATTCATATTGGTCAAGATATGTTGGAAAGTACGTTTCGCACTTTTAACAAAGACATTCTTATAAAGCGTGAAAAGCTTACATGAGCATGGTTTTCCCACTTTCATTTAAACTAAACATGACCTTTATCATTTTTTAAGTATTTTCAAGTGCTTGAAACTGACAACTTGACTATCTGAGCTACAGTCCAGTCTAAAGGCATTATTTTTTTCGAAAATATCTATATCTTACCAAACCTACCAGAACAGGGCGAACTTTTTGTAAAAATAGCATTGTCTTGCATAATGCATTTGGCATTATGCTTTTTATGTGAAATTCCAGATATTATCCCACCATGCGTAATTTGAACTAAAAATCAGACTGCGGGAGAAAGGCAACAACCAAAATTAACACTAGGCGAGTGGATGTTGTTAGTGACACCTGTACTTTTAGGGGCATATTACCAACAACTAGCGATAATTTTTGTCTCTAACTTGTTTAGAGACAAAAATTATCGCCGCAAATCGGCGATTTTTATCGCAGATAAACCTTGCTATTAGCAAGGTTTATCGCAAATGCGTTAAAAAACGGCCGCAATGCATGAATATCGCTGAAAAGTCAGCGATATTCATGCATTATCGAGCAAATGCTCTTAGCCATGTTATCCACCTCCCATTGGATAACATGGCTAAGAACTGCTCCTGGGCAGGTGTTAGCTTTTGGAGATATTCGCGCTTAGCGCGAATATCTCCAAAAGTTGGTAATAGGAGATAGCGATGTTAGCGACTGTTTCCAGTCGCTAACATCTTGGCACGCCCACTTTGCATGTCATTAGTGATAAATATCACTGACATGCAAAGCGGGGCCCAAGATGGTCGCTATCTCCTATTAGCTGTCGCTAACTGGTGTTAGCGACAGCTTGGTAATAGGGAGATAATTTTATCTCCGCTTTCTTGGCTTTTAAAGCCAAAAAAGCAGAGATAAACCCCCTTGATAATATGCCCCTTAGTTCTCAATTTTTAGTTTTTTTTTTTGCAGGAACTATTTTTAGCAAAAATATGGCGGTTAATCCTGGGTTTTTGCATTTCAGGTAACTTTGCATACATTCGCCCAATTCATCTGAAATGTCTCATATTTTTGCAATCGAAAATTATGAGAATTTTGCATGAATCTAAAGTACGTTTAAAATAAATGTATCATCTTTCACTATGGCAATATCACAGGTCTCTACAAATGTTAGTAAGGGATTTCCACTACATATAAGCAAATTCTTCTGAAGTAAATATAGTTATTGTGAATGTATTACATGTTATAAGGGCAAGGCATGTGCATTACTTGGGTTCTTGCTCTCTTGTCTTATAAAAAAAACAGACAATGTATTACTAAATTCAGCAAATATTTGGAACAATAATAATTTGTTTTGGGTACTCTTCATACCGCAAGTCTGTCTTTTTCAAGCAGTGTATATAGCAGGTGCTGTTTATTTTAATTGCACTTATTAACCTCTGCTGAATAGAAGTCTAAGTAGGCGTTTTTGGATTGAGACACATGACTTGCAGATTATAGCAAATGTCATTTGCAGGAAGAGTTTGCTTGCAGGCATATCAATCAAGAACATCTTCCAAATTACCTTACATATGTGGAATATGAAGTTAAAAGCCAGTGTTATAGAAAATGATGCAAAATAATCCACTTCATGCCTTAAAGAGAGAGCTTGCAGTCACGACTGAAACTCTCAGTTGACATCCAGTAGGTCATAGGAAACACCAAAGGAAAGAATGTTGGTCACAAGCCATTAATCTCTCCTGGATTGGCATTTGAAATCTAGACACAATAACGTAAATCTAAGGAATTACATGGCATATAATCCCTCAAACAAAAACCCTCTCCTTCACCAGGGGCTAATTCAATAAAGCAGGCTTTCTAGCGAGCACCACTGGGTCCTGTAAACAGGAACATGCAAACGGTTTGGTCTTGTTGAACTTCTTTCTACACATCTCAGAAGCAAACTGGAGCTGATATGTTGGAGGATGCTCAAAAGCAACAGTGTGTTTACCTTGGAGTGTGTAAAATAATTGTCAGAGGCAAGATGGCCGCTGAAGCTCTGTAGGAGTCAGTCGCTCACTGACCCCTCTCTGACCTAAAGCTCAAAATCAGGCAATGGAGCTTTGAAACAGCATGCAATCGGCTTTTTGGAACCAACAGACAGGAAACGCTTCTGTGAGATTAATTCACGGCGGAATCACTGGCCTCACACGAGCAATTTTGAAAGCGAAATCAATCTATTTCAAAATCCTCGAGGCACTTATGGCAGAGATGGGGACCCGAGGCAAAGATAAGCATCTGCAGCAGCAACAACAGCCCATATATAGCGGAGCGCATAAGGAGATGCCGCAGAAAGAAGCTGGAAGAACGGGCGCAATTCCAAAAATAAAGGCACCAACTACCAGCAAAAGAACCACCCCCACAGTCTCTACGATCACCAAAGCACAGATGCGCAAACTGGAGAAAGCCAGTGATAAAGAGAAGGGGATCAGCCAAAGTAAAGAGGCAAGAGGCAGCAATATCACCCCAGCGGCGCGAGAAACATCGGAAAAGAAGAAAAATGATGTTACCTACCGACAACTATCAATGTCCGAAGTTTTCAGCGCTAAAGCTCCGCCAGAGACACCTGGCTCGGTCACAGCAGTCTCACTTTCCACGGCACCAGGGCCGGCTGCCGACACAACTCAGAGCGTCCTCGAGGACGCAGGCGGTGGGGTTGCTAAGCAACCAGAGCTCACGGAGCTTACGGAGCTTACGCTTACCGCGGGACGCCAAGTAGAGGCTCAGCCAGACGCTGGGGAATGGGAGCTGATGCAGGAGAGGCGGAATGAAGGTCGGGAGCTGGAAAAAGAGGTGAGAGAGGCTGATGGCGGGGTAAAGACATCGGGGGTGTCAAACACTGGTCAAATGCTAGAAGCATTGATAGAAGTGGAAGCGGAAATGCGAGAGGAGAAGATTCAGGCTCAGAGAAAAGAAAACAATGCGCTGGGTGAGGTCACTGCAAGCCCTAGACTGGACAATAACTTGATAGAGGTGGATCTAACAGAAGGGGCTGAGGGGGATAGGTTCTTCTCTGATCCAGAAGAATCGGAATACACGCTTGCAAGTAGCAATGACGAAAGGGACTCAATGGACTCAGATTCAAGCTCAAGCTCTGATGATAGTGGCAGCTCCAGGGGAAGAGGGACACAAAAAAGGCGGAAAATGACTGGGAAAATGACTGGGAGCTCACACAAGGGTACACAAAAGAAACTCGTGTGGGACTACTCCGCTACCTCCAATATGTATAAAGATAATGAGCAAGAGCTTCAAAATGGTGGAGGGAAACTGGACTTAATGTTTGCTACATTAAAACAGATACAAATGGAGGCGAGAGCCGAAAGTCGGAGGGCCAGACATGATACGAAAAAAATCCAAGCGTCAATCAGGAAAATAAATAAAAAGTTTGAAGAAGTGGAGGAAAGAGTCACTGAAGTTGAAGAAAGAACTGGTAGACTAGAAGACGAGGTAACTGATTGGCAATCATCTAGAGAGGAACAGTCTAAGAAAGTGGAAGACCTACAGTGGAAGGTGGAGGACTTGGAGAATCGCCAGAGGCGTAATAATGCCAGGCTCCTCGGAATAGAGGAAGGGATTGAGGGGCAGGATCCCAGAGGTTTCGTCATCAAGCTATTAAAAGGAGCCTTCCCAGAGGCCCCATGGATTTGGGAACAAGAAGTGCAGAGAGCCCATAGATACCCACTTTTTGTAAGGAAAACTCAGAAAGAAGGTTCAGGAGCTCTACCCAGGGCTATGTTGGTATTTTTTGGCAACTTCCTGGCAAGGCAAGAACTAATGGAGAAAGCCAGGCCTGATGCCAAAAAAACGGTGGAAGGAATAACTTTCTTTGCGAGACCGGACTTCTGCCACATAACAGTGGAGAGACGCTGGAGGCTTAGACAGCTGATTAATGCATTCCAGTCACAAGGAGCAGAGGCCTACCTGATGTTCCCAGCAAAGTTAAAGGTTATCTCAGCAGGCCGCACTAGAATGTTTTTTTCTGAGATCAAAGCGGGTGAATTCCTGTCAGAATTAAAAGAACAAGGGGGTGCTAGTAGAAAATAGTCAGGGAAGGGAGTAGAAGAAGCCCAAAATGTGTAGACATAAAAGTTGGATAACTTACCAAGCCTGATAAATAGAAGTAGTACTGGACAAGAGGGGAGGAGAGGGGGAGCGACTCTACAACGCTAAGCGTACACACATAGGTCAGGGATGACCTATTTGCCTGTCACAGGGGGGGAGGGGCAGCAGCAGGGGTGGGGGGGGTTAAAGGGGGGGAGGGGTAGGGAAGAAGTCACGGGGAAAAGGTGCTGGTGTAAGATAATGCAGATTTGTAAGGAGTGTAGTGATGCAGTAAAAGAACACATAGAAAAAGACAAAGAAATAGCTGAGGCACTGGTAAAAGTTAAACTAGAGATATGGCACTTAGGATAATGTCAATTAATATCTGTGGGTTAAACAACATGGAGAAAAGGCAGAAGTTCTCCGCGCTGTTGCGATACTGGAAAATTGATATAACCTGTATACAGGAAACGCATGTAGCAGCTGATGACAAATTTTTGCTTGGTCAGATGGGGCTGGAGATCCTTGCTAACACAGGACAAAAAGAGCGAAATAAGGGGGTGGCAGTCCTGGCCAAAAAAGGGGTGGTTAAAATTAAAAAGAAAAAAGAGGATTCTGAAGGGAGATGGGTGATGCTAGACCTAGAAACAACAGCGGGAAGATGTACTCTGGTCTCATTATACGGTTCAAATGAAGACGAATCGGATCTATTAGAATTTTTGGATAATGAGTTAGCCTTGTGGCCAGAGCCTGTGATTTGCTGTGGGGACTTTAATATTAATGGGATGTATGGAGTAATAGGCGCAAGTGGGGGTGGGTATCAAGGAAGGAAAAAAAAGGTGCATAAAGCAATACAAAATCTCGCTAGACACAACGCATTGGTGGATACATGGCTGGAGCTCAATCCGATAGGATCAGGTAGCACTTATTATTCAGCACCACATCAAACAGTTGCCCGCTTGGATTATTTCCTAATCTCTAGCTCATTAGTTAGCAGGGCTAAAATAGATTGTCTCCCAAGGATAATGTCGGATCATAATCCGTTGGTGTTAAGTTTAGCAGTATTACAAAAAGTGGAAAAAATAAACCCGACATGGACATTTGAAAGAGGCTTGCTGAAGGAGGAGGGTTATATCGCAAGGATGCAAGAATGGATGACACAATTTTGGGACTTAAATAGATATTCAACCTCAGCAGATATGGTGTGGGATAGTTTCAAAGCAGGAGTAAGGGGAGAGACATTAAGTTTTTCTTTGACAAGAAGTAAAAAGGAAAAAGATAAGATGGATGAGGACATTAGAAAGTTGTTGGAGATGGAAAAAATGCTAGTAGAAGCAATAGAAAAACAAGAACCTATTGAACATATTTTAGTGGCCATAGAGATGCAGAGATCAGAAACAGGGATTACTCTGGCACAAAAAACAGCGAGAAAATACTTAGCACATAAAGAGAAATGTTATGAGTGCAACAAGAGGGTGGGACATCTGCTTGCAATTAGAACTAGGCAAACCCTAGCTGCAGGAGAAATCAAAGAAATTAAGGATTGTAATGGGATAACTGTTAATAAAGCAGAGGAGGTGCAGGAAGAGTTCAGGAGGTTTTATGAGAGACTATACGCGCAGGATAAAAAAGATGAGGAGATAGAAGCAAAAACCTTGGAATACCTAAGGCAAGGTCAAATGGATGGGATGAGCATAGAGGATAGGGATAAGCTAGATACACAATTAACATTACAGGAGATAAAAGACGCAATATTTAGTTTACCATCTGGCAAAGCAACGGGACAAGATCAGATCCCAGTAGAATTTTACAAAACTTTCTGGGATATACTAGCCAAAGATATCTGGATAATCTGTTGCTTGGCACAAGGAGGCAGAACGGTTCCTCACTCTTGGGCGGGGGCTGATATAATCGTATTATTAAAAAAAGATAAACCCCCCACCGATCCGGGCTCTTATAGGCCTATCACATTGCTTAATGCTGATGCGAAGATATTCTCCAAGGCACTGGCCAACAGACTGAGCAAGGTGATAGGGAAGGTGGTCTCCCCCATACAACACGGGTTTATACCAGGGAAGGGAACCACAGAACATACTAGACAGCTGATAACCATTTTGGACGCTGCAGCGGCCGTAGGTGATCCAGTCGCTGCGATCTTTTTGGATGCCGAGAAGGCTTTTGACAGGGTCTCTTGGGTCTACCTCTGGAAGGCTATGGAATGGGCTGGAATAGGGCGAGGATACATAAAGGCAGTCCAGGCATTATATAAACATCCCAGTGCAAGGATCCGTATTAATAGATCTTACTCTAATACAGTGCAGATTAGACGAGGGACTAGGCAGGGCTGCCCAGTCTCACCATTACTATTTGCAATATATCTTGACCCATATCTGAGAAGATTGTCAATAAATAGGAGGATTACCCCAGTTATACTACACGGGAAAGAATATAAACTATTTGCCTACGCAGATGACGTGGCTGTCATAACACCGACGCCAGAGGAGGCACTGGTTGAAATCGAACAGGAGGCTAGGAAATTCGGTGAGGTGTCTGGATACTCAATAAACAGGGGGAAAACACAGGTCGTTCAGAATATTTACACTACATTTGTAGACGCAAGGGTCGTCTCAGATACAAAGTATTTGGGTATCAGGGTGACTGCAGACCTTGAAAAACTAGTAGAGATAAATTTGGAACCACTGCTAGCCAAAGTTAAAAGCAATTTGGAGAGAGTAAATAACTTACACTTGACTCTCATGGGTAGAATCAACTTTATCAAAATGGTTACTTTTCCGAAATTTTTATATTTGTTCAGGGCAATCCCACTCTTCTTTGAAGGGATTTGGTTTAATAGAATAGAATCAGCGGTAAATAAGTTAATTTGGGCACAGGGGAAGACACGTAGAGCATATCGGTTTTTAACACTACCACGTGAGAGAGGAGGCTGGGGTGCACCTGATTTTAGATTCTATTACTGGGCGGCAGCTCTACAATACTCCAAAGGTCTATTAGGTGGAAGTGTTCAGGAGGAGGGGATGGGGAGGAAAGGGCCGGCGAATGTATATAAAGCAATCCTTGGTGACGCGGCGGAAAATGCTTTGGTAGCAACGGTGGACTTTGCATATTTTAAGCACACAAGATTCAAGACACTGACTGCGATATATAAAGTTTGGAAAGCGATAAGGAAAAAATTGGGACTGGGAAGGTACAATCGATATTTAAGACTTTATAGAAATGATAGCCTTCCGATAGAAATTTTTTGGGACACAGTTATGAAAGAGTGGGACGAGAAAGGGATTAAGAAATTGGGAGACTTAATGGATGAAGGGGGTGCAATCTTAACGTTCCAAAATGTACAGCATAGGTATAAAATAGCTGGACATAACTTCTTTAAATACCTACAAGTGAGGAGCTATTTCTATACAAAAACGGGGGGTGCAGGAGGGATGGCGAGATGTAAGATAATGGATTATTTGGGAAGTAATTTATCATGTTCAATAAGACAGCTGTATGCAGAATTACAAGTCTATAAAACTGATGACAGAGAGAAATACAGCAGTAAATGGAGAGAGCAGGTAAATGCAAGACCTGAAGATTTACAGATCTCCTTAGATCTGGGTAGAACTATTTTATGCTCCGCTACACTTCAAACTCAACACTATAAAACAGTTTATTCATTATATTATACACCAGCCAGAATTGCCAGTTGGGGAGGCTCCACGGGAATAACGTGTCCAAGGTGTAATTCAGCTCAAGCTAATATAACACATATGTTTGCACAATGTCCACAATTATATACTTTAAAACTGGCAATAGAAGAGTTTCTGGAGAATTCACTGGATATAAAAATTAAATTATCTGAAGAGTTAATAATCTTGGGGGTTAGCGCAGACGATAATATAGCCTTCCCAGAATTCTTATTCATGGTCGCAGCAGTATACAGGATAATTGTCGCAAAAGCATGGAAGGACAAAACTGCACCGTCATTCCAGACATGGGTTGCTAGATTATTATCTACGTATAATTTGGAGAGGGCAATTTATGACAGAAAAGGAAGGAAGGCAAAAGCTATGGGGTGCAAGATATGGCTTCCCATTGAGCAGTGGAAGAATAGGAAAAAGGATGGGCGGTAATTATTGAGAAATGTGTTGAATATATAAGGTTAATAGTGATGTTCTGTTATGCGCCATATTTATGTCTTTGAATTTATGTCTTTGAATATGAGTATGTTAAATCTGCATATTATTATTGCTATTATTTAGCAGTACAAATCTGTATTCGTTTTAAAAGAATATGCAAATGTATAAAAACACACTGGTTGTAACAGAAAAATGGGGGGGAAAAAAATTTCTTGAATAAAGATATTTAAAAAAAAAAAAAAAAGGAGTGTGTAAAATACTATGTTTTGCCACATACATCCGGACTGATCTATAACAAAATGTTGTCTGCTCAAAAAGGAGTTATCATAGAAATTGAATGGAGGTAAGAATTATAACACCGACATGGAAGAAAATATGAATGGGACAGATCGGCCTGGTTCAACTTGAGCTTCACAAGTTACAACTTTCAATAAACATCCATAACAAAGAAAGAGTTATTCGCTTATATTATGTGTGACTTTCCTGCATGAATGTGATATCGCTGGGTGCCTACTTGCCAAAGATCTACACAGATTAACCATAAGGCACACCCATACAACATGTCTCATGAGACACTGGCTTGAAGAACGTGTGCCCACTTCCATCCAAAAACCATATATTAGAACGAAGCATGGTCCCCTTACTTCCTATTAGTGGCTCCAAATTCCTATACTCTGAGGTCACAGGACCTCTCCTATCTTGCATTAATGAAATTTATGTAGGATTAACCATATGAATTTAATTCAAACTCATCTACTCTCCAAGCAAAACATTGCCCAACTATTCCATCATTAGCTGTCTGCCACAAACATGCCTTCAACCTCTTGTTCCTGACTGAAACCTGGCTAAATCACGCTGAGAAGCATTTTGGGACTGCTCCTACACTTGAATATAAGAAAGATTGGGGTTGGTGCTGCTGTTATTCTCAAACAAACTCAATCTTCTGTAAACCTATTCATATGGTTTTCTACATCTAGATATAATTGTGACATTTATATCTATGAGCCCGACTCCCCCAGGCTGAACATCTTCTGGTATCCTCCCAGTCATAGTCTAACCTTTATTGAACAATGTATGAAACACATATCATTCCCCAATTGTTTCTATCGTCTTCTATTTGAATCACCACTTGGATGAGGCTAGCAAGTCTCCCCTCTTCCAAATCGCTCTGACTTTCTTCTTAACAATGATCTGATACAACTCTACAAGGGGTCTGCACATGAGAAAGAAAAAAATCCTCCTGCAAAGAATAACCTAAAAACCAAAAATATAGGATCTATCAATCTAAATAGATAATCTACTATATAGCATGGTTTGGCATTAGTTTTCTCTAACGCACCCCTGTTCTCTAGGAAATAAGTTCCATTACAATACCAACACACTTACACTTCATTGCATTGCCATTGAACTGTGTCTGACATCATAACTGATTTTATGCCATTGAAAGAAAAGAGAATAGAGACCAAGATGCTAGACAAATGGTAAAATATAATGCTGAAAAAAATCCTAAGCGCTTTTCAATACAATTGGTGTGAGTGCCTCTAAGTATCTAAAAAAAAATCTATATGCTGTTAGGAACATATTTTGAAGGCAGGGCTTTCTCTATTTAAAGTATACTGAAAAGATACCCCAAGTCTCCTTATCATTATTGCTACTATACACCTCCATCCATCACTTTAAGAAGCCCTAAAACTAAATTTGAGTACGTTTAAATTTGTTTAAAGAAAAGTTAGAACTACCTCTAAATTTGAGTTCAGACTCTCTTCAAAATCTCTAAACAGTTGGTAAAATATCAGCAATACTTCTCAGCAGAAGCTAATCCACCAAAATTGAAACCCTGAACCCACTTCTTTGATTCCATCATTGCCTTCTTGAGCAAGTACCTTTTTATCTAACCAGTATCCTACTCGGCAAACCTCATTAACATCTCTCTTGTACACAGCACATTTACCACCTGTTTTAAAACTGGGTAAGTCGTACATGTTCTGGAAAAACCCAAATAAGATCCTAAAGACAGAACATCTTAACTGTTAAGCATCCTGTCCAGTCATCACTGCCAGCCAACCACCACATACCAGCTGCAGCCAACTGCTGCACACCCACAGCTAGCTAGCAATACACCACACACACACCACCAGACAAATGCCACATATACAACAACAGACACACAGCCAGACACCTGCCACACACAGATACAACACCTAACAGGCTTCGAGTCATTTTTGGTTCAGGAACATATAAAAACAAGAACAATATACACACCCACAAACAGGGTACAATTATAAACAAATGTTTAAAAACACTTAAAACTGTCAACTAAAGAAAGCACATTAAACATGCAATTTTGTTAACATATTCCCAAAAAAAGTCAAATATATCAGCGAAGGAGATAGCCATCTACGTTTGCATGCACAACAGGTGTTACTACAATAAGGCAAACAATTGGCAGAGTGGCATCAAAAAGAACTGTTTGATGTATGCCACGGTAATACAGAGCACTCTCCATTTCGTTGTTAGAGTCAACGTTGCTCTTTGTATTTCAGAGTGTATGGTAGAGTCTGAGAAATGTGGGCACGTATAGGTCAGGATTAAAAGGGCACCCTGGGAAGGAAAGATGGCAATTCTTTTCTGAACTTCTTTGGGGACACACTCTACATCTCTTATAAGGAAAGTCTTTTTTCGTTTTTGGAGAAATGTACTCAGGAAAAGGTGATCTTCAAAACTAGCTCAACCTCAAACAGCTCCTCATTCCACTCCAATAAGGTTGCTTATCACAAACTGCTCACACGAAGGGCATCTAGTTACCTGAAGAATATTGTTTGAAAACAACATAAGAACTGAAGGATGGCAATTAAAATGTGCTTAGTCAACCTTATGTAGCTCTGCTGTATTAAAAGGCTCTAATCTTTGATCAGATATGTCCATACCTCCCATGCACATTTTGAAGTCTACAATTCCTGCCCATTTCAGCACTTCTCCTACCTGACCCCAAATAGTCACGGGTAAAGTAAACAAATGTTAACAGGTGCACATCTCTTCTGTCTGAAATGTATACTGCAAGCAGTTCATTTCTACAAAAGGAACTACTCTGCCTCTTTCGACATTTCTGATTCACAATCTCTGTTGAGTAACTTTTAAGGTTAGTGAAGATTATGCCACAAGCTTAAGTTTCAGATTTGAACAATTGTTGAAAAATTGGACTTGTGTGACCTTTGTTGAAAAGGGGTTACATACAATGATTTCACTGGTTCTCAAATTGGCTGGACAACCAGAGGGATCAATTGAAGGATCCATACAAGTGTAGACTATGATATTTGCATATATTCAGTGATACTTTCACATGGCATAATTTGCTGAATGCCACAATGTGCTCTCTTGCTGGATGTACTGTTTGAGAATAACCATCTCTGCTCATGCCTGATTGAAAAATAGCAGTCGTCATCAAAAGAGCAGTAGAAGAAGAAGAAGACAATGTTTACTTCTTTATAAATCCCACCAAAAATCTAGACCCATTCAACTGTTTAATATCTTGAAGACTTGTGGGAGTCCATCACGTAGCTTTAAAATGAGGACTACGTGGGCCACTATTGGGCATCTCTCAAAAACAGAGTTGGAAAAAATTGATTAAAAAAAGTTCTCAGTGTCTATTTAGCAATCACTAACACAACAAAAGGGAGGCAAAACAGTTTTCACCATGTTAGAGGCAATGCAGTCTTCAGAACCTAATATGGGGAAGGATGAGATCCAGCATGTGTCCTCCATCTCCCAGCTACAATCCAGTTTGTGGCTGTACCACACTTGTAATTTTTATATCCGTTCACTCATACACAATAGGCCTTGGTACTTCCTGATGTAAATCAGCCACTTTATCTGCATTAGTATTGGAATTACTATCTGACAGAAAATTCATTACATTTGGGTCAAAGCATACCAACAACTGGCTGAGCGTCAGCCTTTTGGAAGCAATAACTCTCCCAAATAAAGCTGTGAAAAAGTGGCAAGAAAACAAGCTGCACCAGAATACACACCGTAAAATTGCAAATCAACAGTCTATGGATATACTACGCATATAGGGGCCGATTATGATGGCGGACGGACCTGAGTCCGTCCGCCACCATGGAGAAGGAGGGACCGTCCGCAGGGGCAGCGGCGGTCCCTCCGTGCAAATTAGGATGTGACCGCCACCCTGGCGGTCACATCCTGTATTTTTATCATTGCGGCGGGTGCTGCTTGAAGCAGCACCCGCCGCAATGATAAAAAAGTAAGTTGTGCATTTGCATGCACAAAGCGGCAGGCACCTCCCGGTGCCTGCCGCTTTGTGCAGGCAAATGCAGGGGGGTACCATAGGTACCCCCCATGTGCACCCCCCACCCTCCCTTCACCCCTGGGGGCCCGCAACGGGCCCCCAAACACAAATCCGTATGCCTTTACACGGCGGAAATGCCGCCGTGTAAAGGCATCTTTCCGCAGTCATCCTAATATGGCTGGTGGTGTCTGATAGACACCGCCAGCCATGTTAATGCTTTTCCGCCGCGGGCGGAATCCGCCCGCGGCGGAATTGCGGCAAACAGATAGTAAGACCCACCAGCCATCCTAATATGGCGGTGGGTCTTGCAAGGCTCCCCGGCGGATTTCCCGCATCCTCTAGGCCGGCGGTGGCTTCCGCCGGCCCGGTGGATGCGGGAAATCCGCAATCGTAATCGGCCCCTTAATGTGACTGCTGAAATATAAAGATTAGGAGAGAAATTATATATATTTGAAAAAAAAAAATAGGAAATCTTGCACCAAGAACAATGTCTCTCGAAGAGCACCAAGAAATACATAGTAAAAAGCAACACAGAAATGTGGAAGAGAAAAAGAAACAGTGTGTTCCGTAGAAAAACACCACCAATGCAAACCACACAATGCACTTTCTACAACAGAAAAGATCAGTCTCTCTTGACAGAGGCAAATGCACTAAGAGTAACATCACCCAATCTGCCTGCACACAGCACACACCAATGCAATGCTATTAGACAGTTTTAAAAAAGTTACAAAAAAGCAATTAAAGAAGACTCTCAAAGAGTCACATTATAATTCCGAAGCACAATAAAACATATGAAAAATATGCTGTATTAAAAAAATAAAAAAAAGATTTTAGCGGGTCAAAAGAAGTAAACAATACAAAGAAACACTTTTCATTTCTAAACAGATACATCGGCACTCTAGAATAAATTTATACCACTGCTCATTCTGCATGCATTATTCTCGACCAGTGAACTTAAAGGGAAAAACTTTCTGTTCACAAACAAATGCAAATTATAGAAACACATTAAAAATTCACAGCAATCAATATGTTAGAAACATGAGAAAACACGAATCATAAAAGTAAACAAGACACCATGAAAAGTGACCTAGTAATACTCCTCCTCTCACAGCAACATATACAAAAGCAACCTCAGTATGGCAGCCAAATACTTCTTTCAGTACAGGAACAAAGACATGCAAAATGGTAGTATAATCACTTGGAACAAAACCGAGAAACCACCATACATAGCACAACCATTCATTCAGCAAACAGCACTTCTTCAAACTTAAAGGTAGTGGGCACTTACCATCACCACCTGCTGAAAGTAAAACATTCAAGGGCATCAAACTTTAAATCCACACACTTATTGAAAAACAATGGTTAAAGTTCTGATTGGCTGAGCTCAAGCTACATACTCATGCCCACAGCCTCAATGCCTGGTCAACGGTGGCCCACAACCACAATCCATAAATCAACCAACAGCCATGCACACCATAACTCAGACACCTATCTCATTGCTTTATGAAACATGCAATGACAAGTGTTGTAAATCATCTTACAGATGGGAGTGCATAAAGCAGTATCCTTCCACTTTGACCAAGACACCTCCGAACGGATCATTTATTGATTTGAACACATGTTGTTGTTTAGTTACATTGTGATTGTGGGTCTTGTTCTTTATTATAATATATATTGTGGGGCATATTTATGAGTTCTGGCGCATCTCTGCAAATCAGCAGGGATGCGCCAGAACAAATGCGTCACGCAAAACTACCCTTGCGTCACGGCGAATGAGCCACATTTACAATGCGGCGCGCCGTGGCGCAAGGGTAGGTAGATGCGTGACGCATCTTGTGACGTAAGGGCGGCGCATCGCTGGAGTCGCGTCGCATGTGCGACGCGACTCCAGCAATGCTCGGGTGTGCCCTATACTTAACGTGCTGCGTCAGTCCTTACGCCTGCTTCAAGCAGGCGTAAGGAATTGACGTAGCAGCGTCGCACAAGTGCCTGCGTGAAATCTTGTAGATTTCACGCAGTTTTGCGAGGCGCACCTGCCCCGGAACGCCCACCCTGTGCCGAAATGCCCACATGTGGCGCAGGGCTTTACAACGTAACGCATCTGCCTAGATGCGTCACGTTTACGCCGCCGTTGCGTGATGCAACGGCGGCGTAAACCTGGCGCAAGTCCGACATAAATCTGCCCCTTAGAGTTCATGAGCATTAGGGGTGCTATTTATGGTTTGCATATATGAGATATGAAATGTGATTCGAAACATAACCACACAAAGATCTGTGAATCCACCGTGCAAAAATGGATAAGCTCCATTGTCCAAGGTATTTATTTTATTTATTTAATGCATTTTTATAAAGCGCAGACTTTACCCAAAGGTGTCAGAGCACTGTACAATTGAACCAGTTACGTTACATTAGAGAACTTTTGCAGGAATAGAACAAACAAAATAGCATGAACAGAGTGTACAAGCAAAAGTAAGAATAAATATGACAAATTTTACAATGACTAAGAACTTCCTAGCGAACAATAGCAGGCCATAGAATCAAAACAACGCAGGCAAAAGGAAAGCAATTTCAAACACAGCAAGCACAGGATGTACATCAAAAATATAAACATATGTGACAAATTTACAACGACTAAAGAACTTCCTGGCAGGGTCTGAGAAGGAGGGAATTAGTTCTGAAAGTGTCTTTGGAATAAAAGAGATTTGAGGTCCGCTTTGAAGATCTGGATGGAGGTGATGGCACGGAGAGAAAGAGTACCAGGTTCTCACCGCATTACCTGAGAACGATTGTGCCAACATTTTTTCTCTTTTGAAGGAGGGGGGTTCAAGAAGGAACTTTTCCGCATTCCGAGGAGGTCTTGAGCCTCCAGACATTTTGAGTTTATTCGCCAGATAGCGAGGGGAGGAAGAGTGCAAAGCTTTGTGGGTGATGCACGCTGTTTTGTAGATAGCTCTAGCCTCAATGGGAAGCCATCGGAGAGAAGACAGGATAGGAGTTATGTGGTCACTTCGTTTGGACCCTGAAATGAAGCGAGCTGCTGAATGGAGGACGGATTTGAGGGGGGAGAGGTGAGATTTGGGAAGGCCAGTCAGAAGAGAATTACAATAGTCAAGTCTAGAGAGAACTAGCGATTGGACCAAGTTTTTTAGGTCATTCTCTGGGAAGAACCAATGAATCTCCCATAAGAGTCGCAGTTGATAACGTGCGCTCTTGGCAATGGAGTTGAT
The DNA here is from genome assembly GCF_964261635.1 of Lissotriton helveticus. Classification (NCBI taxonomy): domain Eukaryota; kingdom Metazoa; phylum Chordata; class Amphibia; order Caudata; family Salamandridae; genus Lissotriton; species Lissotriton helveticus. The sequence goes on from NC_136057.1 coordinate 1,202,264,783, forward strand.
GTGTGAGATTAGAGTCTTTTATCAAGTATGACACCTAAGGATTTAGCGCAGTCCACAATGGTGGGTTTACTGTTGAGTAGATTTGAGTGATCCATCCAGGCTTGAACAGGAGGTGGAGAGAGAGAGCTAGATATGAGGAGGAATTCCGTTTTGGAGGGATTGAAAATGAATGAGTTGGTGAACTAGCATCCAGTTGTGAATAGTGTTGAGAGTAGAGCTGAGTAATGAGAGATCATGAGGGGAAGACACCTTGAGGTAGATTTGGGTGTCATCAGCATAGAGATGTTAGAGGATTCCATATTTGCTTAGAAGGTTCCCTAATGGTTCCAGATAGAGATTGTACAGAGTGGGAGCAAGGATAGAACCTTGAGGGACGCCTTGACCAATCACCAGTGGAGGCGAGAGACTATTTGCAATCTTGATAATTTGGGATCTGTCTGTGAGGAAAGAGGCAAACCATTTGAGTACTGTGCCTTCCACGCCCATTCTCTGTTGAAGAATGTTAAGGAGGGTGGTGTGATTACAGTGTCAAAAGCTGCAGAGAGGTCAAGAAGAATCAGAAGGCATGATTCCCCAGAATCGAGAATATGCAGCGCATCATCGATCACTTGCAGCAGGGTTGTTTCAGTGCTGCAGTTTTGAATAAAGCCCGACTGGAGCATGTTGAGGAGATTATTGTCCATAATGTGTTGGGACAGTTGTTTTGCAACACATTTTTCTGTGATCTTTGAAAGAAAAGGGAGCTTGGTGATGGGGTGGAAGTTATTGAGGTCATTTGCATCTGCAGAGGTTTTTTTTTAGAAGGGGGGTAACCTTTCCTGTTTTGAGGACACTTGGGAGGGATCCTTGACTGGGGAAGAGATTGACTAGCCTGGTCCAGCAGGAGAGAGTGTTAGTATAGAAATCAATGGCGATGCCACTGGGAATGGGGTCAGAGGAATGGTTGGAGGGTTTGGTTTCGCGGATGCATTTGAGGAGATCAACCTCTGAGATGGCGGCAAAGTTCTGCCAAGTGACTAAGGATTTTCGCTCCTCGATGGGGGTGGATGAACTGTTCCACCAGAGATTTGACCTTTTGGTCGAAGAGTATAGCGAACTCAGTTGTTTTCTTTGATGCATCCTCAGGCTTGATGGTTTGGGGAGAACAATTTGGGTTTTTGATGAGCTCGAAAAGTTTTTTGGGTCTGTTTTTAGCTAAATCGGTGAGGGATCTGAAGTGTGATGTTTTTTCCTGGAAGATGTGTTTGTGGTATATGGATCTTGCTAAACGTAAAAGAGAGAGGTTGGGGGTGGATGGAGAATGTCTCCAGTGCTTCTCTAAGATTCTGAGGTTTTTTCTTTCGTCATAGAGAGCTTTGTTGAACCAAGGAGCTGATGGGGTGGGTCTGTTCCTTTTGCTTTGGAGTGGAGCAGCCTTGTCGATTTCGACTGCAAGGATTGAGAGGCAAAGGGTAGTGAGATCGTTGACATCCGTATTGGGGTCTAGACTAGGAAGAGACTGCATAGCAAAATCACATAGAGTCTCAAGATCAATGTTTTTTGTGTTGCGGAACCATGTAGAGGCTCTTTTGGGTTGGCCAAGAGTTAAAATGTGAGAGAGGTGAAAACAGAAGGGAATGAGGAAATGGTCAGACCAGTCCACAAGGATGGGTGAAGCAGTGGTAATAATCTGGTCTGATTTGGAAATCACAAGGTCCAGAATTGAGCCCTGGGCATGTGTAATTTCCGAGCAGTGTTGTGCGAGATCGTTAGCGCAAAGAAAGGTTGCAAGCTTGTTGGCAGCCGAGTCTTCCAAAGAGCCCCAGTGGAGATTGAAATCACCTAGGAAGGTCTGCTTGTCGCTCTGTGAATATTGGTCACTAATGAAGTCAATGAATTCCTCCATGAAGGAAGAGCAATTTCCAGGCGGGTGGTAGATGGTATGGAACCTGAAGGGTGTGCCATGATGAACTTGGAATTCTAGGGAGAGGCATTCAAAGGTGCGAAAGAGGTTAGTGGGAGAGGCTTTGATTTGGAGGGTGTTTCTGAAGATAATCGCAACACCTCCCCCGATCTGGCCTGGTCTGTCGTTTCTGAGAATAAAGTAGTCAGTAGGTAACAAAAGATCAAATGAAGTGTGAGAGGAGTCATTAAACCAGGTCTCAGTGAGAAAGAGCATGTTGAGGTTGCGGTGAGTGATGGTGTCGGAGATTTCCAGTTTGTGTTTGGTTGCAGATCTGCAGTTATGGAGCATACAGTGTAGCTCTGACACAACTGTTTTGGTGATGTGAGTGTCTGGACTGATGAGGGGGATAGAGATTAGATTCTTGAATGAGGGTGCCCCTTGAGGGGGAGGCTGGCAAGTTCTGACGGAAGAGATGGTCTGAATGGCAAATTGAGTAGAGTTGTTAGGGGAAATGACATTGATGGTCTTGTAGGTAGCCAATAGGTTGGTAATGTCTGTGGAGGATAGATTGTGGTTGGCTCTATTGAGGCGCGGGAGCAAGGAACTCCTCGGGAGGTTGTTCGGGAATGGGGATATCTTAGCACATAGGAGTGAAATGGACGCTTCAAACAGGGAAATGGACGCGATGAGGGAATCAAGTTTAGTTTCCAGAGAGAGGTGTGCTGAGCATGAGTGAAGGGGGGCTCAATGGTTACAGGAGAGAGTGGACTAGGCGAAGGAGGACAGGAGGAAGTGGGGGACCCGGGAGAGTGTTGGGGTGCAGGGGTCGAAGGTGGGGGAGGAAGTGAAGTATGCAAAGAAGTGCAGTGGGTTGTGGGGGCTGGGGGGAGATATGTGATGAAAGGGTCTGAGGGGGGAAAGAAGGTGGTAGAAAGGAGTGAATGGAGTTACTGATATATTTTTACTGGTGTTGAGCAGAGGTGAAGAATAGAGATCATACCTAGGAGGAGAAAGTTAAGAAGTAGAAATTGATGGCTGGAAGAGGAGGGGGAGGGTGTGGGGTAATGGGAAGGCCATGGATACGGTGAGGTGAGAGGAGAAAGGGTTGAGCAGGGAGAGGAGGGAGGGAGGTCAAAGGGAGGCCACACGAGTGGGGAGAAGAGAGAGGGTGCAGGCCAGGTACCAAGGGTAATGAAAGGTGAATGTAGGGGTAAAGGCACCAGGCAGAGTGGGGGGGTTGAGCAAAGGGGAAGAGCGAAGAGGGGTGAGGGGCTGAGGGAAGAGAGGGGGGAGGGTAAGGTGAGTTGATCGGTAGTTCAGATTGTAAGAAAGGTGGATTAAAAAGGGGGAAATGGGAAGGAATAAGGGAGTTAGGGGGTGAGAGAAGGCAGTGGAATAGTGGGGAGATGCAGGATGTAGGGGTGAAGTGGGGTGTAAAGCAGATGAGGTAAGGGGAGGTCCAATTGGGAAGGTGGCAGAATGGGAGGGGAGGGAACGAGAAAAGGGGGGGAAAGGGTCAACCTGTGACTCTCGGGAGAGCGGTCTGAAGGAATGTATGGGGGTCAAGGGGGAGAAAGGGAAAAAGAAGACAAGTTAGAGGAAGAAGAAGAGGAAGAATCTAGAGAGATAGTAGTCGCAGGGGTGGGACGAAGGGAGTGGAAGATGTGGTCAAAGAGAGAGAGACAGGAGTCAGAAGCGTGGATCAAGACAGTGCCATTGTTATAAAGTGTAATGGTGAGAGAGCCATTAAAGTGAGCGGAGGGAGACATTTTTAACCGCTTCCCATGCGGGAAAGAGGAGGAGGAGGATACATTGAGGGAATTGGAAAAGCTGGAGGACCATGAAGGGATGTCATTAGTGAAGAAAAGGAAGTCATTTTTAATCTTCCCTAGGTGCCATTATGGAATTGGTCAACAAAGAGGGAATCTGGAAATTGTTCAATTATGTTATGTTTCAACCGTTTAGCTACTGCTTTGGACATATGAGGGGGATAGATTACTTTGAAGCAGTTGATTCCAGACTTCATTCGACTGGAAGCCATGATAAGGAGATGAGGTGAAGACGTGGCGTGGTGGACAGAAGAAGGGTGGCCACTCGGGCAGTGAAGACGGCGCAAAGAGGTAGGATAAGAGGGGGTGCGCAAATTCCGTGAGTCCGTGAGAATAAAACCAATAGGAGTGACGTCAGAACAGGACCAAAGGTAGATACCCGACAAGGCTAGAAACAGGTAGAAAGATGCAGGGGAGAAGCAGCATTAAATCATAAATGCATACCTCATTAGTTTCTAAAAGAGGAAGAGGACGCACCAATCTGAGATGGCCATCAAAGAATTGAAGGAGCATTCCTCTTTCTGTTCTAATCATAATTAGGGGCACCAGGGGGCACGCACAAGCTCTTCCCTGACACCAGTTCGTCCTGCCCTGGCCCTTTCTGGGGTGCATTGTTCCAAAGCTGTGTTCCACTAATCCAATGGCTTCAGATGACTTTAGAATCACTCCAGGAAAATCTTCCTTTTTGACTTGTGCGGGGTGATTGGGCGCTGGCAACTGTAAGTATGTGTCTGCTTCAGCTGGCCGATTGGAGCCACAATCGCACCAGTGCATTCCAGAGATGAGTGCAGGGAAATGGCTGTATCACAGGAGCACCGGAAGCAGCAAGCGGCTAATTGGAGACGGTGAAATGCTGTGCCCTGCTACTAGAATGACAGAGAGTGAAACCAGCCATTAGAGCAACAATTTGGCGGTTAGAGTGGGCGATTCCGACCATTTCCATTTGAGTTTTCCTTCTCAGGCGCAATTTTAGGGTCAGGCACAGGCTTTGGTACGATCGGCTGAAAGTATCTATTCAACTTCATGGAAAAGCTTCAAACCCAGGAAGGAGTCTGCGTGACCCAGTCTCCAAGGCTGCAATCCTCAAGCCAAATCCCGATGGAAGCTGGATGCGATCCCTGCCCGAGTGATGACTGGGAAAATGGCGGTGTCAGCATAACCTGCCCTGAGCCCCATCCACTCACCGGATCGTTGAATTGCACTCGTGTCTGCCAATGCTTGTTTCATCCAAGGCTCCTCCCCTGTAGTTCAACCCTTCTTTTCTTTTGGCTCTTTCGCCGTATTCCTCACCTTGGTCACCCCCGTTTGTATTCTAGCCTTTCTTCCTTCTCTGCTTCGTTGTCTCTCACGAGTTCTTCTATCCCTGTAATGCATCTCTGCGGTGCTCGCACCGTCTGATCTCCGGCAGCTCCTGGCTCAGCCCCCTGCGCTGCTCGTACCGTCTCATCTCCGACGGATCACGGTTGCAGTCCTGGCTCAGCCGGTGCTACTTGTGCTACCGCTGCAAGGCATTTAGTTCTCCTCGTCCGTGCTCCCTAAAAGAAGAATGACTTTGTTGCACCAATATACTGCCCTGCTGCAAGCACGAACTTGTGGCTCCAAGCAGCTACACCCTCGGCGACTGCCCCCCTCGCTGCAAGTGCCACCACATTCCATCCTGGCTGCCAGCGGGGCCTCAGGAGGCTGCCGCTTCTGCTCCGGAGAGGCGGGGAATTGCCTGCAGCTATGTGTGCCCCGCTTTGTGTGGACCGCGGTGCAATCCTCTTGTCCTTAACCTCAGAAATGGATTCACAAATCATCTGTGGATTCACAAATTTTCAGAGCATTGGCAAAGTAAAGCACCAGATATCTCTAAACTGTACCCTCTTCGAGCATATTTCAACAGTAATACCCAGAAAACAACTTAACTGATTAACATCAAGCCAAACAAAGTCACTTACTTGAGTGAAGGTCTATATGCAGGCCAAGTGTGGTGTCTTCATAGCCAGCTGTTTTGTTCTTTATTGAGGAGCAAAGAAACCTATTTTTAGGCCCTGCTTGACACATCTGCATAAAATGTGCCATGATGCACCTAAAGGCAGTGTTTTTATTTGTAGAAAGTTCTGTGCAGATTTGTTGAAATGCTAATGTTATTGATAAGATAAAAAATATGCTTTCAATTGAGATTTTGACATAGCCATATTTATAAAGTAGATAGATAGATGGGCAACCAATCCCCTGCAATGCACAGCCTTTGGCCATCCCCAGTGTGTGGTCCGTTGAAAGATCTACCCTGATGCCAGGCGCTGCGCTCGACCTACACAGGGAAGCACGATTCTATTGCTGGCCAACTCCCATGGTCTTGCAGCACCCCAAGGCCACTCTTTTTGCCATAGCACTGCTATACCTCTGTACTACCGTGAAATTACTCAGAGAGCCATGCTGAGCAGAGCGATAATACTGTGGTGGTGCTGCGAATTTTTAATTTTTTTATCCCAGGGGTGTTCTTCTGAGAGTTTTTTTTAATGTAAGTTACTATCAATATAAAAAGTCAGACCTAATAGTTGTGACACTAAACATCAAAATAAATCATTTGAAAACAATATTAAACATGTGCCAGAATCTTTCTTCTCAGGCCATTTAATGGAGCCATAATACCAACCTCACGGGGTCTCTGAATTCTCAAGTTGAAGAACAAAAGCTCAAGCACTTGGAATACTTAAAAATACCAACAGCTTTTCTTTGTCTCATATTCTACAGATGGCAGGAAACCTAGGGTATTTTATGTATTTCTGGGGGCTGCTGCACTTCTTAAAGCCTACTACAAAACTTAAAAACATGCTGAATCTGCACCTGCCCAGACAGGTGCACCACCATGCTGGAAAAGGTAAGAAAATAAGTCCATGAAGGGCACTATGCAGTGCTCTTTGGCAGGAACAGTGACTGATAAATGAGTGGATCCTATCCTACACATCCTGACTCTGCTGCCTGAGCACGATACAAATCAACGCCGTCGTCACCGGAAATTAAGGTAACCTCCCTATTATCTGTTAACTGTTTTCAGTTGGCTGTTCACATATGCTTAGGCTCATGCAATATTGAATTACTCACAAAAGCAATAGCAAACAAATGTGCAATGCATGTCTATAATTTTGACATTAAAGACCTTTAAAGTAACACACCTGTATTACCACATTGTATTCCTAAATTAGGTTCCAGCTGCTTTATAAAAAAGAACACTATCTAATCAAAAATCTGAAACTCACTATGCAGGTGTGTGGAAATAATGTATGATAATTGTCACAATAAAAACATATGAATCACACAACATAGTGATAAGTGCAATGTAACCTCATTTAGAAATTGCACTAGATAAGCTGTAACCCTCACCTCATAGATTACCTGGAAAATCAATAGCATTCCCCAATTTGAAGCACTCTACATATTCATCTATTTAACAATTCCCCTTTTCGAGTCCAAGTCCTTTTTTGTATACAAGTTCAATTTGCACATAATATTACAAGGAGAAATACATATGTGTACATATGTATCAGTAATCTAGGTGAAACAAACACACCTGTAGTAAAATATCCTTAAATAATGTCTCAACATCTGTTTGTTGGTGCACGTGTCCATTACTATGCTGAATGGCTGCACCTAATTTCAAATCACCATCACATTCCATGTGAACCAGTGTGTGTACTGAACATAGCAGATATTTAAAATTACGTAGTAATTCCTGCCATCATGCTATAGAAAAATAGGTACTACACATTTTACACTGCAACATTGCTAGGAATCAAAAAGATGCAATGGAAAATTAATGCCAGGACACACTTGGTTACAAGAAAAATTGTGATCTATTCACAATGAGGTAACTTTCAACTAGCATGAAACAAGGCATATGCAAGTCCATACATGTCCCCAATAATTCTTGTGTACATATGTGCGTGCCACTCTTCCTCCAAATTGCACTGCCAGGGGAACCTCCCGGGAAGGGGCATCTAGGGGGCAGAGCAGGTACCTCAAAGATGTTACTTGAGAGTGGAAGTTTTGGGTTTGGGTTCGGATTTGGGAGGGGTGCCCTTAGGTTTGGAAGGGGGTGGTTTTGGGAAGGTTGGTCTTGGGTTTGGGATGGGTAGTCTTGGGAGGAAGTGCTTTTGGGAGGGGTGGTTTTGCTTTTTAGATGGGGGTACCTTGGTGGTAGTAGGGGTGGGTATGGTCTCTTGAGAGGTAGGTTGGGATTTGGAAGGGATTGCTTGAGGGTGGAAAGGATAGGTGTGTTTTTGGGAGGGGTGGGTGTGAGAGTGACAGGGCTGTGGGCAAGGGCAAACAGAAAACTTACACTGGGAAAATGGGTAAGATGGTCTGAAGGGAGATGGGGTTGGAACTTAGAGAGAGTGGAAGTGTCTGTTGATGGTGCAGGTGTCCGTGGGTCTGGTGTGTCATCAACATTTGGGTGTGTCTTGCTTTCTTGGTGTGAATTGCATGAGTAAATGTGGGTGTTTCTGTTTTTTGGACGTGTGTACTGTGGAGGTGCTGAGTGTGGTTGTGGTGAATCTGTCTGTGGAGAATGGTGCTGTGTCTGGGGCTGTGATTGTGATGGTAGATGTGTCTGTGGTGGTGGGTGTAGTGTCTGGGGCTGTGATTGTGGTGGTGGGTGTGTCTGTGGCAGTGGGCGCAGTGTATGTGGTTGTGCTGTGGGTGGTGGATGTGTCCATGGTGATGGGTGCAGTGTGCTGGGGCTTGGGTGACATCTGTGTGTTTCGATGCAAGCCTCTTTTTCTGTATGTTTGGGCTTGTGTGTGGGTGTGCTGCTTGTGTCTGTGTGAGTGGGTGCATGCAAAGGTGGGAGTATGCTTGGGACAGGTCTAGGAATAGGGCTTTTGGATGGCGACAGGATGGGATGTGGGGCACAAGGTTGGGATGCTTGGGAGGCTGTGGACAGTGAGGGGGCTAGACCTTGAAAATACTCCTGTAGGCCGGACATAGCACTGTGAATGCCTTACAGGTAGGCTACCATTTGTTGCAATTGACAGGCAAGCCCCTGGATGGCACTCAGTAGTGCAGTCTGACCTACAGAGACATTCCTGAGGAGGTCAATGGCCTTCCCAATTGGCACAGCCGCGGTGCAGGGGGTGAGGTAACTGGAGTGAAGGAGATGTCACCCCTTTTAGGGATGCAGATTTGGCCAACTTGGAGGAGGGAGCAAGCGGGAGGATGAAGATAGTACCCTGGGTGGCGGACAAGGATGCAGGTGTAACAGATACAGTAGGGTCCACCACCACCAGGGAGTACTCGCTGGAGGAGAACTTAGAAGAAGCTGTAGATTTGCAGACGTTCTCTCTTGCACTCCCCTCACCCTTCGGGTCACTGTGTAAATAAATAAATGTAAATACCAGTATTTGTAAAGTGCAAACAATTACCTCTAAGGGTTTCAAGGTGCTGGGAACCATCGGGAAGACTAAGCAAGCTATTGCCCAGAGTCACATGGTGTAGGGTTAACCTGCCGCCGAGGCTCGAATCATGACCAGAGTCAGCCGCCCTGGCTGCTGCACCACACCTCTTCCACGGTGTCTGTACCAGAACCACTGTGGCCAGCTGCTTCCCCACCGATGTTGGCCCCTTTTCATTTGCCTTACCTGTATGATGCTGAAATGACATATACAATAGTTTTAGTGAATCTGTGTAAACTGAAGTGATCATGACCTTTGATCACAAAACAGTCTCCAAGTTTTCAGAGTTCACCTGCTTAGAGGCTCTCAAACTTTGCTTCAACATTAGCATAAGCTCATGCATGCACCAAACGTAATCAGGAAATGTATGGTCACAGTTATGACATTCCCCATGATAGCTCCTATATAATGTATGATCTTGTCTCATATCTATCACTATTTATCTCCAGGAACTGTTTGACACCTCTGACTGCTTGGCCTTTGTAGTTTAGAATATAGAACTGATGTCACCAAACTGAATATTAACCAAAAATCCCTTTGAACAGTGTTTTTACTAGGCCCTAAAATCTGCATACTGTGCATTCTCAAAAAGTAAATTTTGCAGAAATGTGTGTCAACACATATTGCAATATTGTACTAATATTAGCATAAACTGTGAGAAGTTTACCTTTGTTTGGGCATTTCACAATGATAACACTTACTCCAAGTCACTAAAGTATATGTCAGTTGTCAAACATTAGTCATGAAACATTTCTAATACACTTCAGTACACAGTGTTGGCTGTTCTTTTGTTGTTTGGCTTGAAATAAATACAGAAAAACACATATGATCTTTGGATATCTAGACATTTCTTCCAAAAATCTAATCATAAACATTCGGTACAACCTGTCTTAATCACCGGTATCTCTTTCAGTCTGGTGGATCATTGGGGTGTAACTACCTAACAGGTTTTCCTACCCATGGATCATAAACTAGGATACTGTCCAGCTGTGCATGTACCCCATGAGCTTCACCTCCTTATAAAATGTAACTATGCCAATACACACTATGGGCCTGCTTAATACAACTGTGCCTCATGACATCAAACAATATGCTGTGTGTAGAGTTTAGGCAGCCATATGTCTGCCCAGAACAGTCCATTGGTTGCTAACAGGAATCAGCTAGGATCCTTGCGAAAATATCGATAGACAAAGCACATCATCATACACATTTGTGAAAAACTTACATCATCAAGAGCTCTTCTTGTGCGTTGAACATGGGCCCCCCTTAATGTTGATGGGAAACATCCTGTCTATAACCAATGCCTTGGAGACATTGTGATCGTCCTCTTCTATTTAATCATTTGAAGGCTGTCCCCCATTTTTTCAACTTTTTGGTCCATAGGGTCGGAACGGTGACAGAACTGTTTGATGTCCTTTGTCAATTATTCTAAGACGGAAAACAAAGATAAAGGATAATTTGAACCTTGATTCTTGGGCATCAAACATTTTATGTTTTCAACTTTTTATGCAATGTATGTATGCATATTGTGATTATTCCATTTTCACCATGTATCACATCTTCACTGAGTCATGTTTTATGATTTATTGTATGTTTTGAAGTTATTATTGGCAGCTTAATGTAAAAAAGAAAATATATATATTTTGCTAGATGAAGGATTTGATATATGATGCTGAATATACAAATTAGAAAGAGTCCTTTGCGTTGTGTCTGGGTTTTCATTCATGTGCTTTTTCATATCACAACAAGTTGGTACTTGTGTTTTCTCATTTGTTGATAGGGGAATACTTTGTTTATAAAATAAACACCACTCTCTTTCTATTTTCTAAAGGGATAATTTCTTATGCCTTTCTCACTCATGTTGCATGTTCACTATTCTTCACAATTCTCAAAGAATAGTGCCTCCCGACAGAACTCTTTGTAGTTTTTAACTGTATACCCAGGTTCTGAGGGACACAGGGCAACCTCATTATATTTAATGTACCCAAAAAAATGGTCCTGTAACGTGAAACTTACCCCTTGTTTCTGCTGTTGCACCCTCAACTGCCCATCAAGGGCCGATTAGGCCACTGCAAGAGTGTGAGCCTGTAGAGGGGTTAGGGGGCAGCACACACGCCTCCCACATTGGGAGGAATGGCTGAGATGGACTTTAGATGGCTGTCGGGTCCAGCGTCATAGGTTCTCCCACCTTTTCTGGCAGTGGGCACTGCGCCCCTTGAAAACCAGAAGAGTCTGCACCTTCCTTGTGATGGCCTTCCATATGTCCACTGTATGGATACAAGAAATGATAGGAAAAACAATGGTTTTGTGACGCTGGCCAAAACCAATATCTCCATATAACCTTTTGTAGTGACCAGGCAATCAAGGCCTGTGACATCATCTTGCCCAGTGTCAATGCAATAGATAATGAACTACTGAATTCTAAACAAAAATGCTAATGTAGCAGTGAATACTGGCCACTGGGAGTAAGGGGCCTGCAGTTTGAACATGGCATACTTTGAAATGGGAGTCCAATGACATGACGTGTTAGCTTAATTACAGAATGGGTATTTAAACACACAGCACATACTTAAGTTATTTTGTTTTTGTACCATGGTACAATGCTGAGAAATCCCCAACAATATAAATGATAGTTCACATATCTAACTACATTTCACTCAGGGCACCCAAGGGCCACTGTAGCTTGTGTCAATAGAAGAAAACACAGTTAAACAGATTCCCAAATACAATTCAGACATGTACCTGCTCCTCTGGTGAGTAATAGAGCTGGCCATACAGGCAGGGGACCTCGTGTTCCAGCAACTCCAGCTCCACTGGTAAGAAGGCAGGGAAACTCTCATCTAACCGTCTCAGCATTGTTGCTCCCAGAGTCGAAAAACAGTAGCAAAAGTAGAGCAGCTTGATGGCAGCAGTGTTAGGAGGCAAGTGAGCTTTTTTTCCAACTGCCGTATACATGTATGCAACGTATGCAATCATCAGCGTAGACGATACAGCCATTGGTATGTTACTTTCAACAACGTAAGCTATGGCTTTCTCTGTCACTGAGTTCACCACCCACTACATGGTTGACAACTGGCATGGCCTTCTGATTCCAAATGTCATATCTCAAATGTCATGCAGCTGCCATTACAGAAGTTCAAAATATTGTGTTTTTAACTGTAAAGTATGTCACCACCACCCACAATGTGGGCTAGTTTGTTCACATATACAAACTTTGATGAACAATCATTCTTTTGGGGAAAAAAACAATTATATGTAGTGCATTAGTGTGCTGAAAGGCAATATTAGCGTGCCGTTGTTTACATCTCCGTTGATAGTTTTTTGTGATAAACTGATTTAAAACTTCAATTGTGTTAAATAACAAATGTTGGATTAAAATATGTAGTTAAATCACATATCATATATATTTTGTAGGAGTGCATGCCATCACTGTAAGTAAGTAAGTAAATATTTATTTGTATATGATTAATTAAAATCTTTACAAAATTGTAAAACGTCCATAGTTGTTGTTACTTAAACAAAACAAAAATAGGATGCATAAAATTACAGTGTTATTAACAGTTTTATGGTTACCCTCGAGGGATTTAAAAAGTTCATCTAGCATGGTTAAGCCTCTTTCTTATTAGGTCAAAGAACTTCACAACTTGACAGTTCAATTTGATGTCGCTAGTAGAGAAGCACAGTTTGGCTGCCTGTCTACAGGTCCGGACGGCATGTAGGTTAAAAAAAAGGACGTAAGAGAATAAACCTCAAGTCCTTTACGCTAGGGCAGATGCAAATCACATAAACTATGTCCTCCTTGCCGGTTTTGCACATGCGACACTGTTGTGAAGGATTGTTTCTCTCCCAAGGTGGAAGATGTGGAAGTATGGGAATTACCCCGAGGCGTAATTTTAGGAATTTTTCTTTAACATTTCTTTTCATGCCGATGCTGAAGTACGCTTGTGGCCGCAGATTTTCATAGTCACCCACCGTTAGCCATCCGTGTGCTCTGTTTGCTAGGTCTTTCTTGTCTTCTATCGCTGAGATGATGCTAGCTGATTTTTGGGCTACTTTTTTAAAAGACAAGAGATCTATTGATGTTTCCCAGGTATCAGTCAGGCCTAGAACTTTGAGTGATTCATATAAGTAGGCTCTCGGTGCGAGGTTGCGGTGCCGAAGTAGTTCTTCCCATAGGTTTGCACATAAAGATCCAGCATCTGCATAGCGAATTTTATGCCAATTTGTTACATACACGCTCCGCCTCTCTAGAGTTTGTTTCAAGATACCGAATTCTAGTCGAATCTGAGCCGGGGAGACGTATTTGGGAAGAATAAAAATAGCCCTGTATGAGTTGTCAATGAGTGTGTCCAGCAATGCCGCATCCTTACCGTGGTGTGATTCACTCCCATAAGTGAGAGTCGGTTTTAATTTGGCACTCAATATTTCGAGAAGAGGTTTGAGTGTAAGGTCAGGTAGTTTGACCTTCAATGATTTTAGAGTCAAATAGGTCATTGTAGCCTTCCCTCGTAAAGATTTGAACTGCGCCCTCGAGGTATTATTTGAGTCCAGGATTACTCCCAGGTACTTATATGTAGTGACCTGGTCGAGCTTTTCGCCATTCAAGTACCAGCAAGGGTTCTTTTTTTTCTTATAATTCACAGCCATCACCTTTGATTTATTGAAGTTTATTTGTAGTGCATTTTCTACTGAAAAGGCATGGGTTGTGTTCAAAAGATGTTGCAGGCCCATTGGAGTCCAACTTATCAACAACAGGTCATCCGCATATAGCAGGTTTGAGAGGGTGATTTTCCCTAATTTCGGTGCATGGTTGGAACATTTGTCTAGTTGCCCAGGTAGATCGGCTAGAAAGAGATTAAATAGGATCGGTGCAAGTAGACATCCCTGTTTTAATCCTTTTGTTGTGCTTATGGGTTTTGAAAGGTGTGTTCCAGCCCCAAGTTTGATTTTGATACAGGTGTTTGAGTGGAGCAGTATTAGGACGTCTAATAGGTGTTTAGGTATTCCCAAATTGTCCAGTTTCAGCCAAAGTTTGTTTCGGTCCACGTGGTCGAATGCAGCAGTATAGTCAATAAATGAAAAGAATAGAGATGACTTAGTTTCTTTTGCTGCTTCCATCAGCAGTGATAGTGCCATTAGATGGGTTGTGGTCCCTTGGCCTTTGCAGAAACCCATTTGGTTGATTGGCATGATGGAATTTTCAGTTGCCCATGATGTTAGCTCCTCCAAGATAAGGCCAGCAAAGTATTTTGCCTCCACATCTAGGAGAGCAATGAGGCGGTAGTTATTTGGAAGCCTCTTGCTACCTTGTTTATGTATCGGGCTGATAATTGAACCGTGCCAGGACTCAGGAAGGGTCTGTGAGAGTCTGATACTGTTGAACACTGGTGCTGAAGATGCGCTCCAAAATTCGACATCTGATTTGTAGAGCATAGGTGGTAAGCCGTTCGGCCCAGGAGCGCCGGTTGGTCTCCCCCTTGATATTTGTCGTTGGATGTCTGATGGGAGGATTGGCTTAGGCCCTGACTCAAATGCCTTTGTTGATTTTATTTCCGTTTTTGGTTTATCGATTTTTGGTGTATTCATGGCGATGTGCTCCCCCGTTTGAAGGGAATTTGTGGGGGTATAATGGTTGAGGTTTGCTTTTTTGTTATGCTTTGTGGTTGTTAAAGAAGATTTGTTTGTAATAGCTTTGTCTATAGTCCCATCTTTGTTAAAATGCGTCAGTAGGTATTTTGACCATACTTCTTCAGTTATGTGCGAGTTTTGACCAGGGAGGTCAGGATTCTGTATTCTTTTAACCATTTGCCAGAATCTAGAGCTGTTCTTCTGCTTCCCCTCGTGAACTAGCTTCACCCATAGTTCTTCGTTCCTTCGCTTCTGGTTGCCCCATTTTGTCCGTTTCAGCTTTGTTTTAGCTTTCCGTTGGGCAGTTTGCAAGCTATGATTTGTTGGATCCTTTCGCAACTGTCTCAGTAATTGATTTACTAATCTTTTTTGTAGTTTCATTTCTGGACATGAGTGAATCCCCCAAAGGGGCAACTGTTGATGACGTGAGTTGCTGGGAACCTTTTTTACCATTTGCTCCCTAATGGTTTTAATGAAGATGTCCCAGACGTCCGGTGCCTTGGATGCATAGCTGGTGGCTTGGGAGAATAGGTTTTTCGCCATGGAACTAATTGAATCAATGTTCCCGGCGTTACAGCGAAGCCGCCTTAAATTTGGGGCAATATCTGTGTCGAGGCCTATAAAGGTTTCGGTTCCCAGGTGGGAAGTAGTTTTTATTATGGCCTCTTGTGGCAAGTGATCACTGAGGTCGCTCGTACCTATTCTAAAGGACTTTACCCGACAGAGCATGTTTAGAGATGTAAACATGTAGTCAAGATGGGAGGATTGTTTATTCACATGAAAGGTGGCAACCGGTGGATCATCGCCAGGGTAGCGGCCGTTCAGGACCCTTAAGTTGAGTTGTTCCAAGTGTCGAAGTAACACTTTTGAATGCTTCGTTGGATTCCTGTTTTTTATATGGCCTTGTGTCGGCACGCCCTATGCTGCGTTCAGGCAATTAGAAGCATATTGAAGTCCCCTGTTAAGATGAATGAGTCAGACGCGCTTTCTTCCATTATTTTTTTCACCAGTTTGGCTAGGTCTTTTGCACCTTTTTGTTTGTCTTTGGGATGGATGTATGTATTAATTATAGTTACAGCTTGGGGCTGCTTCTTTAGCCAAAGTGGGATCTTTGCCACCTGAATAACGCTTTGGGGAGGAATATGTAGGTCCATTGCCTCGATTTCACCTATTGTCTATATTGATGCTAAAAGCATCAGACCGCCTGATCTTCGGCCAAAGGTTGAGTTTTTGTTTGCTGGAATACAGCAGGACGTGAACCCTTGGAGCTCGAATGCTTTTTCTTCCCAAGTCTCTTGGACCAGGATAAGGTCAAATGTAGTCAGATATTCTAGAAACTCTGGATCATTTCTTTTGCTCGCCAAACAGTTGATGTTCCAGGAGCAAATTCTAATGTCCATGTATCCTTCTGATGAGTTGGTGAGTTCTTTCCCTTTCTGTCAGTTGTTGACAGTGGAACTTGCGAATGTGCGTTGAATTGAGTTCCAATTGTGACCAGTTGTACGTGATGAACAGCTGCTAAGCTTTTGGTTTTGTTGAGAATTGGGGTTTTCTAAGTCTCGGGGGCACGGCCCAGGCGAGCTGCTTCTCGCTCCTTTTAGTATGGAGGTAGTACTTTTTTGTGCTGGGGGTCTGGCTAAAGGAAGAAAAGGCATGCCATCACTGGTGAATATTGAATATGTTGCTGGTGAAAATGTAACAAAAGTTCAAATGTTTCTCCAATGCAGACATAAGAACCCACTGGAGGAGACAGCAGGCTCAGGTGTACCGCCCATTTCCAGACCTTGCCACCATAGAAAAAACGGATATAATCAAGAAGTTCAGGTTGAATAGGCAAACTATACTCGATTTGTATCATCAGCTGGAGCCAGTTCTTCAGTCTCACAACAGAAATCCCACATCTATCATACCAAATGTCAAAGTTATGGTAGTACTTCATTGTATGAGAACAGGATCCTTCCAATACACTGTGACAGTATCTTGTGACATGTCACAATCAGCTTTCATTGGTAGCTACAAGAATATTTATCTTCAATGATGAGACACATCAACAGTTTCATCAAGTTTCCACAGCATTAGATTTAGCTAATGTGAAGGGGGACTTTTATGGTTTGGGGCACCTAACATAGCTGGTTGGAACAATTGATGGCACACAAATAGCCCTAATGCCACCATACACCAGAGAACAAGTCTATTGGAATCCGAAACACTTCCATTCATCAACGTGCATGTTGTCTTCTTATGGGATTTGTTAATCACAAGCGTCTGTGCACAATTCCCCAGCTCTGCTCATGATTCCTTTGTACTACAGAACAGCCCCATACCCCTGCAAATGTCTCAACTTGGACCTGAAATGGCTTGGCTTGTTGGTCAGCAAAATCCTTCATTATATTGTTTGGGGTATTTCTAAATGCATAATCTGGATTTGTGTTACATTATTTTGGCCCTTTTTTGTCTTCTATCTAGGAGACTCAGCTTATCCCAAGTGACCAAGGTTGTTGGCACTGCAGAGGAATCCGACAACACAAGGGGAAGTCTGCTTCAATGAAGCCCATGGAAGAACAAGGCCGTCAGTGGAGCGAGCTTTCAGACTTCTAAAGGCAGATTTCATTGTCTGGAAAAAACAGGTAGAGCTCTCCTCTACTCACCTGATCAATCAATCAATCAATCAGGGAATTTGTATAGCGCGCTACTCACCCGTTAGGGTCTCAAGGCGCTGGGGGGTGGTTGCTACTGCTCGAACAGCCAGGTCTTGAGTTGCTTCCTGAAGGCGAGATGGTCCATTGTCAGCCGGAGGTGGGTGGGGAGGGAGATCCATGTCTTGGCTGCCAGGTAGGAGAAGGACCTCCCTTTGGCAGTCGTTTTGCAGACACGTGGGACGGTGGCAAGGGCGAGGCTGGCGGAGCGGAGCTGGCGGGTTGGTGTGTAGAAAGCGAGGCGGTTGTTGAGGTACCTGGGGCCCGCGTCGTGGAGAGCTTTGTGTGCGTGGGTGGGGAGTCGGAATGTGATTCTCTTGCTGATGGGGAGCCAGTGCAGATTCTTCAGATGGGCAGAGATGTGGCTGTGGCGGGGGACGTCCAGGATGAGTCTTGCCGAGGCGTTCTGTATGCACTGTAGTCTATTCTGGAGCTTGACTGTGGTTCCGGCGTAGAGGTTGTTTCCGTAGTCTAGGTGACTGGTGACTAGGGCCTGGGTGACCGTCTTCCTGGTTGCGGTGGGGATCCATCGGAAGATTTTACGGAGCATGCGCTGGGTGTTAAAGCAGGACGATGAGACGGCGTTGATTTACTTGGTCATCGTGAGGGAGGAGTCCAGGATGAAGCCCAGGTTGCTTGCGTGGTCTGTGGGTTTAGGGGCGGTGCCCAGGGCAGGTGGCCACCAGGAGTCATTCCAGGCCAAGGGGGACGGTCCCAGGATGAGGACTTCCGTCTTATCTGAGTTCAGTTTCAGGCGGCTGTTCTTCATCCATTCGGCGACGTCTTTCATCCCTTCGTGTAGGTTGGTTCTTCCGGTGTCGGGGTCTCTGGTGAGGGAGAGGATCAGCTGGGTGTCGTCGGCGTAGGAGATGATGTTGAGGTTGTGTTGGCGTGCGATGGCAGCGAGAGGTCTCATGTAGACGTTGAAGAGGGTGGGGCTGAGTGATGATCCTTGCGGGACGCCGCAGATGACTTCGGTGGCCTTGGATCGAAACGGGGGGAGGCGGACTCTCTGTGTTCTTCCGGCGAGGAACGAGATGATCCACTCCAGTGCCTTCTCTTGGATGCCGATGTTGCTGAGGCGTTGGACTAGGGTGCGGTGGCAGACAGTGTCGAACGCTGCAGTGAGGTCCAGGAGGATGAGTGCCGCTGTTTCCCCGCTGTCGAGCAGGGCTCGGATGTCGTCAGTGGCTGCGATGAGGGCGGTCTCGGTGCTGTGGTTGGCTCTGAAACCGGACTGCGAGGGGTCGAGGGATCTGTTTGTCTCGAGGAAGGCGGCAAGCTGTCTGTTGACGATCTTCTCGATGACTTTGGCAGGAAAAGGGAGGAGCGAGATGGGGCGGAAGTTTTTGAGGTAGATGGGGTCCGCTGTTGGTTTCTTCTTTGAGATTTCATTGCAAGTAGATGTACTCTAAATTCGAATACACTTTGTCATGTCTGTGTCCTGAATGCTGATGTTAGCGTGTGACCTACTTCAATTACAACAACTTAAATACACTTGAGCATATTCAGATACTTTTCTGTGCTAAATAGTTGACTGTAGACAAACATAGAGAGGCTCATCACGAAGGTAGTGGGGAGCAATAAGCACTTCCTTTTTACAAGTTACACTGTGTTCAATGTATTTATTTGATCGAACTACAAATTAGAAACTTAATTCTCATTAACCATTTGAATAATACTGCAAACAATGTAATTGCTTTTTTAATGCAATGCAACTGGTGTGCAATGATATGACTTAAAATTACGTATTTCCAAGCTACCTCCTTGACACTAATTTTTTGTGAGAAAGAATCCCTCTAGAGAAACAAAGAGGAGAAATCATTAAGAGGCAATTAGCAAAGTGCTAAGTATAACTGACAAGAATATCTATTTCATCCTCTATTCTGTTTATAAAACGGTGCTCAGTGAAGATAAATGCATATAACCTGTTTCATTTAGCTAGTAAGACAACGCAGTGATTCAAAGATTTTTAGAATAGACATGTGTGGATGATGCTGGACATAGGATAACATATTGGTGATATATTTCTTAATATCTTTGGATGCACAAGCAATATACACAAGGCAAAAATGAATACTTGTATGTTTTAGCACTCCCAAAACACCTTCCTTCTATTACTGAAGGGGCATGGCCTATATTTTGATAATACAGGAAGTGATGACAGAGGTCCTTCTTTGACTCACTCAATGAAGGTTTGTCAACATTCGTTGATCCCTAAGAAATGGAGGAAACAGCCATTCAAAGAAGCATCTCTCACTACAGCACATTCACCTACAGAATCACAACTCCCTGGAGTAGTGCAAGTAGCCAGCTACACTTGGTGACCTATGAGAGGAGGCTAGTTGGTTGCATAGTCTGGATTCTCACATCACCAGTGCACAATGAAAGTCCTGGGGAATCAACTGCAGTGCATCTAGGCTCCTCTCAAAGGCAGGCATCTCCTCCACCATAAGATTGTGGCACTCTCTTACAGTACATCATGTCCTCTCAGATCCATGTTGTCTCTGAATCAGGGTGCACCTGTACTCTGGATCAGGGAATACATTAGTAAGGGAAGTGTGGAAAATGAGAGATGTGTTCTCCAGAGAACACAGCGAAATAAAAACCTATGAACAGGGGCAAGCATAAAATGGTGTCACCATATATTTGTATCACTTTTATTGCTTTAAAAGGCCACGTTGCAGGCAATAGAGATATGTGAAGCTGTAGAATTGTTCCAGCAAAAGCGTAGGTAGACCCTCTTAGAAAATTAGAATTTCGATTAGATGAAAATTACAGTTTGTAGGAAAATTATCATACAAAAAATATTTGATGGAAAAGTCTCATGAAACTTTACAGGCGAGGGCCATGATATTGATAAATAAGGAAGATGCTTAAGGATTCATGAATGGCAAACGTTTTTATATATTTCAAATACGTTTAGAAGTGCAGTTATATAATATGTAAATATAAATATAAATAAATGTGCATGCGTATACAAACTGTTAATAAAGATTCAAAGTTGAGATTACAAAGTAGGTACCTAAAATATCAGCATGACTATCCCTTCACGTGTACATCTATTATGAAACTCTTAGTTTATTTATGTTTTAATTTTTATAGGCTTACAAGTACTCTGCTCGCTTTCCAGAGAACTGTGCTGCAAAGGGGTATGAAGTTCCTAAAGTGAGAGGGGGGAGACAGGTCTTTCTTCATGATGACCTCACACACCCCGAAAGATCTCAGGCTTCATCATTGGGCTTTGCTTCTCGTCGGGCCGGCGCAGCAATGTCCCATGGGCTCACAGTAAACGGGGCTCTTTGACGGAGATCTTTTTGAAGAAGCCGTAGGGTGCGTGTGGGTAGGAGGGCAAGGAAAGTGTAGTGCACGTGAAGTGGATCTTAAAATAAGTCTGGATGGATCAGTCCTAACTCCTATAACGATAATGTCCAATTGTGACGCTACATAGATGGCATACTGGTCTTCTGGAGAGGCACCAACGACAACATCATTGACTTCCTAACCTGGATCAACAGCCTGAATCCATATCTCAAGTTTACAGCCAATAGTTCTACCATTGAAGTCCCATTTTTGGACCTCCTAATAACAAAGCAACGTAACAAACGTATCACGACCACCTACAAAAAAAAACACAGACAGCCACTGCCCCCTCCTCTACCAGAGCTTTCATCCCAAAGCCCTAAAGGAAATCTTCCTTATAGGCAATTTCTGCGGTTCGGTAGGAAGTGCAGCAACATGGAGGACTTCAAGAGACAGTTGTCAGAACTTAGTGCCAATCTAACACGATGACAATACCCTGCCAGGCAGATAAAAATGCCCAAAAAAGAGCCCAGAATACCAATAGACAAGCGCTCCTGGAAAACCAAGTCAAACCCAAACCCGATGTACTAACCCGCGTGACCACCTTCACCCCAGAATCCAATAAGCTCAAAAAAGTGATTAATAAGCATTGGAAGATCCTACAAGTGGGAGACAAAACATTGAGCAAACCCAGGTTTGCTTTCAAACGAACGGCTAACATCAAAGACTTGATCATTTATACGAGACCCAGGCAACAGACCACACACACAAACACCCTTTGGGGTTTACCCCCAGTTACTGCCCATTTCCCCTGTGGTCAATATGTGGCATGTCCACTGACAAAAACAACCAAATCCGTCACATTGACCGATACATGGATATGGAAACAAAACAAACATACCAACTGTAATACCAGCAATTGTGTGTATCTTCTCACATGTCCCTGTAAACGCCAATACATTGGCATGACGACACGCCCAGTAAAAACAAGGATCACGGAACATAGGAGTAACATCCGGTGCAAAAAGACAACCACCAAGTTGTATACACACAATGCGGAAGCTCAACATTCCCCATACAACCTCTACTGGACTATCTTGGAACACTCCAAAAACATCTCCAAGGAAGCATTGTTCAAAAAAGAACACCGCTGGGTTTTCGAACTGGCACCCCACATTCGGGGGCTCACTGATGACATACCATGGTCAGTACTAAACCACTAACCTAAGAGCCACTGGCTTAGTCCCTTGCCTTGCAGGCCACCCAGCCACCACGCAAAAGGTACAGAGTGGTTGACAGGTACCTATGTTACTAGCTTCCTAATCCCTTGCAACTGTTGTCACACTCAGCAGCACGCACCCTCTACCACCTTGGGCTACAACTACCCCCTTTTTGGACCTTCGCTTATTAACCAGCATGAGGGTGCCACATTGTAACATCAGCACATTACCTGCCCACTATGGTTGGGAATACACACCAGCATGAACGATAGGGTTATGAGCTTAGGAACTCCTTTCCACAACTTATCTATCCATACCATCTGGTTACCGCTATAACCCAGCTACTACATGACCTTCTGTAATTGCTCAGCACGAGGGTTCCACATTGTAACATCAGCACATTACCTGCCCACTAAGGCTGGGAATACACACCAGCATGAACGATAGGGTTATGAGCATAGGAACTCCTTCCTCCAGCTTATCTGTCCATACCAAATTGGGCCACATCCAACTTCCTCCCCCTTTTTATAAACCGCGCCTAGCCCCGCATGAGGGTGCCACACTTTACCAATATTGCTCACACTACCCTTTAGCAATTTTTAGTACGTACTAAGTAGGGGCTCTAGCTCAGGAACCCCCTTCCAGAGCTCCACTGAGCTGCAACTCACAGCCAGAGATAACGCTGCTTACAGACTCTGGCTTTCTTCCTACTTGTCCATGTTCTCAACTCTCTCCAAACGAGCATAAACCACCCATATGCCATGAGGCTTTTATTTTTACACACAGTCAAAGCACTGTACAGTGATAAGGGCTTTCTTCCCACATGTCGATTACTTCAACTCCCTTCACACTAGTGTCACGACTATTGAGTACAGCAACGTTCCAATAAAGTTTTATCCTCCCTCCCAAGATGGCGGCAGCTATTAGTGACCTAGTGCTCATCGCTATTCCATACAAATACGTAGCTTCTGGACATGTCCCACACAGGGCTCAGAGCAAGGGTAGGAGAACAGCAAGTGCTGTCCACCCAGCCGTGAGTATGCCCCCTTTCCAGCACTGACCACAGAACTCCGGTAAGCCACAGGAGCATTGTAAAGTGTGTTTTCTGATGATGTTAAGACCGGCGACATTTTTCTTTTATTAATTGGAGCAACTACGTGCTCTGTTTCATCGCCGTTGGGCCGTAGATCTTTGTACTGGGGCTGAGTTGCCTAGTCTTAACTACCTTTGTTCCATCCGCGATTTCTGCATTGGATACTCTGCATGCCGCCGACATACCCGGTGTTCAGGATGGCAGGATTGCTAATTTTCACATGCACCTTTAGTTTGAAGCAGCATTTGACCTTGTCTTCATGTGGTTATGTCTGTAGTCAGGAACAGACATAATGTTCAATCTTTTCGAGTACTGGCGAGACCCCTATGTCTGCACGCCTCCTGTCTGGCACACCGCGTCTTGCCACCTCCAGGGTCCCCACGAATTGGGCACCCGCACTGACCACAGCTACACTCTACTACCACCCGAGTGCATGCCCGGCGTTCAGGAAGGCACGATTGTTAATTTTCACATGCTTCCTCATTTTTAAGCGGCATCTGAGGCACCTCACACGCTTCAACAACCGCACTCTGTTACCGGCTGGGTATCAGAGATTTTAGCACTCACACGGATGCCCTAGGCAAAGGTTTCAAGCCCACCCTAATTCAACCTGCACCACAACGATGTATAGGCCACTCCACTTCCAATGGCACATGGTTAAAGAGGGTTCCACTCCAGTTGAACCTTATCTAACCAACTCACACGTCGCCCTCTCCACTATAGCACAAGAGGCTAACCACCTCACCACCGACACTGCCGATGGTACTTTACTTTATTGATTCACTTAATTGTATCCCTACAACTACAACCCCATGGCATGCCAACTTCTAACTACCACTGGAACATACCATCATGGACTATTCTCATGACAAAACGCCACCTTTAATGTAAGATTTTGTTATACGTTAGTTTTATCCTTCCTAAACCCCTGCCCCTTGTTTTCCTTTGCCCCCACAGGTCCTCTACTGCCCAGTACAGATCTACTAGGGCCCCACCTTATCCCACTTCGTCAGGCTACCCACCAAAAATCTAGGAGCCTTTCTAATAGTTGTGCACCACGCCACCACGTAGGTCCTGAAGAAGTGCCACACGACTCGTCAGGAGGTACAAGGCACGAAACATGTCCACCTTACACACTGTGACAGCCCGTTAGGAACATTATATCCTCATAGGGCATCCACTCTTTTTAATTAGGCTGGATCTACCTAGACCATTAAAATTGCTTATGAACAGGACTGATCCAGACTTATTTTAAGATCTACTTCACGCGGACTACACTTTCCTTGCCCTCTTACCCACACGCACCCTACGTCTTCTTCAAAAAGATCTCAGTTAAAGAGCCCCGTTTACGGTGAACCTGTCGGACATTGCAGCGCCGGCCCAACGAGTAGCAAAGCCCAATGATGAAGCACAACACCTTTCAGGATGTGGGAGGGCATCATTAAGAAAGACCTATCTCCCCCCTCTCGCTTTAGGAACTGCATACCCCTTTGCAGGACAGTTCTCAAGGAGCCCTGTTTGCAGGACCTGTTTAAACAACGGCTCCCGGCCCCAACCTCCCTTCTCTTTCAAATGCTTTCCAGAGAACCCATTCTTTAGTTTGTAAACAATTTAGAGAACGCTGTTTCATATTTATTTAACACGTTCATAAAACAAGGCAAATAAATGTAAAAATAATGTTTGGCTTACATGCAGAAAAAT
Organism: Lissotriton helveticus; assembly: GCF_964261635.1. NCBI lineage: Eukaryota > Metazoa > Chordata > Amphibia > Caudata > Salamandridae > Lissotriton > Lissotriton helveticus. The sequence goes on from NC_136057.1 coordinate 1,202,289,573, forward strand.
AAATACTTTGAGCTTTATTCGGAAACGTTTTTTCAGCATTAAAACATATATTTATTGCAGAACAAAACACTCTCAACAATTCATAAAGGATTTTGGCAGGCATAAATAGATTTACTACTACAGATCACGCGCTAGACCAAATCCTTTGTATTACATCTCACACAGCTGGCGGGATGTGGACTTTACAAACTGGGGTTAGTATTGTAAGCTTGGGAGTGCACGCAAGCATGTACATTTTTGAGCATTTCCAAACTCCTATCGGATCATTTTCCACCCTGGAATTGATCAGAAATTTACTCCACTGGAGTTAGTCCTTTTTGAGGATCGGAAGGAGACCATGCCAACCCCATATTTGGTAGGGGTTCATGGGGAGAGTTTTCAGCATGGAGAACCTTTTTTCCCTGAGACGAAAAAACCCTGAAAAAATGTGTATTTGCACATCGGTTTCCATGTCCCTGTGCTTAAATCTACACCATGCATGCATGGTGAAAATATGAACCTGTGGGATGTGTCACATTACATTCCCTGAAGTACACCTGGCATAGCTTACCAAAAACCTTCCAGGAAACTTTGTGAACTATTTAAAAGCATGCTCAGGCAGAGATGTATATTTCTATGTGCAATATAACTTTTGTGTGAAGTAGGCTTTTTTAAGGTTTTACATATCTTTACCAAACCGTTGATTTCTCCTGTGATCATGCTTATATTAACATAGAATTATTTCTTCTGCATGTTAATTTGACATTTGATGTCCACAATTCTTTTTTTAGATTATACTGCCCCTGTAAATGTACAGTTAAATATTTCTTTGTAAAATAATTCTGGCACAAAGAAGGTTTTCCCTTTATTTACCCTATAGAGTGCAGCACAAACACAAACTGTATAATTTAATCATGAACAATAAACACTAATAAAACAGCTGTCTATGCATACTATTTTTCAATCTTTTCCTCATCAATCTCACACCATCAAATAATCCAGTCTGCTGACCCATATAAAATCAATAAATTATACTTAAATAATAATTTAAAGTTGATCTATAATACAGAATAAAACAATACATTATGTCTTTGTTTTTTATGCTGACGTTTTACTTGAAGGTATCCTATTTAATTTGAGACAACGTCTTTCAAAATGGAGTTGCAGGATTCACTCTTAGGCCCTCGTTTATTAGATTTTGGCATAGTGCAGCGCACCAAGTCACCTTGCTGTGTTGGACTACGCCAAAGTGAAAGGGCAGGAATGCACAGTATTTATGCAATACAGTGCATTTTGATCCTTTTATACCTAGTGTTAACATAGGCACCATGGCGCAAAGGTGTCACAGTTGCATGCAGGATTGATTTTGTGCAGGAAGGGCCTTGAGCAAGCATTGATAATGCAAAAAGAAATTTCTTCGATCAAAGTGTTTTGTTTGGTTTGCCCAATAATAATATCGTAGTGGCATCAAGGCCAGCTCTAGGGCAGTGTGATTTATGCCAACGAACAGAGCGCTAACTTTTTTGGGGGAACCGTGTTTTCAAGTACAGTATGGTTTTGAAAGCACCTGCCGCCGTATTCCTTGCCTCCAGCAATTTTCAGGCAACCATAAAAATGTCACGAAGCTCTGGTGATTGATGGACCTGCTGCTGAGAGATTGGAGTTTTGTCTAGTGGATGTTTTGACTCACCATAAAGTAGCACCGGAGGTTAAAATGACTTCTGCAAAGCATGTGCACCATGCCTATCACAAAGTGTATACAATGTAAATAGGTCAGTGTATTACTGCTTCTGTCAGAGAGCCCCTTTTGTAACTTTCATTTTACAAGTTTAAATCCTAGTTTAGAACAGTGAGCTATTAACTATCATCAAAGATATGCATGCAAACTGCAAGGTATCAGTTTAGAGAGTTATGTTTTCCCCCAGTCTTTCATTTTCCTAATGTTGTAAAAAAGGTTCACTTTGGTTGAAATCTGTTCTTATTGGTAAAGCCAACCCCTAACCATTGTATTACATTTAAAATTCCTAGGTTTGTGCTTCTCCAGACCAAGCACTTTTAAACAATACTCTTTACCAGTAGGGATGACTTGTGACTCCAAAACCGTGTAGTCCTCTGTCTTATTCATTGTCTCTGTGTAATGTGTATGTGATGTAAAGTGCTCTGACACCTTACACTGGTATGAATGGTGCTATAAAACAAAAGAAATGCATAGGAGAGAGAGTGGTTATGGAGTCTTGAGAGGCACTTTTGAAAGGTGGTAGTGAGGGAATCCATGAAAGCGAAGGTTACTGGGAGGCACCAACAAACATTGTGGCAGTGAGTTCCACCCACGCTAAAGACGGCCCTGAGTGGCATTATGGTGCCTATTCAGCCTGTTCCTCCCAAAGATATGGTCAGAGGGTCTTGACGGCCATTTAGTCAACTAGTGGATAACATTGAGTTATGACAAAGGCAAATAGTGTTTGAAATGTAAGCTTTAATTGCCAGAAAATCATATTCATACATAAATCACATTGGGTGAAATCTGATCATTTTCTCCTTAAATCCCTTCTCCGGGTTTAACTCAGGCTGGAAGTGGGACACATTGAAGGCCTTTTGACATGAGGGGTGAAGTGATGGTTTTATGGATGAAAGCCTGTCATCATCAATGGCTTCCACACCCTTTTCTATACTCCTTTGATTGCAGGACACCCTAAAAATGGCAGACTTACAGATAGTCAATGCTCCATCCACCCTGTTTAGAGTATAATTTTTATTGTCAGAAAGATAGCGGCTTATCCTCCATAGCTGCACTGGCAGAAAACAAGCAGAAATACTTAAGCTCTGCACATAACACCCACAGTACCTACTCAAACAACATGTTATGTTATGTTATGTTATTTTTGATAAAGCGCAAACAGCTGCCCCGGCAAAGAGGCGTCCCGGCGCTAGGGAACCTTGTAACCTGCTAAGAAGGGAGGGAACTGGGAACAGGGGCCTAACATAGTGGGAACAAGTGGGTTTTAATAGCCTTTCTGAAGGCGGACAGACAGTTGATGGAACGAATAGTAGGTGGCAGGGAGTTCCAAAGTTTAGCCCCTAGAACTCTGAAGGAACGACCTCCAACCCGACAGAGTTTCGTTCGGGGGACAGTCACAAGATGTTGGCCAAAGGAGCGCAGAGCGCGCTGAGGGATATAGGGTTCTAGGAGAGGACGTAGTAGTTCAGGGCAATCAGCTTTAAGAATTTTAAAAGCAATGGTGAGAGTCTTAAATTTAATTCTAGATTCAATGGGGAGCCAGTGAAGTCTTTGGATGGTAGCTCTGGCGGAGCACCTACGGGGAAGGCCCACCACAGCCCGTGCTGCTGTGTTTTGAACCCGTTGCAGGCGAGCAATCTCCGCTTTATTAGCGCCCAAGAATAAGACACTAGCGTAATCCAACCTGGATAGAATAGTGGATTGGATTATCAATTGGCGTGTTTTTGAATAAAAAAATCCAAGTATAGGGTTGAGGCTCCTCAGCAGGCCCACACAGGTAGCTGCCACTTTCTTTGTGTGGGCCTGAAAGCTGAGCGATGGATCGAGCCACACACCCAAGTTTTTCACCAGGGTTTTTGGGGACGGGATTGGGCCCAGCACAGAAGGCCACCAGTGGTCGCTCCAAAGTCTGGAGTTCCTTCCGAGGAGTAGCACCTCCGTCTTTCCAGCGTTCAGTTGGAGACAGTTGTCCGTCATCCACTGGGCAATTGCCACCAGGCCATCCCTAAATCTTGTAGCCGAGTTCGAAGGGCCCTCAGTAAGAGTGATAACTAGCTGTGTGTCGTCAGCGTACGACACCAGCGTGAGGTCCCACTTTTTGGCTACTGCAGCTAGAGGCTGAACATAAAGATTAAAAAGGGATGGGCTGAGTGCAGAGCCCTGAGGAACTCCCTGTCCGATGGAGTGGGACCGAGAGATAAACGGAGGAGCTGAGACCCGAAAGGATCTGCCCTTCAAGAAAGAACGAAACCAGCCGAGGGCGAGATCACAAATCCCTATAGCCTCAAGGCGTCTTAGCAGGATGCTGTGGGACACCGTATCAAAGGCTGCGCTGAGGTCAAGCAGAATCAGCGCAGCACTCTGACCGGCATCCAGTATCCTACGAAGGTGTTCGGTGGTAGATAGAAGGGCAGACTCGGTGCTATGGCCAGGTCTGAACCCATTCTGGGAAGGGTCCAAGATGTAATTTGTGGCCATGTGGTGGGACAGGACGTTGTTAGCATGGGCTTCAGCTAGCTTGGATACCCAGGGGAGCAGCGAGATGGGTCTGAAATTTTCCAATTTAGTGGGATCCAGAGTGGGCTTTTTAATAATGGGAGTAACCCATGCCTGTTTCCAGCAGTTTGGGACAACAGCCGAAGAAAAGGAGAGATTGAGTAACGTAGCAAGGGAAGGAAGAAAAAAATCCAAGGACTCGAGAAATTGAGCCGGTCTCATGGGATCGTTAGGAGAACCGGACTTGACCTTTTTGCAGAGTTTGGCTAGATCATCCTGTGAAATCGCCGGTACATTCGACAGCTTCGTGCCGATGACGAATGGGTTAGAAAGATTAATAGGCTCGGTTGAAGCCTGTGGAAAGGCACTATAGATTTTCCTCACCTTATCTATAAAAAAGGCGGCAAGATCTTCACACTGTTGAGTGGAGGTAATACAAGAGGCAGTATTGCCATAATTTTGTAATTTTTGCACTATTTTGGTAAATGGCTTTTGTGGGGTTAGAACTTGAGCTAATTTCATTGGCATAGAAAGACGCGCGTGCATCGCGTATAGCTTTGTGGTACAATTTCAGTTTGGACATATAAAACGCTTTGTCACTGTCCTTGTACTCTTTCCTCCATTTACGCTCCACTACTTTACACTCTTTCCGCATAGTGTTTAGGTTATCATGTCCCTCCTACTACAAACCCTAGGACTCCATTTCACAGTGGTGGAGGAACAACAGGACAAAGCAAAACAACACAGAATGTAAGTATAACAGAGAAAGTTTTTTTTAAAAGTACAGGGTTTGATTCCATTTTAATTTATTTAAGGTTACCCTAAACATTTCAAATAGCAGTATCCCCATCTCCCTCTCTGTCCATGTGTCTCACACAACCTACCCATATAAAGCACCCATTCCAACATAGCATAGTACCACACATTTCCTAATGTGCAAATTACTGAACATGTTTTTCGAATGATATGAGCAGTATAACATATAATACAAGCAACTCTCTTATAATTTCACATTTTGTATATGCAGACTCTAAGCAAAAGAAATATTTTCTAAACATTTAATACATTTAAATATATGATATAGTTTGACTTGATTCTTGTCTACGCACTTCCCTGATACTACCCAATCATAAAAAACAACCAGGTACCACCAAAGAATATTTCCACACCCTACATGTTTAAATATTGCACCTAAAATCAAGCACATATTACACACCCACATACCACAGATATATTTAACCTGGGTGTAGGCACATCCCCACTTTACATGCCTCTTACACTACCCCCTCTCACCACCACTGCTAACCCTATTAACATGGATGGGAAATTGAAATGATTGTCAATGCAACACCAAATAATTTATATAATCTAGAATTAGAAAACGGTGGTTATCATTAAGAACATATTGTAAAATGCAGGCACTTGTGGCATAATTTAGGTCATTTCAATAAAAAAACACAAAAACACAATGTTATGAACGTAAATATTTATATATATTTATATATATATATATATATATATATATATATATATATATATATATATATATATATATATATATATATATATATATATATATATAAAAATTAGGATTAAAACACAACAAAACTCTTCATCCCCAGTGCAAAAATAGTTCTGTTAAATAATAAAAATGTCAAACCTGAGGAAGGTCCTAAATGCCCTTAGAGTAGGGTGCATGGTTTCTAAAAAGCAGCACACATATACATAATGTTTTACATCCCTAGCAATGAAAAACTTCCGAAGTCGTTTTTGACTGTTGCACTACTATAGGAAAACAATTGATTACACTATAAAACATAAATAACTTCTAGTGCTTAATCTCAGTTTCGGAATAGCTAGAAAAATGGGTAAATGACTCATTTTAATGGTATTTAAATCCAACTTAATGGGCAAATCGGCTTTTGCATTACTATTTTGAAAACTACTGTTTCAGAAATTTGTCATTTTTCTAAGTAAAAATGTACCATTCTTCCTCTGTCCAGTGTCATCTGCCAGCTGATAGCTCTCATGTGGTGAGATGTGGATTGCTCCCAGAAGAGATGGACAAAGGGATTGGGTGTGGAGTGGTGTTTGTCTTCCTTGAGCAGGATGGACTGGACACTGTGCTGAGCCCCTTCCTGAGTTTCTGAGGATGCTAGCAGCCACTTGTAGATGTAGCTCATATCTTGGCCAGTCTCCTTTTTGTCGTGCTAAACTGCTTGGAGCCAAACCCACTTTGAGGAGGGAGATGCCCCAGAACTGGTTTGGAGTGAGCCCAAGAGAGAGTTTGCCTGTTATAATAGCCACACCTCTAGGTGGGCACAGGGAGCTCTGAGCAGGGAAGGAAAAGATCTGCTACGTTGGAAGTCGATGGAGAGGTGCACTGTGGGATTGGTTACAGTACAACACACATTATACCTTTACAACACATACCATTACAATGCATACCATTAATTATTTCCTCTACCAAGACTCGTTCTATTTACAAATCAAGGGAGTCTCCATGGGATCTTGTTTTGCCCCAAATTTCACCATCTTGTTCGTGCAGAACCTAGAAAAATGCCGTATATTGACCACGACTAACCCATTTAGGACACAGATTTCTCTGTGGCGAAGTTACATCGATGACGTTCTCCTCTTCTGGAAAGTGACCCCCGACACCTTAAACTCCTTTGTACTCTGGTTAAATCAAACCCAACCCCACCTCAAATTCACCTCAGACCATAAAACCAATGACCTACCATTCTTGGACATCACAATCCATGCAGAAGAAGGCAAAATCGGAACCATGCTCTACAGAATACCCACAGAACGTAACACACTACCACATTACTCCAGCTACCACCCTCGCGGCCTAAGTGATGGTCTCCCTTATGGCCAATTCTTACGCATCCAGAGAAACTGTAAATGGCGCAAGGACTACTTCAGGGAATCAGATGTCCTCCGTGACAAATTGATCTCCAGGGGTTATCCACCACGTCTGATCACACAAGCACGCAAAAGGGCATGGTACTGCCACCGAGATGTTCACCTCACCCCTCAACCCAAAAAAAGGAACACTAGAATTCCTTTTGTGACTAAATTCAGCCCCTGCAGCAACCACGTCAAGAAAATCATCAAACTCAACTGGACAATACTAAGAACGCACAAGTCCTTTCAGGAACCACAACTCCTTTCTTACCAACGAGGTGAGAACCTAGCCAACCACTTGGTCCACGCCATAACGTGGCCCACCAAACCAATCCCTCAAAACACAATCACCGCAACCTGGGGTCCACAGCCAGTGATTGGCCACTACAGATGCCAAACCTGTACCGTCTGTGATCTCACCTCTAACACCAATGAATTCGTAACCAACAATCAATCTTTTCCATTGAAAACTTTCACCAACTGCTGATCTCAAAATGTGATCTATTCTATCCATTGCCCGTGCAACCTCACATACATCGGTCAGATTACCCAGATGGTAAAACAAAGAATCATTCAACATAAGAGCAGAATACACTGCAAAGTTCTCACAGCACCCTTGGTGGGACACTACCTTGAAAAAACCACAGTGAACTTGACATGGTATGGCAGGGGATTGACCAACCTATGCTTCCCCTCAGAGGTGGAAATCTCCAGACTTTTCTGAACAAAAGTGAGTGTAAATGGTTTACACGCTGCAACTCAGTCAACCAGGGACTGAACACCATTGATGAATGGAACAACACCATCCAAGTGTAGTTCCCTATTCCTCTTTACTACAGAGATAGTTCTCCAGCAGCTCCTCCCCCTCCAGTCTTAGCACACATGCATCAATTCCTTAGATCCTCTAGTTTCTTTTATTAATGGTCATCCATACGCCCTACATATGTTTTAACATTCCACGCTTTTTCTACATCCTTGGCTCCTATTGCACGTCATGACACAGAAATTACATAAGCCACCAGATACCTTGTAATTGAATATGGAAATGATAATGTTATCCCTCTCTTGTCACTACTTGTTTAATTTGCCTTATAAGAATCTATGCTTCATCATGCTCCTATTATATTTATTTCATTATCATTTTTCCCTGCAATGTATTGTCCACTGACTTAAAATGTGTTATTACTGTACTTTGAAACGTTCCATAACTTGCTGTCAGTAATTGTGTCCATTTTTCATTTGCTTTCCATTCCCTGTGACTGTTATAAGATCTACTTGTCTCATCCCCTTGGGCCTCGGGATATCTTAGTCATATCATGTAGTTCCACATTTGTTTTTTTAGAGAACCTCCTGACCTATTCCACATTCCCCAGTATTTCCTCCCTTTCCCCTTAGGCGGTTCTGACGCCTGTGAAGCATCCTTAGTTACGCACCTCCCGTGCCCCGCCCCCTCGCCTCGCTTCCATCCTGGAACCCAGGACATGTGGCTCGACACGTTCCTGACTACACTCTCCTCCTTTTAAATGTCCCGTTCACCACTCTGCCACGAGATATCGGACTAACACCGCACACATCTGTGGTGGCCCAGGATTTACTCGCCGGAAGGATTGAATCCTACACACCTCAATTTCCAGGTAAGCTGCAGGCCACAGCACGCCCCGCTGCCTTATCCCGTTTTGCCTCAGCACCAACGCTCATTCATTGACCTCTACCTCCCCAAGAAACTACAACCTGAAACCGATGCAGTGGATCGGGGCTCCAACCCTGCACCTTTAAATTTATTCATTCATTCAAAATAACTTTATTTCGGTCAATATGACCTCAAAAGTACAGTCAAAAATACATATCGATAAAATTAAGCAAAGAAATGAAAAGGAAAAAGTAGATGGAAACATGGGAGTACCCACATAAAAAAAATTACACATTTATGAATGAAAAAAGAATATCAATCTATACAAGGTGTGAAAAAAGACCAAGAAATAGAAATTCGCGAGCCTGTTAATTCCGAATGATTAGTCACAACTTGTGGGGAATGGACTGGACTGTAAACTTGAGTTCATACATGGAAAGTGCACAATGCAGATAAAATAAATAAATAAATAAAGAAATGAATTAATTTAAAACGTGATAAAAAGATGACCAAATCTTGACATATAAAATAGAAAATTTTTAATCCTTTTCTCCAACTTCAACGGTGGGTTAGTCTACCCACGCTACGTTATCCCTCCCTTCCACACGTGCTCCTAAGTACGCCCACTGGCTGACCCCACTCTTTCCCTTCCCAGATGACCACGCTGGTCCCTTGACCATGCTGAGAAGTTCCTTGACATCAGTCATTTCGCATAGGACCCTCTTACCTACCTGATCCATTCCTGGAACCCACACCTTACGAGATTCAGCACTCACAATCTTGGTCACCTGGTCCTGATGATGATCCTGATTTGCTAGGATTGAAACGCCATCGACCATTGTTACCAGTGCAATTTGTGGCGCACATTCATCGTTGGTTCACCAAATCGTTCCAGAAACCTTGAATACTTGCCCTGAAATTCTTGTGTTGAACCAACATTTTTGTATATATATTTTATGCCACTTTTTTCAACTTGCGCCTAGTGCTGTGTTCTTCAATTGTCACTTGTGCCATCACCTTTGTCACAAACACAACATGCCCTAAGTTCCTTAGGGTTGCCTAAGCATTTTTGCTAACAGTGCTGAAATAACTGTGATGTATAAATTGATTTTTAAATATATGATGCCATGAGCACATACAGCAAAATTACTTGGAGTCTCCCGCTTTTTCTTGTTGTCCTTCTTGTAATGTCTTGTACATACATAAATATGAACAATCATTGAATCTGGTTGAGAATAATTCCTGGCAATGGTTACCAGTGGGAACCCCAAAGTAATGTTGGTGACAAGTGCCAAGAAGGTGATAGCGATGAGGATGAAGGCACTGAAGTCAAATGTGAATTAATTGAAAACATCTTGAACTAATGGTAAATGACTGTAAATAATGTGGCATTTCTTGCTCTGCCCTATAGAGATATCGTCTTTGAACACATTAAAGATACCTTTTGATTGTGGTTTGTTTTGTGTTTTAAAATTACTATTAATAATGTGTTGTGAATTTAGACTATTATATATTCAAAATAAAAAAACGATGACCATGCATTGCATAATGCATGACGTTACAAAGCATACATTTACAATGCATGCCTTTACAACACAGTTTTCACATTGCAACATCCTTTACAACGCATTCTTTTACATCGCATGCCATTACATCGCATTTTCAGAAACTACCTTTACAACGCATCCATTACATCACATTATACCTTTACAATGCATGTCATTACAATGCATGCCATTACATTGCATATAAGGATATAAGGTAAGTGTTGGATGGCATAGGGGTAATAATTACTATTCTAACTCCAGTGAGTGCAACAGTATGGTAAGTGTTGGATAGTGTAGGGGTAAAAATTGCTATTCTAACTCCAGTGAGTGCAACAGTAGCGTAAGTGTCGGATTGTGCATGGGTAAAAATTACTAACCTAACTCCAGTGATTGCAACAGTAGGTTAAGTGTTGGATAGTGTAAGAGTACAATGCGTTGTAATGACTTGCGATGTATAGCCTACATTGTAGTTACATGCGTTGTAATGACATGTGTTGTAGTGACATGCAATGTAATGGCTGCGTTGTAATGCCATGCGATGTAAAGGATGTTACGATGTTGTGACTGTTATGTAAAGGTAGTGTGATGTAATTACTGCGTTGTAAAAGTTGTTTCCGTGCATTACACAATACAGCAGTTGAGATTCCCTTGTAGAAATGTTAGCATAAATAAGAAATGTGAACACAATTTTAGTCAAAAACTCATGACTTTATCTTATTAATTCTCCTTAGGTGATGTCCTCCTGTTATCTGCTGGGGGAATAGCAATTCATTGTGGTTTTGTTGAGATGTGCAGTGTAAGGTGCTTGACTGTTAGTGAAATAATTGTGATTCAGTTAGCAGTATACTTCCTGTTAGTCACAGAGTGATGCCAATGCACATTAATTTTATCAAACTGACCTGACACATGTGGTGTGTGTCTCAAAGCAACAAACCTGGCGTCATCTGCACCCTATCTGTGAAAATGATGCAGAAATTATGTCTGCATATCGGTATTATGCCTGTGGAAGACAAGAAGGATGCTGTGCACTAACTTCTGGAGGTGGGGGTTGGACTACATCCCCCAGGTGTGATCGAGGCTTCAGCCGCCAACGTCAGAGCTGCCTCAGCTGTTCTGCGCCTAGAAGCACATACTTAACTGGGCTTGGGCTCCGGCTGTGCCCCCTGTGGATTATCCTTCTGACAATCCTGTTATGGTAACCCCTAACAACAGCATTTGTTCACCTCTGCCTAAAAAGAGGAGGCAAACTAAACAACAACTGTTAGACCTGGCTCCATTGGCGTGGGTCTCCCTTCCATTTTTGCTGTTGCCTCATGTATTTTTGCTGGTGTTAGATGCTTTGGACACTGTGCCACTGCTGTTCAGTGCCACAGGGCAAGTGCTCCCTATTGTAAATGAATGTATTAATCAGTGGTTCCATGTTTGGCTATTTGGGTTACTTGTCAGACCCTAGTACAGTGCACTGAGTGTGCCCAGGGCGTGTAAATCCAAATGCTGCTGGTGGGCTTGCAGCACTGGTTGTGCCATCCACAGAAGCAGCCTTGTAATATGTGTCTAAGGTCTGCTATTGCAGAGCCTGCGTGCAGTCTGGTACTGTCATGCTGACTGGGCAAGTTCACACACTTGCCAGTCCCTAAACCTTCCATTGTCTTCATATTAGTCACCCCTATAGTAGGCCCAAGGGCAGGGTGCATTGTAAGTATAAGGTAGGACAAGCCCTGATGTGTGTGGCATGTCCTAATAGTGAATTACAGCCATTTTCGTTTTTCACTATTGCAAGGCTACCTGTTCTCCATAGGCCAGAATTGGATGTTAGAATTGTTACATTTTATAATCCTAACTGACTCAGAGAACATGGTAGAAATTCGAGTTTAGTATGCCTGAACTCAGAATAATAAAATACATCTTTTAGTAAAGTTGTTTTTAACATTCTGTGTTTGAAAATACCACTTTTAGAAACAAGGTATTTTCTTGCCTAACCTTTCAAGCCTCTCTGCTAGGTTGTTTATTCCTTTATCTGATTTTGTGAGTGACAGGGCTGGGGGATTCCAAGAGACAGGATGAGTCAGCCCAATGGTAAATAGCGAGACCTGCATCTAGATGGGAGGGAGGAGTTGCACCTGAACCTTGAATAGGGCTGTGCCTGCCTTCCACAATGCTGGTTCCACCCCCTGGGGAGCTGCTGATGTCTCTGCCCTGCACACTGAAAGAAGAGAAAGAGTCCTGTCAACAAAGTGCCCCAGGACTGTACTTGCCTTCCACAATGCTGGCTCTACCTCCTGTGGGGTGTCTGATGTTCCTGCCCTGCACTGTCAAAAGAAAAGAGAAGTCTGGTAAACAGAGTGCTTCAGAACTGCTTTGGACTGAGAAAAGGCCCCTCTCCCCTCAGAGAAAAAAGCATTTTGGGGTATAAATATTGGCACCCTGATCCCATGAAATTAGATTACTTTGGACCACAAGAAGAAACCTTTGCTGAAGAGAGGAACCTGAAGAAACTGAGGAGAGACTATCCCTAAGCTGAAGTGCTGCTTGAGGGATTGGCCTGCAGTGGTTGCCTGACTGCCAAAGAAAGGAGAAAGAAATTTGTGTGCTTTACTTTCAACTTGTGAAGGATCTCCGAGGGCTTGGAACAGAGCTTGCCTGCTGCTGAAGTGTCAGGGACAACTGACTTCACCAACCAGCTTCTTAAAAGTCTTCCTGAAGTGCCTGCAGCTGTGCTGGACCTTGTGGGGGATTTGCGTGTCGCAAGGAGCTGGAAGCGCGACTCAAGATCGAGAAGCGTGTCGCAGAACCGCCGCTGCCGCTTCACTACCGGAGAAGAGGACCGTCGTCACCGCAGATGCCGCCGCATCTCTGAGAAGTACCTGTCGCAGCTCATCGCCAGAGAAGAGGATTGACGTCGCCCGCAGACACCGCCGCATCACCGGGAAGAGTGTTGCAGGGCCTGTCGCGGCTCGCATCATTGTAGAAGCAACTCGCATCGCCAGTAGAGAGAATCAACGTCGCAGCAGATGCCGCCGCATTGCTGGGAAGTTTGTCGCAGGGCCAGTCGTGGCTCGCATCTTGTAAAGTCTCTTGCATCGCCGGAGAAGAGTACCGACGTCGCTGCAGACCCTTCCACATCACCGGAAAGTGTGCTGCACTAAGGAAAGAGCGTCATCTTTATTTCTTTGCACCTGAACTTCCACGCATGTCCATCGCTGCAACATTGCTTGTTGTGGAAGCGCAACGCATCGTGTCGCATCTTAAGAATTGAACTGAACTAAGCTAAGTCTACCATCTTAAAGTAACAGTATTGTGTATTTTTGTCAGTTATGGTCTTGTAATAACTCTATATAAAGGCTACTTATATTTGATATAAAACCTGTGTGGGGTCCTTTTGTAGTGTTGTCACTTGGTTACTGTTTGTGGTCACAAATGCTTTACACACTGCCTCTGAGATAAGCCTGTCTGCTCGTGCCAAGCTACCAAGGGGGTGAGCAGGGGTTATTTTAGGAGTGTAATCCCCTTATCCTGACTAGAGGCAATGGTCCCTATTTGTCACAAGTACCTACCTGTGCCAACTAGAGACCCCCAAATCTAACAACCACCTAAAGTGAAGGACAAACCTGCCTAGTTCTGATTGCTTGGCCGGTTTGCTTCGCCCCAGTGAGCCTTGCTGCCATAGACTGATCATATATGATTGGCGAGCTTAAGGACGCAATCAGGGGTTCCAAGTATAACTGTTAATACCACAGAAACCTCTGGTCAACTGAAAAACAAAGCATGTCATGGGTTGGCATATAATGTGCATTTTGACTATAAGGACTAAGATGATATTTTGTTTGTTAGAAGGGTTAGGTGGGTTGGACCTTATGCCTAATCCCTGGAGGGGTATTGTGTTGTGATCAATTATAGGACACCCAATTTGGGCAAGCTTTTACTCCATAGTTTTGTCCCACTGACCATCAGGGAAGCCCATATTAACATCTTCCTGCTTGGCTTCTTCTACCGCTGCTTACAGCCCGATCCCCCTTTAAAGGACAGCACAATCCATCATGCTTTTAGGCACACAGCTATCTCCCCTGTACAAATAGCTATCCCTTTGAGTGAAAGATTTGCTCCCCTATGTGCCTTGTACCAAAATTATGGACTCCTGGATATCTCTCCATGTACTTCTAGTGTTAGTCCTCCCAGCCTAGACAGAGAGCTACCCAGGTTTTCCACCTGCTGAGTCTGCGAAGTATTCACCTTTAAGTGTCCCAGGGAGTCCACTAAAAATCTTAAGGTGTAACATAGCTGGTATCAGGGATTAGCTAGAGGATCCTGAATGTCATAATTATATTACTGAGTTTAATATTATTTAGCTTAAGGAGACATGGGCTCTTGACTCGGTCGGCCGCGATGGTTATCAATGTTTTTGGGCGGCACCAACTGCCTTACTTGGTTGTCGGCCTCGAGGGGGTCTAATCACCTTAGTACAATTTTCAGCCAATTTGAGAGTATTTTCAATCCTCTTAAACATAGCGACATGCAGATCCTTTGGGTGTTAATTTCGAAAGATCTAAAAAAAAATTCTTGTGAACTTCTATAACTCTATTGGTGATCCTGGGTGCCAGATTTAGGCGCTCTTTGAAGTAGTCTTGCTCCTAGAGTCTAGATTATACACTTACTTTAAATATTTTAGCATAATAAAAGATTGGGATTTTAATGCTAAACTGGGTAAAAATTCCTACAATGGTAACACTTTTGTGTTAAAAGATATTGCGTTAAGCGATGCTGAGTCTGACCAGAGGGGCCGCAAGCAATCCGAGGCTCTTGGTCAAGCGGATTTAAGGAATGTAATGCCTGGGGGCTCTAGCCCGTCCAGGGAATTGCCCACTTTTGTGGGGTGGGATAAAGGGACCTTAATTGATTATATCTTTATTTTGAGGTCCCTTGATTGTCTTGTTAGCCCAGGAGTGGTCCCTGAAACTAACTGTAGTGACAATAACCCCAAAGAAATTATACTTGGAATAATGTTGGACCCGGCGTAATTCCTGATCCTGGCCTGACAGGCTTAATTGTAAAAAGTGGGAGTTTGAGGGTAAGCTAGCTTAATCTCCCAATGGTTAAGGTGAATGAATCTGTGGTCAGATGGAATACTGCTATTATCTTGAAGCCCCTGTTAGCCCTTGACATATCACCTGTTCTAGTGGTGGAAGGATTTGACAAGTTAAATGAGTCTGCTGTTAATATCATAAGGGATATGGCGAGTAAACTCAGGGGTGTCTAGCCGGGCTGGTTCGACATAACATGCAGGTCTGTGAGTAATTACTTCCGGGAGGCCCTGAACATTAAACCCTGTAATCAGGATATCATTAAGGATGCTAGGATGGATTATAAACTTGCACTAGGGAAGCAAAAAGCGGAGCTCAAAGAAGCATCTTGGGACCTGCTGGTGTCCACTTGCTCCTCTAGAGATTCCAGGGGTCTTTGGGCAGTGGTTAATGGAATGGCAGCCCAATGTGACTGCGCACGATGATATTGGATCCTCCATCCATCCAGCCCTCTGGGTCGCCCACTATCATAAGGTATAAGCACTTGATAAAGACCTCCTCTTTAACCAGGGTGTTGGTGATAACTTGTTCCCACTTAAGATCAGGTTTAAATATGAGGAGGTATACGATGCAATCATGGGAAGTCCATCAAATATGGGCCAGATGGAATACCTATGGACCTATACAAGGCTGAACCTCACGTTTGGCCTTCAGTTTTAACCAATGTTCTTAATTCTGTGACCCAGCTAGGCCTACTGTTGACTTAGAAATCAGCTACTATAGTCCTGTGTTCAAGAAGGGGATTCGGCCGAATCCTACATGCTATAGACCAATTTCTCTGTTAAGTTCGGTGGTAAAGGTGGTTGAGCGTATCGTCCTTCAGAGAGTGGAAGCTAGGGCCCAGGCAATGATATTATATGCCCTGTCCACTATGGATTAAGGGAAGGGATGGGCACTCTGGAACAATGCCTGAATCTCAACCTTATCATAGTGAAATATGTTGTGGCGAAGCAGGGATCCTTTTTCCTTAAATTCATGGACCTCAGTAGCGCCTTCACTTGGGTGAACAGGTCTAAGCTGTGGGATATTCTTGGGGTAATGGGACTGTCAGCCCAACTGATTATTTTTCTTAGAGCTCTACACGCGGATCTAAATGCCTGCATCAGATATGGCACTGAGGGGAGACCACTGAATCTTTTAGCCTACCGCAAGGGGTTAGGCAGGGCTGCATGATGGCACATTCGACCATCAGAATGATTGGTTTCCTGCATTTCCAGTCGCTGTTCCAAATTCACACAAGCCTGTTGCTCCTTGTTTAGATTGTTATTGTCAGTGGGTAATAAGCCCTTTCGGCCATACTACAAATCTACAGAAGGATGTGTCTCCCAGTCCTGACTTATGGTGCTGTGATTTGGGGGTACCGCAAGAGTAGGGGGGTCCAGCTGGAAGAGGACCGATTTTGTAGGAAACTCTTGGGGTTGGGTCCAAAAAGTTCCTCAATTGTCACCCATGAGGAATTGGGTCTGAACTATGTGGAGGATCAGGTTAAACTGGCTCCATTGCTACTCTGGATTTCTGTTTGGGTCAAAGAGAGTTTGCGGTTCAACAGGAGTGTGACTGAGGACTGTATGGAGTGAACGTATGGATAAAAGATACTGTGGATAAACTATATAAAATGGGTTGCCCGTTCTTTTGATTGTATGGACATCTTCAATAGGCCACAGCTCCTTAAAAAGGGGGATTGTGGTCTTTTTAACGAACGATCTTTAAATAAGGTTAAAGAAGATAGGGAGGCTTGAGAGCTGGAGAAAAATTCCGTCAGATCCTTTCTACTTTTGAAACCTGTTATCGGTCCTGAAATTGATCTTACAACAGTTAAACATCCCAGATCTTTGCTCACTAAATTTTGTTTGGGGACTATCCGTACAATGATTTGCTTTCCTCCGGTTCAGTTTCATCCCCATGCCCTTTTACTTTGCTCTCGTGACTACTGTTCTCCCCAGACCCTAATACACTTGGTTTTATTTTATAAATCTTATGAATTTCTGCGCAGAAGGTACCTACTACCACTTTTAAAAGTGCGAGGTTTTACTCAATTGTGGCATGCCTTTTTATACTTGCAGTTATTACTGGATTAGGCAGTGATGTTGGCAGTTATTGGTTACCTAAATGGTGGCTTACACTGGAATAAAATAATGTGGGACTTGAAAATAATGATGTATATGTTATGTTGGGCAACAGATTTTATAAGGTTCTTATACTCTCTCATGAATTGTCCTATCTGAATGAAATGTATTGGTTTGTGTTTAAGAATGGTTTTTAATGTGTATATGTCATTTTTTAACGTTATTATCTTTTATGATTATTAATCATAATCGAATAAAGATTAATATCAATAACAAAAAATGAGGGCAGCTAAATGTGTTGGTGAATGCTACCATGTGGGTTCATACTGTATTTAGAAGGCCAGATGTCAGCAATATACAATACCTTTGTAATAGTTTGCATATAAAGTTATCTTTCATTTTTCAACATCCCTTCTGCAACTTCTTTTATTCAGATCTGCACTTCCTACTGTTATTTCTCTCTGCATGGTCTGTATTTAGATGAGTATATTTTAAACATTGTTGACTTGTACTTCTTCCTGCTGAGTTCTTGAATGTCTACCACAAAGGGAATTGTTGTTGGTTTACATACTGATGTCAATTTCACTATTTTAGTCATGAAATGTGCATTGTGTATCTGGACTATACGATTGACAAAAGTTTAAACCTTGATTTAAAGACAGGATGAGTTGTGGCAAAATATGTTACTTGCATATATTATTTTATGAAGTTCTTACATTATTTTTATTCAGTATTAGATTTATTTATCTTCAATTCAATATATTTTTTTTAAACTTAGACCCTGTACGAACCTCTGAAAATAATGTAACCTGAAAGTTGGATAGGAAAACTACAGTTAGTCAACAGCTCTTTAGTGACATTTTCTCGACCAGTCCATGAGGAATTAATGGTCATTCAGGTTGATAAAAAGAATACTGCAAATGCCCACATTAGGGTATCTTTCTTGACTGACTATAGTCTGTCTCTCTTGCTTCCTCCCTTCAGATCCATAACAAGGCTGGTGACTTGGCGAGTTCCACGGGGATCATTCCTGTTCCAACTTTGTTACATATCTATGTGCACCTCCTTGTGAACATAGTTAATACCTTTGGGATAGATGTTGAAATTGGCATTGTATATACACATAAGCGGCGTTCATTTGTGTTCACTGTACCCCTTGTTGTAAACAGAACGGATATCGCTAAAACACTGACTGTGTTATCCCGCTAGCATAGACCCATGCACACACGTACACGACAGCCATTTTAGGTATCATGGTCTCCCAGTTTGCGATCGATCACCAGCGCCCCTTCCCTGACCCTGCAAGCTTCCCCCACGCACCCTGACTGCCCCCGCTCTCACATGCACAAGTCATGAGCCCTCCCCTCCCGCATGACTCTGTCACTGAGAATCGCACCCCGCGCCTGACCAAACCCCTCCTGTCCCTCCATGAATACCCCTCCTTTGATGACCTCTTCCTCTGAACCTAATTGTCTACATGGACCGCTGGTCATCCCTTAGCCTGAGGATACAGTTTATTGCCCACTACTGTATGCACTCGCCTCTCTTGAAAGGAGCCACTATTGATCAGGACCACCCCACCCCCTGAGATTCGATCAGGAGCACACATTCCAACGGAATCAACAGCACACTCGGCTGCATGACAGCCCCCTCCTATTGTATGGAGGATAAAGGCCCCTACTGTAGCCACATGTTGGAATATCTTTGTACTTTACAATGTCCTGATTGTAATGGAGGATGTGTGTGTGTCATAAACCTGTGTATAAAAGACGAAGCCTCAGAGAAACTTGTTAGAGCACCTCCCGAAGACACTATGCGAGTGTCCCAAATGACATGCTCTCCTCTTGAGTAATAAACGCTGTTCTTGTTTTCCTGCTTCCAGTGCCCGTCTCTTCATTTGGTAATCATTTATGATGAGAACGAAGAGTCGCCCTGCACCAGCAGCCTGGGCATCGGGTGCGATATGGGCTGACTTTTCTACATAGACTGCGCCTGATATGATATTGACATATAGGGGCATATTCTCAAAGACTTATTGCAGAGTTAGCTGCACATTATCGCAGCCAAAGTTGTAATAAATGTATCGCCCTATTCGCAAGCTGGTGCTAAGAACCGATATGACCAGTTTTCCTGCAATAGCAGCAGCAAAAATCATCGCCACAGATGACACCGCCAGCTAACGCTAATGATATGCTGAGTAGGTCGTTCCCGTGCAAAAAGCCGCGCCAACACCACTTTGCAACATTCTGAACAACCAGCCAGATCGGCGATAAGATTCCAAAACAGGCGAGAAGGCGATTTAGCAGCAGGGATTTAACACCTGTTCTTACCTGATGTTAAGTCGGACGAAAACCTGCACCATAAAAGGGAACGCAGCCCAGAGCCACACCTGCAGAACAACAGATGACATGGAGCTACTGCTCACGCAGCTCAAAGCCCCAAGAGGGCCACAACACCCACCGCCACCATCCCCAGGCCCGACCCCCACAGATCCCCTCTGCCCCCACCGGACGCCCCACCACCACCGGGACCACCACAGATGCAGCGCAGACAAAGACAGCAGACCTTCAGAAAATGCACCAGCCTCACAGACCTAACACAAAAGGATGTCATTGCCCACTACAGGCTCAAAAGGACAACCATTCTCCGCACCCTGACCATCATTGCCCACAGGCTGACGGTACCAACACAGCGGACAACTAACATCCCTCCGCAGACAAAGTTGCTGGCTGTGCTGCACCTGTTGGCATCTGGTACCTTCCAACCAACAACCACCAGACTTGGAGGAGTCTCACAGCCAGACCTATCAAAATTCATCACAACTGTCCTAGATGCCATCATCAGCTTGGTACCCCAGCACCTTTACTTCCCCCACACTGTGCAGGAACAGCTGGAGACCCAGCAAGGCTTCTACACTATAGCTGGCGTCCTGCATGTGTTGGGGGCAAGTGACTGCACACATGTTCTACTGGTGCCCCCTGCTGACACTGCACACAATTACCGCAACAGAAAGCACACACATTCCATCAATGTGCAGGCAATAGTGGACCACTGGGTACTCTTCACCAATGTCGTCGCCAACTACTCAGGCAGTGTGCATGATTCCTGCATCTTCCGACAGTCCATCATCAACCAGCACTTCGAGGATGGCACCTATGGAAATGCACTGCTCGTTGGTAAGTACCAAATTAACACACCACACACCTCAACTCCACAATCATGCAACTCACAATTCTGTGAATGCACACTTTACAAACTCATATACAACATGCCAAACAACATGCCCACCTACCAGACATGACAGCATAACTTACTGTGATAACCTGGGCTAGCCATGTACACAAGCCATGGCACCTCAGATACACAATAGCAGAATGTGGGGAGAGGTGGGAACCAGGCATGTGCGAAGGAGGCAAGTGACCCATGAATAGGAATGTACAAAATGCCAAGTGTGGCGTGGATGTGCTGGCCAGTCTGCAGTATGCAGACCACAGACATGTCCATGTCGTCATATACTGCTGGTGTTTAAAGTGCAGTGGACGCAACCATGTTACCCCAGGCAGTGGGGAAGATCGTGGAAATGTAACTTGATACGTCCCCCCTGTAAGTATGAGCAGAGTGGGCTGGCCCGGCGTCCGTCAGTCCAGCGTAGCGGTGTGAATAAAAAGCCCTTTGCTCTGGGCGTAGTTCTCTTCCGTAATGGCCAATATGTTTCCCAGACCGGCACCTCTCACCCAGCCACGAGGCCGATGCTGTGAGCGGTGATGCCTGTGATACTGTGCGCCTACTGCAGCCCAGGCCACTGGTCCCCAGACCCATCTTGACCACCCCTGCACACCCAGGCCTCACTGCTCACCTGTCAACACCAGCGTGTGTTAAAGAGGGGCCACCACATGCCGGTGCAAGCTCCAAGCCCAAGGCCCGTGACCTTGGCAGCCTCCTCGGGCCATCGCTGGCCTCCGCGACACAGGCCCCCAGTACTCCTTTCTCGTTGACGTACTCCACCGATGCCTCCGGCCTACGCTGCAGTCAAGTAGGTCACATATTTGGAACTGAGTCTTGATTTCTTTATGGCGGAGTTCATATCATTGTATGCAAGGAGAGAAGTAATAGGAAGACGCGGTTCAGTCCAGAGGAAAAAAGGATCATTACCAACAACTGCTCTGGTGCCACTAACTCTGTGCATTGCAAGCCAAAGGCAGGTGGCTGTGGGCCCCTGCTGACAGCTGCCTCAGGCCTACACTGTGGTCTAGTAGGTCACACACTTAGAACTGAGTCTTGATATCATGATGGCCGAGTTCATATGTTAATGGGACGTTTAATATGACTGTACTCCCTTTGATGTGGTGCCACCAACTCTGTGCATAGCATTCCAACGATACGTGTCTGTGGTCCCTTGCTGACTACTGCCTTTGGCCTACACTGTGGTTAAGTAGGTCACACATTTGGAAATGAGCCATGATTTATTTATGGCAGAGTTTATATCATTGTACAGGACTCATCGCAGACTGCATCCCCTTTTAGCTCTGGTGCCACTAACTCTGTGCCCCGAAATTCATTGACACTCTCTGGTTGAAATTTGGTGGCGTCTGAGCATATGGCCTGGGGGTTGTCTTCATCATCATGTAGCTGATACTGACGTGGTGTTAAGAATGAGTCTGTAGCATTCATTGCCTCCATATTTCCTGTTTATGCTTGGTTCTGCCCTCTGCATCATGCCCTGGAAGAACACCTTCCACTGTCCCCTGAAACAATCTTTGACTATTCACCTTGGACATTGACGAGGACCCACTCAGCTCTCGTGGCCCTACCTCAGTGCACCGCAAGTCACCATCCCGTGTGCCTGTGCCGGCCACAGTGCATTCGGGGGCCCTAACTCTGTGCAGCTCAAGTCATGGACCCTTGCTGTTTGAAGTTTGAGGGCTGGATTACACTCAGCTGAGCACAGGTGTCACTGGACATGTGACCCTGGCAATGAAAGGGGCCGGCGCAAATGCTCGTAGCCAGTCCCACAAACTATCTAAGTGTGTCTGTGTGGTCATTATGTATGCATGAGGGCCCTAGGCCCTACCACATAACATTGTGCTGTGTACAGTGGTCGCAACCATGTCACCTCAGGCAGTGGGGTAGACCTGGGACATGCAGCTGTGTCATACCCCCCTGTAAGCGTAAGCGGAATGGAGTGGTGTACGACAGTTCAGCGTAGGGGTGTGGTTCATCAACTCAGGGCTTTGGGGGTCATTAAGTTTTGGTCTTGCCAAGGAATTAACTAATGTGTGTATCTCTGTTGTAGTGTTGGCACCACCCGTCTCGCAATGTACAATGTTGCAATATAGCATGCACCTGGAGTGTGGGCTCAGCCAAAAGGTTAATTGAGGGAGCGCAAGCCCGCTCGGGGTCCAGGATCATATATGCCAACTGTTGTGTGTGTCGCTATTACCGCAGCATAAGCCAAAGGTTTACCCTTAACTGCATCGCGAGTTCAGCCAGCCATGAACTCTACAGCTGTGTCCACCATATCCTTACCATAGGCCTACACACATGTGGCTACCCTCCTTCAACGCACAAGATCACAGTGTTGTTGTCAGGCTTGTGAACATGCACAGACAGGCATGACAATGGTGTGCCGTCGGAGTGCAAGTGATGCAACCGCGCTGCGCACAATGGTAAATTGGCTCGGGGGGAGGGTGGAGCAACAGTGAGGCTATGTAATACACATTGATGCCGCTCATTTGCTACAAGCAGTACATGTCAAACAGGAATCACTAAGTCACACATATCACACAGCAATGAACCAGTGAGCCTGCCAACACATCATGCAGAACCAACTATTGAATTGGGTCACTCTGCACTGTCACAGGTGATCAAGGATATGCACTCTACCCTTGGATGGTGACACCCCTCCGAGCACCGAACACACAGGCCCAGGGGCCGTACAATGCAGCCCACAAACGTACCAGGGGCATCATGGAACACACATTTGGCGTGTTGAAGCCACGTTTCAGGTGCCTGGACATCACAGGTGGAAGGCTCCTGTACAGCCCAGACATCGTGTGAAGCATGATCGTTGCATGTTGTGTGTTGCACAACATATATGTAGGCACCAATACTCCATGGATACAAGTGCCAGATGCACCGGACGATGATGAGGAAGGTAAGGAAGGTGGACCACACCCCACTGCAGCTGCAGCAGGAATAGCCCGTAGGAACACCATCATTGGCAAATTCTTCACATGAGCACGTCACATTGTCAGAGTCCTTAGCAATCATGGGACAGTACAACATTGCCACAGGCACAGCATTTGCAAATAAATTCATTACAACACACATTCCCTGAGTGCATGTCACTCCTCTGTACATTCACACTTTTGAACCAGTAATCCAACTTAAGTTCCTGCCTATCAGAGTTGTATTCACCTTAGGACTTATACTTGTACACCATAACTTACCAATCCTTGTCACTTGTGCGCTAAGTACTAAATCTAAGGATCAAATTTAATAGCTAGAAAATAACATTTACCTTTATAAAATAATCAAAAATTCAGGAAGGTTCTAAAACCTTTATCTATGCAATATTTTGTGAGTCAGAATCCAATACAGACTATTCAACAGTTTCTCAAGAATAAGAATAAGAATCAAAGTAAAAATCTTTGGAGACTTAATTAAGACTTTAGACATTGGCACATGGGAAGGGTGAGAAAGGGAAACGGTACAAGGACATACCACACAGATTACATTTACCTAGAATGGTGCGAGGACCAACCCTGGACACGGGCTGGGACAAGAGAAAAGCTCCCGACTAATCAGGTGCCAACAGGACAGGACAAGTGCAGAACAGAACAGGTAGCCTCCGCCAAGGGCAAAGCCAGCGTTACACTCCTCTCTACAGCTACTCTCGGACCCCGCTTCTCCCTCAAAAAACACCTGATTCTTCTATCAAAGTGCTCGACCAGCACTCTACTCTTGATTCTCCTTCAGCATACGTTGGGTCAGTGACAGGTCTGTGACAAGTCGGACAATCTAACTGACTAAGACTAGATTGGTCAGAAAGATGAGGAGAGGTCATCACACCATACTAAGATGACATCATTTCAATTTGATATAGTCGATCAATGTTCCCGCCCATAATTCACTTTCCCATGATTTTATTCCACCCAGCAATATTATTTCATTTTAATATACAATGTTTAACAAATTTGCAATTCCCAGGTCATGGGGTGAGATTCCCAGGCGTATTGCGGTGAAGACAGTTTTTGGCAAGGTTTCAATGCCACTGCTCGAGGTCTCTCAGTGCTCCCAGCACTTGCGCAGAGGGATTTCAATATGGTGATTCAAGTCACCCTTCAGGCCCAAATACGAGCTATTAAAGAAGTCAAAGAGAGACACCTTAGAATACAAAGATAAATTAATGCACTGTATTCCACTTATTTATACTCTAACCCCATTACTTTATTTTAACTATAGCATTAATAGTTAAGCAGAACACACAAGTTTTAGTTCAGGCAGGAGCATGTGCATTAGTATGTAAAGCATGAAGCGGCCATCTTTGGCACGAGTGCGCAGATGCAAGAAATTCACACCAAAAGCATAGATACTTCACACTACGTAGACATAGTAGACGCATGCGCCAAAAGATTCCCGCGTTTTCGGCGGCCATATTAAGACACTCGGGTTACTGTTAGTGAAACACATACGCAAGCTTCCCTCACATACTAGAAATGTTGTGTTGTGCGGTTTTAATACTCACAAAACATCTTGGTTAATTTGTTACATGTTAATTTGAGAGTATTGAATACAAGCAAGTCTCTGTACTTATGAAACCTTGCTCCATCACTACTTACCAATAAGGCAGATTCATCCTCATCTTGGGCCTCTGACGTGTCATGTGCCTCACATGTGGGTGGTGGTGTTTGGTCTGCAGCACTGTGTAACAGTGACACATCAGGGGCCGGAGATATGAATATAGAAGTAGCAGCAGCATTCATCTGCACAATGTCTTGTGGCATCACTCCCATGATGAGGATCTGCAGGGCATGGAAGGTCCCATCTACAGCTTTCTCTGGTGCAGCTGTGTTATCCATTAGTTGCACCTGCATCCGTTCCATGTTCTCCATGACCTTGCTTATGTTTCCCAAATCACGGATGACATCGCTGTAGCCACTCTGACTAGACAGTTGTTCTTGTCTCTGAGTCATGACTCCAGCGACGCCAGCCATGGATTGTTGGAGGGCTTGGGGCAGACTGTGGGTGTCCTTTAGGAAGTGTAAGTGGCCCCTGATCGGACTTAGACACCCATTTATGGCGTCTAGTATGAGTTTGAACCCCACCTGCACCTGTTTAGCCAGCTCCTCCTGGCAGACTAACACACAGCGTTGGAATGACATGTGTTCTTCGGTAAGGTGCTGGGAGCCAGATGTGGTGGTGGGTGCTTTCTGCTGTGTGGTCTGTGCAGGGGGTGGGCTCACCTCAATGGTGCTGGGCTGACCTGCTACTGGAGGTGGGGTGCGGAGGTTGTCCAAGAACAGTTGGAGTTCATCTAGGTTGATGTCCTGGGGGTCGCGGTACCCCCCCCCCAATACCTCAAGCTCTGCCCCACTCACTGGGGCTTCTCCTAACTCGTCTGATGCTTTGGGGCATGCACGACAATGTGCCTCAACCGGCCCATCTCCATTCTCCACTTCCCTCGCGGATGGGACAATGCGGGGTAGGCTCCCGCCGGGATAAGGACTCTGTGGTATCTCTCCGCCACAGAGGCGGGGTAGGCTCTTGCCCTCCTCCAAGCATGACTTGCCTTTCCTCTGGCTGGGAACTTCCTCTTCCGGCCCACCCCCAATCAGGCAGCTGGCCTGAGTTCCGGGCCACCGATCTTCGGCAGCGATTTCTCATCAGCGATGCGGGGTAGGCTCCTGATTTTCAAGGCTGACAATTGCGGAGTAGGCTCCCACTAACAGGAGCAAAAAATGAGGGGTGGGCTCCCGCTTTCCTTTGGCAATGCAGGGGAATCTCCATGTCGGACCTCCCCCAGACGCTTTGTTCCCCTCGACCTGGAGCATAAGGCGGAGAGTGCAGCACCCATGAGGCGCTTGAATCCCAGAGTTTCAAGGACAAAGGCTGGGCCCAAGCAGGCCAGCTCACAGGGCCCTCCAGCAGGGAGGCAGTCCCTCGTGGTGATTTCTCCTGGGGCCCAGCAGCAGCAAGTCACAAGTCACAATGGAGCAAACATTCATGGGGTCACAGCCCCAGTACTTATAGTACATTTCCCCTTTCTTCTGCCCTGGCACAGGGCATGGGGAACCAGCCTCAACTGGTTCTGTTTTTTTTGGAGTACTCTGTTTACCATGCTCCTCTTCCCCTTTGTCAGGTGGGGGCTCGGTCATCAGACACACCACAAGGGGGGGAGTCAGTTTTCACCCAGGCAGGCACAGACCTATTCAGGGTCAGGGGACTACTCCTGCCACTACTCCAAATGCAGATATCCTATTCAGCCTAGCGCTGACTCACCCTGCCCTCCCTGGAGACACACAGACCTCACCAGGCCCTGTCACTCCAGAGCCAGACATGCAATACACATCAGGCAGGCAGACACATAGCAAACAGAAATGCCAACTTTTAAAAGTGGCATCTCTAAATTAGTGATAATAAATCTGCGCACACCATTGCCCAGCATTTATTATTATTATTCCAAACATACCGAACTTGACCACGCTGCTCCTCTCATATCAGATAGCTGCACCATCTCTGACTGTAGAGATTGCACACTCAGTACAAGCTACATCTTTTCATTCTGGGCCTAAAGGAATCCAATAATCAGACCCAGCTAATCATTCTACCATATAAGAGCCCCCATTGGGTCTCTACTCTAGTGTTGGCATTAGTGACTCTACCCTGAGCCACCCTACCCCACAGCAGGTCCTATCCCAGCCCTTTAAAACGGTCCTATGACCATGACCTCGTGGCTACAGATGTAGTGTGAAATAGCTGTGGTGGTTACTAGAGCCAGGACAGGGTTTGCCACAGTTGTGGGGGAGGGGGGAGCCAAAGGCGGTTAAAGGGGGCACTGATGTTGATAATGGGAACAAAACCCTCCTGAATGTTCTTGGTCTTGTGTCCTCAGGGACATGGAGATGTTTAATGCGCTGGACAGCCAACCCTTATGGGTGAGGGTCATCATTAAGATTTGCCATGTTGTCAGGAGTGCTGCTCCCACTCAAGGCTTGGCATCTCTTATCCTGACGCAAAGTCAACAATGCATTGGTGACAGATGACTTTGATCTTAGTGTGCCACCTTGAAAAAAAATATACAATTTAAAAATAAAGTGACGAGTCAGTCAGTCATATATCTTTTATTTGGTTGCCTTAATTTTTTAGGAACCATAAAAAGTACATTTCAACAAACATTTTGTCAAAAGAGAGCGGAAATAATTATACCAATATACAAACTTGAGGAGTATTTCAATAAAAATACAATTCAGATTAGATACAGATTAAAAAAAACTGTTAATAAAGTGCAAGTGCATTAAAAACATATTAGTCATAGTTACACCGATATTTTATACACATTTTAAGAAAACCAGCCACACATTTGGCACTAAATTCGGAATCTAAATATTGCAAGGCAAGAAAAGCAGGGCGACAGGATCTCAGACCCATAGATAACAAAAGTGGGAAAATCCATCGCTTGCGAGGAAGCTCATAGAATCTGCAAAATAGCGTGACATGAATTGTAGACTGTTCCGAAATATCATCGCATGGACACCTAATATTAGATTTTGACCAATCTTGCTTTTTCGGAAAGGTAACAATGCGGAAAAATATATTAAAATGGAACCGGGTGAGTAGATATTTTTCGTAGGCATTCAGATGATATTTAAGGTATGGTTGGATGCCTGGGGCAGTTTGAACAATTAAGATCTGTTTATTCAAAGCCTTATTAATTTCCTGAGATAGACGCAACTCCCTTTAGTGGGAAAAGCATAACGTTTTTAAGTTTTTCCTTGAGATGCTTAACAAAGTTGAGGGCCCAAAGAAATACGAGGTCAGGTCTAAATCCTTAAAAAAGTTATTAACATAGGCCAGCCAAGGGATTTTTTCCAGTTGGCTAGGCCCAGGCAGTCCGTAATGAGTGAGCGGGTCAAGTTACACTGCTCCGTGGTCCAGACTCGGTGCCATAAGAGAATGGGCTGTATTCTGATGTTATCCATAATAAAATCCATACCCAACTCAATATGGCAACCGTAAGTTGGAGCACTTTGCGGGACTGCCAACATATATCTAATGAACCGTTCGCTACCACCTGAAGAGCTTCTACGGCAGCATAGCCCCAGACCCCTACACCATAAACTGCCACACTGTGGCATTTAGCATAATATATTTTCATGAGTTCATCAGAAGGAGGCTTTCCTAACTTCGGTGCAAATGCAACAAGGGAAGTTGTTGCTCGTAGAAATAATAACTTCCTACTACACATGGCCTGCTTCCAGGACATTTTGTTATCAAATAAAATGCCTAAATAGGGATACGTATTGGTACATTCCAGCATGGTTTTTGCGACAAAGATAGGTTTTGGTTTCTTTATCCGCTTGCCAGTATGCATAACGAAGGTCTTTTTAATATTAACCTTGAGGTCCAAGGATGACATAAACTTGCAATACCTATTAAGAAGGTACAGCAGGTGATTTGGTGTTCTTGCCATGATCACCGAATCGTCCGCATAAAGTAATGCGGGAATGGGACGGTGATCAATTGTAGGAAGTCCTGGCTCCCTTCCAACATGGCCAATTCAAGGCCGTTGGTGTAAAGGTTAAAAAGAAAGGGAGCCAAGACACATCCCTGTCTGACTCCCTTAGAAACGGCAAATGGTGTAGTGAGTTCGCCGTTCACCCCGTATCTCACTCTCGCCGAAGCGTCAGAGTATAATTCTCGGAGAAATACAACCAGGGGAGGGTCAACACCCAGTTCTGCAAGAATCGACCACAGTTTGGAATGAGATACACAGTCGAACGCTGCGGTCAAGTCTACATACACTAGATACAGATTACTGTTCTTTGCCCCGGCGTATTTTCCAATTAAAAGGGAGAGGTTTAACAGCTGCTCTACGGTTCCCAGGCCCTCCCGGAACCCGTATTGCAGGTCGGTCATGATTTCATGTGCTGCGGCCCAGACCGGCAACTTTACCAAGGGAATCAAGGAGGGATATGGGCCTGTAGCATGCAGGGTTATTACGATCTCCCTTTTTGAAAATGGGAGCAAGGTTGATATTGACCATGAGTCAATTAACCCTAGTGATATGGCAGCTTCAAAGACACGGGTTTAAATCGGTGACCATAACTCCAGATTATGGGTAAAGATATCTAACGGAACCCCGTCCGGGCCAGGCGCCTTGCCAGGTTTAGAGGCTGACAATGCGGTGATGATTTCATTGTGGCCAAATGCTAACTGGATAGGGTAAGTTTTGGGAGGATAGAGGGCTCCCTCCCTAGCTTTCCCACTGTCATTCTGGGTTATATCTTCTCCAGAGAAGGTTTTCGAGAAGTGGTTAACCCAATCCTCCGCAGTTACTGCCACTTCTATCCTGGGAGTAGTACTTGAGTCTAAAAGAAAAAGAGATTTTACTACTCGCCAGAAAGTTGAGCTATCCTTGGTACGGCAGCTCTCGTGGAGCTGTTCCCAAAGGCCCTTTTTAATTTCCTGTCTGCAATTCTTAATGGCCAAATTATATTCTTTTCTTAAATTTCTAACTACAGTTTGATCTCTAATAGGGTTGCGTAAAGCCTCCTTTAAAGATGAGAGCACCTTACAACATTGAGGGTTAAACCAGCCCTTCTCTAGGGATTTATTGTGTTTTTGCTTATGGAATAACTCCTCTCTAATTATTTTAGTAATCTCAGAAAAACTGGTTAGAATCTGGTCCATTGGGGACTCTAGGTCTAAACAGATTTCCAAGAGGGGAAGTGCTCTTTTTATTATCTTAGCTGTCAATACATCAGGATCTGCTTTCGACCATTTGACTGAGTAGCCATTTGGCTTAGCTATACTCAGGGCTTGTTGGTTTCATAAACTAGGAATCCTGAGTTGTTGAGGGATATTCTGAACTGTAACAGTCAAACTATTAGGATAATGATCGCTACAAATATCAAATTTAAACAATTGCACTTTCGTGTTATGTGTACTTAATATGTAATCTATGACACTCGATAAACCCCTTCCATGAAATGTGGGGGAAAAAGCTATAGGTGGGTCTACCAGTTCGTTCGCAAAACCCAACTCTAAGGAGAAAAGATGTTCATTTAAGCAATTCCCAATTTTAGAATGAGAAAAATGAGTTAAAGGACACCCACATTCATTCTTGATACCACACTTAACATTTTTATAATCAATACACAAAGGAATATTAAAATCACCGCCCCAAATCAAATTAAAAGGGGAAGTGGAAAATCTGATCCGCTGCTCCATTAAAAAAACTGATATTTCATTTAAAACGTTTACAGATTCAGGTAAAGACAGATTGTTATAGAAGTTAACCAAAAAATACGTAGACCCTTTGATCACCGTTAATCTAAGTATTTGGTAATTCTCAGCTGACTTTAATTCAAATATATCCTTAAGTGGGAGATCATTTGATAAATAAACTATTAATCCTCCTTTGGGTCTACCTGAAGAGGAAGGACGTGCATTTGAGTTGTACGTTTTATACCCTGTAAATGAATTGGAGAAGTCAACCATGTTTCCTGGAGGCATACTATGTTGTGTTTTTGGATTGTTTCAAGCCAGGAATATTGGTCGATTTTGATACGTAACCCTGCTACATTCCAATAGATCAAAGTGACTATATTACTACATAATTTGCAAAGGTATGCAATTGAATGTTAGCCCTGTTTTGATGTGTTTAAGATCAGACAGCTCATCACTAATTTTCATCGCCCTGCTGATGGAATTGAGGGGACAGATTTTAATTTTACGTAAACTATCTAAGATATATTGAGTGGGCTATTTAAAAAGAGGGAAGTCTTGTGATTGAATGTCCCCCTTTCAATACCCCTTTTCTCTTTGTAGCACATAGAGGCAATGCGATATGATCTACAGAGAAATTATGTCAATCAGCATTAGTTTAGAAGTACATCTTCTTTCAAAGTAAGTAAAAACCTTGATGTCTTGCTAAATTTTCAACAACTTTGGATTGGCCTTTCGAGAGTAACTTAAATAGACTTTACAGTTAATAGTTATAATGGGATTTGTCTCGATAGTTAAAAAAACAAAAAACTATCATATTTGTAATTTTATGTTCGTTTTTAGCATATAGCTATGGGCCATGTTTTTATTGGGGGTCTACAGGACAGGCCTGGCCTATTGGGCCTCAGCACTAGAGCTCATAGTTGTTTAGTTCTTCCTTTCCGAGCACCATCCTAATATTCCTTAGCAAAGCTGTGCCAACTACACCCCCTCAAGCACTTGACTGTAGGTGTTAGTAATGGTGATCAATCATAGGCTTTTCAGGGAGATTAGTATAGGCACACAGTACACTCAAATCACAACATAGAGTCAATAGTGCATTAAAACAAGTGAGCATTCAAATGCTTCAGTTTCAGTAAAAACAAAAAATTATGAAAAAAAAGTGCACAATTTCACACAAACCAGAGAACATAGGGGCATATTAGCAAGACCCTTGTTAAAATTATCGCCTTTTTTGCGTCAGGAAACTGCCGCTAAAACGGCGATAAAGGGCATGCTAATATGCGTTATAGAATTCCAATAGAAGCCCAGGTTAGATGTGCAGAACATCTAACCTGGGCTTCTATTGGAATTCTATAATGCATATTAGCAAGCCCATTATCGCTGTTTCATTAGCAGTTTCCTGCCGCTAAAACTGTGATAATTTTAACGAGGTTCTTGCTAATATGCCCCTTAATTTTGATGAAGCAAAGCTTCGCATTCGCGACATACTTTATTCATGAACCTCGCCCGTGTACATACATACATACATACATACATACATACATACATACATACATACATACATACATACATACATACATAGCTTTGCCAGTAACGTGGTACTGCTCGTGCCACTGCTCTTGTGTACGTATACATGTAGCTAACATTTAGACTGCATAGGTATATTTTATAGTGATAAGTTGAAAGTACAAACCCTGTGATGTGTTTTCATAATGTTATTTCTATGTATTAATTTGTTCTCGCTTACTTTTCATGTACCGCGGGGAATGGGGGTCTGACTGAGCTGAATGCCATCTTGGAGGGCCTTTCTGCGCATGCTCCTCCATCTGGGGAACTGACAACCTTGACTGGTGGAACTTGGCCCGCTGGCAGGGATGGGCAAGATGCTCCTGAGAACTGACCTGAAAACCCAGGAAAATGGAGCCATGTGTCCCTACTCTGCAACAATGTAAATTGTCATTGTATTTCCCTGCAGTTTCTCATGGGAACCCCAATCTTGCTAGGCGGTACCCAAAGATGCAAATTAGGCATCCAAATAGTGTGTTATGATTGGTGTGTTACCCAAATCCTACCTTAGGACCAATCCAAATTGAGGGATTCTGACACTTTGCAACATTGGGGGGTGGTACACCGTCCCCAAACTGTATATCTACCCTGGGTTCACCTAGGGAAATTGTCCGACTTGTCTGGTTTAGCTGACCTGTCACTGACCCATCGTACTCAATAGGTGACTGAAGATACAGAGAGCTGCGGAGCACTCTGTCCGAAATTGACCATAGACTAAGGTTTTACTAAACCTTAAAGTGCTGGCGGAGCACTTTGCTGGGAGTTCGCTGATCCAATCGGGGTCTTGATCGATAGCTGCAGAGAGGGTGGAGCGCAGGCGTTGCTTCCAAACTGCGGGTGTGGTCCTGTCCTGAGCGGTCCTGTCCTGAGGGTTTGCTGTCCTGTCCTGAGGGTCCTGTCCTGATTCCTAATCTGAGGGTATCCTGTCCTGTCCTGGGTGTCCATTCTGCACCTGCTGTCCTTTGAGGGGTATCCTTCCTTGAGGGTTTCCTGTCCTTAACTGACCCGTGGCCAGGGTTTGGTTTTCACACCAGTCTAGGTAAATATTGCTCTAAAATTCTTTGAACTTGCACCTTTCTATTTTTCTGTCTTTTGCTTCAATAAAGACACACCTCTGCACATGTTGATTTTTCCATGCTTTTTGCCGCAACTACTGAAACGTAAAGTCAATTGCATATTTTCTTAACTTGTTCCTATGTTATCCTACCTTTTAGAAATCATATTTTGCATTGCAGTTTGTCATTTTCTGATATGGTCTAGAACGGCCTTACTTAAACTGTCTAAAGAATCTTTACCCTGAAAGCCTAGCGTTTTCCTGTTGCATCTCATATTAGCATTTCCATGATTACCCTGACTTTATTTCTCTATAGTTATGTACTCTTCATTATTTTGATTATTGATTGTCTCATTCTTGTAAACTTAATGCTCAACGAAAACGAACTTTAGATAAAGCTTTTAAAACTTCCAGTTGTCCGTGGTCATTTTACAACAGTATTGAATGTCATTTTGGGTTGGTATTTTGCTGCCTTTCCCTTTACAGCTAGCTCCCTGATCCGTTGAGGTCATAGGTACCCGTGTCGGTGGATGGTAAGTCGGGTACGCTGAGTAATAACAGTAGGGAAATTCACACAAATTGGTAGCAGCCCGTGAAGTCACCCTGTCAATGAATAGTGTGAATTGAAAGTATATGGGCCCGAAGCCGGAAACGGCGAAATTATTGGCTGGGTGACCTCGCGCGCTCTATCAGTTTTTCTGGCTAGCAGAGGATGGTTAGGGACTAGTTGAAGGTTAGGCAGGATTAGTTAGGCTAGCTAAGTCGGTAGCTGCTAGTATATTAATGCTGCTATAAGAGCGGCTGTTCCGAGGGACCCGATCACTCTCTTGTGAATACGCTGCTGAAATTCATGAATTGTTTTATTATTGTTATTCTTGTTCTTATCTTGTTATATGTATTAATCCATGCGTTTGTAAACCGTGTCAGTCAGTGTTGTCCGAACTCCCCGGGGAATTGAAAAGGCAAGTGGTGAATAGAATCCATTGCCTTGAGGTCACAGGCTTAAGGAAGGTTAGGTGCAGGTTAGGATAACCGGGAAGCACTAACTAGGGTTTTTCTGAATACGTATGTGAATAGATGTCAGTAACGAGGTTCATTGGCAAAATTCCCATAGTGGCGTAACCTAGTAAGGGTCACATCGGAAGAGTAGCAGGTTCCTCGGAGCTTGGGTGAAAGCAGAGGGGTCCGCTGGGAAACCTTAGACTCGGATATATCCCGGAAGAGTGGATGAGTTTAGGGGAATAACAGGTTCACCGATGCTAGAGTGAAGGGTAGGCGGAAGAGATCTGCCCGCAGCGCGTGAAAAGTAAATGGAAGTAGTTTACTTGCAGTAAAACAACGCTGTCCTGTCTAGACACTTGAGCACTGTGGCGAATGTGTATTCGTTGTTAAATAACCAAGCACTAGCACTTTAGAAAGAAAGAAAGTTTCCGTTACCTTGTGAAGGGAGGGAGTCAGTCGCGAAGCGCCTCTGACGTCACTCCGTGCCGCGCTGGGATTGATAGAAGCAGCGGGCGGGTAGCGGGGCTGAAATTGTAAAGGAGGGGTGAAGCGCCGGAGCGTGAGGACAGTCTCACGAAGGGGCCGCGCACCCATTGGCCGAAATTATTTGAACGCGTGCACCCCATTGATCGCATGGAATTGCAAGGCGCGTTCTGATTGGAGGTGACATTGTAAACAGAGTTAAGCGTAGAAATCGTATGTGGCACTCGTATTGTCCAGAGACTAGACCCGATCCAAGAAGCCAAGGGTTTGAAAGGGATCAGTGGAAAGCCAATAGATACGATATTATGTACGGGACTAAGAGAAAGATGTCCCTTGTAAATAGGGTAAAGAATTATTTCAAAACGGACAAACCGATTAAATCCAGAGAGGGCGTTATTGTCCCGCCCCGAACACTCCCGCCTCTTTCATGATGTTTGATCGAGGGTACAATACCTGTGTTTGGTTGGAAAATTGGGTAAAGTACACAAAAGATGACGGAATATTGGCTTTTCTGTTAGACGGTACTTTCAATGGCAGGATTTTATTTAATTTAAGAACCCGAATGAATGAATTGCATCCCAGACCGAGACTAACGCAGTATGAGGCATTAGAAGAATGGGAGATTGAGGCTTTCGAAAGAGAGAAACCCCGAATGGACAAAGGTCTGACCAAGTGGTACCCAAGGCTGAAACAAGAGACCAGGGATAAAAAGATGAAACAGTGGAGACAGAGCATGATTGTTGAGGGTCTGTTTCCCATGATGCCAGCAGGTACCCCTTCTGCGGGAGAGAAAAAGACAGAAAGGAGTAAGCATTGGGGAGCGCTTGGAGAGTCAGACGATGAATTGGTAGATGACATCTTTACGAGAAGTCCGCCCCCTTATGATGAGGGAACCAGACTTTCCAGTACAGGAGGGAATCCCCAGCGTCCATCTATTAAGGAGGAGGACAGATCCCTAAGTAGGGGGGGAGGTGGTCAAGTACTGCCCTATTTTGAGAATCCTGGACCCGCGGAGGTACGAGATATATATCCTAGAGTGCCCGTGAGCCCGGAGGGAAAATATTCCCGTGAAAGAGCCTTTTTCCCCGGACCTCTTTATGAAAACGAAGAAAAGCCACTAAGTTCAGGAATGCCCTTTTTGCAGCCTCCATATGGGGAGGAGCGCAGGTCATTTGGCACAGGAACTTTGTTCCCAAAACCAAATTATGGTGGAGGACCAAGTGAAACGCATCCTACTGCCCCGAGTCTTACCCCTCACCTGACCCCACAGATGATACCTGACCGGACATTAGGAAGAGTACTAGATGAAAGGGAGCAAGAGGCCCTAGCTAGACAGAGGACAGAAATAATTCAGAAAATCTCCCAGTTAAATACCAGTCCTGAGGCTTTGACTATTCCGGTAACAATCGGACCAGTGGTTCCGTTGTATGGGAATAATCAAGGAAGTCCAAACCCTCCAGTTATGAACCCAATCATGGCCCCGCCGAGGCAGGAGCCCCTACTGATAGACGATCAGTCCAGTGAGTGCGAGTCCGAAGTTGTGTTCTTGGACCTGCCAAATAAACAGACCGGGAAGGGAGTGCAGAAGAGGCATAATCCTTTTAATGCGAAAGAAATTAAATTAGAATCAACGTCAGGAACTAGGAGTGTTTCTTTGGTAACTCCGGAAGAAATTGAAAATTGGAGTCGTGAATTAGAAAAACAGGCTCCGCAAACGAAACCTTTAGACCTCTACAAGCTGAGGGTAGAAATAGAGGAATTAATGGCAGGAAATGTGGGATTAGACAGATTAAATACCTACTCTGAAGAAGAGTTGCTGTTTATGTGTAAAAGCCTTACCAGAAGTACTAGGGTGCTCCACGAAAAACTGACAGACACTGCAGCTAGTATGGGGGTAGATATTTCAAGATCCAAGCCCTTGCAAAAACCTTACAGAGCTGAATTCTCAGACAAAGATATAGAGAACTTGAATGTGTCAGGGAAAAAGTTGCAGATTAAAGAGTTGATTGCAGTTTTGCAGAAATGGGGAGACGTGGAAAAATGGAAAAGCAGGTGGGCACGAAAGAAAGATGAGGCTCGATCCAGACAAGCGACCCCTGAGTTCCCTTTGAGAGAAGTAGACAAGCCTGAACAGTTATGCCCCATGCGTGAAGTACCAGGTGGGAGGTATGTGCACATTCCATGGTCCAGACAGGATATTGTGTCCTTTACTAACGATTTCCCGAAACTGCGCGAAAAGCCAGTTGACTGGTACCGGCAGGTGGAAAGGTTCGTAAAGGTGCAAAAATGCCTATGGAAAGACCTGGATGGATTTTTCGACATTGTGGTCCCGGTAGATCTATGGACCGAGTGTAAAATTGCCATAGGCTGGCCTAGTGAGGAGTACCCGAGGGACTCTAGCACAGGGGAGCCGTCGATTGAAGTGATGAAAAAATACGAACAAGTAATGCTGCATTTGAAAAATAAGGTGCCAGCAAAGGAAACTGATTGGACCAGGATAGATAGAACCACGCAGGAGAGAGACGAGACAGTGCACTCCTATTATGAAAGGCTGTTGCAGGTGTTTAAAACATACAGTGGTATAGATAACATCGAGATGAAGGATATGACGCATTTCATTTACAGGTTTGTAAACGGTTTAAGGCCTGAAATTTGTCAGTGGATAAAGGATAACAAAATTTGTTGGCACTCCAAAAAGATAGACGAGGTCCTGCGGTACGCAAAGTACTGCGAGGACGAGATGGCAGAAAAGAAAAAGGCACTCAAGGAAAAGGTCATGTGGGCTCAGGTGAAGCTCGCAGAACAGCAGGAAAAACAGTTGAGTAACATGGTCAAAAACACTGAGAACCAAGGTCCTGGGGGTGGGGGAGGAGGCAAGCCCCGGCCCAAAATGAGCAGGGAAGAGGCTATGAAGAAATTTCCCTGTCACCAGTGCGGAGAAATTGGACACTGGCGTAACGAGTGTCCTTATTTGCCTGACGATAACCCCAAAACACCTGATTTAATTCCACAGACGCAGAAAGAAAGACCAAGAAAGACTCAACCACAGGTAAAAACGGTTCAGGTGCCCCGAGCTCCTAAGCAAGTACATAAGGGAAAAGGAACAGAGGGTGATGAGATAGAAGTCTGGGAAAGTAATGAGAACAGAAATGCAGCAACTTCGCAGTATCTGTTGAACGATACCTTCCTTTGTGATGACCAGTACTGACGGGGCCTGAGAGGGGAGGACGAGGAGTGCGTACTTGGCGCCTCCTTGCCGGTAGACCAGTCCGGACCATACATTGAAGGAAAGGTTGACGGAAATGATGTCACTTTTCTGTTGGACACTGGCGCTACCCGTTCTACTGTGAGAACAGTGGACGTTCCAAACCTACCCCTCTCGGGAGAAGCCATCCAAGTAGTGGGTGTATCTAATCAATTGATTAGTACTCCTGTTACCAAACCAATGGAGATCTCAATTGGAAACTTTAAGGAAATGCATAGATTTGTCGTTTGCGACACTAGTCCAGTGAACTTACTGGGACGTGATTTGCTGTGCAAAATGAACTGTACCATCTTTTGCACACCAAAGGGTGTTGAAATTCAGACCCCAGACGAAGACGGCATTTATAAATTAATGTTAATCAGACCTGACTCAGAAATTAAACGAATGACCATGCAGGATTTGCCCCAAGAACTCCAAGAAGCAGTGAAGCCAGAGGTATGGGACTTTACTGGGAAAGATGTAGGGTTAATGAAAAACGTGGACCCCATACAGATAGCAATCAAGGACAATGCAGTATACCCCAATACTAAACCCTACAGAATGAATGCAGAAGTGAGAGCTGGTGTCACTCTGGAAATACAGAAATTGTTAGAAGGAAACATCATACAGGAAGTAATGAGTAGCCCATGCAACTCCCCGATTATGGGCATCAAGAAGCCTAGTGGCAAGTACAGAGTAGTGCAGGACCTACGAAAAGTCAACAAGATAGTAGTCCCCTGCTGCCCTATTGTCCGAACCCAGCAGTGATTCTGTATCAGATTCCCTGGGATGCTGAGTGGTTCACTGTGATAGACCTGTGTCATGCATTATTTTCCATTCCCTTGCATCCAGATAGCAAATTTCTTTTCTCATTTGCCTTCAATGGTCACGTGTATGTCTGGAACAGGGTCCCTCAAGGGTACACAGAGAGCCCCTCTATCTTTAATCAGATCTTGAAAAAATGTTTGGAAACTTTGGTCTTGCCTGGGAACTCTGTCCTAGTGCAATACATAGACGACCTCTTGGTGGCGTCTAAAAGTCATAGGGATTGTGTGATTGACACCATTGCCCTCCTGAATCACCTGAGTGAGAAGGGACATAAAGTGGCCCCTGACAAATTACAGTTTTGTGCAAAATCAGTGAAATATCTGGGGCACCAGATAGAGAAAGGTGTCAGGAAAGTGACATCAGAAAGAGTGAGAATAATACAAAAGATGCAGTTACCCCGTACTCAGAAAGAGATCAGAATGTTCCTGGGTGTGATAGGATACTGCAGGCAGTGGATTCTGGGATTTGCAGTCCTAGCTAGACCCTTGATAAAAATGACCAAGAGAGGAACACCAGATGTTGTAGAATGGGATGATGAAAGCTTAACAGCCTTCACCAAACTGCGAGATTGTCTGTGTACAGCCCCTGCATTGGGAATGCCAGACTATTCCAAAGAGTTTGCCCTATTCTGTGACACTCGCGATAATTGCGCGTTGTCAGTCCTGACACAAGATCATGGCACAACGAGAAGGCCTGTGGCATATTTCTCTGCCACCCTGGATCCAGTGGCTGCTGGATTACCAGGTTGTCTGAAAGCAGTAGCTGCTACCTGCGCAAGCTTAGAACAGAGTGAGTCCATTGTCATGGGACATCCTGTAACTGTGTATGTCCCACATGGAGTGGTAATTTTACTGACCAGAACAAAGACTCAGTATCTCACCCCTAGTCGGCTGACTAAATACGAAAGGATTCTTGTGGGTGCTGCAAATGTAAACATTGTTAGGTGCAGTATTTTGAACCCTGCCACTTTACTCCCCGACCCAATGGATATGGAAGGTGGGGTGGATGATGAGCATGATTGCATTGATTTAACAGAATTCAATACCAAGCCACATCCAGACATTAAAGAAACACCATTGCCTGTGCATGACAAGGAATTATTTGTGGATGGTTCATGTCTAAGACATGAACAAGGAGGCCTGAGTGCTGCCTATGCGGTAGTCTCCTTAACAAAAATTGAAGAAGCAGGTTATCTATTTGACATAAAGTCTGCACAAGTAGCTGAATTGATTGCTATGATAAAAGCTTGCAAAATTGGGAAAAACCTACGCATAACAGTGTATACTGACAGTCAGTACTGTTATGGGGTTGTGCATGACTTTGGCCAGTTGTGGCTACAGAGGGAGTTCCTGACTTCCTCAGGTACCCCAATTCGAAATGGAAAAGTTGTTCAAGACCTTTTAGAGGCAATACAGTTACCAAAGGAACTGGCAGTGGTGAAGTGTGTTGCTCATAAGAAGAGTATGGACACTGTATCACTGGGAAATGATTTTGCTGATCGAGTGGCCCAATGGTGCGCCAGAGATCGGTATATCGTAAATCCAAAACGAGGGGGGCCAGAAACCAGCTGCCAACTTCAGGTGTTTGAAGAAGTGCCTACATGGGATGAAGTGAAAGAGTGGCAGCAGGCGGCACCTTGGCAAGAGAGAGAGAAGTGGAAGGAAGATGGGTGTAGACCAAGACGTGTGGATGGTGTCATCTTAGGTCCAACTGGTATGCCTGTGTTACCTAGACACTTACTTAGCACAATGGCAAGGTTGATACATGAAGGATCACACATTGGTAGGGACGCCATGATTCTAGTGTTCCAACAGACTTGGTACAGTAAAAAGTTCAGGAAAGTAGCAGAGTCCCTCTGCCAGAGGTGCCTGCCATGTCAAAGGATGAACGCAGGGAAGAAAACTGTGGTGGAACTGGGAAAAATTGGGAGGTCCGGGGTCCCTTTGTGAGAATACAGGTTGATTTCATCACCATGCCCCGTTGTGAAGGGAAGCGATATGTCCTTGTCATGGTCTGTTTATTTTCAAAGTGGGTGGAAGCCTTCCCTACTCCCCAAAATGACGCAATGACAGTAGCTAAGTGTTTACTGAAGGAACTGATACCTAGGTTCGGGGTTCCAGTCACTATTGAATCAGATAGAGGCCGACATTTTCAGAATGAGGTGATCGACGAACTCTGTAAGGCCTTTGGAATATCACAAAAGCTTCACTGTGCATACCGTCCAGAGGCTTCTGGAATAGTGGAACAAGTAAATGGAACTATCAAAAACAGACTAGCAAAACTGTGTGATGCAACTACAATGACCTGGGTGAAGGCCCTGCCCCTGGTCCTGATGGGACTCAGAAGTGTTCCTGACCGCAAGACAGGCCTAAGTCCCCATGAAATCATTATGGGAAGAGTGATGAGACAAGCATGGGTGCCAGGAAGCAAACTGTTGAGTATTACTGATGATTTGGTGCTTGAATACTGCAAGAGATTGGGTGACCAAGTGCGTTCTATCTCTCGCCAGATCGGAGAAGACACCATCCTCAATCCAACGACTCCCCTCCACAAACTGGTCCCGGGGGACTGGGTGAAGATAAAGAAACAACCTCGGAAGAGCTGCCTGGAGCCAAGGTGGGGAGAGAAACGTCAGGTGATCCTGGTAACTACCACAGCAGTAAAGTGTGCAGGGGTTCCACGCTGGGTACACGCCAGCCAACCCAGAAGGTATTACCAGACGAGGAGCCTGAAGAAGAAGGGCGTCCAGCGGAGGACTCTGCAGGAGCCAGACCAGAAGTAACTGACGACGTACAGCCCAGTACCAGTCGAGCTGCAGAATCAGCAGATGTTGGCCCAAGAATAGTTGATAACGAACTACCAGGAGCCCAGCCTGCTGAAGGGGTCCAAGAAGCTGAGCCAGAAGTAGCTGAAGACGAGCTGCCGAGCATATGGCCAGAGGAGTGGATACCATTGATTGATCTCACTGAAGACCCCATTCGAACAAGTGAGCGACTTTGGGAAGGTAGAGAGTGGAATAGGGAGGAAAAGCAAGGCACAGGCGAAGAGCCTCAGAATCTTGAGATTCACATCAAAAATGAGGAAGGAGAAGGTCAGACAGGGACAGAACAAGTGATTGATACAGAACAAGTGAATAATACGGAGCAGGTGCTCGAGACTGAACAAGTGAAGGATACAGAACAAGTGATTGATACTCCTCCACTGACTCCTGATATCGGGAAGGGACAGACTAGACATAGCGTAATAGTTCGAGCAGAAGAAAGCCCAGAGATCGAAGTGCTTGAACAGGATCAGGTAGGATTAGAAGAACGTGTTCAGGAAACAGAAACAGAGACATTTGAAAAGCAAAAACAAAATTCTCCTGAACCAGGCCAGATTAGTAACCAGGCAGAAGAAATAGATGCTAGCCCTGGAAACAGTCAGATAGAAGAGGAAGAAACTGAAACAGAATTGCCACAAACTAAGTAGAACAAAAAGGCAAGAGAAGAAAACGAAGTCCAAGTACCAACTAAAAGACTCAAGAAAAGAAAGCACATTGAGCCTGGATACATAAAGAAATTGAGACTGAGAATAAAAACGGTAGAAGAAAAACGTGCAGAAGAAAGGAGAAGTGCTCGCATAGCAGGACAACCAGAAGACACTTCCAAAAGAAGGAGTGATCGAATAAAGAGACAAAACAAAAAGTACAAGTCACCTGAATGGACACTTGTGTTGGAAGAACTTGAAGATCTTGATCTAACTGACGAGAGCGACGGAGAACCCGTCCCTGAGTACTCTGCCGAAGAAGAAGACGAGCCACCGTGAATTTGCACAAAGTAAGCTACTCGTGTAAAGTCACAAAGAGGGGTCGAGAAACTTCTTCTGAGCCAAAATGTCTGATTCAACCGTGAATGGTAGACCTAGTCGCAGCTGTTGCAAAACTTGCTGCAAAGTATGTGTATGTAGTATAGTTGTCCTGATATTAGTTTGGATAGGACTAACAATTTTCATTCCCTTTGCTGTAAGCAAAAATACTAATATTGTCCCTACTGAAATTGTAAATACTGACATTGAGGAGCTGACAACACAGAGTGTAGCCAGCCATGAGAGAGCACTGAGACAAACAAAACAAGACTTAGAAGCATCAGATGAGGGAGAACTACATTATCATGGAATTAAAAATAAGACGCGCTTAAATGTTTTCGCAAACTTGTTAATACACTATGTAGAGACTATGGAAATTGAAGATTGCTATGTCTGCATGAAGCTACCTACCTCTGTAGCTGAAGGCGTGACATACCATCACCTGCCCTTGACCTATGGAATTTCCTGTAGCATTTTAGCTAGTTTATTTTACAAAAGAGGACCGTTACAGTACTATTACTCTAATAATGACGTGATCTTTTCTGAGCTTCCTATACGTGGGAACTTGAATCCTGTACATACAAAAAGCGACGTAATACGATATATGGGAGACTATTTCCTGACTATTGGTGATATTGACATAGGTGACGCACACAGAGATAACTTGACTTGTTCTTTGCATGAGCAGGAAAAGATGTTCCTGAACATGGCAGAGAAAAGGAGAATTAAAATACAAAAGAAAGCAAATGACGAAAGTCAGAAAAGACCAAGGTGGGCAGAGAACATGGAAGGCACCTCAACTGGTGGGGCGGGTCCTGCTCTGTTGCTGGATTTTGAAAAGAAAGGCAAGCTATGTCTTCACCGCGAGAAGACTAGCGCCAAGAAACCGCAGGTATACGTGCGCTCTATAAGAAATTTTAAATTCAAATTCAAATTCAAATTATAATAACATTTTCATTGGTTCCAGTGAATGCGAACATAATTACAAGGTAATTGGAGGTTGGGGTTTCAAAAATGGGTCAGAGCCTGTGTTTCCTGGAATTTATTATATTTGTGGGGACAAGGCTTATTTCAAATTGCCGGATCACTGGTATGGAAGTTGCTATTTTGGCATTGTCTTCCCGAAAATATACCATGTGAACAAAGTTGCTGGAAGCAGTGAAAATACTAATGGCTTAGTGCGTAGTAAAAGAGAAAGCATAGGTGAAATAATGGATAGTATTTTCAGTGCACTGATACCTGGAGTG
Source organism: Lissotriton helveticus (assembly GCF_964261635.1). Lineage (NCBI taxonomy): Eukaryota > Metazoa > Chordata > Amphibia > Caudata > Salamandridae > Lissotriton > Lissotriton helveticus. The sequence goes on from NC_136057.1 coordinate 1,202,333,736, forward strand.
GGAGTGGTTCTGAACACTCACAGAATTTGTAAATTGTCCACTATAGTGGATGTGTTGTCTACTGAGACAGCTCATGTATTTCTGCTGGTCAATACCGAAATGGTTGCGATCAGATCAATGGTTTTGCAGAACAGACTTGCTCTTGATACCTTATTAGCAAAAGAGGGCGGAGTCTGCCGGATGTTGAAGGCGCAACATTGTTGCACTTATATTCCGGACAAAAGTGTGCAGCTCAAAAGATACGTGAAAAACATTACTAATTTGGAAAGGGAACTCAAACCACTCGAGGTTGACAGTGCCTGGGAGAGACTGGTAGATGGTCTCTCAAATGTAGGTCATTGGTTTGCTAGCTTAGGTAAAAGCTTATTGTTTAAGATACTGATGCCAATTGGAATTATAGGTCTTATCCTATTTTTCATATTTGCCTGTTGCAAATGTCGCAAGCACACCGGAAAGCATCAAGTGAATGCCAGAGGAGTGAAACGAAGTGTGGATGAGCTTGAATTAGAGGAAATGAATAATCAGATATACAAAAGGGTGAAGAATTCTCACCCTACTAAAGATGAGAAAGAAAAGTTGAGCAAATTGTTGGAAGAGATAGAGATGTATAAGGTGTGAGAAGTTGGCATCTGGGTCCATTTATTTTGGGATGATAGTAAATATCATCAAAGAGGGGATTGATGAAGCAAAGCTTCGCATTCGCGACTTACTTTATTCATGAACCTCGCCCGTGTGTAATCCAGTAATAAGTTGTACGTCTTACTAACGTTTATTCTATGTTTAAAACGAGGTTTCCCGACGCTTGCCTATGTGTTTTACTAAAATAATTAACTCGAGTCTTTTAAAAATGGCCGCTGCTTGAAAGTAAGTGTCTGCGCATGCGTCAGTCACACTCACGTGTCCTGATGTGTTCGCGGGTTTGGAGGGAAATAGTTGCGCATGCGTAATACATAGCTTTGCCAGTAACGTGATACTGCTCGTGCCACTGCTCTTGTGTACGTATACATGTAGCTAACATTTAGACTGCATAGGTATATTTTATAGTGATAAGTTGAAAGTACAAACCCTGTGATGTGTTTTCATAATGTTATTTCTATGTATTAATTTGTTCTCGCTTACTTTTCATGTACCGCGGGGAATGGGGGTCTGACTGAGCTGAATGCCATCTTGGAGGGCCTTTCTGCGCATGCTCCTCCATCTGGGGAACTGACAACCTTGACTGGTGGAACTTGGCCAGCTGGCAGGGATCGGCAAGATGCTCCTGAGAACTGACCTGAAAACCCAGGAAAATGGAGCCATGTGTCCCTACTCTGCAACAATGTAAATTGTCATTGTATTTCCCTGCAGTTTCTCATGGGAACCCCAATCTTGCTAGGCGGTACCCAAAGATGCAAATTAGGCATCCAAATAGTGTGTTATGATTGGTGTGTTACCCAAATCCTACCTTAGGACCAATCCAAATTGAGGGATTCTGACACTTTGCAACATTGGGGGGTGGTACACCGTCCCCAAACTGTATATCTACCCTGGGTTCACCTAGGGAAATTGTCCGACTTGTCTGGTTTAGCTGACCTGTCACTGACCCATCGTACTCAATAGGTGACTGAAGATACAGAGAGCTGCGGAGCACTCTGTCCGAAATTGACCATAGACTAAGGTTTTACTAAACCTTAAAGTGCTGGCGGAGCACTTTGCTGGGAGTTCGCTGATCCAATCGGGGTCTTGATCGATAGCTGCAGAGAGGGTGGAGCGCAGGCGTTGCTTCCAAACTGCGGGTGTGGTCCTGTCCTGAGCGGTCCTGTCCTGAGGGTTTGCTGTCCTGTCCTGAGGGTCCTGTCCTGATTCCTAATCTGAGGGTATCCTGTCCTGTCCTGGGTGTCCATTCTGCACCTGCTGTCCTTTGAGGGGTATCCTTCCTTGAGGGTTTCCTGTCCTTAACTGACCCGTGGCCAGGGTTTGGTTTTCACACCAGTCTAGGTAAATATTGCTCTAAAATTCTTTGAACTTGCACCTTTCTATTTTTCTGTCTTTTGCTTCAATAAAGACACACCTCTGCACATGTTGATTTTTCCATGCTTTTTGCCGCAACTACTGAAACGTAAAGTCAATTGCATATTTTCTTAACTTGTTCCTATGTTATCCTACCTTTTAGAAATCATATTTTGCATTGCAGTTTGTCATTTTCTGATATGGTCTAGAACGGCCTTACTTAAACTGTCTAAAGAATCTTTACCCTGAAAGCCTAGCGTTTTCCTGTTGCATCTCATATTAGCATTTCCATGATTACCCTGACTTTATTTCTCTATAGTTATGTACTCTTCATTATTTTGATTATTGATTGTCTCATTCTTGTAAACTTAATGCTCAACGAAAACGAACTTTAGATAAAGCTTTTAAAACTTCCAGTTGTCCGTGGTCATTTTACAACAGTATTGAATGTCATTTTGGGTTGGTATTTTGCTGCCTTTCCCTTTACAGCTAGCTCCCTGATCCGTTGAGGTCATAGGTACCCGTGTCGGTGGATGGTAAGTCGGGTACGCTGAGTAATAACAGTAGGGAAATTCACACAAATTGGTAGCAGCCCGTGAAGTCACCCTGTCAATGAATAGTGTGAATTGAAAGTATATGGGCCCGAAGCCGGAAACGGCGAAATTATTGGCTGGGTGACCTCGCGCGCTCTATCAATTTCAAACAGGCAATCTGCAGGTGTGAGGAAAATCTACAGCTTTGAGACAAATACATATAAAGTCTCTGTTTCCCTGTGAATCTGCCCACCCTTATTATATTGTCATGTCTATTAGCAATATACACAGTCAAGTTCTGCATTCCCCCTCCATTACAATTATATATGTTAGTTCAATTGTAAAGCTACAATTTAATATAAAATAAAACACAATGCGTTAATATGGTAAATTCCTGAAATGGAACACTTTTGTCCCAGTAGGCATGGATTTACCTGGTTCTACTTGTACTACTGGGTATTTTTGCTATGGCATTAAAGTGACGCCTGAGAGTTTACATGTACTATCTGATTATGATAGGAGTTGGAGCACCCTAAAATTGGACGACCAACTTGATAGATGATGCTGTTACATAGGAGATGGTGTGGTAGGTTGAACAAGAGAACCATTTTTCTCGCATTGTATGCTTTCCCTGTAAAAACATCCAAAAGCATGCATTCATTTCTATCAGACTAGACTATTACTTGATAGGCTCTTAAAAGATTAAATTTTCCAAGTGTGGAAGAACCTGGCCAGATTTTATTAAAGCCGGTAAAACCGTCTGTGCAGTCAAATGAGTTGTGGAAATGTGATGTTACATATGTTTGAATGGGTTGTGTTAAGGGAAACATTGTGACCGAGTGAGAAAATGGTCAATAGTGATTACATTGGGTATGTACTGATTCGAGAAAGATATTAAGTAATGCATTTGCCAGAATAGGTTGTCATTAGTGCATACATTTGTATCAGGGAATAGCAGGGTTCTGAGTGGAGAGATTGTGAATTTTTTAACTAAAGAATGGTAGTAGTGTTTTTATTTGCCAGTCTTCATTTTGCTTGTAATTTCATGATGCATTCAATGTGGAGTATGGACAACACCTTCTCCTCATAGGGCATGATTTGGTAGGGCCTAGGAGAGCCACACCCTGTTGTCAGTGCCTCTTAGTGCGTCCTAGAAGTGAAGAAGTTAGGGAATTAACCCTCTCCAGCAGGTCTTTCTGCTGCTTGTAGATGTCCTCCTGTGAGTGTCTGGTGTTGGAGACAGCATTCACCTTATCCAGAATGCGGGCCTGCATTTCCTTCTCTGGTTGAAGGTTGTTGTCTGGACCTGTGCTCCAAACAACTAGGACTCAACCCAAATTATCTCATTCACCATCACAGTGAGCTCATTTTCTAAGAATGCAGGTTGTCTTCTTTCAGCCATCTTTACAATTTGGTACCCAAGGGCTATGCTGCTGCTGTGTGTTTTGAGGAGTGCCTTCACAGCAGTCCTACATGAAGGAGGGAGGGTTTATGGTTTTTATTTGAACAAAAGAGTGCGTCTGGGTGTACCCAGCGCATGAGGAGGAGTAAGAAACTGCAGTTGAGAAACACACTATTTTGAGCTAATCCTAAATCCAGCGTAATTTAAAAATGTATCTCTGCTAAAAGTTGACCCACAGTACCTATGGTGGAAAGACAAGGGCAAAGGGTGACGAGAGTTCTAATACGTAAGAGACTGAATCAAATTGACTCAAGTATACATAACAATGAATATTGGGGAAATGTACAACTTTGGAAAACTCAGTCAGGTAGTTATTGACTGAGATCCCAATTCCGTTTTGCATGGCACTGTGGTGGATTTATTGCACAGCAATCGGCATGCAAAATTACTGTTATCATGCGACATACCTCCCAATACCGTGCATTTATGAGTTAAACCCTATTGAATTGCAAATTATGTTTTTGGGCAGTTTATCGAGCAGGAAAGCCACTTACAATTACCAATGCCATGGAGTTCATCACATACATTACCATGTGATTTGAGCAGGTGGTAAATGTATGCTGCAGGTTCTCTGCGGAGTGAGGCACGAGGGAGGGATGTGGGGGAAGTGGATGGAGGAGCGGAGGTAAGGAGAAACATTTTGTATGTTTCCCTTTTTAAAAAAAAAACAGGATTGAGACTTGGCTTCGGCTGCAATTAAAGTCTTGTTCGATTTATATGCCAGATGTATTGGCTGAAAAAATCACACATGGAAAACTGGGTGTGGAACACCTACAGTTAATGACTGATTCGTAATAGGACCCTAATATCCTGGGTAAAAATACACCCAAAATTGCCTTTGATTTAGCATGGTATGAATGTTTTGGCTCAGCAAGATACTTTGGTAATGATGGATTACAGCATATACTGAAATTATCGCATCAAGCACTGACCCCCTGCAATTTCTCTGGGAAATTTCAAGAAGTCCAAATTGCCCACATTCAATAGTGGAAAAGCAGGTAAATACTGAGGTATTTGGATGTTGGTGCAGTAACAACCTAAATCTGCATGCTATGCCCCATTTTCAGGAAAAATCTTGTAATTGCTGTTATTTATCACATACCATAAATACCTGACCCTAGAGTATTCTTATTTGTTAGGTGTAATGCATAAATCCAATAACCCGGCACTAGCCATCATAACCTAGGTCTATGTTGGATACAATATGTCTTATTGCTAATATATATCGGAAGTTGCCTATAGGCAAGGAACATTTAAATTAGACATTCAATGGAGCCACTAATCCCTACCCTGTAATATTGTCTTTTTAATAGTATGTACTGTTTTTACAGAATTATGCTTTCCCATTTTCAAAAGATTCAAATGTATTTATTTAAACATAGTAAACAAGAACTACTTCCGCCATGCCAAGTTATTAAGTGCCACTTGAAGATTCACATCAGAGCACAAGAACAGGTTTATCAATTTTCCTGGTCTCCAGCGAACCTAATACATGGGTAAGTTTAGGCCTGGCAGCTTAGCTGTCTCACCAGACTTTTGTTTCTTAAATATAGTCATTCATGGCATATATAGCTCAACTTTGGTCAGCTAGGTTCATCCATTCGTCTGTTAAATAGTTGTTCACAATTTTTTTCACATTTTTCTTCTTCCTACCAGAGCATACAGAAGGGAGCACTGGGTCAGGCCAGTGTACCCCATTAGCTCGCTTTACTTTGAGTGACTGCACAAATTCTATGCATGTTGTTCACCTAAAAGTTATTTTGTCATAAAGTGTGCAAATATCATTGTAGGTTCTAGAAGCCTGCGATTTGAGTGCCTGATAGTGTAACGATTTTTTTCTTATTTCCCTTACTTATTATAATTATAAGATACATTGAAAAAATGAAAGGTCCATTATTTAAAAATATCATTAGTAAAATGGCCATATCAGTATTTCTTCTTCCAAAGTATCTTTGAAAGCATTATACATGACATGGTTTCTTTTTCCCTTTAATTTTTGTGGCATACACTTGCAACAAAACGTTTTAAAAAAGTATTGCACTAGCTTGCCAGAGTCATACCTATGTTATTTGCCAATGCTAGCTTCCAAGGGCTGTACCAGCATTTAATAAGCTAAAAAAGTATGATTATGTTCGGCGAACCCTTGCAGTGGTGATACACAGTTTTAACCTGTGTGTGCGTGTGTGTTTCGAAGCAGCGCGCTGAACACTTGCTTATGTCTGCAACAAAGATTATCCCTCCATATATCTGAGCAGTCCCCCTTCTGCTGCCATCCTTTCCCTGCCTCCTGCTAATGCAGCAGTATGTATGCGGTGCACAGAATTTTGCGCGACTGCCACTTGACAAAATGTGCCAGCTCGTCATCGTCTCCAGACGAGACAGATTTATTATAATTCAATATGTTCCTCGTGAGCACTCCTTTCTGTCTCATGTTACTGTCTGCGCGGCGTCTAGAATAATAAGTACAAGCAAGCTCTTGTTACATTGCAATGCCGAATTTTTGCTGCTGGAAATTGGCTTCTTTGCAGTTACACATTAAATTGGGCCATGCTGAGCCTGTCGCTGCTGCAGACAGGGCCACTTTTCCCTCCATCATCCCACTAGTGTGTCTCCACAGTTCACCATGACATACCTAGGATGAGGGGAGGGAGAGGACAGCCTGCCCCCCAACAAGCAATAGCCCTGGACGTTAGCTAGACTTTCGTGCAAAATCCATGTTGAACAATGCATGCTGCAGCTGTACGTGCCTGTGTGCGTGAGTGCGCAAACATGCACGCACAAGCACACACGTGTACACACCCACATAGATCACCCTAAACCAGTGTGTGTTTTTGCTGACAAAATAAATTAAGAGATTATTGTTCAAACTCCAGCAGCAGCAGTAGCCTGATGGCCATCAGTATATGTTGTCCAGTTTGTAAAGTACCCTCCATGACCAATGTTAGTGCCCTACCAGGCAGATCAATTTCAGATGGCTTCTGCGAACAGTGACCTATTTACAAATGTAGTTAATTCAGTGCAATTAATAAGTTGGAAATGCAGCTTTTATTATTACTCTTGCCTTTAGTTCTACGGCTCACATCACAATATGTCCAGCTCACCTCCTACTGAAGAACACTTGGGGCCGTATTGCAACCAGGGCACACTGTCCTTGTTTGCACCATGGCACACCTTTAAGCAGGTGCACCAGGTGCAAACAGAGACAGTGTGCCCTATTACAATGCCCTTTAGGGCAGCCGTGAACTGGTGCTGCTCTGGGGGCAGTGTATTCAGTGAAATACAGAGTGGATTCTTCAAGCAATTCTGTTTTTCTCTGTGCACGTGGCAACCCACCTGCACTTTTGAGAAGTGTTAGAGATCCTCTTGCAGGCAGTCAATGAGGGACTGCACCGGCCTACAGGGGATATCTCGGGGAGGGGTTCATGGGACTCTCTTTCAGCCCCGGAGAGGGCTGCCCTCAAGGGGTGCACTGACAGTTCTCCACCTTTTTGTGGTGCTCTTTAAGTGTGCCTACTAAGGGCATGCTCACCTCTGTGCCTGCTTTGATATACTGGTCAGGCACAAAGGTAAAATGATTCCTATATTTGCATGGGGCAACTCGCCCATGCAAATGAGGGAAATTCGTCTCAGGATAATTTTAGAGTTATATGTAAATGTTAATGTACCGGTATTTATAGAGAGCATCGCTACTTCCCTGAGGTAGTGTCCCGGCGCTGTCCGTATACCGCTTAGGAACCCTTCCTGGTTTTCCCTGTGAGTGTCCACTCCTGGGCACCCCCCAGGGTGAAACCAGGCTTCCCAGCGCTTTTGGGGCCGTTGTGGAGATTAAGCAAGCTATTGCCCAGAGTCACAGAGTGGGACCCATGATTAGAATAGGCACCGAGGTGAGAATTGTCAGGTCCGAGGAAATTGAGCCCAAGACCCGACAAGGCGGGTATTGAACCCTGGTCCCAGGCCAGACCTCTGCATCAGGGTCTGCCGCTCTAACCATTTGAGCCACACTTCTCCATATATGTGCTTTATCACTCTCAGTATTACAGAAGAGTAACCACAAACTTCTGCAGCCCCTGTGTAATAACACAGTGTTCTTGGAGTGCAAAAAAGGGAACGCATAAGTCTGTTGCGCCCCCCAGGACGCTATGTATAATAAAGCCCCAGGGGCTTTATCCATACTAATATTATAATGAGAGAGCCCAAACATTTGAGGCGGGTAATCTCAGTAACCACAGCACCAATCACAACACCCAATACAGCGTTGGAAAGGGCAGTTGCAGCAGAAGGACATAGGCTATGTGGACTGCCACCATATACATTAAAAAAAAAAATATTACAATTTGACTAATTTTAAAAACACTTTTTTTCAATTTATATTAAAAATATGTAATGTAATTTAAAAAAATAAAATATCTAAAAACAAATACTTTAAAACAATGTAGTAAATTAGTATAAAAAAATAACAATTAATACATTTAAAAATTATCATTTACAAAACCTTTGAAATTCACTGAAAAAACCATAGGTTTCAGCCACATTATAGTTAGGAATTATCATTTAAAAAACCTTTGAAATTCACTGGAAATTCACTGGAAAAAACCAATGGTTTCAGCCACGTTATAGTTAGGAATTTGAAATTCACTGAAAAAAACATAGGTTTCACACATGTTATAGTTAGCTGGACATTTCACTCAAACAAAACCATTGAAATTCAGCTAACTATAACTCGTGCGCCCACAATGCACTGCTGATGACGTCACATATTACATCATTCATGACATGGTCAGTGACATCACTCATAACATCACTGATGACATCTCAAATGACATCACTGATGACATCAGCCTTGTGAAAGAGTGGCAGACCTCCTCTCAGTGTAATATAACCTTTGATACACACCTTCAAAAATAGAAAATAACATTTTAAAAAAAATGGAGATACCAATACCAGTTAGAACAACCTATTCAGTAATTCCAAAATCTACATACACATCCACTCATTCACCAACAGTTCTATATAGTCACTCATACATGTACTCACTCATCATATGTACTTATTCGCCTATACATCCTGTTACACACCGATACTCATCCATACAGTTACTCACACACATATTCACACATGCAAATAAACTATCAAACATCCATTTACTTGCATATACAGAGATACACACACCACTATACTTACTTTTACAGAAACGTACACATACTTACTCTCTTTAACAATCACTTATAGAAACACATTCTTATTTATACAAGAACTCTTCCAATCTCTCACACTCTCAAGTATAATCACTTATACACATCAATACTCACATATAGTAAATTAAAACATATGTAGGCCATACTAATATTATAAAGAGAGAGCCCAAACATTTGAGGCGGGTAATCTCAGTAACCACAGCACCAATCACAACACCCAATACAGCGTTGGAAAGGGCATTTGCAGCGGAAGGACATAGGCTATGCAGACGGCCACCATATACATTTAAAAGGTAAAAGAACCGTGCCAGCAAAGTAGTCGCTTGTGGGCGTGTCTGCATTGTGCTGTGAGCGTAGGCTGGGGGCGTGACTAACGCTGGGGGCGTGTGGTACGGCCATCATATCGTGGGCTGTGGGCGTGTGCTGGGGCGTGACATACGCTGGGGGCATGACAAACACTGGGGGCGTGTGTCCGCTCTTCATGCCATGTGAGTCGTACATACAAGCGCCAATTATGTTGCTGCGCAGCATCAAGGGGCACGCTGGGGGCGTGAGAAACGCTGGGGGCGTGTGTCCGGCCTTCATGCCATGTGAACGCAATTGCGCCACATCAAGGGGAACACTGGGGGGTGTGAGAAACGCAGGGGGCGTGTGCTACATTCCGCCCTTCATGCCATGTGGGTCGTACATTAATCAGAAGATCGTCTGCTGTGGCCGTGTGCTGGAGGCGTGACAAACGTGTTCAGCTGGAGGCGTGGTAAGTAACTTTACTGCAGCCTCTCCTATGCGCTGTTACTGAACTCTCTCATTCAACGAAATTACACGCGCCTGTTACCATCAACCAGGACTCTAGCCGGGTTCAGGCGGCAGATCAGTACACTAATTACACGCGCCTGAGAACATCAACCAGGGCTGCCTCTGGGCCTCAAGTGGGGGAACACGCGCCGTCTAACATCAAACAGGCCTGCATCAGGGCCTCAAGCGGGGAACACGCAAATGAGCGTGTCTGCGGGGACAATTACTGCAGCCTCTCCTACTCGCTGTCACTCAACTCTCTCATTAAACGGATTTACCCAGGGCTGATAACTCTCTCATTCAACGACATTACACGCGCCTGCTAACATCAACCAGGGCTGTAGCCGAGCTCAGGCGGCGGATCACTACACCAATTACACGCGCCTGCTAACATCAACCAGGGCTGCAGCTGGGCCTTCTCCATCCTTGATTCTAATGAAACAAAAAATGTTGTCTACTGCGTGATTTTAAAATAAATTGCCCTTGCCAAATACACACATTACACACATTCTATTTAATACCCAAACAACGTCGGGACGGGCTGCTAGTCACATATAAAGAGCACTTGGGTGCTACAGTAAGACACCGTCTCTTCCACGGTTTGGTCTAATGCATGTCTTAATTAGTTGAAGAGATGGAGCAGAGGTTTTTTACAACCTTTGACAGTGGTGATTGGTTGCTTGTCACAAGAACTTTCAAGATATGTGCTGATTTTGGCAGGAAATATAGCAGCATATATTGTCATAGCCAATGTAAACAACATATATAACACTGTCATATAAATAAAAGCAATATAACACCACAATAAAAGCATAATAGAGCACATCACAATAAAACAGTCAAAATAAAATGCAACACAACTCCAGAATAATGCAACAAAATCACATTACAATAATGCAGCACAATGACACAACAGCACACAAAAACAATAGAAATCATTTAAAACACAACAAAATGCCACAAAAGACACATGAGTATACTTCCATATCAGTCATTACCAGCTTCAGAAACCCGTTATCAGTATGCAATGGTAAAACATTCTTGAAGCAAGCACTTCCTTAACCTGCCACCAAGGACATGAACTAGTGCCTGTCAAAACTGTTTTGTTATCCAGTGTGTTACTAATTACAATTCCTGCGCAAGTAGAAGGGAACAAATGTCCAATACTGCATTTTTTCAACTCTACACTATACCAAAAACGGCCTTACAATGATAGGAGGTGTGATGATAACACTGCACATCTACCATTGATTTCCAGACAGAGCTCAATTGTCTCCACTAGCATTTTCAATACTAGGAGAGGTTTACTGAAATACCGTCAGAAACAAGATTTCTATTTAGTGCAACTCAAGGAAAAAATGACCTAGAATGTGGCTGCCAGTAACGTCAATTACTGATTAACTCTTTTCAGCATTTTTTTATCCTGTCACCGTCGGTTTGTAGAGCGCACGTTCACCAGTGGTCTTTTGGCGCTGATAGTAGTATCTTGTCTGATTTCTTTTTTTTTTTTTATTGGGAGAAAGACAAAAGAGCATATTCAAAAGAGAAAAACAAAAGAATGCTAACATACATTAAATCTTTGTCATTCCCCGCTTTTTTGCATATTTTCTCCGCCACCCCCCCACCCTTCCCTCCCCCCCAGGAGCTGCAGGAGTATCGCGGCACAGGATACAGAAAACACACAAAATAAAACACAGAAGAAACACATTAGGGATCCAAAAGAAGAACAAGCACAACAGAGACAACCCTAGACCCGTTGGATCTAAAAAATTAACAGTCTTCACCCGTCCTTAACTCTCAGAGTTCAGCCAGTTTGAAAGAGGCTCCCAGATCCCTTCCCCCTCCCTCCGAGCCCTCGGGCCTCTCCTTTTAAAGATCAGCAATTCCCACTTCCCAATATTTATAAATTTACTAAACCACTCGCAAAATCTCGGGGGAGCAGGATCCAACCATACCATTGCTATGCACAATCTAAGTGTGGCTATCGCAATAAATAATAACTTTCTTTGTAATACATTCTTATCCATATCCCCTATTCCTAACATTACCACCTGTGGTAAAAGTTTGATCATGTATCCAAACATCTGTCCCAGCCATTGCTCGACCTCATCCAGCAATAAGGTCAGACAGGGGCATATAGCAAACATGTGAACACTATCTACTGCAAATTCCCCGCATCTAGGACAATTGACTCCATTCACCCCACCCCATTGTTGTATACGATGCAGGGTAACATACAAATTGAACCACGTCTTGAAGCATTGAACCTGAAGGTTTGCAGATATGGTTGCTGTTTGACTGAAGCCTAATGCCTCTTCACATATTTCTTGTCCTGCCTGTATATCAATCAACCAGCGACCAAAATGTTTATCCAGATCATCGCTTCTGGTTTCATTCACCATTTTATACAACGTGGAGATAGTTGATTCACCGCCCTGGATCACATCAACCAATGGGATATGGACCCAGCTAACCCTTTTGCGGCTTAAAAAATCATGTATCTGTAAAAATTTAAAGAAATGCCGGTTGCCTATACCGAATTTCTGTCTAATACATTCAAAGGACATAACCCCTGTTTCCTTGGTAATGTCCCCTATTGCCAAAACTCCTTGCATGTTCCATTTGCTAAGATAACCATCCCTGAAGACTTCTGGTAACAAAGTATTTCCAATGACAGGAGTATATATATGTAATCTTCCAATTTTAAATAATTTTCTCACGGGTGTCCGAACCTTGAAGGCTGCTAGCAGGGTCTTGAACCTTACCCTTTTAAAATAGGCAAAATCAATATGTCTGAAAAGCATCCCTTTAGCTTCTTCACCGTAAATCAACCGATAAATAGAAATGTCAGCACTAGCAGGTTCTTCACCATCTAATAGTAAATCTAAATGCCTCAACATAATTGTCCAGTAATAGCATTGAAAGTTCGGTAGCGCCCATCCTCCCCTCTCCCTAGGTAGCGTCATATATTTCATAGCCCGTCTGGGTCTTTTACCGGCCCATACAAACGAAGAAATAATACGTTCAATTTTCTTAAACCATATCAAGTCAACTAGCAAAGGAATAGCTCTAAAAAAAATACAGAATCTTTGTAAAAAAATCCTTTTAACCACATTACATCTCCCCATAAGGGTTAAATGTAAATTAATAATCGACGTGCCTCAGAGTTAATTTTGCTTTATAGAGGAGCCAAATTGATCTCAACAATCTCCTCGAGTTTGGCACTTATCTCAATCCCCACGTATTTTGCCTTGCCGATCACACGTGAGTCTATCAAGCTAATTTTCTCGTTACAGATTATTTGTGTTTTGGGGTCATTAAGATAATATCCTGAGATCTTACCAAATGTAGTTGTCAAACTCTGAATTTCTGCCAAAGCAATCTGTGGGGAATCAGTCAATATGGCAAGGTCATCCGCATACCCAAGGATTTTGGTATCTCCTCCTTTGGCTCTAACCGGTTGAATCAAAATATTAGAAAGACATTTTTTAATTAAAGGATCGATATAAATGGCAAATAATAAGGGGGAACAAGGGCAACCCTGCCGAGTACCTCTTAAAATGGTGATTGTACCGGACTGGTTTCCAATGACTGAAATTTGAGCGGTAGGCTGTTGATACATGCTCCGAATAGCACATATATACCTATCACCTAGACCATAATGTCGCAAAATGGCCCATAAAAAAGGCCAGGAAACTTGGTGAAATCAAAAAGAGCATTAGTGCGGCGTATATGGTCAATCGTTTCTCTTCCCGGGGACAAATCCGTGTTGTTGTGGAGATACTAGCTTCTTAATCACACCGAAGAGCCGATTAGCAAGAATCTTGGCATACATTTTCATATCACTGTTTAGAAGCGTAATGGGCCGATAAGATCCCGTATCAGTAGGATTCTTGCCCTTCTTTAAAAAGGCAACAATTCTGGCTCTTCGCCATGATTCCGGAGGCATCTCCCCCCTTTGAACCCTGCGAAACAGCTCCAGCATGACAGGAGTAAGCTGTTGCCGAACATTTTTGTACAATTCGCCCGGTATGAAATCCGGGCCTACCGCTTTGCCCACCGGAAGAGAGTCAATCGCTTGCTAGAGCTCATCTATTCTAATTTCGGCATCCAAAATTCCCATCTCCTCAGTAGACAGGGCATCAACCTCTATTTCTTTTAAATATTCCTGTATCTCAGCCTGCAAAATCTCATTATCGAGAATATCCTCATAATATAATTTTTGATAATATTTTTGAAAAGCTAAAGCGATGGCCCCCTCCTCTGTCACTAAACCCGCATCCGGATCCAGGATAGCATTAATCCGAGTGGCAGACTCTCTTTCTCTAATTCAAGAGGCTAGTACCTGTCCCGCTCTTTTGCTGTTTTCAAACATTCTGGAACGCCATGCCATAAATTTCCCTGCCGCTTTTGCCTGTGACACTTATAGCTGACTTGGCTATAATGGTCTGAGTTTGAGCCATATCGCTGTCTCTACCCCGTAATATTGCTTGGGCTAATGATAACTCTGCCTCTTCTAGGTCTTTATACAGTCTCTGCATTTTCATCTTCTCTTCTCTCTGGCTTTCCCACCCATACCGAGTTGTTTCCCCTCTAATCCCAGCCTTAAGCGAATCCCATACATTTTGAGTCCCGGTACTATTTACATTTTCATCTAAAAATGTCGAGATCCAAGGAGCCATAACTTCAGTATATTTAATGTCCGTAAAAAACCTCGATTGAAGGTCCAAGCATCTGGTTTATTTCTACAGATTTGCATCGTGACCTCGAGCACAAGCGGATTATGATCTGACATGTGTATCGGGAATCTAATGATGCTAGAACCGGCCATAAGAGCGGCGGAAATCAAAAAATAATCAAGCCTGGAACAAGTTTGATGTGGTGCCGAAAAAAAAGTATACTCCGGGTCCTTCTGCTTCAATGCTGCCCATACATCAATCAGCCCATGTAGCTCCATAAAATATCTCAGGGCCTGATAAACTTTGGGTTTTCTCCCTGCATAAGGCGGCCTAGATTGATTCTGCCACTCACAACCCAAATTTATATTGAAATCCCCACAGATAATGAGTGGTGATGGCCAGCCGACCAGCCGACCAGCTCCAAACTCAGCCACTTGTATAATTCAGGGTCATCAAGTATAGGGCCATAGATAGAACATAAAGAAACATTTTTATCTAAAAATCTACCATGTACTATAACCCAATGGCCGAGGCTATCCACCGAAGATCGATTAACACTCATCTACCCCCCCGTGCCAAAATTGCCACTCCTTTGGTTTTAGCCTCCAATCTAGTCCAAGAGATTAATTTATACCCGTCAAAGTCCAGAAGTTTATGTCGGCTAGCCTCGATGTACGTTTCCTGGAGGCAGATAATAATTGCCCGCAGGAAACGCAGATCTTCTCTAACCCATTGCCGTTTAGCAGGGTCATTTAGTCCACATAAATTAATGGTGGCTATTCGGATATTAGCCATACTTCCTACCACATATTCCTATGAAAAAAAACGAAAAGAAGAAAGAAAGAAAAGCAAAAAAACAGCCAAACCCTTACAGCAATCTAGCTACATTTCTGTTATTTACAAAGGAAACCTCAAGCCCTGTACATGCCTCCTCCCACAGCTCCTCCCCCACCCTAGTTCGCCCTCCCCCAGCCCACCCTGAACCCATCCCGACCCCAAAAACAGGCAGAATAGGTCAGCAGACCCATATGATGCCTCCCACTTCTCGAGTGCCCAAGGTCACTCCCTGTCAGTATATCCTTTCTAGAAAAAAAGGAGCAAAAAGGAGAGCCAAAAGGAGTAAATGAACAATTAAACATCAGGATATAGTGGATAAACCAAACCTAATACTCGAAACCGAATCCCAGAACACACTGGCCACCCTAACCCAGTCCAGAAAACACCACAGGCCGTAAAACATCAGTCATCTGGAAGTTCCTTAAGGTACTCCTCGGCCTGTATTTCTGAAGTAAACACCCAGATCTTGCCCTTAAATATGACCTTTAACCGTGCAGGATTCATTAAGAACACCTCACAGCCCTTCTTTTGGAATGGAGTTATCAGGAGGCGCAATCGCCACCTGCGTTCCACGGTTGCGTGGCAAAAATCCGGACGGACAAAAAATACGTGTCCCTCTGCCGAACGCTTAGCCTCAGGACGGGCTTTCTCGAAGATGGCTTGCCGTAACAAAAAATTGCCAAACAAATTCAGGACGGCCCTTGGTTTGGCTCCGGGGTCCGGGTTTTTTTTCAACATAAGAGAAAAGCGATGAACTCTTTGGATCTCGCTTTCCCAAGACCAATGAGAGAGCTCAGGGAATGCAGCTTGGAACAGCTTAATAACAAAACCTCTAATATCCTGGCCCTCTACTTTCTCCTCGATCCCGAGGAGACGGAGGTTGTTCCGCCGTAGCCTATTTTCAGAGCCCTCAAGCTTCCACATTATATCAGCTAACTTATCATCATTAGCTGTTGTTTTGTTGGCAGTACTCTGAAGCCCAGACTCAAGCTCGACAATCCTCTCTTCCAAGGCCGCAGTTCTGGCGATGACTTCTGAGCAAGCCTTAGTGTTCTTCCTGATGGCCCCCTGTATCTTCATAGTCACCAATTGTGCCCTCTTGTGCTCTTGTCTTGCCTCGCTTTGGATAGATTTGAGCATATCGTATATCAGGGTATTAGATGGGGGTGAATGAGATTCCCCCTAGATCCCTTCCGATCTGCTCCTCGCGACCTTGAGCCTCCTGAACCGGTTAGACTTAGCGCAGCCTGTGAGTAGTCCCACTGAAGTTTATTGCTGGTCTCAGACCCATCACTGTGCGAGGGAGTTAGCCTAACCTTACTGCGGCTATATCGGGTGTGTTTTTTTTAGAGTGTCAGCTGTTTTAGGGGGCTACCATCCTCCTAATCTGAGGTGAGGCTGCCGCTCTCGGAATTTGCCGTAAAGTCAATATCTGACTCCTCATCAGGAGAAAAAAACTATCCCCATCTAGGGGGTCCGCTGAGCTAGAAGCTCCTTTACCATTAATCGCCTCCTCTAGCGTGATACGGGAGGGAATAGTATTCTGGTGTGGTTGCCCACCGAAAAAGTTTATAGCCGCAGCCCCATTGCTAGACCCCTCCGTCTCTTTAGCATTCACAGTCTCTTTTCCCTCAACTCCGAAGTTCAAGTTCCTCCCAACCACTGTTTTCTGCAGCCCGGTTGCACGTTGATCCCTGGCGAAACCCTTAGAGCTACAGCTGCCCAGGGAATTTGGCGCCGTCGCTGGTATAGGGGATTTATCAACAACAATCTTCCCCTCGGTCTTTCCAGAAAACATAGCGGGGACAGTAACTACTTTCAACAGTCCTGCTCCCTCTGGTACAGCTGTAGTATCCCCTGGTACAACTGCAATAATCTCCGGTTTCCGATGGACTTTTACGCCTGCAATGTCATTCTCCTTGGAGCCAGAGGTGGGAAGAAGTTTCCCTTTAGTTAGCCGAGCTTTCTTTGCACTCACCGCCATAGCTCGGGGGCCAGTCTTTTCCAGTTTGTCTTTTTTCCCCAGCCTCTCCGTTTTCTCTCCCGCGGGCTGCTGTTTCTTAGCCCCGATAGCTGGTGCCTTCCCCGCCGGTTTTACCATAGTTACGGGCCCATTCCCGTTTCCATTTTTCCTCGGCGGCATTGGACCGTGCTGGAAGCTGGCTACCTCGACGGAGCTCCTCCTCTGAGCTTTTTCTGCTAACCACGCCTGCCAGGCTCCCAGGTATGCGCGGCTCCGAAGAATGGTGAAAGCGAGCCGGGTGGACCGCAACCACAGCCTCTGGATCTCCCACTCACTCGGCATTAATTTGGCCTCCTTTTGCAGACCATCTCTTTGTGTGTCCTGGGTCTCATTTTACCAATTACCGCTACTACTGTAGCAGCCCTTTTCCACCAGCGACTCCTTCGGCGGCTCCTTAACAGCTCCAAACCATCCGAAATCTCAGGTACCACAGGTAGTGACGATCACTCGAATCAAGCGGCCGCCATCTTGCCTCCTCATATTGTCTGATTTCTGAAGAGAAACTACTAGTGTGCCACCCTCAAATTTTATTTAACAAAGGCAGCAGTGCTGATAATAATAAAACATTAAAGCAAGAAACTTGTTGACAGACAAGGATTTATCAAGCCATTATAATTGATTTCAGATAGATCACTTTAGGGGTAGAATGCCAGCAGGCAAGTCATTATGGAAGATGCAGTCACTGAATAAACAGAAAATAAATTATTTCTTAAAACTACCTTGGTCAAAGGTTTCGCCTTTATAGAAGCTAAAAACAAAGGCCCAGATTTATCAAGATTTGGCTCAGTGCAACGCAACACAACTCGCTGCACTACGTCAAATGGAGAGAGCAGGAGTGTACAATATTCACTAATATATGGCAAATTCCTGCTCTCTCTCTCTAAGCTTGCACAGTTGTGGATGCCAAGCGCTAACGCAGGCACCCTTGCACCACGCTTAACCCAGGACTGTTTTTGTCCAGGGAGAGACACCTTCCTGCACAAACACAATAATTAAAGGTGTTTTCCTATTTCTAAGTGTGCTGCGCAATGCAGCTCACTTGAAAGAGGAAACAATGAGGAGAAATAAAGATATTTTTCCTTGTTGTGCCTCTATTAGCAAGGCATACAATTTTGATGTATTCCAGGTTTACTTATCTTGGTAAATCTGGGAATGAGTCCAAACACATTGAAGGATGCATGGGAACACACCCTCTACACCCATAACATGCTCTCATGCTTGAAGAATGTGATGGAGGCACATCATATGTTGTCCTTGGACCAAGCCTGTTTCCGGCTAAACCTGGATGCACCTGATCATTGTTTTAGGCTGTATACAATAATTGCCTCGTTTGTTTCACAACCTAAGAGAGTGCAGGACCAGATTTATCAAAGCATTGCGCCAATAATTTATGAAGATATGATGCTCAAGGATTCCTTTAATTTTGAGAGTCTTTTTGAGCTCATATGCCGATATGATCAGGCATGGGTAATAATGCTACATTGGTCATATATATTCAAGGCATGACTATGGTTTTATTTTGAGT
Organism: Lissotriton helveticus; assembly: GCF_964261635.1. Lineage (NCBI taxonomy): Eukaryota > Metazoa > Chordata > Amphibia > Caudata > Salamandridae > Lissotriton > Lissotriton helveticus. The sequence continues at coordinate 1,202,352,774 of NC_136057.1, forward strand.
GGTGTTTTGTGGTTAAGTAACATGGCATTGTCACAAATAAATGTAAAGTTACCCCTGAAGAAGGGCTTTCAGTCTGAAATGCATTGGATCAGTATCTTCATGATTAACAAGGCTGGTTGTTAATTCCAACTTGCTGTAAGATGAAGCCTGGATTGGCATGTCAGTAGCACTTAAAGCTTAGAATTAAGTAGCCTGTGTTGCGAATTGAAAAATACTGAAAAATATGGAATAAATATGGTTTAAATTGAAAAAAAATTAAAGTTTGGTTTTACTTCAGTGTCTTACGTCAGCATGGCTGTGCAGCTTGTGACTGGAGCGGAATGTTGCACCAGCTGTTTTTTTAAAGTAACATGACATGCCATAATATTGAAAATCCTGGTTGGAGAGATCAGATGAGGCCAGTTGTGAGGACAGATTGCTCAAAGGTTTCAAGGCGCTGATAGTGGTTAGTCTTAGGCATAAGGAGAGACAGAAGATGATACAAAACCCCAAACACATTCAACAGAGACTAAAAAGCCATGTTTTTAGGGCTGTATAAAATGGAACTTGGGCTTGAAGACTGGATGTGGAACAAGGTAGAGAATCCCAAAGCTTGGATGCCACCACCAAAAAGGCTGTGCCTCCCCAACTCGATTTTCGACACTTAGGAACAGGTACAAGATTTCTGTCTGAGGCTCTTAACTGTCTGGGGGGGAAGTATATCATTGGAGCATGCTATTAAGTCCGCCCAGACTGATGGTAAAGAGAACCTTGTGAAAAATGCAAAGAGCCTTAAAAATTATTTGTTTGTTCACAGGCAGCCAATGAAGCTTCTGAATCCCCGCTGAGACTGATTGGAATTTGGGAACATCAAGAGTCAGTCTGGATGTCACATTCTGGACCAGCTGCAGTTTAGCTAGTACAGTCTTATTGATATCAAGATACAGAGTGTTTCATTAATCCACCTTTGATATAATAAGTGCCAAGGCCACGTAATTATGGGCTGGGAAGGGGATATAGGGAAACACTTTCCTGAGAGTCTTATTAATCCAAAAACAGGTCGAAACCACCCGGTTGACCTGCATGCCGAAAGATAAATGTTTGTTGACCAATACTCCAAGTTTCTTAGCAGAGTCAGTTGGAGTGGGTAAAGCCCCCAGCCTATCTGGCCACCACAAATATGTCCATATGGATGGTTGACTACCACAGATCAAGACCTCCATCTTCTCCACTAAGTCTTAGGTTGTTTTTTAATACCATGTGGCGTCAGCGTGCATGCAGTTTTTGAAATTAGTTGCAATTGCCTCTATGTTCTTAGTGATAGACACAATAATCTGTGTGTCATCAGCAAAGGACAAAGCTTGGAGCCCACAGGCCTTTATAAGGTTTGCCATCAGGGAGAAATACAAGTTGAATTACGTAGGGCTCAGGGAGAAGCCCTGAGGAACCCCACATGGCAGAGTAAATGACTCCAAACAAAACTGATTCACCATAACTGTCGGAGACCTATCACTAGGAAAAGATGCCAAGAGCTTCAGCGCTAAGTCTGTGCCCCCAGTTCCTGTAGCCAATAAACAAGCAGGGTCGGGGAGATGGTGGCAAAGGCTGCGGATAAGTCCAAAAGGGTCAAAGCTGCAGCCTGCCCTGCCTCCACCATGGTACGGATATTGTTGACCGCTGATAGTTTATCACCATTGGCGTGGGTCTCCCTTCGATTTTTGCTGTTACCTCATGTATTTTTGATGGAATTAGATGCTTTGGGTACTGTGCCACTGCTATCCAGTGCCACAGTGCAAGAGCTCCCTATTGTAAATTGATGTATTAATCAGTGGTTCCATGTTTGGCTATTTGGTTTACTTGTCAGACCCTAGTCTAGTGCACTGAGTGTGCCCAGGGCGTGCAAATCCAAATGCTGCTGGTGGGCCTGCAGCACAGGTTGTGCCACCCACAGAAGCAGCCTTGTAAAATGTGCCAAAGGTCTGCCATTGCAGAGCCTGCGTGCAGTCTGGTACTGTCATGCTGACTGGGCAAGTGCACCCACTTGCCGGTCCCTCAACCTTCCCTTTTCTTCATATCAGTCACCCCTATGGTAGGCCCAAGGGCAGGGTGCATTGTAAGTATAAGGTAGGACAAGCCCTGGTGTGTGTGGCATGTCCTAATAGTGAATTACAGCCATTTTCGTTTTTCACTATTGCAAGGCTACCTGTTCTCCATAGGCCAGAATGGGCTGTTAGATTATTACATGTTTACAATCCTAACTGTCTCAGAGAACATGGTAGAAATTCGAGTTTAGTATGTCTGAACTCAGAATGATAAAATACATCTTTTAGCGAAGTTGGTTTTAACATTTGGTGTTTGCAAATACCACTTTTAGAAAGTAGGTATTTGCTTGTCTAACCATTCAAACCTGCCTCTGCTAGGTTGTGTATTCCTTTGTCTGGTTTTGTGAGTGACAGGGCTGGGGAATTCCAAGAGACAGGCTGAGTCACCCAGTGGTGAATAGAGATATCTGCATATAGATGGGAGGGAGGAGTTGCACCCGAACCTCGAATAGGGCTGTGCCTGCCTTCCACAATGCTGGCTCCCCCTCCTGGGGAGCGGCTGATGTCTCTGCCCTGAACACTAAAAGAAAAGAAGGAGTCCTGTAAACAAAGTGCTCCAGGACTGTATCTGCCTTCCACAATGCTAGCTCCACCACCTGTGGGGTGTCTGATGTGCCTGCCCTGCACTGTGAAAGGAAAGGAGACGTCTGGTAAACAGAGTGCTTCCGAACTGGTTTGGACTGGGCAAAGGCCCCTCTCCTTTCCGAGAACAAAGGATTTTCGGGTATAAATATTGGGACCCAGATCTCATGAAATTAGATCACTTTTGGACTACAAGAAGAAACCTTTACTGAGGAGAGGAACCTGAAGAAACTGAGGAGAGACTATTCCCAAGCTGAAGTGCTGCTTGGGAGATTGGCCTGCAGTGGTTGCCTTACTGCCAAAGGAAGGAGAAAGGAACTTTGTGTACTTTGCTTTCAACTTGTGAAGGCTCTCCAAGGGCTTCGAAAAGAGCTTGCCTCCTGCTGAAATCTCAGGGACAGAAGACTTCAAGCCCCAGCTCCCTAGAATTCTTTGGAAGTGCCCGCTGCCGTTTTGGGCCTTCTGAGGAACTGCGTGTCACAAGGAGCTGGAAGAGCGACTCAACGAGAAAAAGCGTGTCGCCGTTGCTGTGCCTGCCGTCGCAACTCCGAAGGAGGGTGTCGCCACTGGAACTGTCGCACTGCACCGCATCGGCGAGAATCGTGTCGCAACAAAGAGGAAGCGTGTCGCTTTCGCTGCTGCTGCCGTTGCAACTACGAAGGAGGATGTCGCTGCTGTAGTTGTTGCACTGCACCGCATCAGGAGAAGAATCTCGCAACGAGGTAGGAGCGTGTCGCCGTCGCTGTGCCTGCGGTCGCAACTCCGAAGGAGGGTGATGCCACTGGAACTGTCGCACTGCACCGAATCGAAGAAGAGCACCTCGCATCCCCGAGAAGCGTGCCGCCGTCGGAGCTGCTGCCGTCGCATCGTAGATGACGCCGCTGTAGTTGTCGCATCGAGTGGAAGCTTCACGCATCGTGGGAGAAGAGTGTCGCCGCTGGAGCTGCTGCCGTCGCATCGTCAGTGTGTCGCCCCTGCAGTACACGCATCGAACCGAGAACTTCTTGCATCCCCGAGAAGCATGCCGCATCTGGAAGATCTTCACGTCTTTATTTCTTTGCATCTGAACTTTGCCGCATTTCCCATCGCTGCAACATTGCTTGTCATGGAAGCGCAATGCAACCTAAGGTACATTGACGCAGAGTGTTGCATCTAAGAACTGAACTGAACTAAGCTTAAATCTACCATCTCAAAGTAATAGTATTGTGTATTTTTGTCATTTATGGTCTTGTGGTAACTCTATATAAAGTCTACTTATTTTTTATATAAAACCTGTGTGGTGTCCATTTGCAGTGTTGTCACTGGGTTACTGTATGTGGTCAAAAATGCTTAACACACAACGTCTCTGAGATAAAGCCTGTCTGCTGTGCCAAGCTACCAAGGGGGTGAGCAGGGGTTATTTCAGAAGTGTAATCCCCTTATCCTGACTAGAGGCGAGGGTCCCTATGTGTCACAAGTACCTACCTGTGCCAACTAGAGACCCCCAAATCTAACACTAAGGTATCCTTTTTGACCAATTAACTTTAGGATTTAGATGGACATAGCTTTCACATTGAGAATTTATAGTTAGAATGACAAAGGACAGGTTTGGATGACATCATATTTTTAAGAGTTATATGAATTTGAAAATCTCTACATTTTGTAGAAAACTGAATGGGGAAAACAATGATAAAATCGAAATATTTTAGAAAATGATTTTTGATAAGAGATTTTCTTGGGAATAGACAATCATATAAATGATCAGGAATGGGAATATAAATGTACTCAATTTACAATTTTGGGGTTTGATGAATAGGTTGTTTTAGGAATGGAAATAAATTGATATTTAAAATCACTTAGAATGTTGTAATACTATTTGGATTATGTGAAATAAGAGAGATATTGCAAAATATACGACATGGAGGATATTAGAAATGGCAACTATGCACTTAGATACATTTTGATATTAAATGTAACCATGATTATCTCATGCTATGGGATGTACTTAGAAATATTGAATTAATAAATATTATCATGATTACCTTATGATAACTTCAAGACACCAAAAATAATTTATCATTGTTGGACTTAAGGTATCATTCGTCTTTAGGTCTCTATCTATCATCATAGTCTGTATTTTAATCTCAGCCTTTAGAAACATGTTTGTGGACTCATTCTGAAAAAAACATTTTGTACCACATTCAATGTTGTTATGGCTGTGAGAAATGCAGTTGTTGGTTTCAGGGGGATGTGAACCTTTCTCAAGCAACAGCCACAATCCTTCCCTGGGTGAACCACAGACGTCACTAAATTAACCTGTGCACAAACCTCTGGAAACTTGGCACAAAAGCAGTCAGGCTTAACTTAAAGGCAATGTGTAATGTATTTCTGCACTACTTAGCCAGTAATGAAGTGAAAACACAATACAAGATAAATCCCAAACCAATTTAAATAGAGTAAATGTTAATAAATTATTTGAGACCAAAATGACATAAATCCAATTTCCATTACTTGGGATATGTATTTTTAAAAGTTTAGAACTGGTGAGTTGAGCTGGTGGTGCGCAGGATGTTGTGTGCAGACACCTACTCTGGTGAAACTGAAGTGTATTAATGATGGTGGCCCGGCTGGTGATGTGACAGTGTTGCATATGGGTGGTGGAGACATGGAAGGGCCTTTTATTCACATGGAGAAAACACTACAGGAACACACTGGTACGTTCAACAAAATCCTGCAGGAAAACATACATCAAATCCACTCTAGAGCCAAAAATGTATTTGAGGGCCGTTGATTTGGGTCTGCTTAGAGTGGATCATAATAAACTAAAAGAGGGGCTGGAGAGTAATGGATCCTGTCTTGGCAGTTTATTTCATAGGTTGTGGGAAAATTCTGTTATATGTTAGTTGTGAGTGAAGCTGCTGGAATGTATCTGACTCGACTAGTATATTGGCGTTAAAATAGCCACTGTTGTGGCTACTAGACTGATGACATATATGGAGAAGTTGGAACATGAGCGTAGGCTTAGAGATCTAGCGTTGGCACTAGTTAAGAGATGTTTTGCTATGACTTGCAAGGCTTCCTTCAGCCAACACTGTCTGGCTGGTTGAGGGACCTGAAAATTCAATATATGCTGAAATTGACACATTATCCAGAGTTAAGAAAATTCAAGAGTGAAGGTCTAGGTATAAGCCATTGGATAGCTTTATGATAAAAATAGAAGTCAAATCAGATGAGAGACCTCCATTAGGGCAACATATATATGTATGCATTATTCAACAAATTGCATGATCCCCCTGCGGGTGACACACTTCCCGCGGGTTGCAGAGGCGGGCCCTTTTTCCATGAATCTCTATTTCTCCAGCACGCTGGCTCAGGCGTGCCAAAGTCATGTCTAAGGCAAGCCCGTCTGCGACTGTCCATGCCTGTACGTCACCAGGCGCCAGGACCCCTGGTCCTGGGCCCCCACAAAGATACACTTACCTTAGGGAGCGCCAGCTTGCCTTGCAAAGCAAATTGCCCTGTGGCAATCACAACTTGCACCCAGATACCCCCCAAATGCAGTGTAATAAGTGCGGGTTCAGAGTTAAGGTGGTCCCTGAGGCCCCCCTTGTGACCCCTAGCAACCACGTACATAATAACATCAGCATAAACTAAAGGTCTCTGGTAAAACATCATGAAGAAATATTCGATCTTCTCCAGGACTCTACACTGGACATACTCTTCCTAACAGATTCATGGTTAACCAATGACTCCGTGGCAATCCCTGCCCTGGCCCTCCCCCAGGTTACTCTTTGCTTCCACAGAATAGACCCTGTGGCAGGGGAGGGGCCTAGCAGTGATATATAAATCTGCTTTTTGCTGTGCTTTCTCACCCCACGATATACATGAATGTGCATTGTTAAAAAATGTGTTTATCACATAATTTTACCCTCACTGGGCTTCTCATTTACCGCCCTCCAAGGCCAGGCAGGGCCTTTCAGGAAGCCCTAGCTCTTACTACAACTACCTTGGCTCTAGAGACAGCCAATTTTAGTATCATGGGCAACCTTAATTTACACCTGGAACATCGTGACTCCCAGGAGATCACTAATTTTCTGGGAGGCATGGATGCCTGCCAACTAACTCAACTAATAGAGGGCCTATCACACCTCACAGGCCACTTATTGGACCCAGTATTTTCTAATATCTGTGTCCTCAAAGTCCACGCTCTCCTCCCACTAACTTGGACGGACACTCTCTTATCCATATATGCCTTGGTATTGCCGGTGTCCCTCGGCAGATCCCTCATCAAATTTATATGACCCTAGCACAAACTGGACACCTCTAGCTTTGTGTCCAGTTTAAAATCATCCTTTCCCATATGGCCCACTAACTTGGAGGATGCGGACAGAGCCTTTAATACTTGGATTAACAACTCGCTAGACCACTGTATCCCTAAGAAAAGGACCTGCGCTAAGCGCATGCAATTGCATGCCTGGTACAACCAGACTCTTATGTTTGAAAAAAAACTGTAAATCTCTGGAACACAGCTGGAGACGTACATACAACCCCATAGCTAAAAAAATGTGCAGGCAGGTGATTAAAGCCTACCACAAAGTTGTCCAAAAGACTACAGCCGCATTCTACACCAATTTGATAACATCGAGTTCCAATCCTGCCAAAACCATTTTCTCTCTTATATAGAACATGACAAAACCCCCAGTAGGATCTAACAATATCATATCCACGACCTACATTGTGAATCTCTGGCACGCTACTTCATCAATAAAGTAGAGTGTATCTACAAGACACTTGACGCCAGAAGGGCTGCCCCAATACATGGCCATCTAACTGTGCATCTGGTCTCCCCTACTCGCTACAAGACTTACCATCTGTGTCCTGTAAAGACCTTGAAACTCTGACAGCAAAGGTGAAATCAGGCCCCCCTGACAAACCAGTAACACCTTCAGAAGACACCTTCAGGAGATTTCAAGATTGCAATTTGACGGACGGTGGGGAACTGATTAATAGATCACGCCAGTCGTCAGTAATTCCCAAATCTTGGAAGCATGCTAAGGTTGTCCGGTTTCAGAAAAATACATCACTGGATGCATCTTTACTGGAGAATTTCCAGCCTAATTTTCTACTCCCTTACTTGGCCATGGTCATGGAATCCCATGTTAACATCATCCTGACCAAGTATTTGGAAGTAAATGAGATTCTAGACAGGTCACAAAATGGGTTTTGGCCTAAGCACAGTACAGAATCCTCCTTGCTAGCAGTTACAGAGCAGCTGAGGGCATTGCTGGACAAGGGCAACACCTCGGTACTGGTCCTTTACAATATGAGTGCAGCCATTTACATGGTCTCCCATGAGATTCTGCTCCATCGACTCAGGGAGATTGGGGTCAGCGGCATGGCCTGGACCTGGTTTACATCTTTTCTTTCCGATCGCTCTTTCCAGACCCACGCCCCTCCGTACCAGTCCAGTACTTACCCCTTCAGGAGCGGTGTCCCCCAAGGCTCTGTTCTGAGCCTCATGTTGTTTAACATGTCCGTCCGCCCTCTAGCACTCCTGGACAAAGCCTGGTAGATTAATATGATATTATACGCGGACGACAAGCAACTGCTATTCACTTTTTCCAACAATCCAGACCAAGACCAACTAAAATTTCGGGAGGATGTCTTGGCCATCTCAGAGTGGATGGTGGAAAATTACCTCCAACTTAATTCCTCAAAAACTGAGGTGCTCTTGGTTGGCAGGGACCCCGTTAAAAGGACTACCAGTGGTGGCCCGCTGCACTGGGCTCTCCACCCCAGCCGAAAACAGCAGTCAAGAACCTAGGGGTCTTCAGTGACAACTCTCCTTCAAGCTCCACGCCAAAAAAGTGGCAGGTACATGCTTCTGCCACCTACGTGGGTTGAAACCCATCTTGGGGTTTTTTGACGCACCCACCTGACAAGTGATCATCCAATCAGTGGTGCTGTCACGTCTCGATTACTGTGACAGACTTTTACTGGGTGCAAATAAAACTGTTACGAAGAGACTTCAAAGGGCGCATAATGCGGCTGCCTGCACTTTTATCGCTCTCCCTAAGCATTGCCATAGCTCCCATCTCCTATACCGCCTACACTGGCTTCCGATGGAACAGAGAATTCCCTTCAAAACTCTGTACCACTCACAGGATCCTACACGGTCATGGACCCCAGATACTGCAGGGGCTCTGCACACTATATGTTCCAACGCAAGCTCTGTGCTCTGCAGATCTGCAACTGGCCTGCACTCCTAGGGTGCACAGGATTAGAGCGGGGGCGGTCTTTTAGGTCCCTGGTCCCAACCCTATGGAACTCCATTCCTATCACGGCGCGCAGCACACAAGATCATTGGGTATTCAGAAAACAGATTAAAACCTGACTGTTTTCTTCCATTTAGCTTAGGTAGCACCCTCACGCTGCGCTCCGACTCTCCGGGTTCTTAGAAACAGACATTTCTTGGCTGTATTCCATCTGGCTAGCTGTCACCATCAATGGCTATCCATCGGCAAGCACTGGGACGCCCCGTTGCTGGTGCAACCATGTGCTATACAAGTATTCATAACATAACATAACATAAAGTCTACTGTGATTTTCTAGATGTGGCTCTGGAAGTGAAGAATGACATACTTACCACAAGGATTCATAGAAAACCAACAGCAACTAACTCTCTGTTACACGCCAACAGCGTATACCCACATGCTTTGAAGTGGAGCATGCCCTATAGCCAAATGCCTAGGGCCAAGTGGGTGTGTTCAACAGAGGAGAGGGAGAGATTGTAGCCGTATGGTTAGAGCAGTCAACCTCGAAGCTGGTGACACGGGTTCGAGTCTCGGCAACGATGGACAACATCCTGTGATTCTGGGCAAATCACTTAATCTCCCTGTGCCTAACAAAAATGTGTCCTTCTATAACAAAACTGGTGCTCATGTATAGCGCTCTGATACCCAATTCGGGTCCAGTTCACGCTATATAAAACTCTATTAAAAATGTTTTTAAAAGAGATGCGCAACATGGTTCAACGCTTACGGAAAAGAGGATACCCAAAGAGTGTCCTAGATGATGCCATGAGAGAAGTTAGTGAGAGGACAAGAGATCAACAGTTATATCCACGGAATGATAACATAAAAGATCAAAGTCATAAAATAAAATTAATATATTGGGAATAAAATGCTGCACAAATGAACATTAGGAAGGTTCTTTCCAAAAATTGGCACATTCTGAAAAAAGGTGAAAATCTCATAAACATTATGGATATTGGTCCACAGATAACATCCAAAATAGTGAAATCTTTGGGAGACATTCTGACCTCGAGTTACTACTATTCAAGAAAGCATCAAAGAACTGGTTATCAGCCAGTGTGGGAGGCTTTGTGAACTGTAACTCCTATAAGGAATGCAAATATGGATTAAATTGTAGTAGTTATTGGACTTTTGAAGTACGTGAAGTGAAAATTGGTGATTGTATCACTTGCAATACAGACCATGTGATCTACACCCACAAATGTGGCTGCGATAAACTATATGTGGGTAGTACAATAAATACAAATAAATTGAAGTTAAGAATATTGCAGCATATACGAGTCATAAAAAATGGTGATAAAAGTTATTCAATGGCTTGTCATTTTAAACAATTCCACAATCTATCACTATCCACCTTCAGTTATTGTGGAATTCAGCATGTGAAAGCCCACCCAAGCAGAGGAGACCTAGTAAAAGAACTAAGGAAACAGGTATCTCAACTGATATTGTCAATAGGAATGGAGATACCTTGGCGTCACAATGTTGATGCCAAATTATGGGTACATCGGTGATTTGGATATGAATAAGACATTACTGTAACCTTAAGAACTTTAAAGGAACATTTACATCTGAATTTTAAAATGTAGGATTTCTTGTGTACAGATTAATGCATATTATGATGTTTTTGATTGTGTGGTAGATGGTAAGCGCTCTAATTAATACACAGGAAAATTGCATTAAAGGGGTCTTGATGACTCGCACACATGCACTTTAAAAGTAGGAAGCACTTTGAGTTTACAGCAGATGTCCCATTTATGTATTGGAAATTAGTACAGATATGATGAAGTTTTGCATCCAGAGCCCTTTGAGAACAGGATTGTTTCAGATTGATATGTACTTTACAAATGTGTTATTTGCTCTAGTTGAACCCATCTGCTAAATCGTGTTATACATGATATATTGCACTTGACACACTTTACAAATAGAATGCACTTTATAAGCAGTCTGCACTTTAATGTGATTAATGACCACTAATGCAAAGAAAGCCCTTAATGGTATGTATGACCCCAAAGAACTTAAAGAAAATACACTCAGAATTTTAGAGGTCAGAATATGTTGGGATGAAGAGACCATATGTCATGAAATGATGATATTAAGAATAACTCTATTAGGAATAGGAGGAACACACTTGATGCACTTTAACAGCAGATTGCACTTAAATTAGCCAAAAAAAAGGGCTAACTGTAAATGTGCATACTCATCCATAGAGAACATGAACAAAATATGTGTAATATACACCATGTGATAGCATGGCTAAATAGTATATGTGATACTTGAACTTTATCTATGAGGAATGTACCTCAGTGTAAACCAGTGGGACCTCTTTCAAGCACAGAGCACTTTACTATATTGGTTGACAGATAAAAGATTGAATGGACTGCCTAAACTAAGAGTGCATTATGAAATATATTTTATGTATTCATATGTTGTCAGCTTGAACAAATTTTACTAATTGAACAATGTTCTAGTATCTAAATTAATGGAGGTCAATATGTGCCGAATGAGCTCCTGAAAGGTGGACGTTCTACTACTTGGAGGCTCATTGAAAAGAAAAAAGGGTTTCTTAAAGTAGGTTGTTTACCATAAAAACCGTAAGACCCAGTTGACGGTGGTTGCTGAAACGTGTCGGTTGTGGTTGTTTGAAGCAATTGTTCTGTGCCCCATGAATTTAAAATGTTTGTTTAGAAGATACAAAAAGACAACAAGAAAACAATAGATGAATAATCAAGCATCCTGAAGATTCTCGGATTCCCTCTATTCATCGCTGCCGCTGCATTGGCGGACTGGGTGAACTGTGAGCAAGGAGACGTGGTTCTCCGAAACACATTACTGGTGATTAAACCTTTGCAGACAAACTATGCCTGAATGAGCATCTACTTTGTTTTATGGTTATAATTACACTTGGTGGGCTTCACTGGCATCACGTTCCAGCTGCCATGGGCGAGAGAAGGGTGAAGCAAACATATAGATTTGAAAATAGATATATAAATTTCCAAAAGCAAGGCGGTGAGGACAAAAAAAGTGTGCACTATAGTCACTGTTCCGTACTTTTCTTCAAAGTTTCCAAAGAAGATGCTCAACTCTACGTAGCCCACCGCTCCTGGCCACAATCCTCAAAATAAAATCACAAAAAAGGAAAGGAACGTCTTATAGTAATGTCCATATCAACAATTTAATATTGTATTTCATCAGCAAACAGTCAGCAGGCCAAGTTCCAATAAAATATTCCAATTTTTATTCCATATTTGTTGCAGATGAATCAATATGTTACATATGCATGAAGATTTTTACAGCGTATCTTGACAGAATGTCAGCAGGGCTGAAAGAAAATATACATACACCAATCAATAAATTGAAAACAAATGTAATAGAAACATTCACCATGTAACATGTACATAACAATTCATGGTATCTTCTGAACCTGCAGTCACTCCAACCTTATAAAGCCTGCCTGTCTCCATTCTAATATTAACCACAACCCAGGATGAACACCAAGATTTAATATTCTATACAATAATTGCTAATTATCTTAAAAGACGCAGGGGCATATGTATCAAGCCCTTTTCTCATTCGCAATTGGGCCAATTCTCATAATTGGCCCGTTTGCGAACGGGGAAAGGCCTTTTGGGATGTATCATCCCAAAAGGGCATTGCAAATTAAAGAACTGTAAAATTTGCGATTCTCAATTTCGCGATTGCATTTAAGGAATCACAAACGGCGATTCCTTAAATGCAATGTATGAAGCACAGAAAAAGTGCAATTTGGCCTTAAGGTATTGCAAATTACCACCAACTTCAAGTTGGTAGTAATTTGCGATTTCTTTGAAAAATGCACTTTTTTGCATTTTTCAAAGTGCCATGTGGTGCACATACATGCCTTTAGCAACATATCAAAGGGACCCCTCTTAAAGTACTTTGGGCCAGGGAATAGAGAGGAACAACAGTATCACATCAAGAAAGAAATTCCCTCGTGGCCTTATTTATTTTACTCTAGACCTATGGTTCCTACTTTCAAACAAAGCCCTTCAAAACATGGCAAGTACAATTATTTATTGCATTATTATTTTTTTATTTAGTATTCTTTTTTTTGCTTTTTCATTTCATTTCAAATTCATATTTCAAAAAATGTTTCTTGGAATCAATATATAGAAAACATTTACATAACATATGCAAACAATTAAAATGAGAGAATCAATTTTATATACATGATACCCTACAAAGAGCACACCATAACATTCATACAACTTACACACATCCTAATACATTCACTCAAAAAAGATTCTTTATTCCGTATCTGAGGAGTCACTAATATTTATGTGAACTGTCACGCTAGGTCGACGTGTTTCGGTGGAATAGGACCACCTTCCTCAGGACCCTTGACAGAATAGAGTTCTTAACAACAATTGTGCCCTCTGTATGGATATCTGCAATTACAAATAAAATACAATGTATCTAATTCATACACATGCAAAATAAACGTACTTCAATACCCAGGAGAAAACATCTCATCCAGAAATAATTCATGAAGGACTATCAATCTTAACATCTTATAAATCAATCTTTATACATTATCTTCATCGTTGTCTATCCGTGACATAATAGCACTCTGACCAAACCTCATGGTTGAGTATATTTAATATATCCCTTGCAGTTTCGATGATCAACATCATCCAGTCCCTGGAGCAGCGGTTTGAAATCAGTGACCACCGCTCCAGGAACTTGCGTATCTCAATAAATAATGCTGGTGCATTCCTAACTCTAAGTCCGGACGGTATTACTCCGGCCAATAAATATTCACGCATGTAAATTGCGTGTGACTCTATCCGTTTTGCTTTCTTTTTCAGGTTTAACAAATTCTGCCATTCACTGTTTTCACCAAGTGTTACATTGGTGGTGTTGGTATTATCCACTACATGACCTAGTAGAGAGTTAAATTCTTCATCAGTGAAGCCAAGTATATATTAAATATACTCAACCATGAGGTTTGGTCAAAGTGCTATTATGTCACGGATAGACAACGATGAAGATAATGTATAAAGATTGATTTATAAGATGTTAAGATTTATAGTCCTTCATGAATTATTTCTGGATGAGATGTTTTCTCCTGGGTATTGAAGTACGTTTATTTTGCATGTGTATGATGTAGATACATTGTATTTTATTTGTAATTGCAGATATCCATACAGAGGGCACTAATTGTTGTGAAGAACTCTGTTCTGTCAAGGGTCCTGAAGAAGGTGGTCCTATTCCACCGAAACGCGTCGACCTAGCGTGACTGTTCACATAAATATCTGTTACTCCTCAGATACGGAATAAAGAATCTTTTTTTAGTGAATGTATTAGGATGTGTGTAAGTTGTATGAATGTTATGGTGTGCTCTTTGTAGGGTATCATGTATATAAAATTGATTCTCTCATTTTAATTGTTTGCATTTGTTATGTAAATGTTTTCTATATATTGATTCCAAGAAACATTTTTTGAAATATGAATTTGAAATGAAATGAAAAAGCAAAAAAATGAATACTAAATAAAAAAATATAAATGCAATAAATAATTGTACTCGCCATGTTTTGAAGGGCTTTGTTTGAAAGTAGGAACCATAGGTCTAGAGTAAAATAAATAAGGCCACGAGGGAATTTCTTTCTTGATGTGATACTGTTGTTCCTCTCTATTCCCTGGCCCAAAGTACTTTAAGAGGGGGTCCCTTTGATATGTTGATACATTCCCGGTTGTTTAACTGTGGAACATATTTGGTCAGTCAACTGTGGAAATATTTCTGTTTGGTTTGTTTTCCGCGACATATTAGCACTGACCTTATTCGGATTGAGGACTTTTAGTGTGGTTTCACTATATGTTTAACTTTCCTACATCTGCTTATCTTACTTATTCTCCACTTCTCGTTTTCTCTTTGTATTCACAACTATATTAAGGAGTTGAATTTAAAAAGATCATATTATAACATTCATTATGGAAGGTTTACAAACATTTGGCTTCACTGATGAAGAATTTAACTCTCTACTAGGTCATGTAGTGGATAATACCAACACCACCAATGTAACACTTGGTGAAAACAGTGAATGGCAGAATTTGTTAAACCTGAAAAAGAAAGTAAAACGGATAGAGTCACACGCAATTTACATGCGTGAATATTTACTGGCCGGAGTAATACCGTCCGGACTTAGGGTTAGGAATGCACCAGTATTATTTATTGAGATACGCAAGTTCCTGGAGCGGTGGTCACTGATTTCAAACCGCTGCTCCAGGGACTGGATGATGTTGATCATGAAACTGCAAGGGATATATTAAATATACTCAACCATGAGGTTTGGTCAGAGTGCTATTATGTCACGGATAGACAACGATGAAGATAATGTATAACGATTGATTTATAAGTTGTTAAGATTGATAGTCCTTCATGAATTATTTCTGGATGAGATGTTTTCTCCTGTGTATTGAAGTATGTTTATTTTGCATGTGTATGATGTAGATACATTGTATTTTATTTGTAATTCCAGATATCCATACAGAGGGCACTAATTGTTGTGAAGAACTCTGTACTGTCAAGGGTCCTGAGGAAGGTGGTCCTATTCCACCGAAACGCGTCGACCTAGCGTGACAGTTCACATAAATATCTGTGACTCCTAAGATACCGAATAAAGAATCTTTTTTGGGTGAATGTATTAGCATGTGTGTAAGTTGTATGAATGTTATGGTGTGCTCTTTGTAGGGTATCATGTATATAAAATTGATTCTCTCATTTTAATTGTTTGCATATGTTATGTAAATGTTTTCTATATATTAATTCCAAGAAACATTTTTTGAAATATGAATTTGAAATGAAATGAAAAAGCAAAAAAATGAATACTAAATAAAAAAATTATAAATGCAATAAATAATTGTACTCGCCAGGTTTTGAAGGGCTTTGTTTGAAAGTAGGAACCATAGGTCTAGAGTAAAATAAATAAGGCCACAAGGGAATTTCTTTCTTGATGTGATACTGTTGTTCCTCTCTATTCCCTGGCCCAAAGTACTTTAAGAGGGGGTCCCTTTGATATGTTGATACATTCACGGTTGTTTAACTGTGGAACATATTTGGTCAGTCAACTGTGGAAATATTTCTGTTCGGTTTGTTTTCCGCGACATATTAGCACTGACCTTATTCGGACTGAGGACTTTTAGTGTGGTTTCACTATATGTTTAACTTTCCTACATCTGCTTATCTTACTTATTCTCCACTTCTCGTTTTCTCTTTGTATTCACAACTATATTAAGGAGTTGAATTTAAAAAGATCATATTATAACATTCAGTATGGAAGGTTTACAAACATTTGGCTTCACTGATGAAGAATTTAACTCTCTACTAGGTCATGTAGTGGATAATACCAACACCACCAATGTAACACTTGGTGAAAACAGTGAATGGCAGAATTTGGTAAACCTGAAAAAGAAAGCAAAACAGATAAAGTCACACGCAATTTACATGCGTGAATATTTACTGGCCGGAGTAATACCGTCCGGACTTAGGGTTAGGAATGCACCAGCATTATTTATTGAGATACGCAAGTTACTGGAGCGGTGGTCACTGATTTCAAACCGCTGCTCCAGGGACTGGATGATGTTGATCATGAAACTGCAAGGGATATATTAAATATACTCAACCATGAGGTTTGGTCAGAGTGCTATTATGTCACGGATAGACAACGATGAAGATAATGTATAACGATTGATTTATAAGATGTTAAGATTGATAGTCCTTCATGAATTATTTCTGGATGAGATGTTTTCTCCTGGGTATTGAAGTACGTTTATTTTGCATGTGTATGAGGGGCGTGTAATTAGTGTACTGATCCCCGACTAGAGCCCTGGTTTATGGTAGCAGGCGCGTGTAATTTCGTTGAATGAGAGAGTTCAGTAACAGCACGCTGTAGAGGCTGCAGTAACGTTACTTACCAGGCCTCCAGATGAACATGTTTTTCACGCCCCCAGCACCCGGCCACAGCAGACGATCTTCTGATTAATGTACGACCCACATGACATGAAGGGCGGAACGTAGCACACGCCCCCAGCGTTTCTCACGCCCCCAGCGTGCCCCTTGATGCGGCGCAATTGCGTTCACATGGCTAGAAGGCCGGACACACGCCCCCAGCGTTTCTCACGCCCCCAGCATGTCACGCCCGCAGCATGCCCCTTGATGCTGCACAGCAACGTAATTGGCGCTTGTATGTACGACTCACATGGCATGAAGGGCGGACACACACCCCCAGCATTTGTCACGCCCCCAGCATTTGTCACGCCCCAGCACACGCCCACAGCGCAAAGCAGACACACCCACAAGGAACTACTTTGCTGGCACGCTTCTTTTACCTTTTAAATGTATATGGTGGCCGTCTGCATAGCCTATGTCCTTCTGCTGCAACTGCCCTTTCCAACGCTGTATTGGGTGTTGTGATTGGTGCTGTGGTTACTGAGATTACTCGCCTAAAATATTTGGGCTCTCTCTTTATATTATTAGTATGGATATGGACTACATATGTTTTAATTTACTATATGTGAGTATTGATGTATTTAAGTGTTTATACGTGAGAGTGTGATAGATTGGATGAGTTCCTGTATAAATAAGTATGTGTTTCTATAAGTGATTGTTTAAGAGAGTAGGTATGTGTACGTTTCTGTAAAAGTAAGTGTAGTGGTGTGTGTATAGCTGTATATGCAAGTAAATGGATGTTTCATAGTTTATTTGCATGTGTGAGTATGTGTGTGAGTAACTGTATGGATGAGTATCGGTGTGTAATAGGATGTATAGGTGTATAGGTACATATGATTAGTGAGTACATGTATGAGTGACTATATAGAACTGTTGGTGAATGAGTGGATGTGTATGTAGATTTTAGAATTACTGAATAGCTTGTTCTAACTGATATTGGTATCTCCATTTTTTTGAAAATTTTAGTTTCTATTTTTGAAGGTGTATATCAAAGGTTATATTACGCTGAGAGGAGGTCTGCCACTCTTTCACAAGGATGATGTCATCAGTAATGTCATTTGAGATGTCATCAGTGATGTCATGAGTGATGTCACTGACCATGTCATGAGTGATGTAATATGTGATGTCATCAGCAGTGCACTGTGGGCGCGCGAGTTATAGTTAGCTGAACTAACTATCATGGGGGAATTTCAATGGTTTTGTATGAGTGAAATGTCCAGCTGACTATAACATGTGTGAAACCTATGTTTTTTTTCAGTGAATTTCTAAGGTTTTTTAAATGTAAATTCCTAACTATAATGTGGCTGAAACCTATGTTTTTTTCAGTGAATTTCAAAGGTTTTTTAAATGCTAATTCCTAACTATAACGTGGCTGAAACCTATGGTTTTTTCAGTGAATTTCAAAGGTTTTGTAAATGATAATTTTTAAATGTATTAATTGTTATTTTTTTATACTAATTTACTACATTGTTTTAAAGTATTTATTTTTAGATTTTTTTTATTACATTACATATTTTTAATATAAATTGAAAAAATTTTGTTTTTAAATATCGAAATTGTAAAATTATTTTTTTTATTACATTTTTTAAAATGTATGTGGTGGCCGTCTGCACAGCCTATGTCCTTCTGCTGCAACTGCCCTTTCCAACGCTGTATTGGGTGTTGTGAATGGTGCTGTGGTTACGGAAATTTCCCGCATCAAAGGTTTGGGCTCTCTCTTTATAATATTAGTATGGATTCTATATCTAAAGTTATCAAACTCATATTGCCTTCCCATTAGATATTTTTGATTTTGTTTAAAAAATCACCCGTGTCCTTAACATAGGTTGACAGATCTTTAACCAAGTCTTCAAGTCTTGTAAGTAATAATCGACATATTGTGATAAGTGTTCTATATATATATGTATATCCAAAAATGATGCCCTGATGTGGAAACAAGACTCAAGGAGGGAGGTTCAGCACCAGGATTTTATTTCAATCAGCATGTCAGTCCGTAATTCTTTTCCTTTATCCCAACGCGTTTCAAAGCCAGTCAGATGTACGTTGTTACAACGCATGCTTTTACCACGCATGCTTTTACAACGCAGGTTTTTCAACGCAAGTCGTTACAACGACTTGCGTTTGGGGGTGCTGGATAGTGAATAGTTTAATTTACTATTCCAACTCCAGTCCCCGTGGATAGTAGGGAAGGTGTTGGTTAGTAAATTAAACTATTACCTATCCTAGAGCGCCCCCCAGCGCAATTCGTTGTAATGACTTGCGTTGAAAAACCTGCGTTGTAAAGGCACTGCGTGGTGAAAGTTGCGTCGTAAAGGATGTTTCCCAAGCCAGGGCGGCTTCTTCATCAGGGGAGGATCACAAAGCGAATAGAAATGTTGTGCCAGCAAGTCTTAATACGCATGCGTTAATTAATCCCAGGTGGGTTGCATAATGAGCATGCTGGTACTTGCAGTTCAGTGTTATGGGCGCTGGTATTACATCAGTGGGTTTCTTTCATGTTTGCGATAAGAAAATCCAGTAAAACACCCAAGTGGGTCACCGAGCTGCCAAAAGCTGATCCTTTCGTTGCTCACACCCTCGTTGCACCATGGTCCGACGTGCAGAATGCCATCGAGTGGCCCCACTGAGTTGTGGTGTCAAGTTTCCTACAGCCAGGCTGCCGCATGTAACTCCAAAAATGATGCCCTGATGTGGAAACAAGACTCAAGGAGGGAGGTTCAGCACCAGGATTTTATTTCAAACAGCATGTCAGTCCGTAATTCTTTTCCTTCATCCCAACGCGTTTCAAAGCCAGGGAGGCTTCTTGATCAGGGGAGGATCACAAAGCAAATAGAAATGTTGCGCCAGCAAGTCTTAATACGCATGCGTTAATTAATCCCAGATGGGTTGCATACTGAGCATGCTGGTACTTGCAGTTCAGTGTTATGGGCGCCCATACAGGTAACCAGACAGCCAATTATCAACCCACATAGACACTCATGTAGCTACAAACCAACCCATACAACCGCTTACACATCAACTTAAAGACTGATATAGACATTCACACAGATTAGTCATTCACCCATGCATTCACTAAGACACATTTAATCGCTCATTTAGACAGTCAGTCACGCAGCCAGTAAATCATCCATTCAGACACTCATAAACCCAGTCATTCTTCAATACACCTTGGCGTATATATACATATATATATATATATATATATATATATATATATATATATATATATATATATATATATATATATATATATATATATATATTCACTGAAAAAACCATAGGTTATAGACCATATATAGTTAGGAATTAGCATTTAAAAAACCTTATTTTACTCACACAAAACCATTGAAATTCCATATATAGTTAGTTGCACTAACTATATATCGCGCACCCGCAATCCACTGCTGATGATGTCACATATTACATCATTCATGACATGGTCAGTGACATCACTGATGACATCATCCAGTGACTGTGTGTTTCTGAAAAGTTTAAATATGTTTTACATATTGAAGAATGAGTAGATGTAGAAGTGTCTGGATGAAGGATTTAGTAGGTGCGTGACTGACTGTATGAGTGAGTGATTAAATGTGTCTCACTGAGTGCATGGGTTAGTGACTAAACTGTCTTAATTTGTGCATCATTATGTCTGTTGTTCTGTAAACTGCTGCATGTGTTGGTCAGTAGCTATATGAGTAACTATATGGGTTATTGATTGATTGCCCAAGTATTTGTATGGGAGACTGAGTGTGTGTGTGGCTGGCTGGGAGGTGTGTGACTCTGTGCAGATCAATGTGTACTTGTATCAATGATTGTATAAGAGAGTAAGTATGTGTTAGTATACGTTTCAAAATGTAAGGTGCTCTATGTTTAACTGTATAGATTAGAAAATGGAAGTGTGATTGATTATTTACAGGACTGACTAGGTGTGTGAGTAACTCCATGGATGAGTGACAGAGTGTGAGAGTCTGTATAGGTGTATGAGTGCATATGATAGTGTTGTAAAGATGAGTGATTGTATGTATGAATGATTGTATGGGTAAATGAGTGAATGTGTGTGTAAACATAGGAATCACTGAGTGCGTATGTAGTAACTAGTATTGGTGTGTCAATGGTTTCAGAAATTATACCCTGTATTTAACACTGGGTGTAACAGAGGTTATATTAAAGTGTGAGGAGATGCATTGTATTGTCACATGAATGATATCATCAGTGATGTGGTCATTGATGTCAAATGAGATGTCATCAGTGATGTCATCAGTGATGTCATTTGAGATGTCATCAGTGATGTCATTTGAGATGTTATCAGTGATGTCATTTGAGATGTCATCAGTGATGTCATCAGTGATGTCATTTGAGATGTCATCAGTGATGTCATCAGTGATGTCACTGACCATGTCATGAATGATGTAATATGTGACATCATCAGCAGTGGATTGCGGGTGCGCGATATATAGTTAGTGCAACTAACTATATATGGAATTTCAATGGTTTTGTGTGAGTAAAATAAGGTTTTTTAAATGCTAATTCCTAACTATATATGGTCTATAACCTATGGTTTTTTCAGTGAATTTTCAAGGTTTTGTAAATGCTAATTCCTAACTATATATGGTCTATAACCTATGGTTTTTTCAGTGAATTTCAATGGTTTTTTAATAGCAAATATCATAAGCTGTCGAATGTCAAGTACGTGGTAAGTGAAAACATTTTAGTGTTTATGCACACTGATCTGCTTTGAATGGTGCCCCCCCCTCATTTCTATTAGGAGTACTCTCTCTTTGCACATAGTGAAGGGTAGTTAACGCAGGCCTTTGCCCCCGTTGTAATACGTCGTGCCTGCTTCTCTCTCCATTTGATTGATTGTTATCCAAGTATTTACTGTTTTAGAATTGGTTCTCTTTGGTTCATTCTCTATTTACAAACAAACACAGAGTCGCAATACTCTGTTTAGTCTTTGCAGATAACGAAAAATCGTGTAAAAAAAAAAGAAAAGGAATCGAGCAAAATCAGTAGGCCACTAATGGGATCTCTTTTTGACCTCGCTAAAATAGAAACATTAGGAACAACCCCTCATGACAAATACAAAACTAGTGAGATGAACTGAACTCCACACAATGATGGCTGCAAAACAGCTCGGCTCCGCCACCCACCCCGCCCAAAATAACGATAAAGAGCGGCTGCAATGATTGGTTGCGGAATGGCCACGACGGAGCTACGAAATGGTGCTGCTCTCATGCTAAACCCAGCTTCAGTCTGAAACATCCAGAAACACTGTAGACTACCAATTTGATCAGTTCCGGTAGCGCCCCAATGTAACCCGGTAGAGAAGAACTAGCCCTCCCCTCTTTGACTGATGGTTCTTGTTGCCTGTCCCTTCTGTTGTCATTTAACAGAACTATTTAGCCTGCTGAAAGGGGTTGTGTTCCGACCGCTGGTTGGTGGAGACATTTTGACTATATTCTGGACCTGCGTTGTCGCGTAATGCGTCATATGGAGCGCCGCGTTAGCGCATCCGGAAGTCATCCGGGGCGCGCAGCGCGTAACGTAAGCATAACAAGTCATGTGACTTGTTAATAAAACTTTTCATTGGTTCATTTTACTTTTCTTATTCTAATGATGAAAGGCTTGGTCATATGACCTAAAAATTACGCTTTTTATTACTTCCGAACATTATTTTTTCTTAAATATATGTTATAATGTTCCAGGCTAATGTACTTTCCCGGAAAATTTACAACTGTCCTGCAAGTAAAATATATTCTTTTTTCGAGAAAAAGAGCGTTTCTTCGTCCCATGACGGAGCCGTTGAGCAAAAGAGGGTCGACCTGCTGTCTTAGTCGCCGATACGCCTGAATATGAGATTCTTATCGATCACTTTATGTTGCAGGAGTAGAAAACACAACAGCCCTTGACCATTTATCTTTACTGCGTTCCTTCGTATTATACCTTTTACCCTTCATGTAATTGGTCTGCTTTATTTCACTTGCCTTTTAATGATTCTAAAACAGTGACTATTATTAAAAACTTTACCAATGCATATACTACTACCATGTTTTCTTTTAAAAACCTTTATTGTGAAAATTTCATTATACAAATTCGAGCCTATAACCACGTGGGCCGGCCACGGAGCAAACTGTAATCGTATATGATGAGTAGACATTTACACTGTAGAGGAACGTAACGGGCGGGCCATTAGGTTGCAAGAACTAAGGTGTCTAACAGTTACGGAATCGGTGGACGTACATTTTATAATTAAAATACGACAGGGCCAGTTACAATAAAATTATCTAGATATACATTTGCGGGCAAGTACCATGCGTGACGTTAATTCGAACTTTCAATAGTACAGTAATCAATAACACATCAGAACTTAATATCAATAGGGATGTCGAAATATTCAATCAATTCTCGTCCCCGCCCGCCATGTGCTTCAAAACTGCATACGTATCTCGTGATTTCAAGGTTCTGCAACCAGTACACAACAAGGAGTTACGAGTCCCATTTATTCCGGCGCCATTTTGGGCGAGGACGGGCAGGTCCAGGATATATAAAATGTCTCTACCAACCATCGACTATGATGATGTTCATATGCTGTATTTATTAGAGTAACACTCATCTGTCCACATGAAATTAATTTGCCACAATCTAAACATGTCATTTTAATCTTTCCAAAGTTCTTCTAAATATTTGGGACCGTTTCCCTTGCCTCTGATGCTGTCAGTGCCACTTCTTTGATGAATGTACTGGCAGGTCGGGGGTTCTCCTCCAAATCTCTCTTTTATGCAGCCCTATAATTAATTGGTGCCACCTCTCCATATGACGATGCATGGTATAGTTACCATAACTATATTTTTTTTCGGTTCCTCTGGAGAGTTCATCGTGGCAGATGAAGCGTGTAACGTACCGGGCATTTACCTTTTTTTTCATGTACAGGAAAGGAAAAAAAAATCGAGCGTCCGAGTTCTAAGGTGTCCCAGGGCCATTTTAGTGGACCAGGCCCAAATCCAAAGAACAGGCCGCCATTTTGAGAGTCCTGTTGCAGCCGCCTGTCGCTGTACCATCAAGAGCAGCCGAAACTCAGCTGAATGGCAACTGAAACGGTAAAGGGGCGCCCCACTACAGCAGACGAGCCTCCACCTAGGAAGGCCCGTTCACGCCGCCTCCCCCCCCCCCTTCGGGCACCCCACGCCGTTATTCGGAGCAGTATTGTAGGATGGCCACACCAGTGCGGCAACTTGCTAGACATCACCTCGGTGGTAACCGAATCTCAGCGCCTTGTGGTGTCTTCTATTCAGAAAACATTGTTGTGCTGCCTTCGACCTATTCGCCGCAAGTGCGCACGCAACTCAGCTGCATAGCTTGCTAGACACCACCTCGGTGCTAACCGAATCTCAGCGCCTTGTGGTCTCTTCTATTCCAAAAATATTGTTGCGCTGCCTTTGGCCCCATTCGCACATCGGTCCGCTACTGCCGCCATCTCACAGGCCAACGGGGCGCCCCACGCCGACTTTCAGCATTGTAGGATGGCCACACCCGTGCACCTTACTAGACACCACCTCGGTGCCATCCGGATCTTGGCATCTCAGCGCCTTGTGGTGTCTTCTATTCAGAAAATATTGTTGTGCTGCCTTTGGCCCCATTCGCACATCGGTCCGCTACTGACCCCATCTCACAGGCTAATGGAGCGCCACACGCCGAGTTTCAGCATTGTAGGATGGCCACACCAGTACAGCAACTTGCTAGACATCACCTCGGTGCCATCCGGATCTTGGCATCTCAGCGCCTTGTGGTGTCTTCTAGTCAGAAAATATTGTTGCGCTGCCTTTGGCCCCATTCGCACATCGGTCCGCTACTGACACCATCTCACAGGCCAACAGGGCGCCCCACGCCGACTTTTACCATTGTAGGATGGCCACACCAGTGCCACAACTTGCTAGACACCACCTCGGTGCCATCCGGATCTTGGCATCTCAGCGCCTTGTGGTGTCTTCTATTCAGAAAATATTCTTGCGCTACCTTTGCCCCATTCACACATCGGTCCGCTACTGACGCCATCTCACAGGCTAATGGGGCGCCCCACACCGAGTTTCAGCATTGTAGGATGACCACACCAGTACAGCAACTTGCTAGACATCACCACGGTGCCATCCGGATCTCGGCGCCCCACTGCAGATGAAGTGCCTCTCAACTATGAAACCACCACGGTGACATCCGGATCTTGGCGCCTTGTGCTGGTTCCGGCCTATTCACACATCGGTCCGCTACTGGCGCCATCTCACAGGCTAATGGGGCGCCCCACGCCGAGTTTCAGCATTGTAGGACGGCCACACCAGTACAGCAACTTGCTAGACATCACCTCGGTGCCATCCGGATCTTGGCATCTCAACGCCTAGTGGTATCTTCCATACAGAAAATATTGTTGCGCTGCCTTTGGCCCCATTCGCACATCGGTCCGCTACTGACGCCATCTCACAGGCCAACGGGGCGCCCCACGCCGACTTTTACCATTGTAGGATGGCCACACCAGTACCACAACTTGCTAGACACCACCTCGGTGCCATCCGAATCTTGGCATCTCAGCGCCTTGTGGTGTCTTCTAGTCAGAAAATATTGTTGCGCTGCCTTTGGCCCCATTCGCACATCGGTCCGCTACTGACGCCATCTCACAGGCCAACGGGGCGCCCCACGCCGACTTTCAACATTGTAGGATGGCCACACCAGTGCGGCAACTTACTAGACACCACCTCGGTGCCATCCGGATCTTGGCGCGTTGTGCTGCCTTCGGCCTATTCGCACATCGGTCCGCTGCTGACGCAAACTCACAGGCCAACGGGGCGCCCCACGCCGACTTTCAGCATTGTAGGATGGCCACACCAGTGCTGCAACTTGCTGGACACCACCTCGGTGCCATCCGGATCTTGGCGCGTTGTGTTGCCTTCAGCCTATTCGCACATCGGTCCTCTACTGACGCCGCCTCACGTGCCAACGTATTTTCTCCGCATTTTATACCCTATGCCGCATAACAGGTCATGTGACTTGTTTATAAAACTTTTCATTGGTTCATTTTACTTTTGGTTTCCTAATGATGGAAGGCTTGATCATATGACCTAAAAACAACACTTTTCATTGGATGAAAACTTTTTTTTTTTCCCAAACGATGAAAGCCCCACCTTGTTTCTGGATGTTTCAGACTGAAGCTGGCGTCAGCATGAGAGCACCACCATCTCGTAGCTCCGTCGTGGTCATTCCGCGAGCAATCATGGCAGCCGCTCCCCACCAGAAGCCTACAGGAGTCGGGGGCCCCCAAAACTTTTGATGAATCCTCAAGGCGGAGGGGACGCTTTCGAGAATGGGGTCCAAGACCTAGCAGACAAGCGTCCGATTTCCAAGGTGTCCCAGGGCCATTTCAGTGGACCAGGCCCAAAAAGGAAACAGCCTGCCGCCATTTTGAGAGTCCTGTGACAGCCGCCTATCGCTGCACCGCAAGAGTGGGCGCAACTCAGCTGAATTGCGGCTTTTGACACAGTGGACCAAAAGCGGACGGAATGGCAACTGAAACGGTAAAGGGGCGCCCCACTACAACAGACGAGACTCCACCTGGAGAGGCCCGTTCACGCCGCCTCCCCCGGGGCGCCCCACGCCGTTATTCGGAGCAGCATTGTAGGATACCAAAACCAGTGCGGCAACTTACTGGACATCACCTTGGTGCCATCGTTCTGCTGCCTTGGAACTATTCGCACAACAGTTTGCTACTGATGACCCACCCCCCGCGACGCCCCACGCCAGAAATCTGGACGTTGTGCTGCGTTGGGACTATTCGCACAGCCGACCGCTACTTCGTTGTTTTTCCCTAAAAATGTTTATATGTTATTACTGTTTTTGTTTTCTTGTATATATTTATAAGTTATTAAAGTTTTATAATCTTACTACTTTGTTGGAGTGCTATATATTTTTAATGTGACACATAATTGTAAAAACTTTGATGTACAAAGAGTCATCCCTGGAATCTTCCGCTTCAGGCTCGGTCCCCTCCCCAATCACAATACAGGATGGTTTTCAGATAATAGGAACGCGTCTGCTGTGACGGATCTCATCGAGTGTGGGCCTTGATCTACTATAACTCCTTTGAAGAGGGGTGATTCTTTACAGCTGGGGCCATAAACTACATCTGCAGGGCTAGCTGATACCCTAGGACCGGCCTGGACAATCGGACACAGAGGAAAAGGAGTGTCAGAGGGTGCGGTAGTGAATAGGGCGAAAGGGAGGTGTCGGGCGGGCACAGGGTGTGATTCTCAGGGAAGAGCAGCGCAGATGGGGGGTGGTTTATTACCCATGCATAAGACAGAGAGCGGGGGTGACCACTGCCTGGGGGAGATGCTTGCGAGGGTGGGGAGCCATGCTAAGGATCGACAGCGTGCACAGAGTGGGTCTGGTCAAGGCATCTAAAATGACTGCCGTGCACGACAAAAGTGTGGCATTTGAAAAAAGGCAAGATGGCGCAGACAATGTTTTTCAACACTTCCTGATTTCCTTCGAATCGAACGTTAACAGACGTTGGGGCATATTACCAAAGTTAAGCGATATTTATCCCTAACGATGCTTAGCAACGATTTTTTTACCGCTAAGCATCGTCAGAAATTATCGCAGATAAACCTTGCTATTATCAAGGTTTATCGCAAATACGATAAAAAACGACCGCAATGCATTAATATCGCTGAAAACTCAGCGATATTCATGCATTACCGAGCTAATGCTCTTAGCCATGTTATCCACCTCCCATTGGATAACGTGGCTAAGAACTGCTCAGGGCAGGTGCTAGCTTTTGGAGATATTCGCGCTTATCGCGAATATTTCCAAAAGTTGATAATAGGAGATAGCGATGTTAGCGACTGTTTCCAGTCGCTAACATCTTGGCATGCCCACTTTGCATGTCATTAGTGATAAATATCACTCACATGCAAAGTGGGGCCCAAGATGGTCGCTATCTCCTACTAGCCGTCGCTAACTGGTGTTAGCAACAGCTAGGTAATACAGATATAATTTTATCTCCGCGAAGCGGAGCGCTGTTACAGATATATATCTTGTTTTTGAACGTTAATTTCTCAAAATCCACTGAAGCACATATATTGAGACCTAGCAAAGGCACATCGAGCTACCAGTCCCTACAATTTTGCCAAGTTTCGTGCAAATCCATTCAGCCGTTCGATTATTATTATTATTTTTTTTTTTTGCCCCGCGGGGCCCTTTTAAAACCTCCACATCAAACCTAAGAGTTCAAGGAGGATCTACTATGCCCCCTTATGGTCATTTGCCCCTTCGCTTTGGCCTCCTCTTGTCTCTCGATCCTACCGAGAGACAAGATGGCAGCCGCTACGGACTGTTTGCAATGTTTACAGACGCCGGAGAACCAATCAGCTTCGCAAACCTCCGTTACGCGAAGCGGAGCGCTGTTACAGATATATATCTTTTTTTGAACGTTAATTTCTCAAAATCCACTGGAGCACATATATTGAGACCTAGCAAAGGCACATCGGGCTACCAGTCCCTAATATTTTACCAAGTTTCGTGCAAATCCATTCAGCCGTTCGATTATTATTATTATATTTTTTTTTGCCCCGCGGGGCCCTTTTAAAACCTCCACATCAAACCTAGGGGGTCAGCGAGGATCTACTATGCCCCCTTATGGTCATTTGCCCCTTCGCTTTGGCCTCCTCTTGTCTCTCGATCCTACCGAGAGACAAGATGGCGGCCGCTACGGACTGTTTGGAATGTTCACAGACGCCGGAGAACCAATCAGCTTCGCTTCACAAAGCTCCGTACCACGAAAAGTCCGCGAACCGGAGCGCTGCCCGGTCCGCTGTTACAGATATATATCTTTTTTTGAACGTTAATTTCTCAAAATCCACTGGAGCACATATATTGAGACCTAGCAAAGGCACATCGGGCTACCAGTCCCTACAATTTTGCCAAGTTTCGTGCAAATCCATTCAGGGCTAAAAGTGAGGCCAACCGCCCTATGGAAAACTCAATGTTAAAAACACGTTTTGGGACCCCCCTTTTTTCTCGGCCCCCCCTTGACGAATCCCCCCCCAAATTTTCAAGGGCTGCTCAGAAACAAAATGTGCCATTTTCCTGAAAATTTCAGCCAATTCCGTCCACAAACGCCAAAGTTATTAGACATAGAATTTTCAAAAATCCCATAGAGAAAAAATCCTAACTATATATACCTACTGGCGACCGCCAGTAGGTAATATATTCACTGAAAAAACCATAGGTTTCACACCAGTTATAATTAGCTGGAAATTGTACTCGCATAAAACCATTGAAATTCCCACGTTATAGTTAGTTGGACTCACTATAACTTGCGCGCCTGCAATGCACTGCTGGTGACATCACATATTACATCACTCATGACATGGTCAGTGACATCACTCATGACATCACTGATGACACCATCCAGTGAATGTGTGTGTTTCTAAAAAATAAATATTAGTGAGTAATGTTTAAATCACTAAATCACTGCTAAGCCTGCCGTGAGGGGAACGGCCAAACTCACCCCTGCCTTGCACCAGAACAGCGCCGTGAGGGGAACGGCCAAACTCAACCCTGCCTTGCACCAGAACAGCGCCGTGAGGGAAACGCCTAGCGCCTACACCCCGCTATCCACCCGGAGCAGCAGCAGCTGGGGAACTACAGCACCCAGCTGCCCCGGGGGTGGCCGCGGCGGGTGTGGAGCCTGACACGCGCCAGGAGGCGCTTCATTAGCAGGGAGCGCCGTGGAGCCCTGGGGACACAGAAAATCACTGCTAAGCCTGCCGTGAGGGGAACGGCCAAACTGACCCCTGCCTTGCACCAGAACAGCGCCGTGAGGGGAACGGCCAAACTCAACCCTGCCTTGCACCAGAACAGCGCCGTGAGGGAAACGGCTAGCGCCTACACCCCGCCATCCACCCGGAGCAGCAGCAGCTGGGGAACTACAGCACCCAGCTGCCCCGGGGGTGGACGCGGCGGTTGTGATGCCTGACACGCGCCAGGAGGCGCTTCATTAGCAGGGAGTGCCGTGGAGCCCTGGGAACACAGAAAATCACTGCTAAACCTGCCGTGAGGGGAACGGCCAAACTCACCCCTGCCTTGCACGAGAACAGCGCCGTGAGGGGAACGGCCAAACTCAACCCTGCCTTGCACCAGAACAGCGCCGTGAGGGAAACGGCTAGCGCTTACACCCCGCCATCCACCCGGAGCAGCAGCAGCTGGGGAACTACAGCACCCAGCTGCCCCGGGGGTGGACGCGGCGGGTGTGACGCCTGACACGCGCCAGGAGGCGCTTCATTAGCAGGGAACGCCTCTCGCCCCACACAAGTCGCGCGCGGGAGAAGCCCGGGAAAGGGCGGGCCATCTGTGGCCGTCGGGGGACGACAGGGGACGGGACGGGCCACCCCTCTAAGGAGCATCGATCAAAATGGGTAAGCGGAAGCTTCAAAATTCTGATATTGTGAGTGCTGGCAAACCTAAAGTGCCACGCCACTCTAATAACTCCACAAACATCTTGTCATATCTTACCTCTGCTGTGGGCAAATTAAATAAGGAGATTGCTACTACAGAACGTGAATTGGGACTTGAAACATCCATAGTTGAACTTTCTGATTCCCCAGTAATCGACACACAAAATATTTCTCCAGAATCTTTGGTCATTAGTAGGGAAATGACTGACACTGCCCCTTCCACCAGTAGAGCAATCACAGAAAATGAAGCGGGTGTAAATACCCTACAAGATAACATACCTATGGCAGGGGACAGAACCGCAGTTAACAAGCATGTTAAGAAGCAGTCAAAAAGGGCATCAAAAGCTACACCATCTAAAACGAAACAAGGACAAACTACATCTAGACAATTTGAAACCTCAATGAGAGATCTAATCGAGGATATACTTACTGAAAAGCTGGAAACTACTCTATCCCAAATATGCAATGACATCACTGAAACATTAAGGGAGTGTGTGCTAGAAATATTGAAAAAATGCGAACGTATAAACACATTTCTAGCTTCAAAGGATCACACAGCGGTTGCCAACAATAAAGACCAGCCCAAAAATCTACGATCACAGGCTAGTGTAACTGAGAGACCTGTCCACACTGGCGGTACATCAACATCCTCGACTCGACCAATGTCCAACATGATTCCCAATGGAACGGCATTATTAGAACAGGTCAAGGGGTGTCAAGAGAGTAGGAAAACTACTGTTAAAGACAGCACACAACCTTACCCCGAGAATTCTCTAGACGAGAGACCGCAACTTAAGAGCAATGCTGTGGACCGGAAACGAAATGTCCACCTCCCGCCAGAGGCCACACCTTATGTAGCTATTTTAGTAAATGTACCACCACTTAAAACTGGCGAGTCAGAGTCTTATGATACTCTGATGAGAAATATTAAGGTTTGATGTGATGAAAACTGTACGGGGGGAGAAATCTCTCTGTTAATATTAACATGGGAAGACGTGTGAGCTGGGTAGGAAACACCAAAAAACATCTTACGGGAGACTGTCTGATTGTGAACTTCAGCAGACCACATGTAGCATCACAATTATTCTGGGATGCGACAGACATGCCCTCAAAAGAGGGAGAGATAAGAGCACTATCACTGGGGTATTTCTATCCTAGACCACATACCCTCAAGAAAATATTACAAGTAACTGAGAGAATAGCACCGGTAAGAAATCTAGAAACTGTACTAACACCGTTACAGACTTGGGCAACCAAAACATCTGGGATGCACCCCAAAGAAATTAGCTATTCCAGTGCTGCATCAACGGGGGATATTACAACGTCAAATAGATTTGCTGCGCTATCCCAATTGGAGGACATTGATTGACTGACAAAAGAATACCAACCCAAACATTCGACCCCGTCAATAGAAAAACATGAAGAAAAGGGGACCTCAGTCAAATTAATGAGCTGGAATATAGCAGGCTTACGTGCTAAGAGGGACAATAAGACATGGATAGGATTTCTTAGGCAATACGACATAGTAGCATTGCAAGAAACATGGGATAGGGAATGTAATTTTTGGGTGGATGGGTTCACTTCTTATTTTGTACCCTCATGTATTTCTAAATCAGGCAGGGACAAAGGAGTACTGCTATTTTTGATTACGGTTAATATTGCAGGATCAGTGAAAGAACTTAAATCTACGTCCCCTAACTT
This sequence comes from Lissotriton helveticus, assembly GCF_964261635.1. NCBI lineage: Eukaryota > Metazoa > Chordata > Amphibia > Caudata > Salamandridae > Lissotriton > Lissotriton helveticus. The sequence continues at coordinate 1,202,384,914 of NC_136057.1, forward strand.
TTTAGCCTTAGAAGTTGTATTGCCAAATAAAAACAAAGTTTTATACATAAATTTCTATAATGCACCACAGGGTGATTCTAAAAAAGAGCACCTTGATGCATTGTCTACATTTTTAATGGCATACAAAGAAGTTCAAACCACTTTTTTCTCTATTATCTTAATGGGAGATTTTAATGTGCACCTGTGTGATTTAAATTGTCAGTTCGCAGGGGAGGATTACCCGGCCTATTCAAGTTATCAACACTTCGAACACTCTGTAAAGGGAATAGCCCTAGAGGAACTGCTTACAGAGGTAGATCTGTTTGAACCTGGCTTTTCAGATATAAAGGATCGGGTACCTACATATAACGCCAGGGAAAGCGAAACCATAATTGATTATATGTTTGTATCCCCTGTATTATTAAGTTCTGTTTTAATTTACAATGCTATTCAATCAACATTCAGTGACCATAACCCAGTGGTTATGGTACTGGCCAACATAACACTTTCTTTTATTAATATGGAGACTGATAAAGTTATCACTAGTGTTCGAATTAAGGACCAAGGAAGGAGGTTACAATGGAACAAAGTTGTCCCTGAGGAGTTCCTCCTCAAGATTAAATCGAAGGTGGGAGATGACTTGACACCTGTACTGACCCACTTAGATTTGGGGGTAATGTAATAGAATCTTTTGAGAAAATTTGTCTTCATGTGAAATCAGAATTAACGATGAAGACATTACATAAATCTAATAAAGAGCATAGATGGTTTGACCATAAATGCACAAAGATACACAGTGAGCTCCTACAAGCCTTAAATAAGAAACCTAGAGATAAAAGTAAGGTTTCATTTTTAAGGAAATTATATAAAATGGCACTTCTTAATAGGAAAAATAAATTAAAAAAAGATGCATGGGACTCACTGTTTGAAAAAGAAACCTTAAGGAACAGTTCCAAATTCTGGACTATTGTTAATTCACCCTTGTTCAATGGGTTGGAAAACGTACCATTAGAAGTAAACATCACCGAAATAGAATGGCTAACCCATTTTGAGAGAGTTTATGGCAGTAATCTGGTATTGGATAGTTATGAGACCTTACCTAGAGAAATAGTGGGCCCCGTTCAGAATATCACGATCAAAGAGGTACAGTTAGCGATAACTGAAACCTCTGTTAAGAAAGCACCAGGACCAGATGGAGTACCATCTGATTTGTATAAAGCTAACCCCGAGCTCTGGTCCATAATACTTGCAAATGTTTTTAACTTAGCAGTTAACTCTAGCCCCACATCCTTCCCAAGACTTGGTCCCGATCCATCATAATACCGATATTTAAGAAGGGTCAGAGAGGGGACCCAAAATGTTATCGTCCGATTTCCTTGATCGACACATCGATCAAGATATTAGGAAAAGTGATTTTAACAAGAATAAATGCATGAGTGATGAATAAAGATATTTTATGTGACGCCCAATATGGATTTAGAACAGGAAGAGGCACGCAAGATCAATGCCTAAACCTACACTTAATAGTGAACAAATATACAATAGCATCAAAGGGCTCACTCTTTTTGGCATTTATGGACTTATCCACAGCTTTTGACCTAGTCAATAGATCAAAGCTGTGGAAAATACTTCTGGAACTAGGTTTAGATCAGGCTCTGGTAAATTTTCTTGCCGAGCTACACAGGGATCTATCAGCCACGATCAGAATGACGCAAGAGGGAAAATGTACCGCCTTATTTAAATCAGGCAGAGGGGTGCGTCAAGGCTGTATATTGGCACCAATGTTGTTTACACTTTACATTACCTCTCTAGAGAAAGACCTGGCAAATGTAACAACAGATATCCCGCGTATGGGAGGAAAGTATCTACCAGTACTCCTATACGCGGATGACACAGTACTTATGGCAAGAACACCTAATGCCCTACAAAAATTGCTAGACTCATTCGGAGTGTTCATGGAAAAGTTGGACTTGGTGGTCAACACGGATAAATCCCATGTTATGTCCATAGGGAAATGCAGAAAGCAGTTCAAAACAGTGTCATGTAATGCCAATATAATTACCAAGGTGAAAGTTTTCACCTACTTAGGAGTGGTCTTTGATGACGTAGGCTCCTGGGTCCCCCAATTTCAAAATAAAGTGGCTGCCATAAAGAGATCATCATTTGCTATTCTTGGTTTTGCTAAGAGATTGGGAGGCAAACCAGGAGAAGCAATATTGTCTATCTACAAAGCAAAAACTGTAGCCATAGCAAGGTACGGGCTGCAATATGGGGCTACAAGGATCCCTGTCCTCTAAAAGTCATTCGTCCGATCATGGACTATCTCTCCTCTGACATTGGATCAATCTGCAATACAATGTTCAGATCTGGGATATACCCAGACTCCCTTAAAAACACCTTGGTCAAACCCTTACTTAAGAAAGCTAATCTGGACAAGGACCAACCAAAAAACTACCGCCCCATAGCCAGTCTTCCCTTTTTAGCCAAGGTAGTGGAAAAGGCTATGAACTTACAACTCTCGGAGTTCATAGAAAAACATCAACGATTGGACAACACTCAATTTGGTTTCCGCAAGTTCCATGGAACCGAAACTGCCTTAATAAAAGCTACAGAGGACATAAGAGTGATACGGGACCAAGGAGGTACAGCAATACTCGTATTGCTCGATCTGTCGGCAGCCTTCGACACGGTCGACCACAAGATCCTGGTCGACCGTGCCGAAAACCTGGGCATCCGCCACATGGCTAGAAATCTGCTTTCCTCCTTCCTGGCCGGTAGATCACAGGTGGTCACACTGGGGCCCTTCCAATCGCACAAGCTGTCACTACCGTGTGGGGTTCCTCAAGGCTCATCCCTCAGTCCGACACTATTCAATATCTACGTGTCGGACCTGGCCTCTGTCATCAAGGCCTATGGGATGAGCCTTACCTCATACGCGGATGACACCCAGCTTGTGTTGGCCATCAACGGGAATGGAGACAAGGTAGCCGAAAACTTCCAAGAGGGCATGCGGGCGATCGGTGAGTGGATGGCCTCTAACTGCCTAAAGTTAAATGCTGAAAAAATGGAGGTCGTCATATTTGGACATCTCTCCCCCGGATGGTCAAACACCTGGTGGCCCCCTACGCACGGAACACCACCTACATCAGCCGTCACCGTCAGAAATCTGGGGGTGATTTTTGACGATAAATTAAATTTCATGGCCCACTCAAATAAAATAGCAGCAACAGCCCATCATAAACTCAGGCTGATCAAGAAAATCATGCCGTTTCTACCAACCTCTGCAGGTAAGACGCTGGTAAGCGCCCTCGTGTTGTCATCTCTTGACTACTGTAACGGCTTATTCATCAACGCCCAAGCAAGAGTGACCAACAAAATGCAGACCATCCAGAATGCTGCAGCCCGTCTCCTGTCTGGAATCCCAAAGTTCTCACCAATCTCCGAGTCCATAAGGGACCTGCATTGGCTCAAGATTCGAAACAGGATCAAGTTTAAAGCGCTGTGCATACTCTATAAAGCATTGCACAACTGTGGCCCACATTTCCTGAAATCCCAACTCAGATACCAATCCTCCACAAGATCGCTCCGATCTAACAACCTTAAAATCCTACAAATACCACAAACAAAAACAGTTAACTGGGGCGATAGACGCTTCCTTGTGGCAGCTCCCAGATTATGGAATTCCCTGCCAGCTTCCATCAAAGACAGCCCATCCCTGATGCATTTCCGCAGAAAGATAAAGACCTGGCTGTTTGATCAAGAATAGTTACCGGCCTAACCTCGGGAATACATTCAAAGTTTCTAGCGCCGAGACGCCTACGGGCAATTGTACGCGCTGTATAAATAAATAAATAAATAAATAACCCGTATACAGAGGGAGGAAGATACATTTTTACGAGCTTTGCTGGGCCTCCCTCAATCAACTCCCAGCTTTGCTGTTCATCGAGAGTTAGGGGTGGGTTACATCTCAGATTATTTGAATATGGCCCCTATTCTGCAATGGATTACAATTTGGATAAGCCCTGCCCTGACTTTAAATCAAAAGATTATCAGGGCCTGCTTGACATTAGACAATGCAGCTGAAATAAAATGCTTCTCATATATCAAAGCATCATCTAACTATCTGGGGCGCCCCGAAATATTCTTGAATATCTTGCCGTCCTGACGAGTGGTCGCTCCCCTCGCATCCTCCTCCTGATTACTGTGGTATCGTGCAGCTCTTCTGCTTGCATTGTGATCCGCTCGCGCGCTCCTCTAACTTAATCCCTGTACATTATTGAATAATTGCATTTTTCTTAGCGCCTTGACTACGTGCACCGCTAGACACTATTTACTGCACTGTAGTGGCTCCATTTGCATTGATTGTGTTTACATTGTGATAGCGCTTCGTCTGAATGCACCTCTGGCCATTTATTCTGAACTAGACTGTGATCGTGTGAAAAGCGCCTTAGAGTGTACTTATTTTGCATAGCGCTTTGCCTGCGTGTATTTGACTGCTCATTTCCTTGGGCTGCAATAACTTTCTACTTAGCGCTTCCACTCCACGCTTGTACACGCTCCCACTGCAGCATTACCCATACTATACCTGGCCCTCAAAGCGCCCCTTTGCCCCCACTGCCAGTGCCCCTTCTCGCCATGCATTGCTGCGTTTGTTGTTGTTGTTGCTGCCATTTTGGCTGTTGACCCGAGCCCTCCTTCGACCTCGCTCCCGCCTCCCTGCTGCCCCTCCCACGCTCCGCCCCCTCAGCTATCCATTTCAATGACCAATGCTCCAACGCCAGCGTCCACGCGCTGCGGCCGCGCCGAAGGTGCGCCAAAGGTAAGCCCGTCTACGCCCGTCCGCGCCTGGACCGCGCCTAGCGCCAGACCCCCTGGCCCCCGTACCACCCACCCCACCCGCATCACATATGACGCCTCCACCCTCTTAGCCCTTAACCCCGGCTGCCTCCCCAATTGCGCCCTAGCCGCTCCTGGACACACCCATGGACCCTTCACATGCAACTCATGCAAGTATGACAGCACCAACACTATCTCCTCATCCACTAACACCAAACAGATTTCCGACACCAACCACCTAAAATGCATCCTGCTCAACACCCGCTCGGTCCACAGACACGCCATCGACCTTTGGAATCTACTAGACACCATCTCTCCGGACGTCGCCTTCCTAACAGAAACATGGATGAACGCCTCCTCAGCCCCAGACATCACCATCGCCATCCCGGAAGGCTACAAGATCATCCGAAAAGACCGCACCCACCATACAGGAGGAGGCATCGCTATCGTCCACAAGAATTCCATCCGCATCTCAACCAGCTCGGACGTCAACCTCGCTAGCGCCGAGCACCTTCACTTCCAGATCCACACCGACCCCAAGACCACACTCAGAGGCACCCTCCTCTACAGGCCACCAGGACCCCGTGCACAATTCAGTGAAGACATCACGGACTTTATCACCCCACACGCCCTCCCCTCCGAGGACTACATTCTACTGGGAGACCTCAATTTTCACCTGGAAAAAAGCAACGACCGCAACACCACCACCCTTCTGGACAATCTCGCCAACCTCGGACTTAAACAACTTGTTCATACCCCCACTCACTATGCTGGTCACACACTCGACCCTATCTTCACTCCAGCAAACATATCTCCTTCAGTCACACCACAGTTCTCCACTGGACGGACCACAACTGCGTTCACTTTACCTACAAAAAGACCGCAACCCACAACCATCCTCAACCTACTTTGCGAAGAAACTGGAACAAAATCACCATTGACCAGATTACCTCATCGCTTCTCCAAATCCCCCCCGCCCACTCCTCGAACCCCAACCAAGCAGCCATTAACCTCAATCAATGGCTAACCAACAGTGCCGACATCCTAGCACCTTTGAAAAAGCGTCAAATCAAACAAGGCAACAAAAACGCATCCTGGTTCAACGATGATCTTAAGAAATCCAAGAAACACTGTCGCTCCCTTGAGAAGGCCTGGAAAAAAGACCCAAACACCAGCACCAGGGACGCATTCAAAAACGCCACCCGCATACACCACCAACTGATTCGGACTGCCAAGAGAGCCGCATTCAAAGACCGACTAGACAACAACGCCCACAACAGCAAGGAATTATTCAACATCGTCAAAGAGTTTACCAACCCCACTGCCAACTCCAACGACATCACTCCCTCTCAAACCCTTTACGACTCCCTAGCTTCGTTCTTCCACGACAAAATCGCTGACATCCACAACAGCTTCGACAACCACCCCGGAGACCAACCCACACAACTTTCTGCTGTACCTTCACCCCCCTTGAACACCCTTAATGACTGGAACCCAATCTCCATGGAGGACACCATCAGACTGATGAACTCCATCCACTCAGGATCCCCCACAGACCCATGCCCTCACCAAATCTTCAACAAAGCAGACTCCATCATAGCACCACACCTCCGAGACGTCATCAACTGCTCCCTTAACTCTGCCACCTTCCCGGAAAGCTGGAAACACGCCGAACTCAGCGCCCTTCTGAAAAAACCCACAGCTGACCCCACCGAACTCAAAAACTACCGCCCCATCTCGCTCCTCCCATTCCCGGCCAAAGTCATCGAGAAAGCTGTCAACAACCAGCTCGCCACCTTCCTCGAAACCAACAAATCCCTCGACTCTTCACAGTCCGGCTTCCGAGCAAAACACAGCACTGAGACCGCACTCATCGCAGCAACAGACGACATTCGAACTCTACTGGACAATGGAGACACAGTCGCCCTCATCCTCCTCGACCTCTCCGCAGCCTTTGACACAGTCTGTCACAGCACCCTGCTACAACGCCTCAGAAACATCGGAATCCAAGGAAAAGCACTTGAATGGATCACCTCGTTCCTTGCCGGAAGAACTCAGAGAGTCCGCCTCCCACCATTCAAGTCAGAGGCCTCTGAAGTCATTTGCGGCGTGCCACAAGGATCTTCACTCAGCCCCACCCTCTTCAACGTATACATGAGCCCCCTCGCGGCCATCGCACGCCAACACAACCTCAACATCATCTCCTACGCTGATGACAGTCAGCTAATCCTCTCACTCACCAAAGACCCCAACACCGCCAAAACAAACCTACATGAAGGAATGAAAGAAGTAGCCGAGTGGATGAAGCACAGCCGTCTGAAACTGAATTCAGACAAAACAGAAGTCCTTATCTTAGGTACCTCCCCCTCCGCCTGGGACGACTCTTGGTGGCCAGCGGCCCTTGGAAAAGCACCCATCCCGACGGACCACGCACGGAACCTAGGCGTCATCCTGGACTCCTCACTCTCGATGACCAGACAAGTCAACGCCGTTTCATCATCTTGCTTCAACATTCTAGGCATGCTCAAAAAAACATTTGGCTGGATCCCCACCGAAACTAGAAAAACGGTCACCCACGCACTGGTTACAAGCCAACTGGACTACGGAAACACCCTATACGCCGGTACCACCGCAAAACTTCAGAAAAAACTCCAACGCATTCAGAACGCAGCAGCCAGACTCATACTAGACATCCCACGTAAAGACCATATTTCTGGTCACCTGAAAGACCTCCACTGGCTCCCCGTCAATAAACGGATAACATTCCGCCTCCTAACCCACGCACACAAAGCACTTTACGAACTCGGACCAGAATGCCTCAACACTCGACTCTCCTTCTACACCCCCTCCCGCCAGCTGCGCTCTTCCAATCAAGCCCTTTCTGCTGTACCTTGCATTAACAAAACCACCATGGGAGGAAGATCCTTCTCCTACCTGGCTGCTAAAACATGGAGCTCACTGCCCATTCACCTTCGCCTCACTCAGAACCACCTAGCATTCAGAAAGCAACTTAAAACGTGGATATTCGACCAGTAATTCCCCACCGCTCTTCAAGCGCCTTGAGACCTTCTGGGTATGTAGCGCGCTATATAAATTCATTGACTTGACTTGACTTGACTTGAACCCTGAAACCCTAGTCAAAGTTGATATTAATTGGGTAAAAACCAATTTTATCAAATTAAGGGAATTGGATCGTGAAGCTAAGGAACTGTGCAAGCCGACAGTAAGGGCTCATTATTTACTGATTTTGGCAATGTCTATTCAACCATACCTGACTATAGTTACTAAACGCTACCATAGATGGCTTTTAACTAAATTTCGATTTAATCAATTGCATATGTTATTGGGAAATTACAGGGAGTGGAGTAAACCGGAGGATGCCGCCCCCTGTAATTGTGATTACCACTCATACCAGAACACTATGCATTTTGTGTTCTTTTGCCCACTTTATATGGAAGGAAGGAAAAGGTTTATTTTACCAATATTGAAAAATATGGGTTTTATTCAAGTTAAACCTGCCTTAATTTACCTACAGATGATGGAATCCTCGGTTGTCATGTTTGGGGTAGCAAATTTTATTGTAACATCTATCCGCAACAAAAAAACTAGACACTTGGAGGAAATGAATTGTGAGTGAGAGCAAAAGTAATTCTTAATGTCGGTAGAGCTTAAAAAGATTTAATTGACTAGACAATGGAACCAAAAATGTATTATGTGTATATTTGATAAGATATTCTGGAAATCTGTGCACCTGATGAATTTTAAGATTATTTTATATGAATTGTATCTTTTGTAAATATGACTATCTATATTTTTTAATTGTGATTATAAAATGTAATTGGATAGAATGCTTTTATGATTTTAACTAATCGAATAAAGTGGTTTTGAATTGAATTTAATGTATTATTGTTTTACTTTCTGTATAAGTGGCTGCATGGGTTGGTAAGTAGGTACATGTGTATTATATGGGTTATTAGATGTTTTTCTTAGTATCAGTATGAGTGTTTGTATGGTTTGGTGGGGGTATTACTTAGCACATAGATGCATGAATGACTGACTCTCTCTTTGTATGTGTTTTGAAGACAGCATATGTGCAGGACTGTATGGGTGGATGAGTGTGTATATGTTAGTGTTAGTGAGTGAATGATTATCTCACTAGTGTCTTTATCAGTAACTATATATGTTTTAATCTAGTATATGTGAATATTGATGTATATAAGTGAGTATATGTGAGAGTGAGGGATTTTAAGAGTTCCTGTTTAAATTAGTATGTGCTTCTATAAGTGATTGTTTGAGAGAGTAAATACGTGTTAGTTTCCTTAGAAGTAGTGTGTGTATAGCTGTATATGCAAATAAATGGATATTCAATAGTTTATTTGCATGTGTGAGTATGTGTCAGAGTATCTTTTAGATGACTGTCGGTGTGTATCAGGATGTATAGGTGTATCACTACATATGATGAGTGAGTATATGTATGAGTGACTATATAGAACTGTTGGTGAATAAGTGGATGTGTATATAGATGGTGGAATTATTGAATTGGTTGTTGTTACTGGTATGGGTATCTCCATCTTTTTGAAAATTTTAGTTTCTATTATTGAATATGTGCTTCAAGGGTTACATTACAGTGAAAGGAGGTCTGTCACTCTGTCACAAGGATGGTGTCATCAGTGATGTCATGAGTGATGTCACTGACCATGTCATGAGTGATGTAATATGTGATGTCATCAGCAGTGCATTGCAGGCGCGCAAGTTATAGTGAGTCCAACTAACTATAACGTGGGAATTTCAATGGTTTTATGCGAGTAAAATTTCCAGCTAACTATAACTGGTGTGAAACCTATGTTTTTTTCAGTGAATTTAATAGGTTTTTTAAATGCTAATTCCTAACTATAACTGGTGTGAAACCTATGGTTTTTTCAGTGAATTTCAATGTTTTTTTAATAGCAAATCTCTATAGGTATAAAAAGTAAAAAATGGTATAACAAATTTTATATTGTATAATTATGTTTTTTTTTTTGCCCTGGGGCGCTCCCGGGGCGCGTACAGGTGAACGCACGGGTAAGCGCAATGTTACGGCGCGCCCCGGGGCATGTACCGGGGAGCGTCCCGTTAGCGCTATTCTCGCGAACGAAAACAACATTGTGACATTTCGCGTAACCGCGTGATGCGTCATATGACGCACTGCGTAAGCGCACCCGGAAGCACGCGAGCGCATACGATCGCGCAATGTCCTGACGCGCTTACGCTATGCACCCCCAGGCGTGCCCTGGAGCGCGACTACGGGCGCGCCCCGGGGCGCGTAGCGTAAGCGCGTCGGGTCATGTGATCTGAAAATAACACTTTTCATTGGTGCAGATCAGTTTTGGTTTCCAAATGATGAAAGCCCGGATCATGTGACTTGAAAATAACACTTTTCATTGGTCAAGAACAGTTCTGTTTTCCAAATGATGAAAGACTCCACCTTTTTTCCTTATTCTGACTTTGTCCTTTGACTGAGGAAGACCTGTTTCAACAACAAAGAGAATTATTTTGTACTTTAAAATGGCTACAGTAGCAGCAGCAGCTGGAGCATCTGCACCACCACCACCACCACCACCACCAAGAGGACCACCACAACAGTACATTGGTGGTCAAGAAGAGGAGGAGGAGGAAGAGGAAGAGGAGGAGAGGAGAAGATGGCTGGCTGAAGACAATACCCCATACCAGCCAAGGCCACACATTGTATGGGAGTTTTTTTCAATCCCAGAGGGCAAGAAAAAAGTCAATGCGGCCAAGGTAACTTGCCTAATCTGTGGCATGGAACTCTCAAGGGGCAACCCAAACAAAAAATATTCCTTTGGTAATAATACCATGATTAAACATATGACCCGCAAGCATCCAAACAACTATGCTGCTGCAGAGTTGAGGGAACTGGCCAGAAACCTCCCCCAGTCTTCAATGACCACCTCCAAAAGAAAGGAACCCACTCCATCGGGACCAGAAACATCGGAGACGATGCCTTGCATTCAACAACGATTTGAAGATTTTAGAGTAACATGTATTTACTGTGGTAAGCTCATCTCCTATGGTGAAAAGAGCGTAAAGCTCATCGTCTTTGCTGGTGACAACCAAAATTGCCCCAAAAAACCCTAATTTTTTCCGTTTTTTGTTTTTTGCTCCAGTTGAGCCATTTTCAATTCCCTTTTATTTTGTTTCTCCCCATAAAAAATACAACAAAAATATAAAACTGTTCAGAAAAGCCCAAAAAAGTACAAAATGTTCAAAAAAACATTAAAAAAAATAAAACAACAAAAAGAAGAAAAAAAACAGTTCTTTTTAGAACTACCTTTAATTTATAAAAATAAACCTATATTTTTAAACAATCTCTGTCAATTTTTTTTCCTCAGGGTACGCGCACCGGGGCGCGCACCCCAAAAAAAAAAAATGAATGAAGGAGTTAGCATGAGGGAAGAACACAAAGAGAGTAATGTTAAGAGAAAGAGAGCTAGAGGGAGAAACACAGAGGGATTGTTTATTACATAGTAAAAAACAGAGAAGGTGTAATAGGGTGAAAGTGAGAAAAGTAAAATGAATAAGGGAGCGAAAGAAGGGAAGAGAGAGGAAGAGAGAGTAAGAAGACTAAAGTAGAAATAGTGGGAGAATGTGAGTGGGTGTTGAAAGAAAAAGAAAGGACAGTAAAACATGGGGAATGAAGGGTAATGCGGAACCGGGATAAATGAACAACGATGAGGGAGGGTGAGAAAAGAGCAGTGAGTGTAAGAAAAGAGGGGTGAAAGAGGGTGAAAAATTGAATTAGGATAAGACATGGGGAGTGACAAAGTGAAAGGACAGAGAGAGTAAAGGAAACAATGCCTGAATGGGTGTGAGTGAAACAGCAAAGAAAGGTAAGTAATGCAGTGTGTGTGACTTATAGGGAGTCAGTAGGTGTAGGTTGGGGTGTGGGTGTGTAAGGTGTGTCTGTGGGTGTGGGTGTGTGGGGTGTTTCGGTGTGGGTGGAGGTGAGGGTGTGTGAGATATGTGTGAGGGGTGTGTGGGGGTGGGGGTTATATGTGTGGGATGTATGTGTGTGTATGGAATGTGTGTGTTATGTTATGTTATGTTATTTATGCCTTTTATAGCGCTCGGCTACTCAGAAGAGTGTCCCGGCGCTTTATTGACAACCTGAAAAAAGCCAAACACAACACAGACATTAAAAGAAAACGGGATAGCAGTAAGAGGGAGTCTAAGAAGCAAAAAGCCAAGTTTTCAGGCCCTTTCTGAAGGCCAGCAGATTTGAGGTACTACGCAGTGTCAGGGGCAACGAGTTCCACAACTGTGGAGCCCGGGACATAAAGGAGCGACCTCCGACACAGGCCTTTTTCACACGCGGGACAACGGCCAGAAACATCGACTCTGATCTCAAAGACCGTGACGGACGATAAAAGGAGAGCCTCCTTTGAAGGTATTTAGCCCCCGAGGCATAGAGGGCCTTATGTGCAAGAGTTAAGGCTTTAAAAACAATCCGCTTCCGGATAGGCAGCCAATGAAGAGACTGCAACAAGCCGGAAACTCTGACTCGTCTGTGCAGGCCAAAAATGGCTTGTGCTGCCGCATTCTGGGCCACCTGCATCCGTTGCAGGAGATATTCTGGCAGGCCCAGATAAAGGACGTTGGCATAGTCCAATCTTGAACCGATTAAGGCCTGTACAGTAGTCCTCCTATGGTCCTCAGATAGCAGAGGGAAAAACTTCCGAAGCATACGGAGGAGGCCAAAGCAGATGCCGGTGAGGGCCAGGAACTGAGATCTTAAAGTCAGGCCGTTGTCATTTTTGATCCCCAAATTCTTAGCCAACTGAGATGATCGCACCGGAGGAGACATGTCCGCGGGCCACCATACCTGCCAGTCTGGATCGGATTGACAACCGAAGAAGAGCACCTCAGATTTATCTGAGTTGTACTTGAGGCTGTTCAGTTGGAGCCAGTTGAAAACAGCCCAAAGGCACTCTCGGATACTCTCTCCATCCTCTCCTTTCCCACAGGTAAAGAGCAGGTGGGTATCGTCGGCATAGGAAACGATCTGGGCTCCAAAAGACTTCGCCAATGCCGCCAGAGGGGTCATAAAGATGTTAAAGAGAGTCGGGCTCAACACAGAGCCCTGTGGGACTCCGACTCCCAATGGCGGCATCTCAGCAGAGCTAAGAGAAGCCCAGACCGTTTGTCGGCGGCCAGCCAGAAAAGATGTAAACCAGCTTAGCACCGTCCCCCTCAGACCGATCTCATAAAGTCTGCCTAGCAGACCCTCATGGGGGACGGTGTCAAAGGCCGCCGACAGATCAAGCATTATCAGCATGGCTCTGCCGCCCGAATCCAGCGTCTCCTTGATAGCCTCGGACACCTCCAGCAGCGCCGTCTCAGTGCTAAGATTAGGGCGGAAGCCCGATTGAGTGGAATGAAGCAGATCATGTGATTCCAAAAAATTGGAAAGCGCAATGTGCACATGCTTCTCCACGATCTTTGCCACTGCAGGCAAAAGAGAAATAGGCCTATATTTGGCCAATACCTCAGGATCTAAACCCGGCTTCTTAATAAGGGGAATGACCATAGCCTGTTTCCAGGCCGATGGAACCACACCCTGGCTCAGAGAGAGATTCAAGAGGGGATTCACCAGCGGATTCACCACTGCCGCCATCTTCGCCAGAAATTTGGCCGGACATGGGTCGAGCGGCGAACCCGATTTAAGATTGGCCAAGAGTGTCAATGACGAAGAAGCTGACATAGGCGGAAAGTCAGTCAGGACTGGCCCTAAGGGGACCGATGGCACTGCTCCGTCCTGAGAATAAGGAACGACAACCGCCGGCCTCAATGGAAAAGAGTCCTGAATCAGCTTAATCTTTGTGGTGAAAAAGCTGGCGAGATCCAACGCCCAGGTCTCGGAGGGGGCGGACTGAGTTACATTCGACCGTGGGGCAACAAATTCCCTAATGATCGAGAAGATCTCCTTGCAGGAGTTAGAGGCGGCCTCAATTCGCCTAGCAAAGTAGTTCTTCTTCTCAAGGAGGATATCCCGATGGTAGGCCTTGACCATAGTTCTATAATTAAGTCTGGCAGCAGGATCATACTGAGCCCGCCAGGCCCTTCAGCCACCTTGCATTGCCTGCGGGACGCAAGCAGCGCTTCGGTGAACCAGGGGGCAGAGACCCATTTAGGGAGCGAACGAGGAGCCCTCAGAGGGGCCACTTCATTCAGCCTGTCCACAAGCCAGACCTGCAGGGACTCCAGGTCCCGATCTAAAACTCCCGTGAGAGGACATGGGTGTTCGTGCAGTGCCTGCGCCTGCATTTCTGGAGTCACCTGATGATATGCCCTCGACGCAGGTCCTTGCTGTCTGGGGGCAGTGCTCAGGGGTTTCTTATTGCCCAGTATATAAAAATTGACCAACCGATGGTCTGTCCAAAGGACCGGCAGAACTGCCGTTACCTCTATGGAGGCCGTAGAAAAGACATGATCTAAAGTGTGGCCTTTATCATGCGTTGGTTCACAAAGATAGGGGGCTAGGCCCAGAGGAGCCGTAATATCGGACAGTTTAATCACATCTGGGTCCGAAGCCTCATCCATATAAAAGTTGAGATCTCCAGCCAAAATGCAATGGTCAACTCTCAAGACCAACGTTGACATGACAGACTGAAGCTCATCAAAGAAGGAACCAGCTGGGCCGGGGGGTCTATACACTAGCAGTCCTTGCACCGCCTGATGCGGTGCCAATGACAGAGAGAAGGTAAGGGATTCAGACCCTTTAATAGCCTCAGTGGGAATAATTGAACATACAACAGATTTCTTCACCACGAGTGCTACTCCTCCACCCCTCCCTTCCAGTCTATCTTGCCTATAAATATTATATTCTGGCGGGATTGCCATAGCGACTTCGGGATTAGAGCAGACTCCTAACCAAGTCTCTGTTAGCATCAGACACACCGGTTTTTTGGTGGTCAGGAGGTCAAAGAGCTCCTGAGCATGACTGCGCACTGATCTGGTGTTTAACAGCATACAGAGGTGCTTCACAGTATCCATCTCCTGGTTAGGGAGTGTCCGTGGCGCATAAGCTGGCGACCAGCCACAGCCCGGGCATCTCCTCTTACCCCTATGGCGACCAGGGAACACCTTAAAGCAGGCACACGATACCTTTTGTACGGACCACAGCTTCGACGATGTATAGCAGACCATAGTAACACCCAATAAACTTGGTCCACCAGAGTCAGCCCTCCCGCCACTCTGTCCGCTTCCGTAGCGCTGACGGGCGCAGACGGGCAGGACTCTGGCAAGACTCAGGCACAGCGAAGGCACATCCGCTGCGCAGGTCCGCTGCGCGGACGAGGGAGCTTTAAATAGGTGCCCCTCTGGACGTTAGGAGCTCTAGACCGCTCACTGCTGTTCCTCGGAGCACACACCACTCAAAGATGGCGCCGGTTTTCACCCCACCACCCAGGACCGGGAAACCGGACCCGCGAAATGCGGTGAGTGTGTGAGGAGTGTGTGTGGGGTTGTGTGTGTGTATGAGGTGTGTGTGTGGTGTGTGTGTGGGGTGTATGTCAGAGGTGTGTGTATGTGTTGGGAGGGGGATGAGGTGTGTGTGTAAGAGTAAGGTAAATAATTAAGAAAAACAGAATGAGTGAAGAAGCAAAGGAAGGGAACAGAGTATAAGTGAAGTAAAGAATAGGGACTGAAAGACGTTGAATATGAGAGGGGAAATAGGGAAATTGGAGTAAACATGGAGAATAAGAATACGTGAGGGAAGCAGAGTAAAGAAACAGGAGTGAGGTTGGTTGAGAAAATATTAGTGAGCTTAAAGCAAAGGGTGATGACAAAATACATTTTTTTAGTCACACTTACCATATAATAAATGTAACTTTAATTACATGTTTTGCTACACTTTGTATCTGTGAAAGAGAGAAGAAAAAATAAGTTATAATTAGTAAAATATGTATTTTAAATTAAAAGATACAAATGAAGAGGTTAAAAAGCATAACAGTGTATTTAGAAATAAAGTAAGAGTGAAGGACATAGAAAGGGAAATAAAGTAAGGTAGAAGGACAAAAAGAGAGAAAAAGAAATAGAAGGAGAGCAAATTAGTAAGAGTAAGGCATATAGATTCACTGACAGAGAGGAAGAGAAGAACAGAGAAATGAACTGTAGGTAAGAAAGATACTAAAACAATGTGAGTTAGCAAAACTAAGGGGTCGATTAGGATGGCGGACGGAAATGGGTACTGTCCGCCATGGTTGTGGAAATGTAACTCCCGGCAGCGCCGCGGAGATTCGGCGGTTGGGATTAGGATAATCATGTCACGAAACTCCGACCGCGACGGACGGATCATAACCAACACCGTCCGCGGTGGACGGAACACATCCAACTCCGTCCGCGGCGGACGGAGTCCAATGAACAACCACCGCCGCGGACGGAAATGACCGCGGAAAATAACACATGTACCGCCATACCTGTGAATACTCCGTGTCCGCAATTAGGATAAATCCGCCAGTACCACGGAACGCACAGCCATCCACGTCCGCGGCGGAAAGAATGCAACGATAAACACTGCATCACTGCGGAAGGCCAACACGCACAACATCCCTAGCGTCAAACAAATGTTAGAAAGTGTACCGCAAGTCCAAAGCAAACATACGAACATTGACAACGCCCCCCATACACCAACACCAAGCACAAGCCACCATGACACGTCCCAAGTATCCAATAATGCACACTAGTCAACACGCCCACCTACCACCTGACTGCCAACAACCATTGAGACACGACTATAAAATGACACCCACACACTACCACAATCCTTTGCATCACAGCATTGCTGCTAGCAAGAGGCCCAAATCGAGATACTGCTAACTCACATAGAAGACACACAACCACCACCCTACCACACCCACCACACAAACACCCACCACACAATTCCTACACATCACACACCACACACCTGCACCCCCCAACTCACTCAACTCACACACTGAGCACCACACACCATGGCACCCAAACAAAACCTAAATTCACGGAGACCGAGTTGAAGGTAATGGTAGATGAAATTATCCATGTTGAGCCCCACATCTTCGGGGCCCAAGTCCAGCAGACGTCCGTGGCGCAAAAGAACCACATGTGGGACAGGATCGTCACTCGGGTGAATGCGTCGGGGACTGTGCCGAGGACGAAGCATGAAATTCAGAGGCGGTGGCATGACCTGAAGACCAGGGTGAAGGGCATCCGAGCGAAAAACAATGCAAGAGCCATTCTTACTGGCGGTGGAACACCCCCGGAGCCCATACCCTACACCGATTGGGAGCAGAAGGTGCTGGTGATACTACACCCAGAGAGCCTAGACGGACTTGACGAAGGAGAAGAGGCTGGTAAGTACAAACCAAGCACCACGATCAGCACGACATGGTCAGGCTCACACAACTGAGAAGAAACATCTCCTACGCCCCAACTGATGCACGTTGGACACCAACTCACAAACATGTACATGGCTCCCAACAGGCCCCCATGTTCACGGGGAGGGTGGTGGTGGTGGAGGGTGGGGTGTGTGAGAGGTCCAAACTACAACTCCCAACAGGCCCCCATGTTCACGGGGAAGGTGGTGGTGGTGGAGGGTGGTGTGTGTGAGAGGTCCAAACTACAACTCCCAACAGGCCCCCATGTTCACGGGGAGGGTGGTGGTGGTGGAGGGTGGTGTGTGTGAGAGGTCCAAACTACAACTCCCAACAGGCCCCCATGTTCACGGGGAGGGTGGTGGTGGTGGAGGGTGGTGTGTGTGAGAGGTCCAAACTACAACTCCCAACAGGCCCCCATGTTCACGGGGAGGGTGGTGGTGGTGGAGGGTGGGGTGTGTGAGAGGTCCAAACTACAACTCCCAACAGGCCCCCATGTTCACGGGGAGGGTGGTGGTGGTGGAGGGTGGTGTGTGTGAGAGGTCCAAACTACAACTCCCAACAGGCCCCCATGTTCACGGGGAGGGTGGTGGTGGTGGAGGGTGGTGTGTGTGAGAGGTCCAAACTACAACTCCCAACAGGCCCCCATGTTCACGGGGAGGGTGGTGGTGGTGGAGGGTGGTGTGTGTAAGAGGTCCAAACTACAACTCCCAACAGGCCCCCATGTTCACGGGGAGGGTGATGGTGGTGGAGGGTGGTGTGTGTGAGAGGTCCAAACTACAACTCCCAACAGGCCCCCATGTTCACGGGGAGGGTGGTGGTGGTGGAGGGTGGGGTGTGTGAGAGGTCCAAACTACAACTCCCAACAGGCCCCCATGTTCACGGGGAGGGTGGTGGTGGTGGAGGGTGGGGTGTGTGGGGTGTGAGCGACAGGAAACAGAAATGTCTACAAATCTATATGAACATGTAATGTCCACATTACTGACCAGCTCTATCTTGTCCCTCAGGTGATCGTGAACTGACTGGGGAAACCAGTACCCGGCCGCCAGCCTCGCCTCCCACACATACAGGACTCTCTGGTGACGAGGACACAGGCAGCTCCGGTGCGGAGGATGTAGCGGGACCAAGCACACAGCCAGGGCCATCTGGCTCACAGGGACTCCCGGGACCGACCACCGTCGCATGTGTGACTCCAGCGACACCTGCCTCTGTGATCTGCAGAGTCCCCACCACCACCAGTACCACCAGTACCACCAGTACCACCAGTACCACCAGTACCACGACTCCTGCCTGTGCCACCCAGCCTAACCCAGCGCACGACGCTGGTCCATCGGCCTCACACCCAAGCAGGGTGAGTGGGCCACAAAGAGAGGCAATGGGACATCAGCCAATCAGGCGACCCACACACCGCCATACAGAGGAAGGACAGCTACCCCATCCAGTGGCAGAGTCCCTACAAGCCCTTGCCAGGTGCCAGGCGTCATACGACCGGTCCCAGGCAAATGCAGATCGTGCACACCAGGACTCAGTGGACAACACCAACATGTTGCGCGAAATCTCTGGGTTCCTTGGCCAGATAGTGCACATCATGGGCCAGCAGGCAACAATGTGGAGGGAATGGGTTGGCCGGAACAACCCCCCCTCCACCAATTGTCGTAGCGCCACCGCCACCGTCACCTCCACCTCCACCGCCACCGTCACCTCCGCCTCCACCGCCACCGCCACCACCACCTGTGCCCCTGGTGACGGATGTGGCCCATCAACAACCTGCCCCCCCAGCTGCCTCTGTTCCACCTCAGAGACGGAGGGGCCGGCCGAGGCTGGAAGTGGCTGAGAGCAGTGTTGGAGCGCCATCCACACGCTCCAAGAGGGGCCGCCAATGACAATGTCACTGCCTGTGCCAGACATTCACCCTGCTAAGTATCCTGTCCCACATAGACAATCATTCCCACTGGTCTGCTGGACTAGCCTGACACCCCCCAATGTGGTGTCAGCACGGACATTTCATCTGCCATTACCTTCAACTCCAACTCCCTCCACCCCACTTACTTGTAAATATTCACCAGCACAAAAGCACAACCTGTAAATAAATTTCACTTACACACACAATGATGTTTTGCCTCCATGTTTATTCACATGATTGCCTTCAGAAACAGACGTAAACAGGTTCAGGGATCATAGTCGTACATGATCATGGCGCTGCGGGAGTGACCTAGGGAAAATCAGAGACAGCAAACACACGTCAGGAAACAGATTGACACACATCACAACACAATGCACAGCAACATTACACAAACTACAATCATCACAAAAGCATGGGATGAGAGCACACACATCATGGAGACTTGTATGTCCAAAGAAATGAAGACACACATATGCAACCATCACAAACAACACAGAGCTGATGCACCCCACATCCACACAACACCAGCAAACATACATGAGGCATTGTCAACCGCCACTAGAGGTAGTTACTCACAATCAAGGGAAGTAGCGATCAATGAGCTGGCACCTCTGGACCACACCTTCCTCCTCACCACTATCCTCATCAGTCGACATGGGTGGGATGGGAGGCCGAGGAACTTCTTCGTCTTCAGGGTCCAAGAGCAGTTCAATGTCATTGCGTACTGCCAGGTTGTGGAGCATGCAGCAGGCAATCACGATCCTGCATACTTTTCCTGGTGAGTAAGGCAGGGCCCCTCCGGTCTTATCGAGGCACCGAAACCTAGACTTTAGCAGTCCAAATGTACGTTCGATGACTCTCCGTGTCCTTCCATGTGCATCATTGTACCGCATTTCACCCGCTGTTGTAGGATTACGTAGGGGACTGAGGAGCCAGGGCTGGTTTGGGTACGCCGAGTCGCCTATGTAGGGGGATGAGAGACACAAACATCACAACAAGATATGGTGGGTACCCCATGCCACACAGAGATCACAAGAGTCCCCACTGCACACTCACCAACAAGCCACGCTTGACCGGGTCGCAGATTTGCCATTAGTCGTGGGACAATGCTGCTCCGCATGATGTGGGCGTCATGTGCGGAGCCAGGAAATCTTGCACACACATGGGAGATGATGTTGTTTGCCAGGCACACCACCTGCACGTTCAGCGAATGGAAGTGTTTGCGATTCCGAAAAACTTGCTCACGTGCCCGTGGTGGAATGATAGCGATGTGTGTGCCATCAATTGAACCCACAACGTGAGGTATGTGGCCCAGTGCATAGAAGTCAGCTTTGACTGCTGCCAACTCTTCCGGCCGTGGGAAATGTATGTAGTCATTCTTGTACAGCATCATAGCTGTTAAGACATCCCGAAGAACCGTGCTGAACATGGACTGTGACATCCCCCCGGCATGTCCAACTGTGAACTGAAAGGTGCCAGTAGCAAAGAAATGTAGTACCGCCATGACCTTTGCAGTGGGTGTAATCGAACCAGGATACGTCCTACGTGGCTGCAGATGAGGAGACAATTGTGCAACAAGCTCCAGCAACCGACGTCGATCCAGCCGGAATTTCCTAATCACCTCCTCGTCAACCATATCCTCCAGCACAGTGTATGGCCGATGCACATTTGGAGCCCTCCTGTGTGGGAGAGAGATGTAACTTAGGTCAACTTACAAACGACGCATACGTGTACAACTCCATCACATGTGAACCTTACTGACAAAACGTCTGTCTTCACCCTAATGTTTAGTAGCCACATCACAGACACACATGCAACTGCATGCACACAAACGATAATGATACACACGCCATGTCATCAAGCACCAATGCCAACACCAATAATGTTGTGCATACGGTAATTACATGCATGGTGACACAACGTCCAAAACACATACACGGAATGCATGTGTACCACCACCACTGTAGTCACCTCGCCAGAACCACACACTGTCAACAGATGCATAATTTGGCCATACAGCCGTGATGTACTGTGTAGTTGTGAAGATGTAATACCGTCTGTAGGGTCACACCCGACGTCAACACGTCCAAATGCACATCTGTTGCCCATTGTGTGCCGACCGATGGGCATAGTATGGACACACATGCTATATTGTATGACATATGACCTTTCCCTATCACGCTCACAACCCTCATGACGCAACTGCACACAACACATCACGGTGCAGCATCTGACAAGATAACATAATTGGCGCCGCAATGACGGTGCACAACTTCCGCTACTTCTCAAAGGCCATACGCGGCCAGCGTCCCTCTTCCCATTGGCTGCATGTGCATGGACCGTCACGGGCACACATCGGCAACCGCATGTGCAAGCTTCAGGCACGGATGCTTCAGTTGCAACAATGTTCTATCACTGGCGCCACCATGGCGGTGCACGTACTCAGCGGGGGAGGTGCAGGCCTATACACCCTTTAGATGTACTCAATGGACATGCCAGTTCATGTCCCCTCTTACAGTCACATTGCATCATCCACCGTACACCGGCCGGAGCGGCCGGGCCAAGGATGGCCGTGCCGGCCATGTACACAACCGCCGTGCCAGGCCATGTACACAACTGTCATGCCGGCCATGTCCACAACCGCCGTGCCAGGCCCGGCCTAGGACGGCCGTGCCGGCCATGTACACAACCGCCGTGCCAGGCCATGTACACAACTGCCGTGCCGGCCATGTCCACAACCGCCGTGCCAGGCCCGGCCTAGGACAGCCGTGCCGGCCATGTACACAACCGCCGTGCCAGGCCATGTACACAACTGCTGTGTCGGCCATGTACACAACCGCCGTGCCAGGCCATGTACACAACTGCTGTGCCAGGCCGGGCCTAGGACGGCCGTGCCGGCCATGTCCACAACCGCCGTGCCAGGCCCGGCCTGGCACGGCGGTTGTGGACATGGCCGGCACGGCCGTCCTTGGCCCGGCCGCTCCGGCCGGTGTACGGTGGATGATGCAATGTGACTCTAAGAGGGGACATGAACTGGCATGTCCATTGAGTACATCTGAAGGGTGTATAGGCCTGCACCTCCCCCGCTGAGTACGTGCACCGCCATGGTGGCGCCAGTGATAGAACATTGTTGCAACTGAAGCATCCGTGCCTGAAGCTTGCACGTGTGGTTGCCGATGTGTGCCCGTGACGGTCCGTGCACATGCAGCCAATGGGAAGAGGGCCGCTGGCCGCATATGGCCAATCGCAAGTAGCGGAAGCAGTGCACCGCAACAACAGGGCCAGTCATTGGCCCATTTCACGAACACGCTTCCAGGGCTGACCAATTGCTGGCGACGTATGCCACTGACACGTGCTGAGGGCCCTATATATGTGGGTTGGCCAAAATGACACTTCCTACCCTGGGGACCAGTGCTGCCTGTTCACCTCGACCTGCTGCTGCTGCTGAGCTGACCACCGACTGCTGCCTGTGACCATCACCTCGACCTGCTGCTGCTGCTGAGCTGACCACCGACTGCTGCCTGTGACCATCACCTCGACCTGCTGCTGCTGCTGAGCTGACCACCGACTGCTGCCTGTGACCATCACCTCGACCTGCTGCTGCTGCTGAGCTGACCACCGACTGCTGCTCTAGTGCCATACTCCGTGATCTTGCCATGTCTAGAGGCAAAGAGATCCGGTCTCGACCCTTCACCGCCGCGGAGCTTGATGTCCTCGTGGACGGTGTGCTCCGCAACTATGGACGCCTCTACGGCGCACCCGGACGGGTGGTAAGTGCAGTGTGGGACATGTTGGTGTGCATGAGGGGGCCAAATAATCAGGCCTTTTGCAATCTTAGCTGTGTAGTGTGGGCTAGACATATGTTCCTGATGGTGCATGGCTGCTGACAGTTACGTCTTGCCCCTATGTGTGTGACAGGCCAACTGTCCACTGACTTACACCCTTTTGTCTCCCATCATGGTAGGTCAAGCTGCACCTTCGCAAGGACCTGTGGAGGAGCATAGCATGGGAAGTACGGGCATTGGGGGTGTGCAACAGACGACATACACACTGCCACAAACGCTGGGACGACATTTCCAGGCTGAGCAAGAATGTAGCGGAAGTTACACTGGGCATGATTCCAAGGACGCCCCGTCGGGCCCGACGCTCCATGACCCCTCTCATGCACCGTATCATTGCAGTGACGCATCCTGAACTGGCCGAACGTCTGAGTGTCGATCAACAGCAAACTAGCGGTGAGCATACTGTCTGTGTAGGAAACCTGTGAGTGCTATGCATGTATTGGTGCACAGACACAGTATTGAGTTCCGTGTTGCGTATGTATCTCTGTGATGCCATGTTGGTCCCATTGGGTGATTGTCATTTGACATACAGGTCCGCCATGTTGACACGCCACTTGCTTAGTAGTTGAGTGTTGAAGCACATCCCCTAGTGGTCCATGGCCCCATGGCAGGAAATGTGTGCAGATGTACGTGCTCCTGCCCTGTCCGCATGCTGTACATGTGTCACGGCCACCAACGCTCATGAAATGTGAGGATGACTGGTAGAGGTGGGCCGTGTGCAGGATGGGGGCTACAAAATCTTTGTCAGCTATGGAATTTGGCAATCCTGGTCCTTCTGTACGTCAGTGTGCCCATGACTTACACCTCTTTTATGTGCATTTCAGCTATGACAGAGGACACTCAGCCACAGACGGTGGAGATTAGTCGAGGAAATGAGTCCGGCTCAGACTTCGCACACACGCAGACTGACACAGAGGAGGCCAGCGCCGGAGAGGGGGACAGGACCGTCCCTGAGGACTCGCATGTGGAGACACCATCGTCCTCCTCGTCGGAAACTCTTGGTGAGCCTGCACTGTTGTCACAGACTGGGAGTGGGCAATCATCACCTTCTGTCGGAAGACAGCACACAGGACCCACACTTCCGCCAACTGCACCATGTACTGTTCGTGGCCGCAGGAGTAGGGGGAGCAGAGTGGCGTTCGGTGCAGGCACCGCTGCCCCTGCCACGGTGAGCCAAAATGCACTGTGTGCTGAGGCCGTTGATCTGCTGCGACAGCTGTGTGTGGGGCAGACCAATATGACAAATGCTTTCCAGGACCATGATAGGAAGTTGGGGCAGGTGGTGGCATTCATGGAAGGGATGCATGGCGATCCTGCAGGTCTACACAGGACAGTGCATTCATTGGCAAGCAGTGTGTCGTCTGCAATAGTACAGTCGCATGGACAGGGTGCTACTTCTGTTTCCCCATCTACACCACTGGATGTCTCAGGGGGTAGTGAGTATTCTGAGCAGGACTCAAATACAGGTTATTGCACTAGAAGCAGCGTCAGACAGCATGTCAGGGCACGCAGGGCAGAGACCCCATCCCCTAGATCAGCTAAATCTGTTCACGTAGACAACGTCAGATACACTGGAGTACACACACACGATCCACAAGTGTTGTTGGGGGACATGCCTTCAGGAGCTACACAGGCATTCAACACAAAAGGTACTCCCAAGGCAAGGGATACTCACATGTCCATGGACTGTACCTTGGACAAGGCCACTCAGAAGACAAAGGCACCTCCTAAGAGCAGGGAGACTCCCAAGGGCAGGCCCACAACAGAGGAAAGGGACCCTCCCAAGGACAGTGAAAAGACAAAGGCACCTCCTAAGAGCAGGGAGACTCCCAAGGGCAGGCCCACAACAGAGGAAAGGGACCCTCCCAAGGACAGTGAAAAGACAAAGGCACCTCCTAAGAGCAGGGAGACTCCCAAGGGCAGGCCCACAACAGAGGAAAGGGACCCTCCCAAGGACAGTGAAAAGACAAAGGCACCTCCTAAGAGCAGGGAGACTCCCAAGGGCAGGCCCACAACAGAGGAAAGGGACCCTCCCAAGGACAGTGAAAAGACAAAGGCACCTCCTAAGAGCAGGGAGACTCCCAAGGGCAGGCCCACAACAGAGGAAAGGGACCCTCCCAAGGACAGTGAAAAGACAAAGGCACCTCCTAAGAGCAGGGATACTCCCAAGGGCAGGCCCACAACAGAGGAAAGGGACCCTCCCAAGGACAGTGAAAAGACAAAGGCACCTCCTAAGAGCAGGGAGACTCCCAAGGGCAGGCACACAACAGAGGAAAGGGACCCTCCCAAGGACAGTGAAAAGACAAAGGCACCTCCTAAGAGCAGGGAGACTCCCAAGGGCAGGACCACAACAGAGGAAAGGGACCCTCCCAAGGACAGTGAAAAGACAAAGGCACCTCCTAAGAGCAGGGAGACTCCAAAGGGCAGGCACACAACAGAGCAGGGTCCATCTCCCAAGGGCAGGGACACACACAGAGAGCAGGTGTCTACTGGAGACAGGTGCACCACAGACGGCAAGTCTGCTGGCAGGAACAGGGCGGCGACCAGGGCACAGGCTACATCCAGAGACAACACTCCACCTAAGGATAAGGCACATCCTACGGACAAGGCTTCTAGCATGGACAATGGCGCAATCAAGGACAGGCATACTTCACCCCTGGCTGCACTGAGGCTGATGTTTTCTACTGAACGCCAAACAGATGTCTCCACGGCGGAGTCCCCCCATACCTCCACTCCCATCCAGGCCAGTCAGAAGCAGAGGAGGGTGTCCCCTGTTGGTGCATCCCCCATTACACATGACTCTGAGTCCAGGCGGCAGGCACACAGCAAACGACAAGCAGGCTCCAGCACGTCCCCAGAAACCCGATCCCCGGCTGCAGATGCTCCACCTATGGTGGGTGGTGATTCTTTAGAGTCCCCACCACGTGGCAGTCCTGTCCTGTCCAGGGTGCACTCACACATCCCTAAGAAACGCAGACACACACCATTGACACCTGCCAACCCCGATGTGGCTCAAGGTCAGCTATCCCCAGCTCCCAGGCCCACCCTGCCTCCTGGCCCATACAGCCCTGTGGCTCATCATTTCAGTTGTCCCAGTGGCGCAGGTGCAGTTGACTCTCATGTATCAGATAGTGGCACTGTGTCTGTTGTTGGCTGTCATGCATCATGTAGTGGCACAGTCTCTGTTGTGCCCTCTCCTGTTGCAGGTCCTGGCAGTGTATCTGGGTCTATGGCTCACGTGTCAGTTAGAAGATCTGTGGCTGTGTTGCACACTCCTGTTTCTGGTGCTGGCAGTCTGTCTGGGTCAGTGGGTCACGTGTCAGTGACTACATCTGTGGCTGTGTCTCACATTCCTGTTGCTGGTGCTGGCAGTGTGTCTGGGTGTGTGGCCCATGTGTCTGTCACTCGGGCTGTGGCTGTGTCTCACACTCCTGTTGCTGGTGCTGCCAGTGTGTCTGGGTCCGTGGCCCATGTGTGTGTCACTCGGGCTGTGGCTGTGTCTCACACTCCTGTTGCTGGTGCTGCCAGTGTGTCTGGGTCCGTGGCCCATGTGTGTGTCACTCGGGCTGTGGCTGTGTCTCACACTCCTGTTGCTGGTGCTGCCAGTGTGTCTGGGTCCGTGGCCCATGTGTGTGTCACTCGGGCTGTGGCTGTGTCTCACACTCCTGTTGCTGGTGCTGGCAGTGTGTCCGAGGCAGGTAGTTCACGCTGTCCCCCTGATTCTGTGATGTGAGGTGCTGAACACTTCACTCAAATGTTATTTCACATGGTGTGTCCATTGAGAACTGCGTGGCACTCTTGTGGTCCCTGTGACGGGTTGGTAGGGACACGTACTTGTGCTGCCTCTGATGTAGCTGCTCTGTACTCCACAATGCCCTGTTGCTGTTCTGATGCTGCATTCTGCCCTCTCGTTTACTGCCAATGATGTAGCTGCTCTGTACTCCACAATGCCCTGTTGCTGTTCTGATACTGCATTCTGCCCTCTCGTTTACTGCCAATGATGTAGCTGCTCTGTACTCCACAATGCCCTGTTGCTGTTCTGATACTGCATTCTGCCCTCTCGTTTACTGCCAATGATGTAGCTGCTCTGTACTCCACAATGCCCTGTTGCTGTTCTGATACTGCATTCTGCCCTCTCGTTTACTGCCAATGATGTAGCTGCTCTTTACTCCACAATGCCCTGTTGCTGTTCTGATACTGCATTCTGCCCTCTCGTTTACTGCCAATGATGTACCTGCTCTGTTGGGCACAATGCCCTGTTGCTGTTCTGATACTGCATTCTGCCCTCTCGTTTACTGCCAATGATGTACCTGCTCTGTACTCCACAATGCCCTGTTGCTGTTCTGATACTGCATTCTGCCCTCTCACGTGCTGCCTCTGATGGACCTGTTCAGTGCTATGGACTGTTGATGCACTTGGCCCCTCTCACGTGCTGCCTCTGATGGACCTGTTCAGTGCTATGGACTGTTGATGCACTTGGCCCCTCTCACGTGCTGCCTCTGATGGACATGTTCAGTGCTATGGACTGTTGATGCACTTGGCCCCTCTCGTTTACTGCCAATGATGTACCTGCTCCGTTGGGCACAATGCCCTGTTGATGCTCTGATACTGCATTCTGCCCTCTCGTTTACTGCCAATGATGTACCTGCTCTGTACTCCACAATGCCCTGTTGCTGTTCTGATACTGCATTCTGCCCTCTCACGTGCTGCCTCTGATGGACCCGTTCAGTGCTATGGACTGTTGATGCACTTGGCCCCTCTCACGTGCTGCCTCTGATGGACCTGTTCAGTGCTATGGACTGTTGATGCACTTGGCCCCTCTCACGTGCTGCCTCTGATGGACATGTTCAGTGCTATGGACTGTTGATGCACTTGGCCCCTCTCGTTTACTGCCAATGATGTACCTGCTCTGTACTCCACAATGCCCTGTTGCTGTTCTGATACTGCATTCTGCCCTCTCGTTTACTGCCAATGATGTACCTGCTCTGTACTCCACAATGCCCTGTTGCTGTTCTGATACTGCATTCTGCCCTCTCGTTTACTGCCAATGATGTACCTGCTCTGTTGGGCACAATGCCCTGTTGATGCTCTGATACTGCATTCTGCCCTCTCGTTTACTGCCAATGATGTACCTGCTCTGTTGGGCACAATGCCCTGTTGATGCTCTGATACTGCATTCTTCCCTCTCGATTACTGCCAATGATGTACCTGCTCTGTACTCCACAATGCCCTGTTGCTGTTCTGATACTGCATTCTGCCCTCTCGTTTACTGCCAATGATGTACCTGCTCTGTACTCCACAATGCCCTGTTGCTGTTCTGATACTGCATTCTGCCCTCTCGTTTACTGCCAATGATGTACCTGCTCTGTTGGGCACAATGCCCTGTTGATGCTCTGATACTGCATTCTGCCCTCTCGTTTACTGCCAATGATGTACCTGCTCT
Organism: Lissotriton helveticus; assembly: GCF_964261635.1. NCBI lineage: Eukaryota > Metazoa > Chordata > Amphibia > Caudata > Salamandridae > Lissotriton > Lissotriton helveticus. Next base: position 1,202,413,324 of record NC_136057.1, read on the forward strand.
TTTGGGCACAATGCCCTGTTGATGCTCTGATACTGCATTCTGCCCTCTCGTTTACTGCCAATGATGTACCTGCTCTGTACTCCACAATGCCCTGTTGCTGTTCTGATACTGCATTCTGCCCTCTCGTTTACTGCCAATGATGTACCTGCTCTGTACTCCACAATGCCCTGTTGCTGTTCTGATACTGCATTCTGCCCTCTCGTTTACTGCCAATGATGTACCTGCTCTGTTGGGCACAATGCCCTGTTGATGCTCTGATACTGCATTCTGCCCTCTCGTTTACTGCCAATGATGTACCTGCTCTGTACTCCACAATGCCCTGTTGATGCTCTGATACTGCATTCTGCCCTCTCACATGCTGCCTCTGATGTAGCTGCTCTGGTGCCCACTTTGCCCATGCTCACGCATACACTGTGATTATACCCCTATTATGTGCAATAAAGGTAGTCAATCATGTGTCGTGGTTTGTCGTTGTCATTCCTGCTTGCGTACTACAAATGTGTATTTCTATTTGCTTCTCATCAGTGGTTTCGGTAACATGACACTCCCCCTCCCTACGTCACGACCCTTGCTGGTATTCCCCTCCATGCAGCCAATGGTTTGTGCCTTACCTGCGTCGGCGTCGATGGTGGGCCATGACTAGGACGTGGTGGATCGCGAAGAGCATCGGGAAAGCGTGTAGCGCTGGGTCCATGGTGGTGGTCAGCTTGCGGTGGGTATCTCTGCTATGTCACCTATGTTCGCTGTGGGGATTCCGCCGTGTTCAGACAGGTTGTTTTTCCGCAGTGGTTTTATGTGTATTTTCCGCCATCTTGATTTGGGGGACGGTCTTAGACGTCAGTACGTACGGCGGAGCCTCCGGATGTGTTCCGTTCGCCGCGTGGTCGTGTGTAGTTCGACGGCGGTGCGTGCTTTACCGTCGCGGACGGAAATTTGACACATTTTCCTATCCTGATATGGCAGACGGAGTATCCGCGGCAGGCGGACACGGAAAAGGGTTTTTCCGCCTACTCCAGGGCCGCGGTGGCTCTTCCGTCCGCCATCCTAATGAGCCCCTAAGTCAGGAAACAGTAGTAAGTAAAAAGATAATGACAGAGACGGAAAAGAGTCTAATTAAGGATGCATTTAGAAGAATGAGGAATAGAAGATAACTGAGAGTAAGTGAAGAACAGTCATAGAGTGAAGGGATGAAGGGAGAGAGGATAATATACAATGATTGTGGGAAATGGAGTGAGGAAGTTAGTAGACAGACACACTGAGAGAAAAACTGAGTGAGGTGGAGTACAATGAGTAAGCAAAGGAAATGAGTAAGGGAGCAAAAAAAAGGAAACAGAGGAGAAGACGACTAAAACAGTGGTACTGAGAGAAAATAATTTGGTGATGAAAGTAAAGAGAAGGACATTGAAAGAAAGGAAATGAGGGATAGTAATGGAACCAGACTAAAAGAAATGGGATGAAGAACGATGAGAGAGGAGCAGTGAAGTTGTTATTAAAGAAATGATAGAAGGTAGATAAACACAAGTGAACATAACACAAGGAGAGTGAGGCACTGAGGACATAGAGGTAGTGAACGAAAAATAGAGAGAAGATGTCAAAAGTAAAGAGCAAACAAAGATAAGCGAGGGAGAGTGGGTGATTTATAGTGATAGAGTGCGACAATACTGCTGAGTGAGTAAAGAGGAATTACTAAAAGAGCAAAGGAGGAAAATAAGGAAAAGGGAAGTAAAGCAGAGAGACTGAAAGCTGAAAAGTTATGCAAGGGAGAGAGGGGATGCAGACAGTTGAAATGAGAATGAGGGGTTGTGAAAGAAGTGGAGTAAAGGAACGGGGGTTACAGAAAGTGAGAGAAAGACATTATAAGTGAGTAAAAAGAGATGAAAGAGGATAGAAAAAGGAAAGTGAGCGTCAGACAATGGGAATACAATTTAATTCACACAATCCAAAGTATAGAATAACTTGTACAACATGTTACATAGTTTATTTTTGCTGTTGTCAGAATATATTGAATTTCACTTAAGACAGTGAGTTCAAATTACTCATCATATGACAGTGGGGAAAAAACCACAATCGAAAAGATTGTGTTTTAAAAAAAAACTTAGATACTGACAAATGACAAATGTACACTAATCTTTGATTCACTTACTTTTCCTTTAGGCCAAATAGTATATCATGAAGGTCCTTTTCTCGTTGGAAAGTACTCTGCTGTTCACTAAAATATCCATTTCATCAACTTTCTAGAAGAAAAGCTCCAAGAACATCTGAAATATTTTCATTATTTTCAAATACTCCTTTTTTCATACATGATTCTTTACTCATTCCTTCACCATTCCTTAAGGCCAAATAGTGTCAGATGTATCAGTATATTTTCAAATTACTTAAAACAAACTCTAAAATTACAGTTTTTCCGACGTTCTGAAAGAAAGACTCAAACAACATTTTCACAATATTTAAATTTTCGTAATTCTATCTCTGACTCACTCATGTTCATCATTTCCTATAATACTGATATCACTTACTATGAGATCCACTTACAGTACCTATATGACAACTTAATTTTTTATATTATCTTGATCACTTTTACTCAAAATATAATTTTAAACAGAAAACTAACCTTTATTAACTACTCCCGTCTTCATAGGCCAATTACCTTTACTTAATTTTGGTTGTAAAAACACCAGATATGAATTTTTTAAGTCAAAAGGCAAACGTTGTTTTAAAGTCAAATGAGTGTCATTACAAAGGGTCCAACCTTTACAATTTTTTAAATAGCATGTGTAATGCCCTGATGTTGTTGAAGGACCGTCATGATAAATAATAGCTACAGTTGCAAACGTTCTTCCTGAAATTGATAATTGAGAAGCCACAAAATTTTTAATAGAAGTTGTCAATTTCGTTCCATCAGGTCTACATCGTTGGAACATTACAATGACATAGTGACCATAACTTCGTAGAAATAATGTGGACAGCATTGCAGACTTACATTGGGTACACACCATATTGTGATCAGCTGCTTTAACGAGATTATTAAAAGGCACTGATTTGCAGTCTGGTAAACTCAAATATATAAATCTTTCAGTGTCTATTCTAGTACTACTTGATAAAGTACAGTTATCACAGTCATGCTGCCATTGATAAGAAAGGTTAAAAAGATTTTTTATATCTACTCCTTCATCTTCCAATACATCAAACATATACATTAAAAATTCCTGACAATCCTGCTGAATTATCTGTATAAATTGATTTTGACCAGAACATATGTCTAGAAGATTTCTAATTTCTGAAACACTTTCTATTTTTGCTCTATCACTGCTACATTTCTCAAACACAGAATTCAATAAACAGCAGAATGTTTGATCCCGATTTTCAACAATCTGTTCTTGTACATTTTTAAGAAAAAAAACAACATTAACTACTACATTAGCATAGCAGTTGACACCAGAACTGTTTTCAAACTGAAATCCAACAACATCTTCAACAGAATCCTTTTTTTTCTGCTTACAATTACAGTTTCATCTACTTTTTGTCTTTTTGCTAGTACCTCACTTTAATTATTCTCATTTCTTCTTTTTCGGCCTACCACACGTTTTCAAACAGAGGATACTGAGGCAAATGTGGAGCATACTCTCTTCTTAACCTATTGTATTCTTTAACACAATCTAGATCAGCACAAATCTTTGTTTCATCACACTCAATCAAGTACAATCCTGATAAAGTTCTGACTCGTGATAATGCCACATATGCCATACCCTCTTTAAACACAGAACTTCCAATGTTCACCAAAGCACAATCTACACTTAAACCTTGAGATTTATGAATTGTCACTGCATATGCCAAACAAACAGGAAACTGTTTTCGGCGAACATATAAGTCTTTCACAAGCAAAAATCTAGCTGAACAACGACAAATGTGTTCTATTTCGTCAGTGCCATCAAATTTAATTTTTAAAATTTCAATTCCATCTCTATTTTTGTAATTCACAAAACCAACAACATGACCCATTGCTCCATTTACCAGACCTCTTTCAACATTTAAATTCCTTCTCAAAATGATACGACAATTTAAACACACATTCAGAGTCTTTTCAAAACCAGCAATTTTAGATATAGTCTTCTCTAATGAATCCAATTTTGATTTCAAATTTTCTGACAAAATAATTGTTGCTCCCATATGCTCTATTTTATCTATAGCTTCCAGTTTCACTATCTCTTCATTTTCTAACTTTAAAATTTTGTTGTTGAACATGGAACATTCTTTCAGAGTAGGCATCAAATATATGCCAGATTTCTTCTCGTTAATTTTCTTAAAAATATTCTCTGGAAGAATGTTTTCATTTGGGTACAAATTTGAAATTAATCGTCCATGTAAAGCTTCTTTTCCATGCTGACTTATTTGGCCGATTCTTACATCTTGTAGAATATTTTTATAATCTTCATCCTTTACCTGCCGCATATTTTGGAGTAGTTCTGCATATTTGAAATTTAACCATATATTAACGTTTCCAATGCTTCCTAGGCACTTCCTGGTATCTTCATGCGTGACCATTTTAAACACTGGTTGACCTTTCACTGGAGTCAACTGCAGTAGATCTCCAAAAACAATAATGTGTTTTCCTCCAAATAAGACATCCTAGTCTGTTCTAAGAATTTCTTGTATTCTCAAATGCACAAAAGCAAGCATTAGATTTGAGACCATGCTTACTTCATCAATGATAAGAAATTTCATTTTCTTCAGGACTCTGGAAACTTCAGAACACGCATCTCCAGATAGCTTGTGGTATTGCAATTTGTTATCATGCTCCACTGGCAGCATCAGTAAACGATGTAAAGTAATCCCTTTAATATTATGTGCTGCCAGCCCAGTTGGAGCGGTAACAACACAAGACAGCGGTGATTCAGTCCTTTTCTGCAGAATAGTTGCAATTGCTTTAATCAGAAAACTTTTTCCAGTTCCCGCTTCTCCACTCATGTATAGTCGGACAGGCTTAAATGATGTACATGAGCACTCTTTCTTCTCATGACTCAATCCATGTTCAACCTGTTCTGTGACTTAGTCATATATCTGTTTCTGCTCAAGGTTTAATTGTTTCACCAAATCTTCTAAATTAATTACATCCTCTTGAGCTTGCTCCATAGCTCTTTCAACCTCATCCATGGCAGTGGCAGCTTCATTTTGGATAATTGGTCCTCCGAGTGGATCCTGACTCAATGAAGCAGAACTTAGACTGTCTTGAGAACTGTCTCTCACAATCTCTGCAGCAATTGTTGCTTCCTGCTCTATTTCTTCATTCAACATTTGCAGATAATTTGGAAAAACAAGACATTCTATGGTATCCTTCGTTGCATTAAAAGAGTCTTCATAACAGAGAAAATCTCCAAGTAGTTCCTCTTCTGTACGCCATGGTTTAAAGAGTTGCAAAAGAGCCAAATAGTAAAATTCTCTTTTGTCTGGATTTTCACAACTCAATTTTCGATGATTAATCAAATGACCTTTTCTCTGTTTCACTAGACATCCTTCACATCCAATGACAGCATATATTCCATTATTGATATCTTCTCTGATGTTCCTCTTATAAATGTAGCTTTGAAGAACTTCATAGAGACAAGCGTTCTCAAGGTGAGGACTTCTATTTGTATAGTATGTATCCAACATGTTTGTCTTCAAAATATCTGTACTTTCTGGTTCTTTCTCTGCCAAATACTCTTTCTCTTGTACAGATTTCAAAACTTGGTTTCGTGTTGCAGCAAGACCTAGACTTATCCAAATGATGGTTCTAGATTTGGCATAGAGACTTGCTGATGACAATCAATCAGAACATTCATATGCTCCAATTTCTCGATGCGACAACATCTTCAGACTGTAACTGTATAATTTCTTGCTTAGACTCTTTTCATGTGAAATGTCCTCCCACATTTCCTTCAGTTCTGTCTTTTCTTTTTTTGTAATGTAAGACGTCACATTTCGAGCCACAGCAATGGAGTTGTCAGCAACAAATTGAATATCCATGTTAGCATTCCACAAGGACAAAATCACTGGGTTGTAGTCGTTGATGTACTTGGACTCTTCGTTTCTTTTTAAATTGTATGTATTTTTGGGTGATTTCCTCGTCACAGTATGTCGTAGAGAAGACATCAAATTATTGACTCTTCCTTTAGAAATCACTGGTCGTGGAAAGCCGAAACGACATTTTGTGTGTAACTTGTCCTTGTTTCTGAATTTTCGACGACAGTACTTTCCACAACGATGGGATTGAAAGCGTAAAACTTGTTGCCTTAAACTGTTTTCTTCGGTAGTTTTCGGAACAGCACATGTTGAATACTCTTCAATAAAGCTCATCACTGTCTCATCCGAATCTGTTCCAAATTTGGGTGCATCTTTAATCCACAACAACATATGTATATGAGGAGCACCTCTCGCTTGATACTCCTTTCTCCAAAAGAAATCCAAAACCTCTCCAAGGGGAGGTTTTTTTTTGTTGGTAATAAAAGATATCATAGCTTCAAATCTATGATTAAAATATCTGCATACATTCACTGGATCCAAAGACCACAGTTGTCCAGGTGTTTTGAATTCTATATTTTTATATTTGCATTTGCCTCTCGTAGAAATTGAAGTAAGTCGTCCCATGCATACTCGGCACAGCTAAGAGTGAGGAACCATGTAGGAGTTCCTAAGTTTCTTAGCATACATTTCAATTCCCCATGACAACAGTACCAATACTCGTTTGTACCACGCTGACATGCCATGAGATTGATTAAATGAGATTCCAAAATATAATCTTGCAGATTCACTTTCTCCATAAAGTCCCTCGCCGAAACATTTTGCAGATGGGCTCCACTTTTCAGTATATGGTTTACTGCATAAGAAAGCCCAGACAAGTCACTTTCATACAGTGGATGAAACAAATAAGGAATGCATTGACGAAACCTTGGATCTTCAGCATATAATCTTACAGTTCGATATTCAGATGCAGGAATTTGAAGTGGTCGATCGTCATATCGTCCACCTCGACCTGTTGGAAATAAATGTGGAAAACAACGAGCTTCCAAACTTTCTTCCCATACACTAATGGGACTTCCTTTTGCTGCTTTCATTTGAAACAAGTCAATTGCATTCCCCATCACTTCTTTGGAATGCAAAGGATGAACAGTATAATGTTCATATATTTCTTCACTTCTAGACACATCAACTTTTTCAATTTGGCCAGCTGAACAATCACTGTCTTCATCTGCAGCTGTTTCCTCTGTTTCAACACATACATGTTTGTAGTACTCATTGTTTTTGACCAAATACAACGTTGCCTTTTTGACTTTCCTAACATCCACTAAATCTTGCCAGATTTTCTTACTCTTTGTCGGAACCCCATTAACTAGAATAACCAGATGTTCCTCTTCCACTTTCTCTACACCAATGGTATCAATATTTTTCTTGAAATCTAGAGGCAAATAAACAACTCTTCCCTTTAATCCTCTCTGTAAATCTGAAGGAGGCAATTTCCCTATCTTAGGCTCCTTGCGAACAATAGCCTGAAAAGGATGGACACATTGAATCAAAATAGACTGATATGTATTTAAATCCATCAATTCAGGAGGAATGTCTACCAACTCCAGATTATTATGAACAGCTCTAGCAGGCATTCTGTTTTGATTTAATTTATCATAACAATATTTACAAATACGCTGATCAGAACTCAAATCAAAACAATTCTCCACCCACAAATAAGTTGCAAAATCCTTCCACTCATAATTATTTATCTATTCACTTTTTACGTATAAATCAACTAATCTAGTTTGATGCTTATGAGTTCGTCGACAACACACACAAGTAAAATTCGGCCTTTCACTTGATTTCACCTTAAACCTGGTAATTTCCTGGTCAAACTTTTCTGTAATTGAAATCTGGACATTGTCTTCCACATTACCTTGAATTTCTGTCTCAATTTCTACATTGTCCTCTTTTGCACCAAAATAACAAATCTCAATTTCTTCACAAATCTTCTTCACATCTAATTCAGTTCCATGCAAAAGAGCACTGTTTAATTGTTTAAGCTTAAGTGCTGGACTTTTTGCATAATACAACTTTCTCACTAATTTCCTCATTTTGGTATGATGCACTGCTAACATCCTAAAATGATGAAAAACACTCTGACAGACTTTTCTAGAAAGACAAGCCAGCGAATGCCCTTGCAAACCTGTGTTTTCTCTCACTCTGCAAGGATCTAAGTTTTGCAACAACTTCATTTTCTGCTTTAGACTTTTCTTACTATATGTACGTAAGAAACTACAAAACAAATCAATTGATTCCTGTCGCACACTACAAATACTACTACACTTCCAAGTGTACACTGGACCCTTAGTACGTCTCCCTAAAACTTCATCAGTTAACACCTCTTCTGGTTCTCTAGGCACAAGTTTCTCTTTTTCAATCGGACAACCGTCTTTCACCTCATATGCTCGACCACTGGTGTCAACTGCATGCACTAAATCATTCTCCTGGAAGTAACTCTCCTCATTAAAAAATGGCTCACAACTTGAACCGTGCATCCATTCTCCTGAAAAAACGTTACAAAAATTAGTCCGATTAATTACTCTTTTCCATCTACTGTTTGATTTGAAAACATCAATTGTCTTGTTAAGTGTCCTAATTCTATTGCTTATTAAAATAAATAATTGTTTCTTAACTTCAAAAGCCTGATCAACAATCTTCTCTACACTTTTCTTTTTCTTATAAAAAGCAGCTCTCTGTTTACCTTTCCTAATGTTTTTTAACAAATTTAAAACCACCCTATTGCGAAACATTCGTTTACGAATGTCTCTAAACTGATTCTGCCTTCTATTCCTATACATATTATTCTCTCCTGCTCCAGTTGTAAGATTTTTTGAGGGTCTCTCCTTCCTTTTCAAATTTACTCTCTCATTCTCTTTTTCTACATGCTGTCCAACATTTCTTTTTGATCTACATATGTTCCGTAAGAAAGACTTAGTTGTCTTACCAGGAGCTTTGTTCCTGTTTTTCGAATTATTTGTTGTGGAAGAGTGCTGTAATTCCGTTGCTGTTTTTGTTTTTTTGCGGTTATCATGTTTTCTTCTCCTTTGCCTTGAGGGCATTTTTCCTTACTCTTGAAATCTTGATTTCAATCTGTGTTAAAGAAAAAAATAGCACATTATAGACCACTATTACCAAACAACAAAGCAATGACAAAAAGCAAACGGTCTATTCAGGGTTACAGATCAGGTGAGAATTCTCCAGTGGTGCAGAAGAGGTGAGGCCTGTATTGAAGAGTGTAGTGGAAAAGAGCTCTGTCCACAGGTACAAAGAAGATGAGACCTGTGTCTAAGAGTGCAGTAGGGTATAGGCTTCATGAAGTCTAGTCCACTGCACTCTTACACACAGGCTTCACCACCTATGCTTCCCAGGAAAGGCCTCTCTCCCACTACAGTCTTGAGCATAGGCCTCACCTCCTCTGTCTCTCTGGACATGCCTCACCTCATCTGCACAATCTACTTCCTAATCTGAAGTAACACAGGTGATATTATTGTGAAAGGATGAAATATATGTATTTAATCATGCAGACACTATTTATTCCTTCTCAAAAATCTAAAACTCATTCTTTTGCACCAAAATCGTTTTTTAAATAACATTTTAGACACACACTGCAGGTCCTATGTATAAGCATTCAGTGTCCATGAGTACAGTGGAGAGGACTGACCTCCTCTCACCCTTGGACAAGCCTTACCACATCTGTGTCCTCTGGACAGGCCTCAATGTATTGAGTATAATTGATGGTAACTGGGCGCAGATGAGGTGACGCATGTCCAAGGGTGTAAATAAGCTGAGGCCTGTCTAAGGATACAGATTAGTTAAAGTCTATTCAGGGTTGCAGATGAGATGAGGATTGTCTAGGGGTGCAGAAGAGGTGAGGCCTGTATTGAAGAGTGTAGTGGAAGAGAGGTCTGTCCACGGGTACAAAGAAGGTGAGACCTGTGTCTAGGAGTGCAGTGGAGCACAGGCTTCATAAAGCCTAGTCCACGGCCCTCTTAGACACAGGCCTCACCACCTACGCTCTCCAGAAAAGGCCTCTCTCCCACTACAGTCTTGAACACAGGCCTCACCTCCTCTGTCCCTCTGGACATCCCTCACCTCATCTGCACAATCTACTTCCTAATCTGAAGTAACACAGGTCACATTATTGTGAAAGGATGAAATATATGTATTTAATCATGCAGACACTATTTATTCCTTCTCAAAAATCTAAAACCCATTGATTTGCACCAAAATCGTTTTTTAAATAACATTTTAGACACACACTGCAGGTCCTATGTACAAGCATTCAGTGTCCATGAGTACAGCGGAGAGGACTGACCTCCTCTGACCCTTGGACAAGCCTTACCTCATCTGTGTCCTCTGGACAGGCCTCAATGTATTGAGTATAAATGATGATAACTGGGTGCAGATGAGGTGACGCATGTCCAAGGGTGTAAATAAGCTGAGGCCTGTCTAAGGATACAGATTAGTTGAATTCTATTCAGGGTTGCAGATAAGGTGAGGATTGTCTAGGGGTGCAGGAGAGGTGAGGTCTGTATTGAAGAGTGTAGTGGAAGAGAGGTCTGTCCACAGGTACAAAGAAGGTGAGACCTGTGTTTAAGAGTGCAGTCGGGGATAGGCTTCATGAAGCCTTGTCCACTGCACTCTTAGACACAAACCTCACCACCTATGCTCCCCAGGAAAGCCCTCTCTCCCACTACAGTCTTGAACAAAGGCCTCACCTCCTCTGTACCTCTGGACATGAAACTTCACAATTTTACAAAATACAATTCCTCTATGCAGTAAAAACTTTTTACCAAGCATTATCAAAAAGCATGACACAAAGCAACATTAAAAAACCACAATTTGCTTCCAAATCTTCTCCATAGAGTATACAAGTCTCTATGTATATTAAATGAATCATTACTCACCTTTACAAATGCTTTAGGAGATTGAGAACAGTGTCAGACACACACACCAATATTTCTTTAGCAGAGCAAAAGGTATGTACTCCAGGCACTGCAACCATGAATGGCACAGAGAACCTCTAATTCTACACACATATTGCACATGGTAACCAATCAAAACTCTTCCCTCTCTATTTTCAAACCAACACCCTTCCCCCCTCAGCCTTTTCTACCTGTTATCACAGCAACTCCCTCCTCACTGAGCTCTCAGGGTTAAAAGTTTATTCTAGAATGTTGCAAATGAACTAAGCAAGGATGTTTGACCTCTCAATACACCAGCTTATCCGCTGCAATCTTTCTTTAAATGACTTTTTCTTAACCATTCAAATTGCTTCTTTCACAGAACAGAACAATGCACCCTAACTTCCAGTTTTCAACTATCTGAATCCACCAATCATTGCTTGTGATTGAAGAGCACTGAAACTCCACAGTTTTTTTTTGTTGCAAACTCATACTGTTCCAACTGCCACGTCATTCCCACACTTCATCTGACTGCACCAGAACCTCCTCTTACCATGTATTCTGTCTGGATTATTGGACATAGCTACATCCACTGGGCTCAAAGGTATGCAGCTACCAGAAATTTTCACAACCTTGACTTACCAAATGTAGACATAAAATGGATTGGCCAAAGAGGATTGAGATGTCATCAATTGATACCATTGGTGAAAACCTTTCTGCATCTGCCACACCCTAACCTCATAATTCTGCACTGTGGTGGAAATGACTTAGGCACTTTGACTGGGGTAGGTCTGGAAATGCTTTTAAAGGACACCTTTGAGCAATTGATGGCACTTTTTCCTCAAACTGCCTTGGTATATTCCAATATATGCCAAAGACAGAAATGGAAGTGGTCCAACCAATTTTGTCCACAATTTGAGAAAGCACGGAAACATGTGAATAAATCTGTTTCTGCTTACATGAGAGACTATGGAATGGGTTCAATATACAACAACAACTTGCGTTACAACATGCAAGATATCTACAGAGGAGATGGTGTGCACTTCTCAGATGAGGGGAATAGAATATTCCTCCTGAATATAAGACTGTGCATTGGAACCTACTTGTAGGTACCTAAATCAGCCACAGAACCCAAAAGCTCTTTTCAGAGCTACCCTACCTCTGATCACTCAAAATGATTGTTTTACTCTAACTTTTTTCACTGTTTTTCACCAAAGTACGCTCCCCGGTACGCTTCCCGGTGCGCGTACCGGGCGCTCCCCCCGCGAATTTTTTTAAAAAAATTGTTTTTTTGGGCCTATATGGGCCTCCTAAGCCCCCCTCAGAAAACCTAGGGGGTCAGGGAGTGTCTACTGTGCCCCCTTTTACCCATTCCCAACGTTGTTTGTCCTCCATCTTGTGTCTCAAATCTACCGAAACACAAGATGGAGGACTCCAGTAGCGCTGCCGGTACGCGTACCGGGGCGCGCACCAGGAAGCGCTCCCAAAAAATTCTAAAAGTTAATTTACATAAAAACCACTGGAGACACTTTCACCAAATATAGAATAGGCCCTACTACATACCAATCCCTACCATTTTCCCAAATTTAGTGGAATTCCATTGAGCCATTTCAGCTGTAGCATTGTCTAAATATCCTGAGGTAAATTACATGACAAAAACACATCTGAAGTGTTAGAATTTACAACCAATTAAAATGTTACTTTCATTTTCTACTTTTTTTCCTGACATTTGATTGGTTATGTACATGAATATAAATGAAAAATGAGAGGGAAACATGGCCATTTTGACTACAACTACCTGAGGTACATCTTGAAAGGATTTTCGCATTTTGTCTTCTTCACCTCTCTGTAAAGTAAGTTGATAATTTGTAAGGGGCACTTTAAGTTAATTTGTAAAAACGTTTTCTGATAGTTATTTACTGTCCCTCTGCTATAGTTATACATAGAGATAGGCTCCTCTGTTATATTTATGGATTGACTTAGGCTTCTCTGCTATAATTATGAATTTACTTACGCTTCTTCACAGGCACTTTTTTATATTTCTAGTTCCTGCCTGTTACCATACACTCCCCAAAGTTAACTTCACTGTTAAAAAATCAGAACTACCTGTCTGAACTTAAACCCAACAGTGCCCTAACTCTACTGATATAGTTATTTTTTATGCAATTTACAGCAAAAAAATGGAAGGGGAGCAAGAAAACATCAATCTTTTCTTCGAGATTACATATGAGGAGATTCTTAATGAAGATTTTGTTGAAGAATTATGGATCAGTCTTTGGATCAACAATTTATTGAATGTTTACAAGATATAGAAACATGCATTTTTGAGGAGATTCCAGATGATCTAATGCTGGAAGTTTTATTGAACTATGAAAATTCTATCCAATAAATTTGTATTTAATAATTAAGATTGTTTGAGACATTATTCATTTTTATATCTAATTCATGAAGTACTACCAAAATGATTATGTTTATATTATAGTATAAAGTGAAACTTACAGTATACTGTGCAATTTTAAAACATCATAAGGGAGCAGGGTAGACTAACCATGATCCCCTAGGTCTTCTCAGGGAGTACTTAAAGGATTTATATTTATATTATAGTATAACGTGAAACTTACAGTATACTGTGCAATTTTAAAACATCATAAGGGAGCAGGGTAGACTACCCATGATCCCCTAGGTCATCTCAGGGAGTACTTAAATGATCTGTTTCTGCTTTCCTGACAGACTATGGTATGGATTCCATATACCACAATAACTTCTGTAACAACATGCAAGATATCTACAGAAAAAAAGGTGTACATTGAATTTAAGACTCTGCATTGGTACCTACATGTTGGTACTTAAATCACCCACACAACACAGCAACTCTATTCAGAGCTACCCTACCTCTAAGCACTTTAAATTATTATTTTACTGTTTCACTGAGTTTTCCCCATGTGTGGGGGGGAGGTGTGTGTGGGGGGTGGTGGGGGGTGTCTGTGAGGTGTGTGTGTGTGTGTGTGTCTGGGGGGGTGAGGTGTATAGGTGTGTGTAGGTGTGTGGGGTATGTGGGTGTGGGTGGGGTTGTGGGTGTGTAAGGTGTGTGTGTGGGTGTGTAGGGTGTTTGAGTGTAGGTGGAGGTGTGGGTGTGTGAGGTGTGTGGGTGTGGGGGGTATGTGTGTAGGATGTGTGTGTATGTGTGGGATGTGTGGGTGTGTCTGTGAGGTGTGTGTGTGTGTGGGGGGGAGGGAGGTGTGTGTGTGGGATGTGTGGGGTGTGTCTGTGAGGTATCAGTGTGTGCGTGTGTGTGTGTGTGCTGGGGGGTGAGGTGTGTGTGTGGGTGTGTGGGGTGTGTGGGTGTGGGTGTGGATGTGTAAGGTGTCGGTGTGGGGTGTTTGGGTGTAGGTGGAGGTGTGCGTGTGTGAGGTATGTGTGGGGAGTGTGTGGCTGTGGGGGTGTGGGGTTGTGTGCATGTGGGTGTGTATGGGACATACTTGTAGGTACCTAAATCAGCCACAGAACCCAAAAGCTCTTTTCAGAGCTACCCTACCTCTAATCAGTCAAAATGATTTTTTTACACTACTATTTTCACTATTTTTCCCCAAAGTACGCTCCCCGGTACGCTCCCCGGTGCGCGTACCGGGCGGTGCGCGTACCGGGCGCTCCCCCCGCGAAAATCGAAAAAAAAATGCAAAAAAAATTTCACCTGCGGGACCCTTTTATGGCCCCCACATCAAACCTAGGGGGTCAGGGAGGGTCTACCCTGCCCCCATTTGGTTATTTCCCCCTTTGTTTTTGCCACCTCTTGTGTCTCGATCCTACCGAGACACAAGATGGCGGCCGCTCCGGACTGTTTGGAATGTTTACAGACACCCGAGAGCCTTCCGTGCGCAAGTCACGTGGCGCGCCCGGAGCGCTCCCCGGTGCGTGTACCGGGGCGCGGCTATAGATATATATATTTTTTTTAACCTAAATTACTCAAAATCCACTGGAGCACATATCTTGAGACATAGCAAAGGCACATCGGGCTACCAGTCCTTACAATGTTGCCAAGTTTCGTGTAAAACCATTCAGCCGTTCAGGCTAAAAGTGAGTCCAACCGCCCTATGGAAATTAACATGGGGAAAACACGTTTTGGGACCTCCCTCTTATCTCGGCCCCTGCTTGACGAATGCCCCCCAAACTTTCAGGGAAGGAGCAGAGAGCCGCGAGGCAAATTTGAGGAAAATTTCAGGCAGATTCCACTACCGGCGCTAAAGTTATTCCCAATAGAATGTTGCATTTCCCTATGGAAAACAATCCTAACTATAACTATAGCCCGTCATTTTCATGAGTACCATAAAAGCAATGCCAACCTTGTCAAATTTGCAGCTATTGATTGTGTTTCCCCCAATATGAGGGGAGGCAATAGACTGCTGGAACTTAGGAAGCTAGAGTCCAAATTCATTATCAGATTTAACACCATGATGCCCCATGGGTTAAATATGGACGAAGAATTGTCAGTGCATTTACATTAAATTCAAGGTTAATTAATTGTAATGAATTTTGCTGCTAAATATTCTGATTGCTGTTTTTAGAATTTTGTGCGTTCTCTTCATAAACCACCTTTTTGGATATGAAGATTTGAACATGACTTTGTCTTATATTCCTATATGTTACAGATGTATGTACAAGAGTGAGTGATGAAGGCCTACACAGATGACCAAGAGCATTAGCCCACTGGGGCAAGATCATGTCTGACCCAACCACAACTTGAACTTATGAACCATTTTGTGCTCTAAATGAGCTGTTTTGGCCCACTAGGGCGATACCTTCAGTCGTTTACTGTTTAAATATAAGTTTTTCCAGCCTTACATGGAGCATGGTGTCTTATACTAAAAAGCAATGCAGAAAACACTACGTAAATTCCAATTTGAGCACGGTAAAATTGTTTAGCTCAAGCGTATAACAGGCTGAGGAAATGTTTTGTCTTTTGAGACCGGGTCTCGCATTTGCCGAACTTGGTGTGATTAATCATTTTTACTTTATTTAGTAAAGCACTGGGCAACGACAATATCACATTTGGTGACATAGCATGAAACCTTTTGTTATAATTTTGTCTAGACCAAATAAATGAACTGAAGCCTTAGTTTCATCCATAAACACGGGTCACTGACACTATTTAGAATATGATTTCGGCAAGCTGCCACTCGTTAAAAAACATACAATATGCATAACAATATATTGTGAAACTCGATAGGATTAATTGAAGGAAGTATGAGTACCAAGTATTTTGTTTATGTTGTTTCATCACGTGACACATTATTTTACTTTATTATCCATGTTGAAATGCACAAATTTTACCCGTGATGAAGGAGTAGATTCACTCCGAAACGCGTAGGACGCTGTGTCTAAAATAAACCTTACCTTTGATAGAGGCCACGGCTCCTGTGTGGTCCTTTTCCGTGATTCAAGGAAGGAATACGCTGGTTTGGGCGTGTTGTATTTAAGGGGGTGGCTACCCCTGCCGTGAGCCCGCCGACATAGAGGCTTGGGAACAGCTACAACTTCGTGTTTATATTTATATATATATATATATTCACTGAAAAAACCATAGGTTATAGACCATATATAGTTAGGAATTAGCATTTACAAAACCTTGAAAATTCACTGAAAAAACCATAGGTTATAGACCATATATAGTTAGGAATTAGCATTTAAAAAACCTTATTTTACTCACAAAAAACCATTGAAATTCCATATATAGTTAGTTGCACTAACTATATATCGCGCACCTGCAATCCACTGCTGATGATGTCACATATTACATCATTCATGACATGGTCAGTGACATCACTGATGACATCACTGATGACATCTCAAATGACATCACTGATGACATCACTGATGACATCTCATTTGACATCAATGACCACATCACTGATGATATCATTCATGTGACAATACAATGCATCTCCTCACATTTTAATATAACCTCTGTTTCACCCAGTGTTAAATACAGAATATAATTTTTGAAACCATTGACACACCAATACTAGTTACTACATACGCACTCACTGATTCCTACGTCTACACACACCTTCACTCATTCACCCATACTATCATTCATACATACAATCACTCATCTTTACAACACTATCATATGCACTCATACACCTATACAGACACTCACAGTCTGCCACTCATCCATGGAGTTACTCACACACCTAGTCAGTCCTGTAAAGAATCAATGACACTTCCATTTTCTTGTCTATACAGTTAAACATAGAGCACCTTACATTTTCAAACATATACTAACACATACTTACCTTGTTATACAATCATTGATACAAGTACACATTGATCTGCACAGAGTCACACACCTCCCAGCCAGCCACACACACACTCAGTCTCCCATACAAATACTTGGACAATCAATCAGTAACCCATATAGTTAATCATATAGCTACTGATCAAAACATGCAGCAGTTTACAGAACAACAGACATAATGATGCACAAATTAAGACACTTTAGTCACTAACCCATGCACTCAGTGAGACACATTTAATCACTCACTCATGCATTCAGTCATGCACCTACTAAATCCTTTGTCCAGACACTTATACTTCCACTCATTCTTCAATATGTAAGACACATTTTAACTTTACAGAAACATACAGTCACTGGATGTTGTCATCAGTGATGTCATCAGTGATGTCATTTGAGATGTCATCAGTGATGTCATCAGTGATGTCACTGACCATGTCATGAATGATGTAATATGTGACATCATCAGCAGTGGATTGCAGGTGCGCGATATATAGTTAGTGCAACTAACTATATATGGAATTTCAATGGTTTTTTGTGAGTAAAATAAGGTTTTTTAAATGCTAATTCCTAACTATATATGGTCTATAACCTATGGTTTTTTCAGTGAATTTTCAAGGTTTTGTAAATGCTAATTCCTAACTATATATGGTCTATAACCTATGGTTTTTTCAGTGAATTTCAATGGTTTTTTAATAGCAAATATCATAAGCTGTCGAATGTCAAGTACGTGGTAAGTGAAAACATTTTCGTGTTTATGCACACTGATCTGCTTTGAATGGTGCCCCCCCCCCTCATTTCTATTAGGAGTACTCTCTCTTTGCAGATAGTGAAAGGTAGTTAACGCAGGTCTTTGCCCCCATTGTAATCCGTCGTGCCTGCTTCTCTCTCCATTTGATTCATTGTTATCCAAGTATTTACTGTTTTAGAATTAGTTCTCTTTGGTTCATTCTCTATTTACAAACAAACACAGAGTCGCAATACTCTGTTTAGTCTTTGCAGATAACGAAAAATCGTGTAAAAAAAAGAAAAGGAATCGAGCAAAATCAGTAGGCCACTAATGGGATCTCTTTTTGACCTCGCTAAAATAGAAACATTAGGAACAACCCCTCATGACAAATACAAAACTAGTGAGATGAACTGAACTCCACACAATGATGGCTGCAAAACAGCTCGGCTCCGCCACCCACCCCGCCCAAAATAACGATAAAGAACGGCTGCCATGATTGGTTGCGGAATGACCACGACGGAGCTACGAAATGGTGCTGCTCTCATGCTAACCCCAGCTTCAGTCTGAAACATCCAGAAACACTGTAGACTACCAATTCGATCAGTTCCGGTAGCGCCCCAATGTAACCCGATAGAGAAGAACTAGCCCTCCCCTCTTTGACTGATGGTTCTTGTTGCCTGTCCCTTCTGTTGTCATTTAACAGAACTATTTAGCCTGCTGAAAGGGGTTGTGTTCCGACCGCTGGTTGGTGGAGACATTTTGACTATATTCTGTACCTGCGTTGTCGCGTAATGCGTCATATGACGCGCCGCGTTAGCGCATCCGGAAGTCATCCGGGGCGCGCAGCGCGTAACGTAAGCATAACAAGTCATGTGACTTGTTAATAAAACTTTTCATTGGTTCATTTTACTTTTCTTATTGTAATGATGAAAGGCTTGGTCATATGACCTAAAAATTACGCTTTTCATTACTTCCGAACATTATTTTTTCTTAAATATATGTTATAATGTTCCAGGCTAATGTACTTTCCCGGAAATTTTACAACTGTCCTGCAAGTAAAATATATTCTTTTTTCGAGAAAAAGAGCGTTTCTTCGTCCCATGACGGAGCCGTTGAGCAAAAGAGGGTCGACCTGCTGTCTTAGTCGCCGATACGCCTGAATATGAGATTCTTATCGATCACTTTATGTTGCAGGAATAGAAAACACAACAGCCCTTGACCATTTATCTTTACTGCGTTCCTTCGTATTATACCTTTTACCCTTCATGTAATTGGTCTGCTTTATTTCACTTGCCTTTTAATGATTCTAAAACAGTGACTATTATTAAAAACTTTACCAATGTATATACTACTACCATGTTTTCTTTTAAAAACCTTTATTGTGAAAATTTCATTATACAAATACGAGCCTATAACCACGTGGGCCGGCCACGGAGCAAACTGTAATCGTATATGATGAATAGACATTTACACTGTAGAGGAACGTAACGGGCGGGCCATTAGGTTGCAAGAACTAAGGTGTCTAACAGTTACGGAATCGGTGGACGTACATTTTATAATTAAAATACGACAGGGCCAGTTACAATAAAATTATCTAGATATACATTTGCGGGCAAGTACCATGGGTGACGTTAATTCGAACTTTCAACAGTACAGTAATCAATAACACATCAGAACTTAATATCAATAGGGATGTCGAAATATTCAATCAATTCTCGTCCCCGCCCGCCATGTGCTTCAAAACTGCATACGTATCTCGTGATTTCAAGGTTCTGCAACCAGTACACAACAAGGAGTTACGAGTCCCATTTATTCTGGCGCCATTTTGGGCGAGGACGGGCAGGTCCAGGATATAGTCAAAATGTCTCTACCAACCAACGACTATGATGATGTTCATATGCTGTATTTATTAGAGTAACACTCATCTGTCCACATGAAATTAATTTGCCACAATCTAAACATGTCATTTTAATCTTTCCAAAGTTCTTCTAAATATTTGGGACCGTTTCCCTTGCCTCTGAAGCTCTCAGTGCCACTTCTTTGATGAATGTACTAGCAGGTCAGGGGTTCTCCTCCAAATCTCTCTTTTATGCAGCACTATAATTAATTGGTGCCACCTCTCCATATGACGATGCATGGTATAGTTACCACAACTATATTTTTTTTCGGTTCCTCTGGAGAGTTCATCGTGGCAGATGAAGCGTGTAACGTACCGGGCATTTACCTTTTTTTGCATGTACAGGAAAGGAAAAAAAAATCGAGCGTCCGAGTTCTAAGGTGTCCCAGGGCCATTTTAGTGGACCAGGCCCAAATCCAAAGAACAGGCCGCCATTTTGAGAGTCCTGTTGCAGCCGCCTGTCGCTGTAGCATCAAGAGCAGCCGAAACTCAGCTGAATGGCAACTGAAACGGTAAAGGGGCGCCCCACTACAGCAGACGAGCCAGGCCCAAATCCAAAGAACAGCTATCTCACAGGCTAATGGGGCGACCCACGCCGAGTTTCAGCATTGTAGGATGACCACACAAGTACAGCAACTTGCTAGACATCACCTCGGTGCCATCCGGATCTCGGCGCCCCACTGCAGATGAAGTGCCTCTCAACTATGAAACCACCACGGTGACATCCGGATCTTGGCGCGTTGTGCTGCCTTCGGCCTATTCGCACATCGGTCCGCTACTGACGCCATCTCACAGGCTAATGGGGCGACCCACGCCGAGTTTCAGCATTGTAGGATGACCACACCAGTACAGCAACTTGCTAGACATCACCTCGGTGCCATCCGGATCTCGGCGCCCCACTGCAGATGAAGTGCCTCTCAACTATGAAACCACCACGGTGACATCCGGATCTTGGCGCGTTGTGCTGCCTTCGGCCTATTCGCACATCGGTCCGCTACTGACGCCATCTCACAGGCTAATGGGGCGACCCACGCCGAGTTTCAGCATTGTAGGATGACCACACCAGTACAGCAACTTGCTAGACATCACCTCGGTGCCATCCGGATCTCGGCGCCCCACTGCAGATGAAGTGCCTCTCAACTATGAAACCACCACGGTGACATCCGGATCTTGGCGCGTTGTGCTGCCTTCGGCCTATTCGCACATCGGTCCGCTACTGACGCCATCTCACAGGCTAATGGGGTGACCCACGCCGAGTTTCAGCATTGTAGGATGACCACACCAACTTGCTAGACATCACCTCAGTGCCATCCGAATCTTGGCATCTCAACGCCTAGTGGTATCTTCCATACAAAAAATATTGTTACGCTGCCTTCGGCCCCATTCGCACATCAGTCCGCAACTTAGACATCACCTCGGTGCCATCCGGATCTTGGCATCTCAGCGCCTTGTGGTGTCAGTCAGAAAATATTGTTGTGCTGCCTTCGGCCTATTCGCACATCGGTCCGCTACTGACGCCATCTCACAGGCCAACGGGGCGCCCCACGCCGACTTTCAGCATTGTAGGATGGCCACACCAGTGCGGCAACTTGCTACACACCACCTCGGTGCCATCCGGATCTTGGCATCTCAGCGCCTTGTGGTGTCTTCTACACCGGAAATATAGTAGAAAATATTGTTGCGCTGCCTTTGGCCCCATTCACACATCAGTCCGCTACTGACACCATCTCACAGGCCAACGGGGCGCCCCACGCCGACTTTCAACATTGTAGGATGGCCACAGAAGTGCGACAACTTACTAGACACCACCTCGGTGCCATCCGGATCTTGGCGCGTTGTGCTGCCTTCGGCCTATTCGCACATCGGTCCGCTACTGACGCAAACTCACAGGCCAACGGGGCGCCCCACGCCGACTTTCAGCATTGTAGGATGGCCACACCAGTGCGGCAACTTCCTACACACCACCTCGGTGCCATCCGGATCTTGGCGCGTAGTGAAGCTGCAGCAGCTGCAAATAAGCTTCAGACAGTGTTACAACCGCTGCTCAGAACTCTCAACTATGACACCACCTCGGTGCCATCCGGATCTTGGCGCGTTGTATTGCCTTCGGCCTATTCGCACATCGGTCCGCTACTGACGCCGCCTCACGTGCCAACGTATTTTCTCCGCATTTTATACCCTATGCCGCATAACAGGTCATGTGACTTGTTTATAAAACTTTTCATTGGTTCATTTTACTTTTGGTTTCCTAATGATGGAAGGCTTGATCATATGACCTAAAAACAACACTTTTCATTGGATGAAAACTTTTTTTTTCCCCCAAACGATGAAAGCCCCACCTTGTTTCTGGATGTTTCAGACTGAAGCTGGCGTCAGCATGAAAGCACCACCATCTCGTAGCTCAGTCGTGGTCATTCCGCGAGCAATCATGGCAGCCGCTCCCCACCAGAAGCCTGCAGGAGTCGGAGCCCCCAAAACTTTTGATGAATTCTCAAGGCGGAGGGGACGCTTTCGAGAATGGGGTCCAAGACCTAGCAGACAAGCGTCCGATTTCCAAGGTGTCCCAGGGCCATTTCAGTGGACCAGGCCCAAAAAGGAAACAGCCTGCCGCCATTTTGAGAGTCCTGTGACAGCCGCCTATCGCTGCACCGCAAGAGTGGGCGCAACTCAGCTGAATGGCGGATTTTGACACAGTGGACCAAAAGCGGACGGAATGGCAACTGAAACGGTAAAGGGGCGCCCCACTAAAACAGATGAGACTCCACCTGGAGAGGCCCGTTCACGCCGCCTCCCCCGGGGCGCTCCACGCCGTTATTCGGAGCAGCATTGTAGGATACCAAAACCAGTGCGGCAACTTACTGGACATCACCTTGGTGCCATCGTTCTGCTGCCTTGGAACTATTCGCACAACAGTTTGCTACTGATGACCCACCCCCCGCGACGCCCCACGCCGGAAATCTGGACGTTGTGCTGCGTTGGGACTATTCGCACAGCCGACCGCTACTTCGTTGTTTTTCTCTAAAAATGTTTATATGTTATTACTATTTTTGTTTTCTTGTATATATTTATAAATTATTAAAGTTTTATAATCTTACTACTTTGTCGGAGTGCTATATATTTTTAATGTGACACATAATTGTAAAAACTTTGATGTACAAAGAGTCATCCCTGGAATCTTCCGCTTCACGCTCGGTCCCCTCCCCAATCACAATACAGGATGGTTTTCAGATAATAGCAACGCTTCTGCTGTGACGGATCTCATCGAGTGTGGGCCTTGATCTACTATAACTCCTTTGAAGACGGGTGATTCTTTACAGCTGTGGCCATAAACTACATCTGCAGGGCTAGCTGATAGCCTAGGACCGGCCTGGACAATCGGACACAGAGGAAAAGGAGTGTCAGAGGGTGCGGTAGTGAATAGGGCGAAAGGGAGGTGTCGGGCGGGCACAGGGTGTGATTCTCAGGGAAGAACAGCGCAGATGGGGGGAGGTTTATTACCCATGCATAAAACAGAGAGCGGGGGTGACCACTGCCTGGGGGAGATGCTTGCGAGGGTGGGGAGCCATGCTAAGGATCGACAGCGTGCACAGAGTGGATCTGGTCAAGGCATCTAAAATGGCTGCCGTGCACGACAAAAGTGTGGCATTTGAAAAAAGACAAGATGGCGCACACAATGTTTTTCAACAATTCCTGATTTCCTTCGAATCGAACGTTAACAGACGTTGGGGCATATTACCAAAGTTAAGCGATATTTATCCCTAACGATGCATTGCAAAGATTTTTTTACCGTCAGAAATTATCGCAGATAAACCTTGCTATTATCAAGGTTTATCGCAAATACGATAAAAAACGAGCGCAATGCATTAATATCGCTGAAAACTCCGCGATATTCATGCATTACCGAGCTAATGCTCTTAGCCATGTTATCCACCTCCCATTGGATAACATGGCTAAGAACTGCTCAGGGCAGCTGTTACTTTTTGGAGATATTCGCGCTTATCTCGAATATTTCCAAAAGTTGATAATAGGAGATAGCGATGTTAGCGACTGTTTCCAGTCGCTAACATCTTGGCATGCCCACTTTGCATGTCATTAGTGATAAATATCACTCACATGCAAAGTGGGACCCAAGATGGTCGCTATCTCCTACTAGCCGTCGCTAACTGGTGTTAGCAACAGCTAGGTAATACACATATAATTTTATCTCCGCGAAGCGGAGCGCTGTTACAGATATATATCTTGTTTTTGAACGTTAATTTCTCAAAATGCACTGAAGCACATATATTGAGACATAGCAAAGGCACATCGGGCTACCAGTCCCTAATATTTTACCAAGTTTCGTGCAAATCCATTCAGCCGTTCGATTATTATTATTATTTTTTTTTTTTGCCCCGCGGGGCCCTTTTAAAACCTCCACATCAAACCTAGGGGGTCAGCGAGGATCTACTATGCCCCCTTATGGTCATCAGCCGTTCGATTATTATTATTATTTTTTTTTTTTGCCCCGCGGGGCCCTTTTAAAACCTCCACATCAAACCTAGGGGGTCAGCGAGGATCTACTATGCCCCCTTATGGTCATTTGCCCCTTCGCTTTGGCCTCCTCTTGTCTCTCGATCCTACCGAGAGACAAGATGGCGGCCGCTACGTACTGTTTGGAATGTTTACAGACACCGGAGAGCCAATCAGCTTCGCTTCGCAAAGCTCCGTAACGCGAAAAGTACGCGAAGCGGTGCGCTGTTACAGATATATATCTTTTTTTGAACGTTAATTTCTCAAAATCCACTGAAGCACATATATTGAGACCTAGCAAAGGCACATCGGGCTACCAGTCCCTACAATTTTGCCAAGTTTCGTGCAAATCCATTCAGCCGTTCGATTATTATTATTATTATTTTTTTTTGCCCCGCGGGGCCCTTTTAAAACCTCCACATCAAACCTAGGGGGTCAGCGAGGATCTACTATGCCCCCTTATAGTTATTTCCCCCTTTGTTTTGACCTCCTCTTGTCTCTCGATCCTACCGAGAGACAAGATGGCGGCCGCTACGGACTGTTTGGAATGTTGACAGACGCCGGAGAACCAATCAGCTTCGCTTCACAAAGCTCCGTTGCGCGAAAAGTCCGCGAACCAGAGCGCTAACCGGTCCGCTGTTACAGATATATATCTTTTTTTAAACGTTAATTTCTCAAAATCCACTGGAGCACATATATTGAGACCTACAAAAGGCACATCGGGCTACCAGTCCCTACAATTTTGCCAAGTTTCGTGCAAATCCATTCAGCCGTTCGGGCTAAAAGTGAGGCCAACCGCCCTATGGAAAACTCAATGTTAAAAACACGTTTTGGGACCCCCCTTTTCTCTCGGCCCCCACTGGACGAACCCCCCCCAAATTTTCAAGGGCTGCTCAGAAACAAAATGTGCCATTTTCCTGAAAATTTCAGCCGATTCCGTCCACAAACGCCAAAGTTATTAGACATAGAATTTTCAAAAAACCCATAGAGAAAAAATCCTAACTATATATACCTACTGGCGACCGCCAGTAGGTAATAAATATATATATATATATATAAAACATTCTTAAACTTAAAAAAAACACTCACTCACTGGATGATGTCATCAGTGCAGTCATCAGTGTTGTCATTTGAGATGTCATCAGTGATATCATCAGTGAATGATGTCACTGACCATGGCATGAGTGATATAATAGGCAATGTCATCAGCAGTGCATTGCAGGGGTGCGAGTTATAGTTAGCTGAACTTACTATAATGGCTGAATTTCTCTGCTTTTGTACAAGTGAAATGTCCAACTAACTATAACATCCTTGAAACCTGTGGTTTTTTCAGTGAATTTCTATGTTTTTTAAATGCTAATTTCTAACTGTAACACCCCTGAAACCTATGTTTTTTTCAGCAGATTTCAAAGGTTTTTTAAATGCTAATCACTAACTATAACGTCAGTGAAACCTATGTTTTTTCCAGTGAATTTCAAACTTTTTTTTAAATGCTACTTTCTAACTAAAATGTCCAAAAGATGCTTTTTCTAAATGTTTAAACTTTAATAAAAATAATGTGATGTTTTATCCTTTCCAAAATATGCATTTACATTTCTATTTTATTTTTAAAAGTGGATACGCAAATAAGTGGATCGTGTACCGTTAAAGGTGTGTGCACAAATCCAAGAATTTTACCACCATATTGGTTAAGTCATGTACAATACATGTAAAGTATGTGAAGGGTGCGCGGTTCTCAATTTTTTTTCAATAATTTATAATATATGATATATACTATAAATGTATAAAATCAGTCGTATATGGTTTATTCTGTGAGTTCTAAAAGTAATATTTACAGAAATAATATCGATCTTAAACATCTTATAATAAAGTTACGGGAGCCGTGGTGGTCCCGCTCAACATCATGTACATATTTCCGGGGGTCGCACCATGTGCGCGAACCCACCATAAATTATTTTGTTTTAAAAGTATATATATATATAACTTTATTATATATATTATACCATGAGATTAATATACACAAATGTAAATATCATATATTTGTAACTGGTATAAAGTTAAAATATTGTTTATGATATTTTTCGGGAATCGCGTCGGGTGCATGCCAGTTCCATGTCGGGTGCACGCTGTGTCAGGTTCAAACCACACAGGAGCAGAACGACGTAAAATTCCAATACCCCTATTAGAACATCCCTGCTAGGCTTGAGTATATGCTTAACAGGTAAGTTTCAATGGGGGAAGGGGAATTGGGACAGAGAAGAGATACTCCAAGCATACTGTCTGTTCAGCTGCGTCTTCTTCTTCTTCAGAATGGCAGACAGTACAGGTTAATACTTGGAGCTACTTCTCTTCTTACTTCTCTAACTGTATTTTTAGTAGTTAAGAAGATTCCACTTAGTTCTCTTTTCTCTTTTCAACACTACCCTGACTGAAACCGCACAACGCGAACAGTGCTCCTCTTCAGCTGGAATCTTCAGTGAAGTTTACCTTGGAATGTTAGAGAGCACCTCACCTGATGGAATTAGCGGGCAGAACTAGACCGCTGAACAGCGGTGCACTGTAGGATGTCATCGGCCATATTGGAAATCCGGCGATGCCAACAGCCTCGCCAACTCAAGGGGAAATCTGTTTGTGGGCAAGTTAGGTAGGTTAACGAGGGGGACATTTTAGCCACAGTTAGCTGAGAGGGAGGAAACCGCCCGCGATTCCTGACACACCGGTTGCGCTCCAGATGCGTGAATCCCATGTGACATCAAAAGAAAGCATTTCATTGGTTAAAAAGCTTTTGAGTCTAGAACTTGCAGGACCCAACCCACATTTTTCATTCATTCAACAACCTCTACTGAGACACAGCTCTTGTGTTTTCTCTCTTCTTTTCCGTATTTTTTGGGTGTTTTTTTGACATCAACAGAAAAGGGCTTCTTCTAATCCTGCACAACAGCTTCCTCCAGAAGAAAAGTTGGAAGAACCAGTAAAACAAAGGTACAAGAGTATTGTATGGACCTTTTTCTCCATTTCTGCTGGTGAGAAGAAAGTGAACACACGTAAGGAGATGTGCACATTCGACAAGGTTCTCTCATGTGGATCAAACAAACAAAACTTGTGTGGGACATCTTCGATGCTTAAACACCTCCAAACGATGCATCCACGGTGTCTTGCGAGAGAACAACATCGTCAAGACCTTCAAACACAGGCATCCCAAGACGACCAAGTTGCAGGGCCAAGCATTTCATTAGGTTTTTCCACTACTGCAAGACCTCATATTGTTCTTGAATTCGCTGGACTGGAGTAGCGTTGTATTAAGTGGAAAAAAGTTCTTTGCTATGGAGAACAATCAGTGGATGCTATTGTGGTTGCTGTTAAAAACCACCCTTGTTAATTTTTTTATTTTTTCAATGACTTCCTAATTGCAAAATGTGTCAAAAGTTTTCTCTGTTCATTTGGTTGATTTTTTCATCAAAAGAAATTATAAAAGAAAAAAGAAGAAAAAAATGTTTCTTATTAGAACCGCCTATTTGTTTAAAAATATACTCATTTGTATGTGTTGCATGAATCGCAGCAAGTGTAATATATGGAGAAGTGCATGGGTAGGTCATGTGTGAATGCATGAGTGCATGTGTAGTGTCTGGGTCATTGGAGAAGTGAATGTGCACTACCTGAGTCATTGAATGAGTGCATGGGTAGTGCCTGGGTGACTAGAAGAGTGCATGGTACTGGCTGGGTGATTGCATGAGTACAGGGATAGTGCCTATGTGATTAGAGGTGTGCACAGATAGTGCCTGAGTGATTGAAGGAGTGCATGGGTAATGCCTGAGTTATTGCATGGGTATATGGGTACTGGCTGGGTGATTGGAGGAATGCATGGATAGTGCTTAGGTGATTGGAGTAGTGCAAGGGTAAAGGGTACTGCCTGGGTGATTAGAGGAGTGTATGGGTAGTGACTGGGTGATTGCATGAGTGCAGGGGTAGTGTCTGGGTGATTGATTGAGTGCATAGGTAGTGCCTGGGTGATTTTATAAGTGTATGGGTACTGGCTGGGTGATTGGAGTAATGCTTCGGTAATGCCTGGGTGATTGCATGCATGTATGGGTAGTGCCTGGGTGATTAGAGGAGTGCATAGGTAGTGGCTGGGTGATTGAACAAGTGCATGCCTGGGTAATTGCATGAGTGCAGGGGTAATGTGTGGGTGATTGGAGGAGTGGATGGGCACTGCCTGAGTGATTGAAGGAGTACATAGGTAATGTCTGGGTGATTGCATGAGTAAAGTGGTAGTGCCTGGGTGACTGGAACAGTGTGCGGGTAGTGCCTGGATGATTGAAAGACTACATGGGTAGTGCTTTGGTGATTGCATGAGTACAGAAGTGCCTAAGTGCATGTATGAGTGCATGGATAGTGCTTGAGCGATTGCATGAATGCATGAGTACTGTTTGGGTGATTGGAGGAGTGCATGGGTATCGCCTGGGTTATTGCATAAGTGCATAGGTAGTGCCTGGGTGATTTGCATGAGTGCAGGGGTAGTGTCTGGATGATTGCATGAGTGCATAGGTAGTGCCTGGGTGATTTTATAAGTAAATGGCTAATGGCTGGGTGATTGAAGGAGTCCATGGGTAATGTCTGGGTGATTGCATGAGTAAAGGGGTAGTGACTGAGTGACTAGAAGAGTGTACGGGTAGTGCCTGGATGATTTGAAGACTACATGAGTAGTGCTTTGGTGATTACCTGAGTGCAGAAGTGCCTGAGTGCATGTATAAGTGCATGGGTAGTGCCTGAGCAATTGCATGAGTGCATGAATACTATTTGGGTGATTGGAGGAGTGCATGGGTAGCGCCTGGGTTATTGCATAAGTGCATGTGTAATGCCTGGGTGATTGCATGAGTGCAGTTCTAATTCATGGGTGATTGGATGAGTGTTTGGGTAGTGCCTGAGTGCATGTATGAGTGCATGGGTAGTGCCTGAGTGATTGCATGAGTGAATGAGTAGTGCCTGGATGATTGGAGGAGTGCATGGGTAGTGCCTGGGTTATTGCATGAGTGCATAACTAGTGCTTGGGTGATTGCACAAGTGCAGGGCTAGTGCCTGGGTGATTGCATACGTGCATAGGTAGTGCCTGGGTGATTTTATAAGTAAATGGATACTGGCTGAGTGATTGGAAGTGTACATAGATACTGCCTGGGTGATTGAAGGAGTGCAAGTGTAGTGCCTGGGTGATTGGAGGAGTGCATAGCTAATGCAAGGGTTATTGCATGAGTGCAGTAGTAATGTCTGGGGGATTGGAGGACTGCATAGGTAATGCCTGGGTGATTGCATGAGAGTAGGGCTAAAGTCTTGCTGACTCTAGGGGTAGTGCCTGGGTGATTGGAGGAGTGCATAGGCAGTGTCTGGGTGATTTTATAAGTGTATGGGTACTGGCTAGGTGATTGGAGAAGTGCATGGATAGTGCCTGGGTGATCGAAAGAGTGTACAGGTAGTGCCTGGATGATTGGAGGACTGTAAGTGGGCAGAGTTCACAGAGTTGTACTTTGCTGAATTCTGCAGAGGTAAGTAAAAGCTCTGTGAGACTCCACGGAGTTCCACTCCACCCAGTCCTAATTTCTCATCCCAGAAGCATTAGCCATGGTAATCCCTCCTCTCTTTCCAAGAGGCACAAGAGCGCATCACACATTCCATGTAGGCGCTGCTGAAATACACTGGCTATAGGCTCTGACTCAAGTTTTTAAACAAGAAGGGATGCTTTGGAATACATAAATCAACTCACCACTTGTAACTTAGTGACGCTCCACAGGCATGGCACTTCAGAAAACACGGCAAGTACGCCACTGTCCATTAACCACGCACGTAATATAAAATCAATCATGGAAAAAGCTACGAGACTTTGGTTAGGTAGCACAATTCACACAGTTCATGTAAATAAGAAATAGAGAAGTGGATTCAAACATGAGCAACCCTGCAAACAGTGGGCCCCCTGAACACAAATTTGCCTGCCTTGTTTCAAAGATTGGAGCGAATAGGTTTTGTTACAGAAGCTGGAATAATGTAAAGAGCGCTGAACACTCTCTTATGAAAAATCAGGTGACTCAAGTTGAAATCCCATTGAAGGAAACTCTGCACTCTATCCTTCTGAGGCCCGTAAAATGAGTACCAAAATGTGAATAACAGAAACACAGTATTACCACTAGAGCCTCATTCACACCCTGCAGAAAAAAGAAGGAATTTCTCCAAAACTTTATGACACTCTCTTTGGCCCACAATTGAACTTTTGCATTCTCTAGAGCATGCGATTAGCAGGCTAGTATTATCTTTATTTTTAATGACAACAGGTATTATTTATGCAACCATAAGTGGCATGAAGTATTTGCAATCTTCAACCAGGGGTGATTTAAAACATCTAACATTAATTGGCTTTTAGAGGTGAAGATTAAGTAAATTGAGAAATTCAATTTGTGCACAAACCTGGCATGGGTGTTGTCCTCCGTCTGATAGGGGTCTGCCATGGAGAGAGAGCTGAAGGCATACAGCATCAGCAGCTGGCATTCTGTGCCGAGGCACACAAAACAGCCAGATGATTATTACCGGCGCCAGCAGCAACCGGCCGTGCCACCCTGCAGTTAGGACCATTAGTGCAGCTGGGGCCATGATGCAAGAGTGAGGGGCAGGTCCCGGCTCTCCTTTCATGCCCTCTTGTGTGGCATCAGGATGCTGCCCCTTCTCTACTCCCCGTTTTCAGTCATGGGAACATTCTGCTTGATGGGACTTTGGCAACAGTGGCACTGTGTGACCTGTGTTGCTTTATCTGGATCAGGATAGCTGGGCAAGGGATTGCATGTTGGAACAATCCCTGCCTCTCTTGGATGTCGAGGGTGACGGATGTGTGAACTCTAAATCAGCGTCCTCACCTCTGGAGCATGGTCCTCCCGTAAACCTCTGCCATAAACAAAGAACCTCGGGACTCGGGAGTCAGGACACACACACAAAAGAGAAATTCAGCAATCAGTGGCTCGCTACTGGTGGGATTTGGTTTACGGTTTGCCGCCCAAGGTCTTTGCGTGATGGCGTAGGTGACAGCTTTTTTTCCAGCCACTCTCAGGTTTCTGAAAGGCAAAATCTCGAAGATGAATAATGGCTATGAGTTGGCCGGCACTGGTAAACTCTGTATGCGAGGATGGCAGAGTTTTATTTACCTAACTACGTAATCGGAGTGGAGTGCATAGTGACTAAAGCTCTGTAAACTCTGCCCACGGAACGGAGTATACCACCCACCCTTATGCATGGGTAGTGTTTGAGTGATTACATGAGTGTGGCAGAAGTGTCTGAGTGCATGTATGAGGGCATGGGTAGTGCCTGAGTGATTGCATGAGTTCATGAGTAGTGTTTGGTTAATTGGAGGAGTGCATGGGTAGTGCCTGGGTGATTGCATGAGTGCAGGGGTGGTGACTGGGTGATTAGAGGAGTGCATAGGTAGAGCCTTGGTGAGTTTATAAGCGTATGGGTACTGGCTAGGTGATTGGAGAAGTGCATGGATAGTGCCTGGGTGTTTTGAGGAGTGCAAGGGCAGTGCCTGGGTTATTGCATGAGTGCGTTGCTAGTGCCTGGGTGATTGCATGAGTAGTGCCCAGGTGATTGGAGGAGTACAAGGGAAATGCATGGGTGATTATATAAGTGCATGGGCAGTGGCTGGGTGATTGAAGGAGTGCATGGATAATGCCTGAGTGATTGCATGAATGCAGGGGTAATATGTGGATGATTAGAGGAGTGGCTGGGTACTGCATGTGTGATTGAAGGAGTGCATGAGTAATGCCTTGGTGATTGCATGTGTACAGAGGTAATGTCTGGATGATTGGAGGAGTGGATGGGTACAGCCTGAGTGATTGAAGGAGTAGATGCGTGCGTAATGCTTGGGTGATTGCATGAGTATAGGGGTACTGCATGGGTGATTTGCATAGTGTACAGTAGTGACTGGATGATTGGAAGACTGCATGGGTGATTGCATGAGTGCAGCAGAAGTCCCTGAGTGTATGTATGAGTGCATGGTTAGTGCCTGAGGGATTGCATGAGTGCAGAAGTAGGTTTTGGGTGATTGGAGGAGTGCATCGGGGAGTGCCTGGGTTACTACATGACTGTATAGGTAGTGCCTGGGTGATTGCATGAGTGTTGGGGTCGTTCGTGGGTGATTGGAATAGTGTACTGGTTGTGCCTGGATGATTGGAAGACTGCATGGGTACTGCTTGGGTGATTGCATGAGTGCAGCAGAAGTGCCTGAGTGCATGTGTGTGTGCATGGGTAGTGTGTGAGTGATTGTTCCAGTATATGGATAGTGTCTGGCTAAATTGAATGAGTGTGGCAATAGTGCCTGACAGCATAGATGAGTCCATGGGTAGTGTTTAAAGGAATGGGTGAGTGCAGTAAAAGTGGCTCTAAACATTATTTCACATTATCATGCTTATTACATTATTTGTTCTTACTTTTTTAGTAATGTAGATACAAAACTCAGTAGAACTAGTTTACAGTAGTTTTGTTGTAAACTGAATTTAAAATCTTTTCAAACTTCACCATTACCTTCTGTAAAAAAGAAGAAAAGCTGTTATTGATTATAATATTATAGTTTTAAGAATACAACATAATTTTAGAATTACATAACATTTTCAGTTTCTCTTTTTTGCTGTTCTCAGATTCTACTGAATTTGACCATACACAGTGATTTCAATGCAGATCATCATACAACAGTGGGGCAGATCATCATACAACAGTAGGGCAAAAAAACAATCAACGAGATTGTAAAAAAAAATGAAAAGTCAGTGTTGAGCATTATTAGAACATGTGTAAATATGTTTTTACCTATCTACAATTTCTATATTACATTATTCAACTACATTAGTCTTATTTCTCTCAAGTACATTTTGTAAAATATACACTATCATTCACATCTTGTATAATATAAAGAACAAATATATAATCTACTTGTTTCTAAACACAATTTTCCCAATGCAATATGAATTAGCACGAGCAATAACCCAAACAATAACTGTTCACATCTTCCCAATAGCTAAAACATGTTTCCAAATTTTCTGCAATGAAAATATCCCAAATAAAATCGTTAATTCAAGTTCACATCTTCCCAATGGCCCGAATGATGTTTTCAATTCTTTGGCATCAAAAATATTAGATATGAATTTGGTCATTTTTTGGAGCAACTTAAATTTGAATTCCAAATGGACATCATTGGAATGTGTCCATTCTTTATTGCACTTTAAATACCCAGTATAGTGTCCAGATGTTGTAGTAGGTCCATCATGGAAAATAATAGCCACTGCTTTCAACGTTCTTCCTGAAATTGATACTTGGTTTGCCACACATTTTTTTATTTTTTCCTATTTTCTTCCATTTGCTCTACAACGTTGTAGCAATAAAATTACATATTTCCCAAATCTTTCTATTTATAATGTTGACAGCATTTCTGAGTTACAATGAGAACATTTCATATCTTGATTAGCTGTTTTTACAAATGTTTTAAAAGTCACTGATTTGCAATCTGGTATTGTCAAGTATATGAATCGTTCAGTGTCCATTTTCAATGGTAGAAGAAAATGAACACTCAACACATTTATGATCCCATCTGTAACTTAGTCAAAATACATTTTTAGGTTCTATACCTTCATCTTCCAATACTCCAAGCATAAACATTAGAAATTCTTGAGCATCTTGTTGTATATTCAATGTAAATTTCAGTTAACCAGTACATATATCCAAAAGATGCTGAATGCCAGAAGCAGTATGGATTTTACTTCTAGCAGTTACTAACTTTTGAAAATATAATGTAGTAAAGAACAAACTCTTTTTTCTCAATTTTCCATAATTTCATGATGAAGATCTTTTTGATAAAACACAACATTCACAATTGCATTAGCATAACAATTGATACCTGAACTATTTTCTAACTGGTATCCTACAATATCATCAACAGTGTCAATTTTCATTCTCTTTGCAGCTTCATGATTCTCTTGAATTGTTTTCTTTTTTTGAATCTCAGTAGAATGTTTGTCATATATCCGTTTTGGACACACCACACGTTTCTCATATACGGGATATTCACCTAAGTTAGGAGCAATCAGACTTCTTAACGGATTGTACTATCCTACACAATTTGCATCAGCACTAATCTTTTTCTCATCAAAATCAATCAAATACAAACCAACTAACGTTCTTACTCAAGACAATGCAACGTATGCCATCCCCTCTTTAAATATTGTACTTCCAATATGTACCAAAGCATTGTCTACAATTAAACCTCGACATTTATGAATGGTTACTGTATATGCTAAAGAAAGAGGAAACTGTTTTCTATGAACATAAAAGCAAAAAATTAACAGCACAACATCCAATCTGATCAAATATAATTATCAAAAATTTACAAAATCAACAACTTTTCCCATTGCTCCATTTACTAAACCTTCTTCTATATTCAAATTACGCCATAAAATTACCCAACAGTTTACACATACATATAAAGTATTTTCTAAACCTGCAGTCTTAGACACAGACTTTTCCAAAGAATCACATTTTGACTGTAACTTCTCTGAGAGAAGAATAGTAACTCTGTTGTGTTCCATTTTATCAATAGCTTCCATTTTCACTGTTGGTTGTTTTTCCAATTTCAAAAGTTCTTGATTGAATGAAGAACATTCTTGCAGTGTGAACATTAGGTAAACTATATACTTCTTTTCCCCAATTTTTTTGTACATTATTTCAGGTGCTATGTTTTCATTTGCAAACACATTTGTTAAAAGCCAACTTTGTAAAGCCTTTTACCATGTTTTGCAAAATGTATATCTTCAAGAATCTTTCCATAATGTTCATCACTTGCTTGCCACATGTTCTTAATAAGTTCTTTATATTCAAAATGAGACCAAATGAGGACATTTCCAATACTTCCCAAAGATTCCCTAGTGTCTTCATGGACAAGTGTTTTAAAAACTGGCTGACCTTTCACAGGAGTAAGTTGTAGTAGATCGCCAAATATGAAATGAAATACCAGCAATTGTAAAGCGCACAGCTACCTCCAGAGAGGTGTCCCGGCTCTGGGGGCCATCGGGAAGATTAAGCAAGCTATTGCTCAGATTCACATGGTGCTGGGCTAACCTGCCCCCGGAGCCGGGTGTCAGGACTCAAGTAAACACAATTGGGTGGAAAGCAAGCATTAGACACAAAGTCATTGTGAAGCCTTCTAACTGTAACCTTAGGTTGGATGTTTGCTAGGTAGAGCATGTTTTAAGATGGCCGCCACTTTGCAATCAATTGTACATAAGTTCTATAGAACGTTGAAATCTCGTGTGACTTGAAATCTCGAGTCACGAGAATGTGCCCTCCTCTGCGCACTTCATTTTACCTGAGTACAGAGAAGTCCAGTTTTTTAAATGCTCCGCGAAATTAGTTTATTTTGGGAGTGCTTTCTGCCATAGTTTAGAGTCAGTTGGGAATTCTTTGAGAGTCTCTCAAACCCGAGAGTTATTCCGTGTTATTCCGTGTTCCCATATTTCCTGACTCATTTGTTCCTGTGAGGAGAGTTTGTTTGGTGAAGACGAGTGAGGCTTTAGCGGAAGCCTTCTTTTAAGAATTCCTTTTGAAGAACTCAGTTTCCTACTTGCTATGAGCCTTACTGCAACTCAGAAGACTCGTGAGCAGAAAGAAGAGATTGGTGAGTTTGTCACTCTCAGTGAGGGAGTGTATTCCTGTGCCTCTTTTCATCCCAGCGGCATACAAGTAAGACCAAGCTAATTATTATGCAATAGAGCCAGCCAAGAGCGTTCGCTTATTCAACCTTCCCTTCAGCTGCCGCATTGTGTTCCTTCCTTTTTCTTTCTTTCCTTCCTGTCTTTCCTCCCTTGTTCCTTTTTGTGCATATTTCCCCTTAGAAGCTGAGAAGCCTGGAACTCTGCTTTGATTCACCATAACTTACTGCGAGGAACTATACTGGAAAACAAGACTTTGTTATTGTGTGACAATAGAATACCAATTAACATCAGTCAAGGTTACTAATTACTATCTGGAGATTTTCATTTAACCCCTCCCATGCTCGTGACGGAACCGCTCCGTCACGAGCCTCGGGTGGGCTGTGCTGGTGATGGAGCGGTTGCATCACGGCCCGCTCAGCGTGCTTCCGCGGCGCTGATTACATGCCTGCGTGGCGCGTTCTATTGAGCGGGCGGGCCCATGATGGAACCTCTCCGTCACAAGCACAGCCCACCCGAGGCTCGTGACGGAGTGGTTCCATCACGAGCATGTGAGCGCCGCGCTGCCCCCCTCCCCCCTAGCGCTGCGGCAGAATTGCCGCCGCAGCGAAGGGGTTAACACAAGTTGGGAACTGTTTACATCATTGCTAGTCTCCAGAAGGGTGGGAGGAAGTGTATACTTAACATTGCAGTTGTATTTTCTGTGTGCATTAGGCATCTTCGGCTAAAGAACTGCTGAATCTGAAGCTACCTTTACTAAATAGACGAGAAGCAAGACTCTAGCAGAACCTGGTAGGGGGTACATTAGGAATAGAAGAATTAACTGGAACAGAGCAGGTTAAAAGAGTTGTGCTATGTTGTATGCCCTTTTATGTGCATTAGGAACTCTCCATTCACAGCCAGTAGAGCTAAACAGAAGACTCTGCAGAAGAAGAGTGAGAGAGTCCAGGACCAGTCAGAGTGTCTCTTCTATGTCCCTAACGCCTTACCATCTTCAAGGAGCAGCTGCATTTATAGACAGTGTGTTCTGGGAAGAGGGCATTGGAACTTTGCAGCGTTTTGCCTCTGTGGAGAATCTGGTGATTGACACCGGGGTTCGAACCGTTAACCCTGTGGTCTGGAGTCAGGTACCCTGGCCGCCGCGTCACACCTCTTTCAAATATTCCAAATACAATTACATGTTTTCCTCCAAATAGAACATCATAATCTGTTTTTAAAACCTGTTACTTCTTAAATGTACAAAGGCAAACATTAAGTTTGAGACCATGCTCACCTGGTCAATGATCAGAAGTTTTATTTTCTTCAGTACTCTTGAAACTTCATAACAAGCTTCTCCGTATAGCTTGTGATATTCCAATTTATTTTCATGTTCAACTAGTAGCATGAGTAATCAATGTAAAGTAACCCCTTTCATGTAATTGTAATTCAGTACTTTTGTGAAGCTAACTGGTCAAAACTTTAATTAAGAAACTTTTTCCTCTTCCAGTTTGACCACTGATGTATATTCGAATAGGTTTAAATGAATTGCACTGGCTTTCTCTTTTTTATGCAGTAAAAGCCATGCTGTGCCTGTTGTGTCACCTGCTGCTATATTTATTTTTGTTCAATATTTAGTTCTCCTTCCAAGTTTACCAACTCAATAATATCCTGTTGTGCTTGTTGCATTGCCATTTCTATTTCATTCATGGCTATTGCTGCTTCATGTTCAATAATTGGTTGTCCTAGTGGATCTTGACTTAGTGGAGCAGAACTTTGACTATCTTAAGAACTGTCTAGCTATTTCAGCTGCCAAAGTAGTTGCTTATTGAATCTCTTCATTTAGCATTTCTCTTAAAGCTGTAATGTTGCAGTACTTCATAGAGACATATGTTTTCCAGATGTGGACTCCTTTTGGGATAGTATGTAACCAACATATTAGTTTTAACAATATCTGTACTTTCTGGTTCATTCAATGCTAAGTATTTCTTGTAGGGATTTCAATACTCATTTTCGTGTTGCAGCAAGACCTAAACTTACAGAAATGATTCCTTTTGACTTTGAATATAAACTGGCAGAGCTCAACCAATCTGAACATTCATAGGATACAATCTCTTGATGAGAAAGCATTTCCAAACTTAAGCTGTACAATTTTTACTCAGACTCTTCTCTGCTGAGATTTCTTCCCACATTTCTTTCAACTCTGTCTTTTCAGATTTGGTTATATAAGACGTAACATAGCGAGCAACAGCAATTAAATTATCGGCAACATACTGGATATCCATATTTACATTCCACATTGTCAACATCACTGGATTGTAGTCATTAATATATGTTGAATCTTCAGTTCTTTTTATGTTGTATATATTCTTCAGAGATTTTCGATATTTAGTATGCCTTACTGCTTACATAAAACTATTGACTCTTTCTTTTGAAATTATTGGACTTGGGAATCCAAAACAATTTTTTTTATAAAACTTTCCCTTTGACTTGTATTCAACAATCTGTTCCACATCGATTACTTTGAAACCGTAAAAGTTGTTGTCTTAAGCTGTTTGCTCTTCCTGTTTTGGAATGGCACAGTTAACATAGTCTCCTATGAAAGACAGTTTAATCAGAATCAGTTCTAAATTTAGGTGCAAACTTGATCCATAATAGCATGTGTATATGAGGAGCACCTCTGGCTTGGTACTACTTTCTCCAAAAGAAATCAATAACTTCACCAAGAGGTGGATTATATTTATTGCAAATAAAATACATCATAGCTTGAAACCTATGATTAAAATATCTGCACACATTTACAGGATCCAAGGAACACATTTCTCCCGCTGCCTTCAATTCAATGTTTTTTACATTTGAATTTGCTTGTAGAAATTCTAGTAAATTGTCCCATGCGTTATCAGCACAGCTAAGCATAACAAACCATGTAGGGGTACCTATGTTTCTTAAAATACATTTTAGTTCTCTGTGACGACGATACCAATACTCATTAGTACCACTTTGACAAGCCATCAAATTAATTAACTAAGATTCTAAATGATGGTCTCTTTGTTGAACTTTGACCAAGAATTCCTTTGCAGAAACATGTGTAAGATGAACTCCTGTTTTTAATATGTGGTTCACTGCATATGAAAGTCCAGACAAATCACTTTCAAACAGAAGATGAAACATATAAGGAATACACTGTCGAAATTTTGGATCTTCTAAGTACAATCTCGTCGAAATGGTATTCCGAAGCTGGAATCGGTAGTTGTTGGTCATCATATCGTCCACCTTTTCAGTGGGGAATAGCTGTGGAAAACAACGAGCTTCTAAACTTTTTTCCCATACACTCATGGAAGTTCCCTTTACTTTTTTAATTTGAAATAATTCAATAGTGTTTCCTATCTCTTTTTTTAATGTAGAGGATGTATACAATAATGTTCATGAATGTCTTCACTCCTAGAGTTATCCCCTTTTTCTTTTTGGCCAGTTGAAATTTCTGATTCATCTTCTAAACATATTTCTTGCTCTTCCGCATTTACAGTTTTATAATAAATATTGTGTTGTACAAGATATAATGTAGCCTTTTGACGTTTGGTTACATCTACTAACTCTTGCCATATTTTCCAACTCTTTGTTGGTACTCCATTAACTAGAATAACCACAGGTTCACTTTCCTCTCTCTCTATAACAACAGTTTCAATATTTTGCTTCAAATCTAAAGGTAAATATACAACTCTTCCTTTTAGACCTCTTTGTAAATCTGTTGGAGGCAGCTTACCTGTTTTAGGCTCCATACGAACTATAGCCTGAAATGGGTGCGCAGATTGAATAAGAATGGACTCATATGTATTTAAATCCACCAGTTCCAGAGGAATAGCTACTACCTCTAAGCTCTTATGTACAGCTCTAGCTGGCATGTTGTTCTCTTTTAATTTGTTGTAACAATATTTACAAATACGTTGATCAGTACCCAACTCAAAACGACCTTCCACCAACAAATAGGCACCAAATTGCTTCCACTTATCATTGTTTTCCTTTTTACTTTTGAAATACAGATCAACATTCCTAGTTTGACTTCAATAGTGAGAACGTCGACAACAAATACAAACATAGTTTAGTTTTTCTAAAATTTGTAATTTCTTCTGCAAACTTCTCAGTAGTAATATCTTCTACCTGTTCTTCAACATCTCACTTTCTCTAGACTCCTCTTGTAAACCAAAGCAACAAAACTGCATATCATCAGAAACTTTTGTACATCCGATACTGAACCATGCAAAAGAGCTGTGTTTATTTCACTTAAAGATAATGCAGGACTTTTTAAGTAGTACAATCTTCTTACTAACTTCTGCATTTCTGAATGATGTACTGCTAACATTCTTAAATGATGAAAAGTACTTCAACACACTTTTCTGGAAAGATAGCCAGAGAATGGCTTGGCAACTTAGTATATTTCCTCTCTTTACAAGGATCTAGTCTTTGCAACATCTTAATCTTCTGTTTAACACTATTTTGCATAATCTCGTAAGAAAATGTGTAATATATCAATAGATTCCTGGCGTATACTCCATATAATATTACAATCCCACTTAAACACTGAGCTTGTGTACGTCTCCAACGAACTTCTTCAGCTATTACTTCTTTCACATTTCTTAGAACCATCTTTTCTTTTTCAATTGGACAACCGTCTTCAATTTCATAACAATGACCACTGGTATCAACTGCATGAACTAATATATTTTGTTGAAAATGGCTTTCTTCAATAAAAAAAGGCTCAGTAGTAGAAGTGTGGTTCCATTGTCTCAAACATTTTTTTGCAAACATTACTTCTATTAACCAGTCTTTTTCTTTTGCTTTTCTCCTTCATAAAGTGCATTGTTCTATTCAATGTTTTAATTCTCTTCAATACCAATATAAATAATGTTCCTTTAAATTCAAAAGCTTTTTCTACTACACTTTCAATCTGTTGTTTTTTCTTGTAATCAGCTGATCTTTTTTATATTTTTGTTGCAATCTTTCAATACATTTTGTTGTACTCTACTTTTATACATTCTCTTCCTAATGTATTTATATTCTTTCATCATGGATTGTTTTCCCATTGCCTGATTTTCCATTAATATGTCCTTTTTTCGTTTCCTTCTGATTGATTGTACAGCTTTTCTTTCTCTTTTCCACATTTAAAAAATTCACTACGTTCTTTAAAAGTCTTTTAACAAATTTTTTAATTCTCTTACCGGAAGTCTCTTTCTTCAATGTCACATGTTGTACTTCATCTAATTTCTGCTTTTCCCTCTCCTTTAAATAGTACTGTTTTTGTTATAATCTCTTCTTTTGAACTTTTCTTGTCATACTGAATCTTTATTAATAATAATGGAAAATATCTGAAAAAAAGAAAAGTTAAAAAACTTTCTAAAAATGATTTTAAATTGATATAATAATGATATACAAATATTACCATTTTTAAATAAAAAAATACTTTTAATTTAAAAGGTACCGATATATGCGTTTATGGTTTTCGGAATATGGTGAGACTTACAGGTGAGACATGTGATAGGTTGATGCTTTAAATTTTGCTAGGCCCAACACCCTGAGCATTACTAGAATGGTGAAGTAGCAGCATAAAAGTGAGGTTTGAGGTATGTTAAGAGATGGATTAGTTATTAAGCTACTTTGTATGAGTAAACATCTATTTGGGTATTTCTTTTATATATGATACTACAACCAAAAGGTACAGACATATGCATGCATGCTTTAAGCAATATGGTGAGACTTACAGCTGAGACATGTAAAACATTGTTGCTTTATATTTGGCAAGGCCCAACACCATATGTAGTCACAGAATGGTGCAGTTCCAGCACAAAAGTGAGGTTTAACACGATAGGAAATGGATTAGTGATTAGGCTAGTTGGTATGACTGTGTGGAAAGGTACACTTAAAGTATG
The DNA here is from genome assembly GCF_964261635.1 of Lissotriton helveticus. NCBI lineage: Eukaryota > Metazoa > Chordata > Amphibia > Caudata > Salamandridae > Lissotriton > Lissotriton helveticus. The sequence continues at coordinate 1,202,455,324 of NC_136057.1, forward strand.
CCATATACAAGCAGTTGTCTGTTTGAAATATGAAGAGCAGTCTCTCAAGTTTTAATGTGACCATGGTGTTCTGACTGAAGTATATCTCTGTAGTGATTAGCTGATTCCAAGAGTGCAGAGGTAGGGCTTGAGTGCATGAATAACTGCATTAATAGTGCCTGAATGCATCGATGAGTGCATTAATAGTGCCTAGGTGAAAGGATGAGTGCAATAGTACTGCCTGGGTGATTGTAAGAGTATAAGGGTAGTGTCTGAGTAATTGGAGGAGTGGATTGATAGTGACTGGCTGCAAGAGTGCATAGGTAGTGTCTGGGTGATTTTATGAGTGCATGGGTAAATGGAATGAGTGCGAGAGTACTGACTAAATGCATGGATGAGTGCATGGATAGTACCTGAGTGATTACATGAGTGCTGGGGCAGTGCCTGTGTGATTGGTGGGGTGCATGGGTACTGCCTGAGTGATTGAAGGAGTTCATGGGTAATGTCTGAATGATTGCATGAGTGCAAGTGCATGGGTATTGCCTGGGTGTATTGAGGAGTGTATTGGTAGTGCCTGCATGATTGAAAGAGTGCACGGGTAGTACCTAGGTGATTGCATGAGTGCAGGGGTAGTGCCTGAATGATTGGATGTAGACCCTAACCAAATACAAAGCAGCAGCTCTTCACATATCTCTGTGCATGAGTGCAGGGGTAGTACCTGGATGATTGGGCATGGGTAGTGCTTGGGTGATGTAATTTGTGCAAGGGTAGTAGCTGAGTGCATGTATGACTGCTACGGTACTGCCTGAGTGAGTGCATCAGTGCATGGGTGCTGCCTGGGTAATTCAAGGAGTGCATAGGTAGTACCTGGGTGATTAAAGGAGTGGATTGGTACTGCCTGGTCAATTGTATGAGTACACAGGTAGTACCTGGGTGAATGAGGGAGTGCATACATAGTGCCTGGGTGATTGCATGAACAGGGTAGTACCTGCGTTACTGAAGGACTGCATGTGTAGTGCCTGAGTGATTGAATGCGTGCAGGGGTAGTGCCTGGCTAATTGAAAGACTGCATAAATAGTGTGTCAGTGCACAGATGACTGCAAGGGTAAGGACTGGATGATTGGAGACTTACAACTGAGACATGTGATGGGTAGCTTCCTTATATTTGACTTGGCCCAACATCCTGAATAGTCGCAGAATACTGAAATTGTAGCAAAAAAGTGAGGTTTATGTTATGGCGTACCCTTTTGACTACAGCTTCACAATTCTGTAACTACTCAGGGTGTTGGGGCTACCCAAATATAAAGCAACAAACCTTCACATGAGTCTGAAACAAATCTCACCATATTCCTGAATGCATGTCTCTGTACCTTTTACTACTACTACCATATATAATAGAAACATACAAATATTGATATATCTCTCTTTTATGTCTGCCATCTTCAGATGCATAATATAATACATATGCAAGTAGAGACATACATCAATCACAGGACCATGCAGACCTTAAAATTGAACAGACTACAGTTAACATTTCAAACAGAAACCTAGATAGATTTATATGGCATACTTCAAGTAAAGTTTTACACAGACTCTTATAAAGCACTATAATCACTAATTCCTCACCCAACATATCTTAAACATCACTTTTCTGCTCCTGCTGCTTCACAATTCTACTACTACTCAGATGTAGACCCTAACCAATTACAAAGCAGCAACTCTTCACATATCTCTGTGGATGAGTGCAGGGGTAGTACCTGGATGATTGGAGGACTGCATGGGTAGTTCTTGGTTGATTGCATCAGTGAATGGGTAGTGACTGAGTACATGTATAAGTGCATGGGTAGTGCTTGAGTGATTGCATAAGTGCATGGGTAGTGCCTGGGTGATTGGAGGAGTGCATGGGTAGTGCCTGTGTTATTCCATGAGTGCATAGGTATTGGCTGGGTGATTGCATGATTGCAGGGGTAGTGCCTGGGTGATTGAAGGAGTGCATAGGTAGTGCCTGGGTGATTTTATAAGTGCATAGATACTGAATGAGTGATTGATGGAGAGTATGATTTGTGCCTAGATGATTGAAGGAGTGCTAGGTTATTGCATGAGTATATAGGGAAAATGTATAATTGTGCGAAAGTTGGTGCAGGCAAACAGTCACATAATTCCAGTGGCCCTGCTCATACCTCTGACTAGGTCTACAAGTGCTCCTCAGTGATTCCATATTTTTTGTCTCACTGAGTTCATAGTTGAGCTTCTATGGAAACAAGGAAGACTAAACCTGAGGTTACCACTCCACAACACAGACTACAATACCACATAATTACTCTCTATAATACATAATCCCACGCTACATAATTCCTATACACTAAATACCACATACTTAATATCCACATAATTTCACTGTACAACATATCACATAATTCCACTACACTCAACGTACATCCACTCCACTCCAAAAAACATTAGTAAAAAATGTTTGCATTTACAATGGCAATAGCTCTAATTCTTGCAAATGCGAAACCTATTACATTGCAAACACTTCTTTAACTAGTAGTCGCGTTTGCAGAGTGCTGGAGAAAGGGTCCTGGGCCTCCGACCAGCGCTTAGGAATTCCGGTGTAAAGGGCTTACAGGAAGTACCAGTAAGGCTTCTTGGCCCCCAAAGTCCCTCAGGAGTAAATTGGACTTCACCCCCATCACTTAGTCTGCCAGGAGGCACGATTGCAGAATGGTGGATAAAAGGGGGGCATGGCCTCCGAAGACGTTTTCGCAACCCCACTCTGCAGGACTTACTGGAGGTAACAAGAGGGGTAGTTGGCCCCCAGGACGTCCTTGCAGTACAGAAAATGCTCCTCCTTGCGTATTCCGGGTTGAGGGATTAAGTTCCCTTGAATCCTGAGAGTCCCTGGGGCCTTCTAGCACACCAGGAACCTCCAGTAAGCCCTACACAGCTGTATTTCTGAGAGTGGTTGGAGGCCACACCCCCCCTTTTTTATACCACTCTGCAAAGGCGCCTCCTGGCACACTGCTGCTCAGGGGATGAAGTCCACTTTAGTCCTCAGGTCCTCAGGACACAAGATGACCTATTTGCCCCACTAGCAATGCGTCATGAGGATCGTTTGCTGAGTGGTATAAAAATGGGCGTGGCTTTGGACCACCTCTCAGCAATCCCACTGTTTGGGGATTACTGGAGGTGCCTGGTGGCCTAGTTGGCCCCCAGGGACCCTAAGGATTCAAGGGGACTTAATCCCCAACTTAGAACACACCAGGAGGCGTGTTTGCAGAGTGGTGCAGGGAGGAGATGGGGCCTCCCTCGCAAGCTGCTGTTTTTTTCTAAGTTTGCTTTATAGAAGAGGGGCTGTGTGGCCCCCATTCTTTTAATATTTTTGAGACCCTGGGGAGGCCAGCCCCATTAAAAAAAACAGGAAAGGGGCTGCATGGCCTCCCTCCCTTGGCCGGTTACGGGCCCAGGGACCCCATTCCCCGGGGCATGGTCTCTTTTTTTTATACTTAAGGGGAAGAGGGCCCGTGATGCCCCCCTTCGCTGGGCCATTTATGGCCCCTGTAGACCCATCCCCTGGGGCATGGCCATTTTAAAATTATTTTAATATAAGGAGGCCGGTCATGCGGCCCCCCTCTCTGGGCCAATTTTGGCCCCAGGGACCTCATCCCTGGCCATTCTTTTTTCCATTAAAGGGAGGGGGCCGTGTGGCCCCCCTCCTGTGCCAATTCTAGCTACAGGGACACCATCCCCCGGGGCCAGCCCTCAAGTTGGGGACCGTGGGAGGAGCCCCAATGCCCCCACGGTCCCTGCCAGCTCCCCGCCTCCTACGGGAGCCGGTATTGCTTTTGGGCAAGGAGAGCTGCTAACATGCAGCTCCCCTTATCCAAAAGCAATTCTGCTTCACTTCATGGAAGCAAGATCAGGATTCCTGTTCTCATTTCCATGAAGCGAAGCAGTTTTGCTAAGGCAAGGGGGGAGCTGTCTCCCACCCTGCCATAGCAAACAGCAATGTCCCGGTGTAGGCACCCCGGGACATTGCAGGAACCATCCCTGGGGGGTGGGAGTCCACAGGGCCATCAAGGGCTCCTCGAGGGGGGCTCCCTCCCAGCATTTCTAAAGCCCGGGGAGGTGGTGGTCCCCAAGGACAGGGGTCTGCCACAGACCACGCAGTTTATTTAAAATTGCCACTGGGAGGTTGTGGTCCAGGGGCAGTGTGGGAAAGGGCAGGAGCCCCAACACACTAATCTATAATAAATTAAGACCCGGGGAGGTGGCGGACCCCAGGGCTTGGGGTGGCCCACGAGGCCCCATACACAATAATATGAATGCTTTGGGAAGTTTGCAGTCCCCGGAGCAGCGTGGGGGGCAGGAGACCCCACACGTATTTTAACAAAAAGCGCCAGGGAGGTGGTGGGACACGTGCCCCTCACATATGATAAACAAAGCCCCAGGAAGGTGGCGGTCCCCGGGGCTGCGGGTCCTCCATGATGGACCCCCACACCATGATTAAGAATTCCCCCGGGTCCTGGCCCACCCGTGGGCTTGAAACAAACAAAGCATGGGAGCACTCGCCTCGTTTTTATTTTTATAATTTCAGCGAGATTCACACACCCAGCACAAATTCGGCTAAAATTATAAAGGAAAATGCTTTTTTGGGCCCTGGGGGTCCTTATGGTACCCCCTGAGCAGGCCTAGGGGGTCAGGGTGTTTCTACCCTGCCCCCTTTTCTTTTTTATAAATGTTTTTATGTTCAGATTTCTTGTGACTCGGTGCTCAGATATATAGATTTTTATTTTTTTAATTTCTCAGCAACTACTGAACGGACCTACCTTTTTGTCAAATTTGGTGTAATTCCCTTCAGCAGTTCGGGCTGTAGCTTCGTCTAAAGTTTCCTATGGAAATTAACATGGCGAAAACGCGTTTTGGAACCCCCCTTTTTTCTTGGCCCCAGCTTGACGAATCATCCCCAAATTTCAAGACAGGAGCTGACCTGAGCTGGTCATTAGTTTGGAAAATTTTGTGATGATTTGTCAAATGGTGCCAAAGATATTTATATATTTCACAAGAGCTCCATCATGTCTACTCCAGATATGCTGTAGGATAGTAGGGCAGAGAAGCAAAGGCGGCACTACAGGGCTACTATTTCAAGTATTCGTTATTTCACCAGTGCAAGTGCCACTGCTAAGTTATAGTTAGGATTTTGATATATTTCAGAGTGACAGGTGCCACTAGCAAGTTATAGTTAGGATTGTGTTTCCATAGGACCTGCCTTTATTTTGTTGCTAATTACTTTGGCGCAGATAACGAATCTCCATGAAACTTTCCCAAAAAGTGCTACTTTTTGACTAGTTTGCACATGGAAAGTTTTGGAGTGATCCATCACGCAGGAACTGAGGGAAAAGGGGGGTCCAAAGGCACATTCTGCTCTAGGAACATGGCTGCAACCCAAACTGCTGAACATATTTTCACCACATTTGGCAGGAAGCTAAATCCAGGGCCTGTAAAAGCTGCATGCCTCCCTTGCGGTAATATATATGTTTTGTCCCCGGGGATGGGGTCCCCAGGGCCTGAAGGACAATCCTATACTGCGCATGCCAAATTCTGTGCATGGGGGTTGGAGGCTGAAAGGGGGATTGGCTGCCTTCTGGTGGGTTGGCCACAGGGACTGGTTTGTGGCCAGACCCTGTGGCCAATTCTGTGCTGGCCACAGTTGAAGGATGAGCACAGTGTGGGTTTGGCTGCCTCCGGGAGGTTGGCCACAGGACATGGCCATAGTGTGGGGTTGGCTCCTCTGCAGATGGTTAGAATCAGTGTCTGGCTGCAGGCCAGACCCTGCAGCTAAACCACTGCCATGCATAGCCAAAGGCCGTGCACCGCTTGGTGGGCTTTATGTATGGTAAAAAAATATTACTTTAAGTAAAAAAAAACTAGAAATCACTTTACTTTATCTTTAAAAAAATAGAAATGTACTGAAAAAAACCAAAAGTTAAAGTAACCTTGTATTTATAGTAATAAATTAAAGTAACGTTATAGTTAGGAAAATCTTCACTAACAGCGTAATATTTTAAACTACAAAAACCACAGAAATTCACCAGTTATAGTTATAGTTATCTCAAGTAAATATAACATGTGCCCTTGGATAACTAAAGGCCTCACAACGGCTATGCACAGTTTTCTTATCAATAATTACATTGCAAATTTGGCAGTGATATTATTAAATATGTCATAGAAGGTGTCATGAATGATGAAATATATAGGGTAATTAGAAGTGCATGGTGAGGTGCAAGTGAACGATAATGCAGCTATTTTAAATTAGTTTCATGTATGTAAATTATAACATTAGTATTTAGATTTGAAATTGTTTTAATTTAATTGTATTTAGTTATTTAGTTAAACAAAAATTAAATGTCTATCCCTGAATTCTAAAAATGATTTACTACCTCAATACACTATCCATCCTTGAATAGTAAAAACCCATTTCTTCCTCTATACACTAATGATCTGTAAAATCTAAAAACACCTTACTACCACTTTTGAGTACTCATGCCTGAACCCTAATAATTCTTTACTACCTTCATATGAACTTAAAAAAATAAAACCAGAAATCAATTTGTTACATTTAAATTTTCATAATTAACGACGTTATTTACTTTAAAGTTAATTCCTTTTATTTATTTATTTGTGTATTTTATAAAGTGCGCAGCTACCCCAACGGGGTGTCCCGGCGCTAGTAGACAGACAGCAATTGGCACAAGACCTAATCCTGGCGGGGGAATAGCCAGGTCTTATGAGATCTACGAAACTCAGGTTCCGACTGGATCATGCGGAGGTGGAGCGGAAGTTTATTTCAACGGTGGGTGGCACACACTTCGAAAGATTTACCCCCTGATCTAGTTTTTTTTAATCTAGGGGTGACAAGTAGAAGTTTGGTATTAGAGCGCAGAGCTTTAGAATGATTGTAGGGGCGGAGTCTCTTTCTAAGGTAGGCTGGTCCTAGGCCTTCGGATGCCCGAAAGGCCAATGTCATAGCTTTAAACTCGATTCTTTTGGTTATTGGGAGCCAGCGCATCTTCCGCAAGTAAGGGGATATGTGTTGTCTTAGCGAGATGCCACAGACCAGGCGAGCAGCAGCATTTTGGACGTGTTTGGAGTCTGTGGCGAAGGGCTTGTGACAGACCCAGGTAAAGTCCATTCGTGTAGTCTAAATGAGATATAATAAGTGCATGGACCACAGTTTTACGAGAGTTGCTCGGCAGGTAGTCAATGAATTTCTTTATCATTTTAATTTTGCTGAAACAGGTGGCAGAGACTGTCTGGACCTGGGTGGCAAAGCACAGGCAGTTTGTCCCACCTGACGCCCAAATTCCTGACTGAGTCTTCGGGAAGAGGGGCAACGCTCAATTCTTCCGGCCACCAGAGATTGGAGGCAAGGGAGGATGGTTGGTTAAAAAACAAGACCTCGGTCTTATCCGCATTAAGTTTAGGGAAATTGCGGTCCATCCAGTCTATAATGTTCCTTAGACATTTTTTGATAGGGTCAAAAGTGTCCGTGGATACATCCTTATAGGTGAATAAGAGCTGTGTATCATCAGCGTAGGATGTTATTTTAATTCCTGACTCTGAGATCATTTCGGCCAAGGGGTGAGATATACATTAAAAAGAAGAGGGCTAAGTGACGAGCCCTGTGGGACACCCCATTTGAGGGGTCTCACAGTTGAAGTGTAGGGATGGGTTTGAACCTGTTGTTTGTGTTCTGAAAGAAATGAAGATACCCAATCCAGTACTGTGCCCTGGATTCCTTTGGACTTCAGGCGGTTCAGGAGGATGGGATGGGAGACGGTGTCGAATGCTGCCGACAAGTCCAACAGCACTAACACCGCTTTGGAGCCCCCATCTAAAGTCCATCGTATAGAGTCAGCCATTTCTGACTCTGTGCTGTAACCCAGATTGAGAATCATGGAGGGGACCTCTGGACTCAATAAAACTGGCCAGTTGTTAGTGGGCCAGCTACTCCAAGATCTTGGCCGGCGCAGGAAGAAGGGAAATGGGCCTATAGTTACATGGGCCTCTGGGTCGGCATTGGCTTTTTTTAGGAGGGGAAGTAGAAATGCGTGTTTCCACGCAGCTGGGTAAATACCTGACCTCAGAGAAGCGTTCCAGATGGAATTTAAATGAGGATTGAGGAGTCCTGCTAGGACTTTATATTGTTTAGCTGGCAAGGGGTCACTAGGTGAGCCAGACTTGCATTTAAGTAATTCCCTAAGAGAGGTTTCTTCAGAAATGTCAGTGAATTCTGTGAGTACTGATAGAGGGATTTGTTCCACTATAGGTTCTTCACAGGTATTGGAGTTGATGTGCGGTTTGGGAAAGGATGTGTAAATAAGTGCAATTTTATCTTCGAAGAATTTGGAGAGTTTGTTACATAGAGTCTGTGACGTAGGATGAGAGCAGGTCAGGGCCTGGGGATTGGTAAAAGATTTGACAATTTTGAAAATCTCTCTGGAGGAGTTTCTTGCATTATCAATTCTATCAGAAAGAAAGGCTTTTTTGTATTTTATGAGAAGTTTGCAATATTCTTCGAGAGCAGCACAATAGTCAACCTTGCTTTCTAGAGAATATGTAAGTCTCCAGCAACGTTCAAGAACCTTGCAGGCGGACTTTTTTGTCTAAGTTCCTCAGAATACCAAGGAGCTGAGGGGGAGGATCTGGAGGATTTTATCAATTTTTGAGGAGCTAGGGAGTCAATAGCTGTGCCTACCCACTTATTTAAATTAGAGATGCTCGATTAAAGATCATGTGCTGGGGCCGGGTTAGAATCCTTCAAGTAATTGGATAGTGATTCTGGGGAGATTTTGCTCCAGTTCCTTTCTAACTCCTTAGGTGTTGAGCTGGCTCTCCCAATGTGGGTCAATTGAAAAAAAAGGGGACAAGAAAATGATCGGACCAGATTACTGGCCGAGGAGCCAAGACCGATATGTCGGGGAGGTTGGAACATATCAGATCCAGCGTGTGGCCAGCTTTGTGTGTGGGGAAGGCAACTAATTGCGTGAAGTTGCATCCTGTGAGTGTGGCAATAAAGTTAGAGCTGTATGGGCAAGATACGTCATCCACAAGTAAGTTCAGATCCCCCAGTATAGTGAAGTTGGCATACCGCATGCAAGCTTGCGTGATATAATCAGTTAAGGCAGACAAGTGGGTCGGGCTAGAGTTAGGAGGTCGGTAGAGCAGGACGCCAGAACAGGAAATGGACGCAGAAAGCTTGATGCAGAAGGGAAGACCTTCGATACAATCAATCTGCGCATAGTGAGGTGATGTAATCTCCCATTTAATTTTATAGATGATAGCCACACCTCCCCCATGTTTCCCATGTTGTCTATTGGCACACAAAATGCAGTAGCCTTCAGGAATAGTCAATGTCAAAGATGGATTGGTATCTTCACAAAGCCAGGTTTCTGTCAAAAATAAGAAGTCCCAATCGTTATCTTTGATGGACTGCAGGATGTCAAGTGAGTGTTTGACCAGAGATCTACAATTTGTTAACCCGGCCTTTAGGAATACTGTCAAAGCGGCGGAGGCAGGGGGTAAAGTGTGGGGTGAGGGGCTTCTGCCCCGACTAGAATAATTTAGAGAGAAACCACAGTGCCTACATGCATAGTTCATCTAGATATCTCCTCGTGTCAGTGTCATAATATGTGGGCACCGATTAGGCCTAAGGCTGGTCATATCAGTCTGGCTATAGGTGATCCTACGAGGTGTATCGGATCGGGCAGCCTCGCTGGCCCTGGCCGCGATACGGTCACGGATGGGCGCAGACAGGCTTACCTTTGGCGCGCCAGCGGTGCGTCCGCTGCGCGTCGGCCCCACGATGAGCTTTAATAGGGGGATGGATTTGCAAGACTAGAGCGCCACCCTGCCACAATGACCGCTCTAGTCTGCAAATACCGGAAGTGAGGAAAAACGGGCTGACCGCCTCGAGGGTGCTCCCTCCACACAAACAGCACAGGATAGCTGCGGTGGACCGGGGAGACCAGCTTCAGGCAAGGAGCAGGAGTTAGCCAGCAAACCAACAATGCAATTCTGCAGGTCAATGTAAGTAATTTAAAAACAATAGTTAAAATACCAGGTTGAATGGCTGCGAAGCGCTAGCGCAGCTAGAAGCCTTAAAAGCCTCCGGCTGACTGTTTGCTGCGCGTCGGCGGCACAATCAGCTTTAATAGGGGGATGGATTTGCAAGCCTAGAGCACCACCCCGCCACAATGGCCGCTCTAGTATGCAAATGCATGAAGTGAGGAAAAACGGGCTGACCGCCTCGAGGGTGCTCCCTCCACACAAACAGCACAGGATAGCTGCGGTAGACCGGGGAGACCAGCTTCAGGCGAGGAGCAGGAGTTAGCCAGCAAACCAACAATGCAATTCTGCAGGTCAATGTAAGTAATTTAAGAACAATAGTTAAAATACCAGGGTGAATGGCTACGAAGCGCTAGCGCAGCTAGAAGCCTTAAAAAGCCTCCGGCTGACTGTCTTTATAAGTGATCGAACCTTAGAAAAATATATGCATTTGTAGGGATACATTCATGTACACACAAACACACACACATCCACGCACACATACAAACACACGCATTCACACACACATGTAATTGTAAGGTTAAACCAACACAAATGTAAAACTTACTAATTTGCTTAACTTCGTTTTAAAAACAAGTGAAGGAAAAGACTGAAAACTTACCTGCAAAATTAAGACTCCTGATGTAAATGCTGCATTGTATTGACTCCTGATATAAGAAAATAAATATCAGAATAAAGGTAACATATTCATTGGTGTATTTCTTGCACCATATACTTTGGGTTTACTGGCACTTCAAATATGCTAGTTGAGGATTAACCACGTTTACCTTGTTTTAGGGGTTAGAGCACCAACACTGGGATCTAGTCAGCAGTGCCCAATGTGCAGAGTTAAATAACCATCAATATAAATCAGTAAAGAAAATGTGGGGTTACCTTGCAAAAGAGAGACGTTCTCACGACCTTAAAACTGGCCCAACAGGTAAACAAAATCGTCAATTCTTGCTCCTTTTCCTGTAAGTTCTAATGAAATTGAAATTCTCAATTGGATTCGACTCATTTAGAAGTTCTTAGACTTGCCTTCTCGAGCCATTTTTATTAAAAAACATCTTTGGCCCAATCTTTTAATATTTTTTTTCAAAGCCCTCAAGATATGGAACTTTCCTCATTCTGCTAAAACTGCTTTTAGTAAGATGTATCCATATTTCATCCCCTTAAGTCACTTTGGGCCTGACGTACAAAGGTTTTTCACGGGCGCAAATGGGTTTTAGACCCGTTTGCGCCGCAAAAAACCTGTGGCCCGTGTATTAATCCTATTTTGCGAGTTGCAAAATAGGATTAGCGACTCACTATTAGTTTGGGGCATTCCAAGGCAGTCCCTTACTAATAGCGGCTCCATTAAGTATGTATGAATGTTTTGCGGTCGCAAAACACTCGCAGTTTACTACCCTTCTCAGAAGGGTGGTAAAGCACTCGCAAATGGGAAGGTGTCCAGCAGGGGACCCTTTGCCCTCTGTGAATGCATGTGCAAATATTTTTTTCAGGGCAGGCAGTGTTCCCAGGAACCACTGCCTGCCCTTAAAAAACGAAACTGAAAAGTTTAAATTTTATTTTTTAAATGCATCCCGGCAGGCCACCATCCCTGGATGTGCAAGCCGTTCCCAATGGGGTTGCAAATGTGACAGCCTCATTGACATGCATGAGGCATGCTATTTGCGACTCCATTGGGAACCACAAACAGTGTCTCAGACACTGTTGTGCATCCCAATTAGCAAGTCGCAAATTGTGAGTCGCAAATGTGATGCAATTTGCAACTCGCTAATTGGTGGATCGTACATTTGGCCCCTGGACCTCTGACCTCCAGTGTGCTTCTAATTTTGCTCCACTGCTGTGGTCGTTACTTCTAGATTCTACCTTGACTTCATAGAGGATTTCTGAAAGTAGATAGGTGTTCAGCTACATCATTCATTTCCTATATTTTATCAGTATATCACTGTAGCATTGAACCCTTTAATTGATTTCAGTGGTTTATCGTGAATTCTTATGCACCAATAAATGATTCTCCTTTCACTGAAAGTTTAGACAACCAAGTTGTTCTTTTACCCTCCAGTTTGCATACCAAGTGACAAGTTTTGATTTAATGATGACACTCCATGATCATCTGCCTGGCTTAGGTAACTTGAATTATTTTAAGGTGTAGAGAACAATTACCCTGTGTGTGGGATTCTTTATCTTGCATCTGCCAACATTCCCCACTCACTGTAGTCGCATGAAATATACATTTTCACAGACCTCCTAGTGTGTTTCTTGATCCATGGTTGACACCCTTTGTACTCATAGAAGAGGATTAACTTTATTTACAGGTGCTGAATGTTAGCAGGGCATTGGCAATTATCCTCACTTAGTCTGCCCCGTAGGAAAGTGTGTGTGTAAAGAAACTCTACAATGCTAATTACACCCCGTGGCAAAAAGCTTTGATGAAATGGCATGAGAGGTTATCTCTGTTGGTGCTTTATCTCACTGAGATGGACCTCACTTCTTCTGTGAGAAACCTGTTTCTCCAGTGCAGACCTTACATTAGTCTATTTGGAGGCTCACTTTGCCACTGCATATGGTACTAGGGTTCCCCGTTTGCCTGAGGGGGTGTGCTCGTGGGTGTTTCACTCATTCACCCATCAGGGAAAACTGCTGTGAGTCATCAGTCAACAACACATTATCATTATGACATTAACAATTGCAAGGATCCTCGTAATTCACAAAAAGTCATGATTATATAGCTTACCTCTCCCCTCATGGATTTGCTCTCTTCAGGGGTGGTCCTACTGGTTAGGACATCATAACACGGGCCTGTGACCTCTTCTATAGTAACCATGATTGATGCGCTGGTTAAAGCTTCAAAATAAGAAATACAATCAATAGAATGTTTTTCTTATGGAAGGTCACCTCAAGACAATCAACTAGACAGAAAATACTGCACACCCTGTCCTCAAAATTCCACTGTGACATCACAGGCACTGGTCTTAGTGGCTGGAATCATTGGATCAGCTGAGAGTGAAAAGACCACATTTTCGACAATCACACAAAGTCATAGTGAAAAAGTTTCTTGTTGTTATGCCTTCTATATTTATGAGGGCCCTGCATCACTTTTGCACCAGCAAAGTAGTACCTGCGTGACACAGGTCTCTCAATCCGATTTATAAAGCCACGCAAAGCAACCATAAGAGGCTTTGAGTGCCTTATAAATCATAAATCATGAGTAAGGCAACGCAGCGCAAATTGCTGTGTTGCCTTACTCTGCACCCAGGAGGTGTTCAATGGGAGTTACGGGGGATTATCCCACGCAATAACCATGGAATTTGCATGGAACTTGATGCTGCCCCAGGTTTACAAAATCATCCTGTTAGAAATGGGATCTCTGGTTGGCTAAAGCTTGAGCCAAAGCCAGGCAGAGACCACCACTCTAGTCAGGGCAAGGGAGTTACACGGCAAAGATAACCCCTGCTCTCCCCCTTGGTAGCTTGGCACGAGCAGTCAGGCTTATCCCGGATGCCATGTGCAAAGTATTTGCGCACGCACCCAGCAACAACATCCCAGGCATACTACAAAAGGATCTCCACACAAGGTTATATCAAAAATAGCCTTTGTATTCTCATAAAACTTTAGAATTGTAAACACATAATATACATCGTGCCACCTGGCTCTAAGTCATATCTACAAGGGATTATATACACTTGAAAGGGCCTGCTGGACCACATTTCAGACCCATCACAGAGTGAACTTTAGTAAAGGTAAAACATATCATAAACGTACAACCAGTAACCACTGGTAATCACTGTTCTTAGCATCAGCCTGTAACATAAACTACATTCTGCACAGTATCACATTTAGGCGCAAATTACATTCTGCGCCAACCTCACGAGCATAAACATATTATGCAATCCTTTCATAAGTCTAAACGCATTAGACCCTAACCTCCTACGTATAACTCACATTAGGGGCATAAATCACAGTGGAACATACTCTCACTAGCATAAACCATAAGATGCAAAACAACCTCATCATCATAAAAAACAAATTTAGAGGTATAAAACAGGGTGCGTAAATCATACTACATGAATCACATTTCCTAGCACCACATAAATCACATTTAGCACATGGTCTCCTAATAAAGACCATAGTAGAGGCACAAATTACATTAGGGCCTGGCGCCCTATTTACCTCCCCGTCCCCCTGGCCAACTGGCCATCTCAAAGAGGCTCAAACACCCTGTGCCCAGAATGTCAGGGCTGCTGCCTAGCAGCTGAATCCAATTGCGCCATTGCGAAAACCTAAACGGTGCAGCTGGCACTAAATACTGCGCAGCTGTGAAGGAAAGGGGGCAAAAGGAGTGCATCTCACTTCTAACTGAGAAAGGGCATGCCCCCAAAGCACTGTGGCCTAAACGATGCAGCTGCCCACTACTTGCTGAGCAGCTGTGAACTAAAATGAAGTGCAGGCACTCACTGTGCCCTTTAATTCAATGTGCTAACATTGCAGCTGCCCGCGCTGGTGCGGTATAGCTAAGGATCAACAAATATGCAGGCACGGGCACCACTGGCCCTCGGGAATGCCCCTGGGGCCCTGAAACTACTGTGCCCTCTGGGGCTCTCTTTAAACAAATATGTCCAATGAGAAATAGCCCCTAGATGTTGGAGCGGGGTTCTCTCATACACCAAAGAGACTGCTCCCCCCACATTGGAGCACACAGGCTTTTAAAATAAACATGCCCAATTTTGGAGCAGCCCTCTGGGAGGCGGGCCTCTCAAGACCTGACACCAACACCGTGCCCTGAAAAGCATCCCCACATCGAGCCTTCACTCACCGGCTTCTCGTGGGACTCTGCGCTGCTCCCCACGGTCTCTACTCTACCCGGCTACACGGTGGCTGCATGTAGGGCTCCTTCTTCACCACGGGAGCCCCGTCTGTCATCGGTGGCCTCTCCTCCTCACCTGGGCCCCCTCTTGGGACCTGGGACTCTCTGGACATTCGCATGGCTCCCTCAACTCGCGGGAGCCCAGCGAGGCATGGACAGTATTCCGTGTCGCCTTGTTCCGGCAGGGGAAAGGCGGAAGTGACGTTGGCGAGGTCCGCCCAGGGTCAGGCGGACGCTCCTGACTTCCATTTGTGATCGGCTTGGCGGCGGTGATAATTTCTTGTGGCAAAGTGGGGGGTGGGTTCCCACTATGTACATGGAGCATAAGAGGGGTGGACACCCACGAGGCATGACAAATGCGGGGTGGGCACCCGCCATACAAACCAAATAGGCGGGGTGGGCACCCGCATTTGGCATAACAAACCAAGCGGCAATGAGGGGTAGGCTCCTTCTACGAAATCAGAGTTGCGGGGGACTCCCTATGCTGCAAGGGAACCACATAAGCGCTCCTCCTCAGCATAACGCGCTCTGCACAGATGGCCAATAAAGCGCTCTTCCAGGCGCTAGGATAAAAGTTCTTGAAAAGAAATGGAGCAAAAAGGTTCCAGGGGCATAGCTGGGCCCAGGGAGGTAGCCCTCCTGGAAGGTCCTCATGGGGCCCAGCAGCAGCACACCAGCAGGTTTAGAAACACAACACAATTGGGTCAGAGCTATTGACTGCCTGCACACTATTCCACTATTTTTGGTCTAGTATCTGGTATTCTGTAGCCTGTGCGTATAGGTCGAGGGCGTGACCCGTAAACACCCCCTAAAGTATGATGAAAAACATCACATCCAATGATAATAGCAAAAGGACCCGCACAAGGGAGATTATATATACACTGTACTTTTTTGCTCAGTAATGCAATAATGTTAACATAAATAAAACTTTAGCGCTTTCCAAAAAGAAGTGAAGTCCAGATCTTGACAGGTATGTAGTAAGGCTTTTTATTCAAAGATAAGCATGGTGTTCAAGGTATTGCTAGCAGCCAACGCGTTTCGTCACCACTGTGACTTCTTCAGGGCTCTATGGTTGATTGAGCTGTAAAACATACACCTTGCGTCTTTTTGCACCAAAATTTATCAATCTGAGCACAAGATAAGGGAATGTATTCCTTCCTTCAATTCCTTGTATTGTTGATCTGACTTATCAGTCTTTCCTCTAACGTGCAGCTTTTAATAGTATTCCCATCTGAATCACCGGGATAATATCAGAGGTAGTATAATATATTAAATGTGGCGTCTCTCGTTTTCTATCCTCCGAGTTCAATGAATGTAATTTACGGAACCATCAGTAATTTCTTCATTAAGTATTGGGCATTTTCGCAGGTTTCCCGGATCCGAGTGTATCGTCCCTTCCAAGTGAATCGGGACCACTACCTCTGATATTATCCCGGTGATTCAGATGGGAATACTATTAAAAGCTGCACGTTAGAGGAAAGACTGATAAGTCAGATCAACAATACAAGGAATTGAAGGAAGGAATACATTCCCTTATCTTGTGCTCAGATTGATAAATTTTGGTGCAAAAAGACGCAAGGTGTATGTTTTACAGCTCAATCAACCATAGAGCCCTGAAGAAGTCACAGTGGTGACGAAACGCGTTGGCTGCTAGCAATACCTTGAACACCATGCTTATCTTTGAATAAAAAGCCTTACTACATACCTGTCAAGATCTGGACTTCACTTCTTTTTGGAAAGCGCTAAAGTTTTATTTATGTTAACATTATTGCATTACTGAGCAAAAAAGTACAGTGTATATATAATCTCCCTTGTGCGGGTCCTTTTGCTATCACCAGCAGGTTTAGGACCAGGTTCAGCACCCCATCATGGGGTCACAACCCCTATATTTATATTAGCAAATCCCTTTGTGTCACAGCACAGGGCTTCGGGATACCAGTTAGGACTGGTTTAGAGGGGCTTTGGAGCACTTTGTTTTGCCCAGCTCCTCTCTCCTTTGTCAGGTGGGGGCTCAGTGATCAGACACACCACAGGGGGTGGTGCCAGTATCGAGGAGGGAAGGCACAATCCTATTCAGGTCCCAGATGCAACTCCTTCCTCCCATCTGCATGCAGATCTCTCTATTCACCACTGGGCTGGCTCCCCCTGTCTCCTGGAGCCACCCACACATCTCAGCTCCTGTCAATCACAAGCCAGACATGCAATTCACATCAGGCAGGCAGACACTTAGCACACAGAAATGCCAACGTCTAAAAGTGGCACTTCTCCACCAGTCATCATAAATCTGCGCACACCATTGCACAGCATTTGTTCTCACGAGTTTATACATACTAAACTCGCCCCTGCACTCCCCTCATACCAGGAATTACCACACGTACACAGAGAGCGCACGCACTTTACACTGGACCACAGTGCTAAAGTGCTCAGAGGCCTAAAATCACCAACACCAGGCTACAGAAAAAGGCTAGGAAAATGCGAAAAGTTTCGGGGTGAACCTGCCAAAAGGGCCAAGTCCAACACATGCAAACCTAGGGAAGCGCAAAATCCATACGCCTCCAGAGATTTTTCCTCTTTCTAGCACACATAGAAAGTGGAAAATGCATCTTGAAATCATTTTTGTGCATGAAGGTGCACTTTCCCTCACAAAAACAATTTGCCATGCAACAGTGGCACACTTGCACCATGAAGCAAAGGTGTGCATGTTGGCGCAAGCCTACTAAAATGGCGCGGGGAGTATGGAAATTAATGCATTGAATTGCTTAACTATCGGTGCATTTTTGCCCTTTCACTTCGGCGTATGGCAGCGCAGCAAGGGACCTTGCCAGTAGCGGCCAGTGTCTAGCGCAGGGAGAATAGACATTAATGCACTGTATTGCTTAACTATGGTGCGTTTCTGGCTTTTCACTTTGGCATAGGGCAGCGCAGCAAGGTACCTTGCCAGTAGCAGCCAGTGTTTTCTGAGTGGCCGGGCGTGGGGGTGAGTGGGGACATAGGGGTCATGAAGGGAGGGGTCAAAACAAAAAACATTTACTTTGAAAACAAACCATCAGCTGGCCGGGTTCCGTGTCGCAATACTCTGCTCCTCATCTTCAGGAACAGACTCCATCCTGCCCTGCGGCTAATCTTGAAGTTGCTCTCAAATGAGACTAGCTTCAGGATTGGCCTGAGCCCTCCTGATTAGAGCTCCAGAACAGATTGGGAGTCTGTGCATGCTTTCTCCAATCCCAGAGCTTCACTGAGCATGAGAGTTTGGCCGTCCTGAGATGGCCGCCCAAACCATCATTAGCAGTGAAGGGAGTGCACTATAACTCGCCTCTGTGATGTCACCCCCCCGGGCCCGCCCCCAAGTCTTGGCAGGAAAGGAGAAATAAAATTAATGTTGTTTTATTTTTTCTTTCTTGCCGTTTTTTTGAGGGGGTGACGCTCCTCCGGCATAGCGGAGGAGCCACTGCTGTACCTTGCTGCGCTGCCCAACCCCAAAATCCCATAAATAAGCCCCTGTATACATAGTGAATTGTAACTGGAGAACAAATGTCTTGTAAGTGTTCCTATGTTTGGAGTGAAGCAACGCTTTACGCAGTTGAACTTCTGAGCTGCAGATTTTAGCTTGCATTTATATGTGGGTGTGTGTGCGTGTGTGTGGATGTCCATGTGAGCGTGTTTTTGTGTGTGTGTCTATGTGAGTGTGTTTGGTTTTCTGTGTGCATGTGCGCACGTGTTAGTGTGTGTTTGTATGTTATTTTTCTACAGAAAAATTCCCCAGATCAGAGCACATTATCTATAAAATAATGATTGAAATATTGAGGAAGGTGCACAATCAGCAGTTTCAATGGCACATTCGGGTATAGAAATTCTTGGATCTCCTACATCCCTGCTCAATATTAAAATCACAGTCCTAGCAGAGAATGCATAAAATAAAACAATAAAGGAAATAGGCCTGTGTAAACAATATAGCAGTTTGAGGATTGGTATCCACTATAATATTACATTTCTCTGAAATGTATTGCCTAAAGACATTCCGAGAGTTAATTACAAAGCACCACATGTAATCCTTTTGATCAGTGGAGAGTGAACGGATTTGTACAATAAGATTCTGTCTCAGGCTAAATCTGGAACTGGTGATTTAGGGGCACCACATCAGAGTCTGTTATATAAATCCCAATAACGTTAATTATTTACGTCTTGGCAAATACATTTCGGAATCTGGAGAATTTTATAAAAACCTCCCAGGAAACTCATATATGGAAAGGTTATTTGTTACTGGCAATGTTATTACATTATGAGTAGACAGACTACTCTCAATAAAATCCATTCTTTCAAGGCCCTTTTCTTCACCGCAAAGGACCATTTTATGGATTATTTTAAGTTATTATTCTTCGTATATCATATTCTTCTCCGACACAATGCTATTTTCCTGCTGTCACTGAGATACACCGGGTTCACAGAAAATAAACATTCCTTTGTCAAGTGTTTCTAGATCTCACTGCATTCAGACTGTATCAACCGCTAAGTTTGAGCTGCTGGTTGCTGGTGAGGCCCACCAGCACTCATTGAGGCCTGCACCTGTTTTTCCTCAACAGTCTTACATCCAGAGCTAGGGAGAGAAAAACAAAAAAGGTGGACAGAACGAAGAGAAAGACAGTGACAAATGAGAAAGCGGTGGATAAAAAAACACCTGCATGAGTGAAATGAAGAGGAGTGGCGAGCCTAATGGAGGATTAAAGAGGTATCAGGGGGGAAATAAGACAACACATTGTTAATATTCGGCAACCACACATTTGATTGCTCCAACCACGGGCTTCTGAGCAAAACATTGGACCTCGGCACTCAGAGGCCTATTTATGAAATGATCATGCAGAGCAGCAATTCACCTTGTTGCACTGTGTGATGGAGGAAGAGCAGTAATGCGCCATTCCGAACAATATGCATGCATTTCCCAGGGGTGCTGGTGCTCAATGTGCTGCCTAGTGCCATCGCAGACAATCTTGCACAATAGTGCAAGGGTGCCTGCATTGTAAGCAAGATTGTTTTGTGCAGGAAAAGAAACCTCTGAGGCATTTCTGCTTTGTGTAGTTGCTGCAGACCTCAGCACACATAGAAAGGGGAAGTAACAAGGAGAAATAAAGGTATTTATCCTTGTAACACCTCTCCTAGGGAGGTGTAGCATTTTGATGCAGTCCCATGCTTACCAGTGTTACCAGTGTTACTAGATCTTGGAATGCACAAAAATCTATAGATGGAGGCATGGAAACACCCACACTCCACCTACGGAATGCCTCCCTGGGGAAGACTAACGCTACACAGCGATTTGCGCTGCTTTACTCTAGAGCTATCAAGTCACTCATAAATCTAACCTAAGAGTTGTTCCGCTCTTGCATCCCGTTGCGTGGCGCAAGGGGGACACAACTCCTACATGGATATGCCCCTTATTTTTTACAAGTTAAGCACTGATGCAAGGAACATACAATTCCATATTTCATGGTCTGCACTGTTAGTGGAGTAATGTTAGCCTTACATTAGGACAGACTGGCTCTGGTCCCAGTTGGATTCAGACCTTGTCTTCTAAAAACCGCACTTAATCATTTCACTTATTTAGTTAATTTAATTGTACTTTATATATAGCGTCCACACTAGCGCCTACATTGTTTCCTGGCTCAATTACAGCCATAGAACAGGAAATGCGGGGCAGGAAAAGATGGGGAAGGTAGGAAAATATGTAGGCTGTCCTGTGGTAAATAAATAATTAATTACCGGTACTATTTTTCTATGCATAAAATAAAACAGATAGCTCAATAAATAAGAGGCAGGATCCGGGGTATCTGAGTCGAACAGGTTTTAATCAGGCATAAGGGAAGGGACAGGATCGGAACAGCCTGAAATAGAATGGCATGGAATGGCAGCTGCAACGTTTCATTAACAGTACATGATATATATAGTAAAACAGTACAATTACATTGAATACAGTAGGCGTAACAAGTGACAAACGTAAGATAAGAACAAATGGGCATACAAAGAAGGCGTGTACGTAGACATGTGATGAAGACGTCACAGAAGTGTCATAAATGGGTGGATACATGGAGGGGGCTACCTGGGCAGCTGGAACCTTTAACCTACTGGTGCGCGCAAACGGGCCATGACGTGTAACTAGGGAGAGCTGGGGGCTCTGACTTCTGCACTAGAAGAGGAGACTAAAGTCTGAGATGTCAGGACGACATGTACCTATAGCATATCTGGTATCTTGTGTTTGGAGTACATGTTGATAGAATCTAAAAGTCATCAGAGCAAAGGCTACTTGACACTAAGGCTGGTGCATGCATATATTCTTCATGTATTGCGTGTGCTATGAATCTTCTATGGATATTAATACAGTAATTCACTTGCATGGAGACAGGAAGACTAGACTATAGCTGAAGATGTTTATGCGGTTCGTTAGCTTAGGAATGTGAAGACGGAGAGCTGAACTGATAACTGTAGGCATAACATATTCTTGGCAGACAGGCAGGCAGAGCCAGGCCGGGCACCGCGCTGCGCGGCAAGAAGTAAGCGAAGGGTCAGGGATGCGGGAGGGGCTGCATCGCTCCTCGGAGTGGTTTCAGGAGACTGGAGCTTGAATCTGGTGTTCAGGCCCTTTGAGGCCTAGAAACGGGGACAATTCGATAAGTCCAACGGGCATAATGTAAAACGTTGGCAACATAGGCCTAGAAGCCTAATTCACGTTGCTTTCACGGGGACCGGATAACTGACATACTAACGTTGGACACAACTATAATTGCGTCTTTAATCGATCATAAGGGGATATATGCATATCGATCATGCACATAAAACATAGGATGGGGAACACGTAGGCACACATGACAAGGCAAAATTCAATTTTCCTCATTCCCTCCTTGTGCCCTACGTTTCCTTCAGGAAACATCAATAGTCATGATACCATCTATCTGTTCATAGAGCATCATTTGCTCGTCTCGAATCTTCTTGGAACGGGACTTTGGACTAGGAATACAAGATGTAGCGCACAAGCCGCAAATCGCAGGGCCACATTGTAAACATAGGCAACAACTGAATATGATCATTACTGCTATACCCAGGAATGACAATACTTTCCATCCCCAGGCAGATATTATACTCCAGAGCCAACTGGACCATGTCCAGGTGCCTGGATTCTGGTGTAACTGATGGGCTATTTTATGAAGTCTGGTTATAGCTGAATATACAGACGGTGCGTTATTAGGAATGGAAATGCAGCAACTAGATGACTCTACAAGCTCCGCCCCTATCGGCCAGTATGACGTCAAGAACGAGACGATTTTGAAGCACGACAAATCTCATAGCAGATTGTTCTTCGGTTAAGTTACCTAGAGCGGAAGTAGTCTCATTCACTACTGCTTCAAGGGTTCTGGTTAGCCTACGTATTAGCTTACTATTCTGGACAGGACCTATGAAGAAAAAGAAACCTTTATTGAAGTCTTGATACTGTTCTAAGGCAGTTTCAGTTTGATCGACAATTGGGGACTCGATCTCCCTTCTATGTCTGATGTGTACTAGATGTGTATTTCTGTGATAATCGGATGGGGCTAGAAAAACTGGTGGCAGTAGGAAGGCAATGTAACATGTTCCATCCCAATCGAAAGGCAGACGAACATATGCGGTCTGACCACACACAAAATAAGAATGACGTGAGGCTTTGAAAGTAGATTTCCCACTGTCGCTATACTCGACCACAGTAGTACAATCACTGTGTCCTAGATGTACTGAACCATTCTTTCTGACACATAATTCGCCTTTCACTGGTAGGACTGTAATAGCAGGCAAATCTGGAGTAATCTCGGACTGAACATTCAAAACCATGAAATTTGAGGAATAATTACCTAGATCATATACTTCATTTTCTAGATCTAACCCTGTTCTATTGGAAAGACCTTCCTTGTCTGGGAAACATGTTCTATTCAGAAGGGACATATCGTTTGAGGATGACGTTAACGTGGACCATGCTCCACATGAACCATTGTGTGAAAACGGATAGGGAAAGAGTGGCAGAACTCCCTTCGGTGTCTGGAAAGGGGGGAGTCGACCACACACCCAACAATTAGTGGCATTGCTAGTCTGGTGTGAATAGTGTAACATACGGATAAAAGTATTGTTGCGCATGGCAAGATGATAGGATAACTCGTGAGGAGGCAGTTCACTAAATGTGTGCTCTACTGTAACATTAGAGGAAAAATGTACATGTGAAACAGTAGGAGGAAAACATAGATGTAAGGCATAACTTATGCAGGTAACCATAAGACTCAGGAATGACATAATTAATAGAGTAACAATGCATCGACTTCGAAGATTCTTTCGATAACGTGTTCTCTTAGAGTTTCGACTAACTCTCTCACTATGGGGGTCTATCTCATACATGTCAGGAACCTGTCTAACCGTTTCACCCGAGAGGGACTTAGACAATTAAACTGGCTGACTTACTAGACCTTAATTTTTCTTTATATTCCTGCTGTGGAGTTTTCTCTAACAGGGGAAGTTTAGAGTCAGTATCTGGGCAGTCCTTGAGAACGGGGCAGTCCTTGAAAAAAGTCTTTGGACGGAGTCCATGGAATCGTTTAACGTGACTGGAATGCAACCAGCCTTTGCGTCCCTCCACCTTTATCGCAGTCCTTGTTGTCATCAGAACGAGCTTCGGTTCTTTCCAGCGGGGCTCCAGCGGACTTGAACGATCAAAGTTCCTAATCAGAACGAGGTCGCCTGGTATGACCTCGTGCGGTTTCACTTGAGTGTTGTCTGGAAAAGCAGCGGCAACCTGTGAACGACAAGAGAGTAGTGCAGACATCAAGGAAGCCAGGTAATCTGTCAGCATATTACTGTCAACATCGGTAATTGTACGTGGTCTAGGTGTACCCCACATGTTTGGGGGACGACCGAAAACTACCTCGAAAGGTGAGAGACCTGAACGGGAGTGAGCAACCATTCTCATGTAAAAAAGGGCGACTGGCAGTGCTACCATCCAATCTACCATTAGATTAATGGGGTGTCACCCACAGAATCAAAAAGGACCTGGGTATGTATGATATAATAACAATGGTCCTTGACTATAGATTTAAATTGAATTCATCAGTAAACCAATTTAAAATAAACAATGCGAATAGATCTGCATTTTTGAAGACTGAATCTGTGTGGGAGAAAATGTATCTTATTGTTAGACTCTGTGTATGGCCTACAGAGACAGTACCCAAGGTGAACAGCTATATTTACAAGAATAAGAACCAAAAAGTAAAGGTACAATGTCAATTTCAAATTTTATCAGCAAAAAACAATCACATTTATTTACAATACCAACAAGAGCAGTACTGTTGGTATCCGGCGCAAGTGCTAATAGGAAAGGAGAGGAAAGGGTGCTCAAGTGTTAAGTAAGGAGTAAAGAATTCATGCTAAAAGAACATTTCCAATATTTACAACAGTATAAACAAGCGGTAACTTTCCGCAATTAATAATACAAACACAGAGCCTGTTCACTTCCTTCCAGGATGAATAATGGAAGGGGGGGATAAGGACGGGCTAGACTATGATACAGGCAATTAACAAAATGGGCGTCGACGTTTCGACCCTATTGCTCGTGGGGAATTTACTTCCTCGGCTGCGGGTCTTCTTCAGGACATGGGGGGGGGGGAGGGGGGGAGAAAAAACTTGGCCACAATTCACTAGAGTTCTGGATAGCCACCAATTAGGCTTATGTGGTCCAGATTCCGCCAAATTTAGTGGGTCACCTATCTGCAGAACAGTTTAACTGCCGGTGAGTTGGCTCAATCAGCCAGGGGATGCAATCAATGTATTTTTCTTTTACAGGCTGTAGATTACCGGCGCCCCCGCGGGCAGACCGGTATTAATTTTGACGTGCCACTTCTGTATAACTGGCCAGGTTTCAGCGTGTGTTAGCTGTTTAAATGGCCGTCGTTTTGCTACAGGAGCCGATATCTGAGCTATGGCTCTATCAGAAAAAGTCCCGGTCGATGATTCACCGTTTCCGAAGCGGGACGAGTGAAGCGTCCAGCCACAGTTACTACTTCCGCGTAGTGGTGGTAGACCACTCACTTTTTCTGATAGAGCCATAGCTCAGATATCGGCTCCTGTAGCAAAACGACGGCCATTTAAACAGCTAACACACGCTGAAACCTGGCCAGTTATACAGAAGTGGCACGTCAAAATTAATACCGGTCTGCCCGCGGGGGCGCCGGTAATCTACAGCCTGTAAAAGAAAAATACATTGATTGCATCCCCTGGCTGATTGAGCCAACTCACCGGCAGTTAAACTGTTCTGCAGATAGGTGACCCACTAAATTTGGCGGAATCTGGACCACATAAGCCTAATTGGTGGCTATCCAGAACTCTAGTGAATTGTGGCCAAGTTTTTTCTCCCCCCCTCCCCCCCCCCCATGTCCTGAAGAAGACCCGCAGCCGAGGAAGTAAATTCCCCACGAGCAATAGGGTCGAAACGTCGACGCCCATTTTGTTAATTGCCTGTATCATAGTCTAGCCCGTCCTTATCCCCCCCTTCCATTATTCATCCTGGAAGGAAGTGAACAGGCTCTGTGTTTGTATTATTAATTGCGGAAAGTTACCGCTTGTTTATACTGTTGTAAATATTGGAAATGTTCTTTTAGCATGAATTCTTTACTCCTTACTTAACACTTGAGCACCCTTTCCTCTCCTTTCCTATTAGCACTTGCGCCGGATACCAACAGTACTGCTCTTGTTGGTATTGTAAATAAATGTGATTGTTTTTTGCTGATAAAATTTGAAATTGACATTGTACCTTTACTTTTTGGTTCTTATTCTTGTAAATATAGCTGTTCACCTTGGGTACTGTCTCTGTAGGCCATACACAGAGTCTAACAATAAGATACATTTTCTCCCACACAGATTCAGTCTTCAAAAATGCAGATCTATTCGCATTGTTTATTTTAAATTGGTTTACTGATGAATTCAATTTAAATCTATAGTCAAGGACCATTGTTACTACCATCCAATCTACACTTTTCTCTGCGCATACCTTTGCAATGTGGATTTTCAGGGTCTGATTATGTCTCTCTACGAGACCAGCTGCTTCAGGATGTCGTACACAGTGGAACTTCCATTGGTACCCTAACAGAAGGGATACTTGTTTCATGAGTTCGGAGGAGAATGGCTGGCCGTTATCTGAATACACGACCCTCGGTAATCCATAGGGAGGGAAAAATTCACGAACCAACTGCCTGGCAGTGGTCGCGGCAGTGTAATCTGGGACTGGATATGCTTCTGTCCATCTGGACAAAGCGCATACAATTACGAGGACATACTTGAAACCTCGACATCGATCCATCTGAATATAATCCATCTGGAGGACTTCAAAAGGGTGGTCAGGAGGATGGAATCCACCTTGTTCCACCGGAACACCTTTACCTGGATTGAACTGACAACAAATCATGCAGGTACGCACTTTCTGCTTGGCTGCTGCTCGTAAATGCTTGTTAAACCAGAGGTTCTGAATACTGTCTAACATGGCTTTTTCTCCTAAGTGTGCTGGACTATGTGCGGTGTTAATAATGACTTGAACCATAGAGTCGGGGAGAAACCATGTGGCTTTTCCCTTCGTCAACCATCCCTGATCTGTCTGGACCCCTCCTTGTTCAGACCATTTCTTGATTTCGTCTGGGGTAGCATGTGACTGTATATCTAGTACGTCTTGTGTAGGGTCCTTAACTGTCATACAAGTCGTCTGAACTGGAACGTCTGTCTGTGTCGTGTTAACTGGAATGTCTGGAGTCTGAGCTGTAAGCTTGGCTGTTCGATCTGCTAGATCGTTACCTTGGGAAATGGTGTCAGTAGCTTTCGTATGTGCTTTGCACTTCATAATAGCGATAGCTGTCGGTAAATGTATTGCATCTAACAGAGCTTGAATGAGGGGGCCATGCTGAATCTTGGTTCCATGAGAAGTCATGAAACCTCTCTCTTGCCAGAGTATTCCAAAGTCGTGTACGACTCCGAACGCATAACGTGAATCTGTGTATATGTTTACTTTCAGGTTCTTGGCTCGTATGCAGGCTTGGGTCAGAGCAACGAGCTCTGCTGCTTGAGCAGACAGGGTGTCAATACTATGTGTTTCTATAACTTCAGTTTCAGTAGTCACTGCATACGCGGCTACTAACTCTCCTGTACTTGTCCTCATACATGAACCATCCACATAAAGTGTCAGGTCGGGGTCAGATAATGCAATGTCTGTCAAGTCTTGTCTTGGCTTTGTCATGGTGTTAACAACTTCCACACAGTCATGTGTGGCAGGATTTGAAGTAACTGAGGGTAACAGTGTAGCGGGATTTAAAATGTTGCAGCGTCTGATTTCTATGTGTGGCTGAAACAGTGTCAGTTCATAACCTGTTAAACGTGCAATTTTCAAGTGCTGAGTCTGTGTTCGGTTCAAAAGAACTTCCACGGAGTGTGGAACTTGTACTGTCAGGGAGTGTCCTAACACTATGGAATCACTTTGTCTGATAGCTAGGGCTGTGGCTGCAACTGACTTGAGGCACGCAGGCAGAGCCTGGGCCACCGGATCTAATGTGCTAGAAAAATAAGCACAAGGCTTGTGTTGTCCTGCTTGATCTTGTGTAAGAACAGATAATGCTGTACCATCACGTTCAGTGACAAAAAGTGTAAAAGACTTACTGTAGTTTGGTGACGCTAGAACAGGTGCTTGGCATAAAGCTTTCTTTAACTCATTGAAAACAAGTGTATGTTCTTGGGTCCAGGGGAGGACAGTCAATGTGGCTGCCTCCTGTGTCGTTAACTGTATCAGTGGCTTAGCTAGATATGCGTACTGAGGAATCCATTGTCTGCAGTAAGAAGTGAGGCCGATAAAAGTTCGTACCTCCTTCTGAGTCTTGGGCTGTGGAAGATGTGCTATTAACTGGATACGGTCTGGTGTCAACTGCCTACCCCTCTTGGACAGTAAGTGTCCAAGGTACACCACTTGCTGGACACAAAATTGCAGTTTCGAAAGGGACACCTTGTGCCCCATCTCTGCCAGGAAATACAAGACTGTAAGTGACGCACGTTCGCAGTCACGTTCAGAACGGGCTGTGATCAATAGATCATCGACATACTGGAGCAGGGCAGTGTCAGTTGGCATGTGAATACTGTCTAGTTGTCTTTTAAGTGCTTGACTGTAAATGCTAGGACTTTCTGTGAAACCTTGAGGAGCTCGTGTGAATTTATAGCTTCTTCCATTTAAACAGAAACCGAAAAGGAATTGGCTGTCTGGATGAATGGGGACACTAAAGAATGCGTTCTTGAGATCAATAACAGTAAAGAACGTAGCTTCGGAATCAATGGCAGTTAATAGGGAAGAAATATCTGGAACCACTGGGTACTGGGGTGTGATACATTTATTAAGTTCTCGAAGGTCGATCACTAATCGATAAACTGGAGGTGCATTGGGATCAGTACGTTTAAGAATCGGAATGATAGGAGAATTACATACATTGGAGTCAGTTTCTACAACCACTCCTTGAGCAATGAGCTCGTCAATAATTTTGGATAAGGCTGCTACAGCCTCAGGTGGCAATTTGTACTGTCGGATTCGTGGTAATACAACACCTTGTTTCAGAGTGACACGATAGGGTGTAATGTGCATACAACCTACATCAGTTGGACCTTGCGCCCATAAATGCTGTGGTACATTCAGTAATCTTGGATCAAAATCACGCAATACATAATGACCTTTAAAATCACGTAAAAACAATCTCACACCTTCTGGGGAACAGCATATAACTGCTCCTAATTCTTTCAGGGTCTTAATACCTAGTACATTTTCTGGACATGATTTCGTAAGTAACAAGTCTGTAGTTCGGGACAATGGACCAACTTCTGGGGAAACTGGTTTCGATATTTCATAAACAATAGGCTTTCCTGAAAATCCAAGGGAAACATTTCTAGAGCCTGAGAGTGGAGCCCCTGGAACCTCGTCATGACTGATGGTAGTCCTACTTGCCCCTGTATCAATCAGAAACTTTCTGTCTTTCCCTAACACTTGACTGTGTACATAGGGACCCTCTTGATCTACAGGAACCTCGATGAGAGGCAAGCCAACCTCCCTCTCTAGGCTGTTTCATGAATACTGCTGATATTCTGGATAATCTGACTGTGCGTACTGGTACATCTGTTGTGTAACGTGTTGTGTGGCAGCTATAGGCTGCGGTACTGTAACTGTCTGTTGTGCGTTCTGCGGTGGCTGGGAATTCTGCGGAACATGTTCTTGTCTAGGAGGACGTGGTCTCTCTTTCGTCTTACCTGTAGCTATGTTGTGTTTCAGAACTGCACATTCGTTTATGTAATGACCTGGCTGTTTACAGTAATTGCAGGTCCCTTTAACAGGAGCTGTAGAATGACTAGTTTGACTCGGACCCCTCTTCTGACTGTCTTGTGGAACAGACTGTGCAACCAGTACTTTCATTTTCGTGTCTTTCATACGTCTCCTTTCATGTTCCTGCTCTTCCCTGATTCTGTTCTGGTGATACTGTAGCATCTGGAGCATTTGAGACGGAGTATTAGCTTGCCAGGTACTTTCGACTTTCAGTACTCGATTTTTAACTTGTGGTAAAGAATTCTCAACTAGTTTGGTAACAAAAAGATGTGGATACGATTCACTACTTGTTTTCAGGCCGCTATTTATAATGAACCATTTCTCAAATCTAGAATAGAAATCACTAGTGTCTTCATCTTGTTTCTGTTTACAGGCTGAGATGGCATCCCAATCTTCCTTTTTAGTGGCTAGTAATCTTGGCAAGACCTGTATTAACAGTTCGGGTAATTGTTTGGCTTTATCCCCAAGACCAGTTCCTGGGACTCGTGCATTATCTTCGGTCTCTAACGCGGTCCAATCAATCTTTTTCTCTCCCACCTCCCATTCTTTTTCTTTGAGTTTTTCATATATGCCCGCAGGCAACAGGACCTTTAACATTTTAATGATATCAGGATACGTGTATTCTCCCATACGGAGCATGTCCTTTAATTCTCGATGGAACCCTGCTGGATCTTTATCGTGACAGGGTATTAACTTTTTCATTTCTAGAAGTTCTATTTTCGTTATAGGGGTGTAAACAAATACTCGTTCGAGGTTTCCTCCCGCTCCCTTAACTGGATGTACTTCTCGTAACGGATTCTGTCTGTCTATGTAGAATGATTTTCTTACTGGGGGTGGAACAGGAACAAAATGTGGATTCAGGAACGTTCTGTATTTGTGGCGCTGTTCTAAAATGACGCTAATTAAATCGGTACCTAGACCTTTCCATCGGTTAAGGAGTAACTCCTTCAATACATTATATAAGGGACCTGGATCAGAATGCTGACTCTCATACAGTGTGATGAGGTGCTGGATCATATACATACCCACCAGACGCTGCTCGGCTGGGGGCAGTTTCAGAAACATTTGAGCCACTACTTCGTCTGGAAACGTGGTAGAATCACTAGTCCATCGGACTGCTGATCGGGCTAGTTTTTGTTCATGCATGGTACTAAGTTCACTATAACCTATTCGTAGTTTCAGAATTTTATCTGTAGCCTGGAATATTTGTTCAAGAGAACACTGTTCTGGTACGGAAGGAGGAAAAGCTTTCTTGTAATCTAGGCGTGTGTGTCTGTCGGAAAATCTAGTTCTACCTACATACGCTATTCTGGCGGGATTCTCGCTGTCTACCTCTTCGTTTGAAGAGTCATCCTCTTTCTCGGCTACTCTCTTTTCTTCCTCCTTCTTGTGTATACTTATTATTTCCTTACGAATTTTCCTGTACATACTTTCTATACTACCTTGTGTCTTGTGTTTTCCCTCGGCTATGTTGTCACTCCACCTAGTCAGGGCTTTCATCTCGTCTTTGTCTTTATCAGGATAATCTTGTTCTCTTATTAAACAGTTAATCAAGAATTGTAAAATCATATTTTGAATCTCGGCTTTCCTGTGTGCCATAGCTTCGTGAATACTTCCGGGATTCTCCCCTGTACGGATAAAATGATATATTCTGTCTAGATGTTCCTTCATCTCGGGCAGGGTGGCCAAAAAGTTGGCAACTCGCCTTAAACGTACTGAATATAATATCATGTGATCTTCGCCTGGAACTGAATCATATATGCAGTCAGTAAGGTGTCGCTTGAGGTCTGCGTATGTAGTCACTTTTGGCGTGTGCTGTAACGCTGCGTCTCTCAGCGTCAGTCGTTTTACTTGTGGCGGGGTGGTAGGAGCACCTCCCCCCGCTCTTCCTGAACTAGAATCGTCTGTTAATACTGTACGTGCTGGTAAAGTGACTGGCAAAACGGGCACACGTAATGTGGGCTGGTCCGGGGGTACTGGCACATTAACGGGGTCCCCGGGACCAGTGGCTGGAGGAACAGGAATTACATTATTAACAGGGTGCAGAGGGTGAGCAGGCGGAATAGAATTTGCATATTCTGGGACTGTATCGTCCAAATAGGACGAAAGGAAAATTTCAGCTGCAGTCGGTTTATGACGTAGCTTAGTCGGGACCAATGGTGGCGGTAAATTACAGGATACTTCCGGGGTTGCCTTCGGCAAACCCTCGGCAAGAAGAGGGTACATACCTTTAATAAGGGCATTTCTCTGTCTGTCTGACTGTTCTGCTCTAACTCGTTCACCTTCTTCTAGAAGTTCCCTTTCTTGGGCTTTTCCTGAGGATTCTCTACTTAATTCTGCTTTTCTGAATTCTTTTTCGGTTCTTTTATGAGATTCTTTGCGCCATAATTCTATGGCATCTTTCTGGGACTGTCTGGCTTTCTTTTTCCATAATGCTTCTTCTACTCGCATGATGCACTCGGCATCCCATGTACCTGATACAGGCCATCTATATTTCTCTTCAAGATTCTTTGTATAATCCACCCATAAGTCTAGATATAATATGGCATCTAAGCCATGCTTGTGATACATAAAGTGTCCAGGACTGTCCCTAGGAGGGACAGGAACTGCTTCTTCGAGTAACCCTTTTCTGGTTTTTATCTGACGTAACTTTGAAAACAGAGGCATATTTGAGTCGTACTTGAATTAAACACAATACACAATAATCACAGTAATGAAATGGCAAACAAATCACTCATACCACGACATAGAAATACATTAATAACAGTTCGAACAGAATACTACCTAATACACTGAAAAACATAACATTTGAATTTCTCGAGAAACGGACTTACTAGAATTACTGGATGCACTGCTAAAACAGTACAGAACATACCGGTCTCATAAAGAGACACGTCATACCGTATCCACCTAGATGGACACGTCGGACTGGATCTGTGTACCCAAACCCATCGGACCGGAGACAAACTAATGACCCCGTCTAGATACTCCCCCAGCAACGGTACTCACCGGGAAGCAAAACTTGAAGGCCTCGGACTGGACTGGACTGCTACGACGTCTGGTTACTACGCATGCGCTTCGAACTTCGGGCTTCAGAAACAGGTGGGCCTCCGGATACCTCGGACCTTGCTCTCTCGGCTTGGGCTCTGGTCGGGACGAACCGCATTCCTCACCGCCTCGTCTGGATGCCGGACCGCAGTCTCCGTCTCCTCCGTGGGCCTGAGGGAGACTTGATGAAGCAGAAATATCTGCACGTGCACGGTAGAGTTCCGTCACGGCTGTAGAAGGGTCAGGGGGCCTGCGTTACATCGCCGGCGTGTGGGGAAGGGGCTCGTCCCTGTTCGGGCGCCATTATGTGGTAAATAAATAATTAATTACCAGTACTATTTTTCTATGCATAAAATAAAACAGATAGCTCAATAAATAAGAGGCAGGATCCGGGGTATCTGAGTCGAACAGGTTTTAATCAGGCATAAGGGAAGGGACAGGATCGGAACAGCCTGAAATAGAATGGCATGGAATGGCAGCTGCAACTTTTCATTAACAGTACATGATATATATAGTAAAACAGTACAATTACATTGAATACAGTAGGCGTAACAAGTGACAAACGTAAGATAAGAACAAATGGGCGTACAAAGGAGGCGTGTACGTAGACATGTGATGAAGACGTCACAGAAGTGTCATAAATGGGTGGATACATGGAGGGGGCTACCTGGGCAGCTGGAACCTTTAACCTACTGGTGCGCGCAAACGGGCCATGACGTGTAACTAGGGAGAGCTGGGAGCTCTGACTTCTGCACTAGAAGAGGAGACTAAAGTCTGAGATGTCAGGACGACATGTACCTATAGCATATCTGGTATCTTGTGTTTGGAGTACACGTTGATAGAATCTAAAAGTCATCAGAGCAAAGGCTACTTGACACTAAGGCTGGTGCATGCATATATTCTTCATGTATTGCGTGTGCTATGAATCTTCTATGGATATTAATACAGTAATTCACTTGCATGGAGACAGGAAGACTAGACTATAGCTGAAGATGTTTATGCGGTTCGTTAGCTTAGGAATGTGAAGACGGAGAGCTGAACTGATAACTGTAGGCATAACATATTCTTGGCAGACAGGCAGGCAGAGCCAGGCCGGGCACCGCGCTGCGCGGCAAGAAGTAAGCGAAGGGTCAGGGATGCGGGAGGGGCTGCATCGCTCCTCGGAGTGGTTTCAGGAGACTGGAGCTTGAATCTGGTGTTCAGGCCCTTTGAGGCCTAGAAACAGGGACAATTCGATAAGTCCAACAGGCATAATGTAAAACGTTGGCAACATAGGCCTAGAAGCCTAATTCACGTTGCTTTCACGGGGACCGGATAACTGACATACTAACGTTGGACACAACTATAATTGCGTCTTTAATCGATCATAAGGGGATATATGCATATCGATCATGCACATATAACATAGGATGGGGAACACGTAGGCACACATGACAAGGCAAAATTCAATTTTCCTCAGTCCTATTTTCAGTTTCTATTTTTGGTAAATTCTGGTGGGGTTTTTTCAGTGTTTTCAAGTGATTTCAATCCCTTAAAAAAACTGTGGTTATCAGAGGTTACACATTTTGGCGCCATTAAAAACAACAGAAACAGTGTTTTTCCGGTGTTTATGGACCTTTTTGCTTTTATTATTGCTTGCTTTCTGCACTGATAGTGCATGGTATATAGACAGTCTACGTACAGTGTATATGAGGTCCAAATACATTTTTACGAAACAAACTTATCTTAGTACACCATGCAATACTTCAGAGAGTCTTAGGCCATGCACGCTCGCTCTATCTTTCTCATGTAAACTTGTATCTGTGAAAGGCCCCCTCAAGATTGGCGCTTGAGAAAGGCAATGCCAAAATTGGCAGTACACAATTTGCAAAACTCTGGACACCTACATAGCTTTCCATGTCAATACTGGTGCACATGAAGATTGTGATTCTCCGTGACATGTTCTGCAACATATGCGTTGAACTGGGCGCATATGCCCGCAGAGTTATTGAAGCAGTCAACAATGAGGCAGCAATTTTGAAACTTCAGAGAAAATTTCCCTTTACAAAAGGGATCTCTAACTTGTACAGAGTACCACAGTGAGGCTTCATTGACTTCAAATGCCATGTTTGGTGAAGGGCTATTTCTCATACATTGTAAAATAAAAGTTCTTGAATTGCTCCTCAACATTTCTTTGCTTACCAAGTGGCAAACACATGTTGCAGTGCCAAAGTCACTAAAGGTGTCGCCCAGCCTACTGTCAAAGAGATGTTTCACATCTACACCAATTATGCTGAACACTTGGTAGACAAGGGTGCTTTCAGACTCTAGTTTTGTTTATTATGTCCACTACTACTGTCAAGCTTTCCTTTAAAAATCTAAGAATGCAGTAGAGTGTACTTTTTTCAAATCACTATCAATATGTGACCAAAGATCCTCACATTTCTTCCTTTTGACATCATCACTCAGCAAAAGTTCTGTAAACGGTTGCCACATGGATAATATAGCATTCATGCCCTCTAGAACTGAGAACCACCAGCTAAGTGACCCAGTTGGGATGACTCTTTCTTTGATGCCACACAAAGCACAAAATTAGAAATATTTGTGTTTTTGTTTCCACTCATAACAAAACAGTGCACCAGAATGGACTAAAAAGTCAATAGCATTCTTCATTAACTCTGAAGATTGTAAAGATGCTTTCAGCATACCATCTAACAAGAGGCAAGGATCTCTTACTAGGAAGCACTTCAGCTCAGGTAACGATTTTGACATATCATCACACCACTTTTTTATATACATAGCCGAATCACTGCAAATACAAACAATATCACATCAATCTTTATAAAACTTGCTAAGAAATTTTATGCAGCAGAATTCCAAGTGACACTGCGTTACATGTTTTCCAAAAGTCTGGTGTCATGTTTTCACCAGTATCCCAGATGCTTTGTGACTGCACTCTTTTCACATATACCTGTCACTATACCTTGCATTGAATGTTTAAAGCCTGGGGTGTTTGGAAATTCGTCTACTATCAATTCTGACTCACTAGAAAAGGGTACTGATGTATCAAGGGTTTTTACCCATTCTCTGTGGGTAAATGTGATGGTACATATTGTGAAAGATTCTTATGAAACCGACATTTTTCCTATCAGTGAAACACTCAAACTCAGCCAAAAAATCGAATAAGATGTTAATATTTCCAAATTCTCTACAATTTATAAACTAAATCAACAACACCTGAAACAAGCTTCTAACCCCTGTATCTTTAGACTAAAGACCACATAACTGAAAAAAGGAAGAAGAAACAATATTTTAGTGACATCCCTAAACAACAAAACTCAAGCAAAATAATGTTTGCCCAGTCTTTCTTACTTCTACCTTATATAACAAAGTTACATTGTATTGGCCCCTTCAGGAAGAAATAAAAATGACTCTTTCACTCTCCTTTTCCTTTCTTTGAATGGCATTTAGTTTGTGGTTGTGCAGGTTTTTTTTCAGTGTTTATATGTTTACTCTTGTGGGGGCTATTTCTCTTCCGGTGGGGTTTTATCAGTAATCATAGGTTTAAACCTAAAACCGGACAGCCTAAGAATATGCAATAAAAGTGAAATAATAGGAGACAGTCTGCATATCAGCGGGTTTTCAAACCTTTCTGACACTTTGAAAGATCTCACTGGAAGCACAAAAGTGTATTGAGAAAGTATGAGGAAAGCAACACCACCTGCCATAACATTTACAAAAACAGTGTGGAGATATAATCCTCTGTGGGTGACCTCTTCATGCATCTTCATGGGTAGCAATAGGTTAACGGTTTTGAGAGCTAGTTTGATG
Organism: Lissotriton helveticus; assembly: GCF_964261635.1. Taxonomy (NCBI): domain Eukaryota; kingdom Metazoa; phylum Chordata; class Amphibia; order Caudata; family Salamandridae; genus Lissotriton; species Lissotriton helveticus. Next base: position 1,202,491,527 of record NC_136057.1, read on the forward strand.
CAGGATCATGCAGCACTCGATGAATAAGTCAACAAGACACCGGGACATAATTGTATTCAATTATGGAGTAGTAAGCCCTATGCAAGGAGTGAGGACTTGAAGTACTAAGGAATTGTTTGCCTTGGAAGCGAACAAATATTCACAATCTCCTCTCTTGCCCTTTCAACCCTGGAGATTCAGCAAAAGTTGGATTAACTCTGCTTCCAGGGTGGGAAAGGAAATAACCACTCCCCCCCCTCAATTGTGCAGGTGTAGGCGAAGGAATTCTTGCAGGGGGAAATGTTTTCCCTGTGGCTAATTAAAAGAAACATATTGAATTTAACAATATATTTCATTTCTCTAGTGCCGAGTTACACCATGTGTATAGCTACCAATAAGGAATGTCACATGACATTTCCAGTATTAGGCCAGGAAAGCTGCAGCTGTTGCAGCTTTCCAGGTGTACTCCTGGGAATGTTTACGCATGTTCAAAAGTCATACATTTAAAGCTGTGCATAGGCATTTGCCTAGGTTCATAAATGTACTACTTTTCTTTCTGAATTGGGGCCCCAGGGTGTTAAACTCCAGTCTTTGCTTGCCAGCAAGCCAATTACATGAAATTAGATCCAGCATGGCACAGTCTATCTGTTTCAATCCCAAAATCAGGAGGTCCAAGCTATGGTGAACCCGCTCTTGCTCGCCCAAGTTTCTTGGGGGAGGATCATGGGTATGCTGCCACATAAGTTAATTTGTGATTAAACAACTGCAAGTGTCAGAAAAATCCAACAAGGAAGCAATAGAACGCATAGGATCCTACACAGAATGCGTGGCTGGTAACATTTTGCTTATCTCAAACTTCATTAGAAGAATGAGGCAAAAGTCCTTCTCGAAGGTCACTACCATGTTCAACCGTTCGGCATTGGATGCGAATGAGGGAAGCCATGGAAGAAAGCCAGCCAAAAGATAGTAAGATGGGTGCAGACGCCTCTGGAAGGAAGCAGCGCTTTGAAATATTAATGGAGAGGCAATTCCAAGGATGGACATTTCTGAACAACACGTTTTCTGACCTGAATGCGATTATTTACATCCTCCAAAAGCATGTCTTGAACCAGAGCATATGGAATATTGAGCACCTGAGTATTTTAGCAACCGAGGCCCAAATGTACTAGCACATTGCACAAGGTTTACATCACAAATGTGACATAAACCTTGCTCAAAGTCTTCTATTGGGATTTTACTTTCCAACAAAAATCCTGAGTTGCTCTGCAAAGTAGCACAAAAATGGTCTAAAGTAGCGCTAGTTTGCACAACTGTGCTTTAAATGGGATTTCCCCGGGTGGTACGTTGATATTCCCATTCCACCACCCATTCTTTTTGACTCAGATCCCTATCTAGTAACATTCAAAAGTAGGGTTTTGCATTATTAAATTGAACACCTTCCAAGAATGCGTATGTTTGGAGGAAAGGTTTATTTTCTCCAAACGTTTCGAACTGTCCTTGTGTGCTGCACTGTTCAGCACACTTAAACAGCAGGGAAAGTGGTTAACTATGTCAAAGGGTAATGTTTTGCCCTGGAAGTGTTACACATCTTTGCACTATGGTGCAAGGGAGTATGCATTGACACAAGGCAGTCTAAAAGCCTCCGCATATCTTAGTAGTTTTGGCACTGTTTAGCTCACTTTCTTTCATGCAATGCAGCAACTTTGGTTGCTGAAATGCTTAGCGTGAACTCTCTGTAAATTTGACCCAGACAATTTTTGAAGGTTGGAAATAAAAAAGTAACCTTTGTTAATTTCTTTTGAAGTTATTGACTTTTTGGCAACATTTTGAAAAATGTGGACAATTAAACAACTGGTTACTGTTAGTCACGAAAAGCTCTCTGTGCTTAAATTGATATGATGTATAGACTGATGTAAGGTGTAAATTGGGAGAGAGCAATGAGTTTAGATTTCTAAATATGCTAATACCTTCCACTACAACGTAATCATTATCTTCAGCCTGAACAGGGAATAAAGATAGCGCTTCTTAACTGCACATTTTCTCTTTTTTACTTTTACTTAAACTGGTGCTTTAATTTTAAGAGACTATAATAGGCTTGTAAATAATGCACTGCACACACACATATTTATGATTGCTTTCCAAACTGAATAAGACTTAACGTAAAGGCTCAAGTTCTTAGAGCCCAAATATCCAACCGTAGCAGTTTTAAAGAGGATTGTGGAATTAGCTTCACACTTTAGACTGTACAGAACGTTGCTAGTTCACCTTTACCACAGTAACCTCTTGGGCACGCCAGCGTTCTTTGGTTTTGTAATGTATGGCTGCCATCTATTGGTACAGGACAATAATTCCTCGTCTATAATTAAAGTGCGAAAAGAAAGGCAGGTATAAAGCAAGCTTTTGTGTTTGCAATTCAGAAATGAGCATGTGACGTGACAGTTATTCCTCATACAAAAATGGAATGTTTGATTATCGCACAGACTTTAATTTTCATCCAGTAAACATGCCCTGCATCGTAATGCATAACATTAGCCAGTTTATAGCCAACTGCAGAACGAGAAACTACTTTCTATCTATAGTGAATTGTAGAGCCATGCAGAATGGCACAAAGGTAGGAATCAACGTTTATTTTACTGAAGTTCTCCTAGTAATGTCACAGACAGTCAGATGAAAGCTCAAGGTGTTTGAGGTGTCACTAGGCTCATTGAACGATACCAGTTTATTGATGTTTACCTATTCACACCCGTAGGCTATTTATGATCCCACCAGGGGCCCGCCATAATGATTCGAGGGGCCAGCTACAGAGGTTGGTTCCTTTAAAAAATAAAACTTCCTTGTGCATTTCCTCGTACTCCAAGATCTCTCACCTAATATATAGAAAATGCATATGGCAATCTGTCATTCTCCCCTACCTCCTTCATCGCTTCCCTCTTTCCCCTCTAAACATGGTCGCCTCTTAAAACCGAAAGCTGGAAAGAACAATGTTGACAGCTACCAAAAGAAAAGTGTTTGTTATGTGTGCCCTACCAAAGAGATACGTCTACACGTATCTCAAGTAGTGTCTGTGGTGTGTTTTGAAGTCATGTGTGGCCCATACTTAATACGTATGTGTGTAAGCATGTATGTTTTGGTATTTTTAAAGGACAGACTTAGCTGGCTAGCAACGGAGTACTGTGCATGGACCAACCCCCATAGGGGAAACAGGGAACCTTAAATATTGCCTGCTCTATAAAATGAGGCCTCCACAATGGCTCCTGTGCCCTTCACTATCCTCGCACCCAGTTCCACTAAAGTCTAAGGGCCTCATTTATGAGGCTGTGCGTCAGTTTTGCGCTTCAGATGCGTCACTTTTTGTGATGCATCGGCGGCGTAAAACATGCCTCCTGTTGCGCACTATTTACAAAGTGACGCATCTAAGCAGATGCGTCACTTTGTAAACCCCTGCGCTACATTATACCTGTGTCAGGTATAATGTATGCAGAGGGGGCGTTCCCCCGCAAAAAGCCTCGTAATAGTGACGCAGTGAAATCTATGAGATTTCACTGCGTCACTTTTAGGACGCTGTTGCGTCAAAATCTTGCACCTTCCTCACAGCAGGCGTAAGACTGACGCAAGCTCTTTCACATGGGGCATTCCCGATGTGAAAGGACGTATTGCTGGAGTTGTGGCACTTTTGTGACACACTCCAGCAATGCGTGACTTTTGCACTTACAGATACGTCAGAAATACTGACGTATCTGTAACTCCTTGCGATATGATGTGTCATACTGTAAATATGATGCATCAATCATGTCGCAAGGAGTGCGCACTGAGAAGTGACGCATCGCTGCTTTCACGCAGCGATGCGTCATTTCTCATAAATGAGGCCCTAAGAATTTCCAGCCCTTCTAACTGATTTCATGATATCCAAATCCGACCTCCACCTGGCTTCCTGCGCATTCATGTATATGGAAAAATGTCCCTGCCATGGATGCAGCCTCCCTCCCCTACCGCTTGATTCACGCCTCACCTTTCACCTGTATCTGGAAACATATATTTCATTATTTCACCCTCCTAACTCGCTCTGTCATTTATTTCCCATTCCCCAAGTGCCATGCTCCCCCTGGCTATGAGAGAATAAAACCAGCCACTGTCATCAGTGTAGGATGTTATAATGAGGCAGACTGAGAACAACTCTAACAATGTGGACTTCAACATCCTATTGGAAGAATAAGGGAAAAGGTAGGAAGGGATAGTAACCCAACACCACCATTCATCCACTTTAACTAGATCTAAGGAGAACTTGGTACGCGGAAAATATGGTGGAGATTGCGGATTAACTTCCCACAAGTATCTGAAGAACCAGGGAGGCAAGGAAGAGAGTGGAAACAGCTGCCTCCCCATGGTGACGAGCAAAGACATGAAAAGGGTAGTTTTTTTTGTTGCTGGGGCATCACTGCCATTGATAACTGGCCAAGAATCCTATATTTATCATAATGGCCTAAAGCCGTATATAAAAATATCTTGTAGGATTTCATATTTACCACAATTTAACGAACAAGCTATAATTTTGCAGGAATGTAAAACTATCTAGACACAGTTACTGAAATACGTTTGGTTCCATTAGAGTGTAAGTGTTCCAGAAATTCAGAAACGCTTCTACAATGATATACAATTTGTCATACCACTATAGTAGCGTTTTTAAAACGTGAAAATATGCCCTGTCGAGTAAAAAAATATTTCTTAAATTTGGGGGCTTTAATGATGCATGGAGTCGCAACCAGTGAATTAATAATTAAACTCTTGAAATGAGTTTACTGCACCACCTAGAAAAGTAATTAGTAGTTATGTCACATGTTCGTATGAAACGGCATTCATTTTAATATGGATTAAGTTTAGAGTGTTCTGTTCACCTTGCTCCTGCTCATTTCCCCTCCTAATCAGTGCCCCACTGCAAACCATCTCTCGTCTTGTATATGAGGTGAATTATTGTGTTAGGATGTGTGTTTTTCGAATGAAGCTTCTATAGTGTACCCAAAGTATACATATATATATAGAAGTTAAACATATTGAAGGACTCCAGCTGGAAGTTTTCGCTGAAGATGTGCTGGTGTTAATTCTATATGCCAATGTTTAGAAATGTTTAATTTTGTGTTGATCATCTACGGAGAGCAGTTGCTGATAGAATAGGTGGAAGATTTCTCTTACCTTAAGAAATGGGTTAGTGCTAAATATTAATGTACTTTTAATTATTACATTGCTGTTTCTGATTTACCAATGCAACCCTAACTATGATCATAGCATGCTGAATTTGCAGAAACTAATAATACAAAGGGGATTTGTGCATAAAAGATCTTGGGTCTTGGAATTGGAGGGCCCATTTTTGCTTTTCTAGGGTCTCACATGCTAGCTTTCCATGTTTTTTGTACGAGACAACTAAGCTTAATGCTGCTGCTGGGTTAATCACGACATTCTGCCCAATTATTTTTGTTTCTTAAATTTTGGGGGATGTTGTCGATACTCCTTATGAGTTCAACTTTTATGGGTTTTACTTAGACTTGTTAATTAGGGTGAAGCTGTTTTATTCTGTATTTCTGTATTTGAGACTTCATCCTGTATTTGAGCATTCACTCCCTTAAACTCGCCAATCACACCCCAACTCTCCTCTCCTGCATGCTTGTCAACTGCAGATCTGCGGTTAGACATGCGACTGAATTATCAGAAACGATCCTCAGCGCGGCCATCGACATAGCCTTTCTCACAGAAACTTGGCTTAATGACCACTTGATGGCCATTCTGGACATACTGCCCCCCCCGGCTACTCCATCATTAGACAAGACAGACCAGACAGAATAGGAGGTGGACTTGCAATAATTCATAAGTCTGATTTTAAACTCTCCCTTTTACAGAACAGGGATCATCAAACTTTTGAATACCTTGGTGTTGAACTCACAGTCAAGGGCTCCGCCGCGATTAGATTTCATAACATCTACCACCCTCTGGGTGAACCTCTCCTTTTCACTGATGAACTATCCGAACTTCTCACTCTCACCTCCCTTTTAGATGCAAAAAACATCTTCTTAAGAGATTTCACCATCCACTGGAATAAAGGACCTGATCCCACGGTCATGCGTCTCCTCCATCTTCTTGAGTTGAATGACCTCAAGCAATTATGCCACAAGCTTACCCACATCAAAGGGGCCACACTCGATGTGATCATCGACAACACTGATTTGGCCTCCCTCACCAATATCATCCGGATTGACTGGTCTGACCATCACCTGATTCTGTTTAAGATAGCTACCAGAGCCCTTTCACCCACTACAATAAATACCAAATCTACTAAATGGATCAGAAACCTTAAACAAATCCCACCAGGTGTTCTTGAGGATAAACTACAAGCTCAACTTCTTCTCATCCCACACTCTCAAAATGCTAGAGAGCTCACTAACCATTTCAATATGACTGTAAGTGAGGTCCTAGACCAAGTTGCCCCCCTTAAACTTAAACAAACTTATTCGGCCCCCCAATAGATGAAGGCATCAATCTCGAGATGTGAGGAAATTGCCAGTTTCTTCTCTGAAAAAATTGCTAAAATTGATCAATTCTTCCTTCAAACCCAGGACCCACCCAACCCCCAACTTATCAGCAACACTGCTTTAAATACTACCTCCTGGGCTGCTACACCCCTACTACCTCATTCTTCCAACCTCCGACCCATTCAATCATCACCCACTCCTATACCTCCTACCTTTCAATTAAAAAATAACGTCTCCTGGCACAACTTCCGCCCCATGACCAGGCTTGAAGTCTCCACTATTATAACCAAACTTAAACCATCTTCACACACCAAAGATCCTCTCCCCTCGTCCCTAGTTCACAACCTTAACCATATCATCACCCCCTATTGAACCAAGATCATTAATACCTCCCTCGCCTCAGGATGTGTCCCTGACTACATCCAACTCGGACAAACCACACCCATTCCTAAAAACCTCACTGTGGACCCCAATGATCTAAACAACCTCCAACCAATATCTAACCTCCCACTTCTTGCTAAAGCCCTGGAAAAATGTGCCTTGTTACAAATGAACAATCACATTAATTATTTTAACCTACTTGACTCCCTTCAATCAGGCTTCAGGAAAGGCTGCAGCACGGAAACCGCAATGCTGAACATTGTTGATGACCTACATAAATACCTTGACAATGGTGAAGCTTGCCTTCTCATTCTCCTCGACCTCTCAGCGGCATTTTACACTGTCAATCACGCCTCCTTATTAAACTCGCTTCAATCCCGCTTTGGTCTTAACGGGTTTGTCCTCAAATGGTTCACCTCCTTCCTCCAACACAGAACACAACAAATCAAAATCAAATCCTGCCTCTCTAACCCGACGCCTGTCTCCTTGGGTGTTCCTCAAGGCTCTATCCTTTCACCCTCTCTCTTCAACCTCTTTATGGAACCCCTCACCCTCATACTGAAATAAGCGGGAATCAACTATCACCTTTATGCCGACGACACCCAAATCTATTACAAAAGTAAATCACACTCTGATATCCTCCACTTAAACAATACCTTGAACAAAATCCAATCCTGGTTCTACGACAATCATCTTAAACTAAACCCTAAAAAAACTGAAATCATTCTCTTCTCACCTAAAAATAATCGGCTCCCCATCCAAAGCTGGATCACTGACCTGAATGCCCTCAACTGCTCACTCTCTCTATCTGATTCGGCGAAATCCCTGGGTTTCACGCTTGATAAAAAGCTTGACCTAACAGACCATATAAAAAACTCAGCCAAAGGAGTACTCTATACTCTCCGTCACCTCAAGAAAATCAAACCCTTCATTCCTGCTGACAACTTCAAATCAGTTGTCCAGTCCTTAGTCCTATCTCGATTAGACTATGGCAGCGCTATCCTCACAGGAACCCCCAAAATTCACCTGGCCCCACTTAGAGCTGTTCTCAACGTGGCGGCCAGACTCATCATGGATTGTAAAAAATTTGACCACATCTCTCCAGCCCTGAAAGCCCTTAAATGGCTCCCGATTGAAGGAAGATGCATCTACAAAACAGCCTGCATCACGCACAAAGCCCTTCATCAACAAACCCCGCTATACTTAACAAACAAGCTCAAAAAAGCGGGTTGCACCAGACTAGTGAGAAGCTCCATTTCACTCCTCCTAATTACCCCCACTGCTAAAAAAGAAATCCACCCAATCTCGTTCCTTCTCAGGGAACGCTCCGAGCATCTAAAATTCCCTCCCTCATGACCTGCGCTGCAACCCCACCTACCTCAGCTTTAAAAAATACCTCAAACTCCACCTTCTCAACTTATACTGGGGTCCGTAACCCCCACACAGACTGAACTTTCTTTCCCCCTACTTCATTTAGTCAGTTTTCCTTACACACCATCATTACACTCACCCACTGCTCATAACATTCCTAGCTTCTCCAACAATAATTTATTGCCCATGTATATTATGTTTGTATTTCTTCTCCATTACATTGTTTAAAAAAGCATGTTTTTCACCCTTACTCCTCTCCTCACTTATGTTATAATGTGATGCATTTGCTCGCTGCATGTGATATCCGGTTTAACTGTTTTCTATGTTTTCTTATGCTATTGTGAAGTGCTCTGATACCTCCGGGTCTAGCCAGCGCTATATAAAACTTTTAAATAAATAATAATAAATAAATAAATGGCATTATCATATTTTTTTCTCTATACCACATTTACTACATTTTCTGCAATAATTCTATGTTTACCTTATTTTTCATCTTGAACTGTTATTAGTGTTTGCTCATTTAACCTGTTTTATCTGTTAAACTGTATGTGTGTTCAAGAGGAGTGTAGTCTCTAAATGCTAGATCTACTGGAGACTTCAGAGCCAAATTATTTAGGTAAGAATTAGGGAGTTCAAAATATTGGGGTTTAGATGAATATTAGGTTTCAGCTTCCACACCATCCTCCAGTTATTAGACATAAATATTTACAATAGCCATTCAAACCATAACTCACTCATGTTTGTTATGCTCATGACCTCACCCTTGATGTAACAGATGCAATTAAAAACAACAGAAATCATCTTAAATGTCAAAATACATAACCCACTGCGATTGAGGTGACTATAACTTTAGCATCATTGATTGATTTGGGTATCTGCTGTTACAGTCTTTGACGCAAAACAGTGCAAACTAGCACAAATAAACACTTTGTTACTTTTAGGCAACTCTCAGCACAAATAAGGTTTTGCACTGGGAATTAAATAACAAATACACACTTTGCAACATTTTAGGTCACTTTTAGTGAGTTTATACAGGTGCAAAGTGTTGATAAATCTTATCCACCATTTCTTGTTGAAATTTGCAAATTATGTGAGAAATGTTTTAGGAATTAAGGAAGTGTGGATAACCTATAATTATGTAGTATACACCAGAGCCACAGAATAGCCTCATCTTACTGGTCCAGGCCATTGTCCACTAGCCACAAAAGCTTACTCATTTTGATCACTGCCTATAGTTGGCTGGGTGTTCAATCTTAGTATGGACTCAAAAGTCAAAAGGTCAACAATATCATTAAAATTATTATATAAAGAAATAGATTTCTATTTTTAAAAATGCATTTTTTTTCACACATTCAAACAGGTTCATATTGAATTAAAGAAGGTATGCTGAAATCTTTATTGTGGAGTTGTACGTTCAAGAATAAATCTGTGGATCCAAAAATTAAACATTTCCTCGATGAGATTAGATGTGGAGTTAGAATATTAAATACCAACAGCCCACAATTCAATAGTTCCCCACTGAGGATGGGATCAAGATTAGAATAGTAAACCTCAACTCCCAAAAATCATACTCTTTCACCAGTGAGGGTAGCTTTAGAGTTCTAATAGTATAGGCAAACTCTCCAAGATAAAACATTTCCCTCATGAGGTGGGCCTTGTGCAGATTCGTTTAACAGCACCAAAGTCATTAAGTAAACAAAAAATAGAAGCTGAAACCTAACTGTAACTACACTGATGCTGTCACTCCATTGTAATTTACTACACAATGGCAGTCCCCATTATGCAGTTATAGTTAGGTAAAAGGTGATTTTTGTTTTGCTAAAAACGTTGCCGCCATTTGGAAAATCTGCACATAAGTGACATTTTATTTGTTGATTTAAATTGGAAAATTTGCTCTCCCACACAAAAAAATATCTGACCGTAATGACACCAAATTTGCCAAAAAGTTAGAACTGTACTTACAGAGCATGCTTTTTGTGCTGTATTGTAAATCTATTCAATATTTGTTTTTTTAATTAGCAAATAGGCAGAGGCTCAGGTCAGGCATGTAGGACGTAACCATCAGAAAAAGTAAGGTATATTTGGACGGTTTGTACCATGGGAGACCTGTTGTACCAAAAATGAAGACAAATATGCCATTCCTATTGGCAGAGGAAGCTTTTTTTATCCTCAGTCATTTCAGTAATTGGGTATCAGTGCTGGTACAGTAATGCCAAATGATTCTATTGGTAACCACAACTCAGATTTTTTGTCACAGGCATTGGCTTTAATCCACAAACTACTTTGAAACATGCCTCTGCAACCCACATCAGATGCATTCAGCTTTTACCTTGTTTAAATGGAGTACTACTTGCACCCCACATATTACTTGTTTGTAAATGGTGCACCATGTAACCATATAACTTTCAATGTGTACAACCACACTTGCCTCCAGTGCTTAAGCTATTTCCATTCTGTGCATCCACACGTGTACACACAGTGACTACAGCCTTAACTTTCTTTTTTTTAAATGGTGTATGGGTTTATAGAGTAATGTGCAGAGTATGGATGAGGCCATTTGAGATGTCAAGAGTGATGTCATCAATTTTGTTATTTCAGATGTCATCAGTGGTCAGGTCAGGTCAGGTCAAGTTTAACTTTATTTGGTTAGATTAAAACCATCAAAGTGCACAACACAGAACATTCTAATGCAATCAATTAATTATTACATAAGTTATTATTCCAAATTTCATAGTACTGCACAATTTGTAAAAACCATCATATACAACGCAAACCTCTTCCAACACAATAGGTCCTAAGTGAATAAATACATAATAATAAATCTACAGTTATCAAAAATATCTGCTAGTTATGTGATATACTATTAAAAAACACTTAATATTAAATAAATAACTTCATTTAAAACATTATCCCATCTATGATATCATCAGCCTATTCCTACATCTAATAGCGCCTGTTATGTAGCCGGCAACCCCAAATCACACCACGGGCGATGCCAACATTTGTAAGTATACTAGCGCTGGTCTAACTTTCTCAAAATTTTGACCTTTTAGGAGGGGGATAATAAATTTCCTAAGTAGCAAGACGAAGAACCCACAGAAAAATATCATGTGAAGAATATTTTGTTCTGAGAAGTTGCCACAAGGACAGGGTCTTAACGAACCTACTTTAAAAAACCCTTTCGGAAAGGCCAGTAGCCAGGGAACCATGTTATGCTTAAATCTAACTAAGACAAACAAGTGATGAGGCCTATTTATATATGTTAGATATGGTTGCAACTGTCTACCTATGCTCAGTGTGAGGAAACTTCTCACTGTGGATTTAGCTAGTTCCCTTTCCTCCCTAAACAGCATAGTCTGTCCAAAAACTGCAGCTTCAAGTCTCTAATCGCTGGTCTGCCCAGAGCTCTTGGGCTCAAGAATAGCTCAGGACAACGAGAGAAGCCATTTGAGACTTGATATAACGAACCCAAGGTATATCTAGGCCCTTGTCTAGCGAGATGCAGTCTTGTATGATCAGCTGATTTAAATTGGGCGACGGTTGGGCCCAGATTCTCAGCCAGCACATTATAGGGGCAACCGCAATCTGATCTGAGATGAAGCCAGCTCCAAGATCCTCATGGATGTTAAAAACAGGGGTAGAGGCCGGGACCGACAGTAATTTATGAAAAAAACAATTTTCAACCGCCTGGATTTTACCCGTCTCTAAGTAACCCCATAGGTCGCTCCCATAAGTCTTCATTGGAAGACACTTCGCATTGTAAATTTTCAAAAGTGCGCGGAGAGGTTTCGAGCCAATTCTTTTTGTAAATTCCACAATGGCCCCAGAGGCTCGGGCTAAGGTATTCCTTTTATGCATACGCTGGATAACCCACGAGCGTCTGTCGTCAAAAAGACCCCCCAAATAAGGGAAAGCGGGGACCTTTGTTAATTCCATTCCTTCCTTGCTCTACCAGAGCCACTGGACATAGAATGGGACTTTTTAAAATTCGGGACCAAATATATACAGTCCATAAAATCGATAAAACAATTTAAAAGAGTTTGAAGCCCTCTTGAGGTCCTTGCCAGCAAAACCGCATCATCTGCGTAAAGTAGAGTGGGAATCATTTTGGTACTGGCCCTTGGGATGTATTTACAAATGGAAGTTAAAACGGCCCCTAGATTATTAATATAGAGTGTGAACAACAGGGGTGCTAAAATGCACCCCTGTCTCACCCCTCTTTTGACGGGCCAAAAATCTGTGAGACTCCCATCTTTATTATAACGCACAGAAGCTGTAGAATTCTCATGCATGGCCGCCAAGAATGAGATCAAATCTGCATCCAAGCCCATGCCATGCAATATCGCCCATAACTTTGATCGATTAACAAGATCAAAGGCAGAAGATAAATCCATAAATGCCAGATGCAGGTCCCCCTGCTTAGCGCCCGTGTACTTTCCAATTATTAAATGAAGATTGAGACATTGACCCACGGTACCTTTGCCCTGCCTACACCCATATTGGAGATCTGAGATGATATTTAAGTATGGGCGAAATTTGCGCGAAATCGAATTCGCATCCGCAAAATTCGCGAATTCGTGCGAATTTGCGGATTTTTTTTGCGAGTTCGCGGGGCTTTTGTGTATTCGCGGGCCGCTTGCAGCGCACCGACCACGAAGTTACCCATGCGGTCGTACATGCAGGCGATTGAGGGGGGAGCAGGTCGTGGCCCAGGAGATCTTTAGGGTGGAGGAGGTGGCCGCACTGATTTTTTATGTCCAGCGCCACCTCCCCAAGACCATCGCGGCAGGCGGCAGGATTGCTGGCGGGTACGGGTTCCGGGAGCGTCGGCAGCTGTGGGGGAAGGTGTGCCAGGCCATGTATCGGCAGTCTCGGGTCCGGCATACCTACAGCCAGGCCACGCACCGGTGGTCAGATATCCTTGACCGTGAACACGACCTGCTCGACCTGCTAGGCATCGAGATCCCTGGGCTTGGTGAGTAGTAGTAGCTATTTAATAACTACTCTGTTTTCTCCTGCTCTATGTTTGCAAATGTTTGTTTTTTCCAAAGAGCAATAATGCTGCCGATTACATTGTAGGTAAATTATGTTTCAAAATCTTCTGTGATTGCATTGCAGGTGCACTGCTCGCCTGCTCAGTGGCGGTGCTACTATGCTTACTTGTTTTCGATTTTGTGCTCATTTCATTGGCCTGAGTGATTATGTATGAGTGTACTTTACAGAACTACGTAATGCTAGACACTAAGGGGCAGATTTACAATTACTGGCGCATCCCTGCAAATTAGCAGGGATGCGCCAGTAATTGTGCGCCACGCCTCCACCACCCATGGTGCGCCGCATTTATAATGCGGCGCACCATGGGGTAAAAAGGACACAGATGCGTCATGCATCTGTGCCGTAAAGGCGGCGCATTGCTGGAGTTGCATCGCAAGCACGACGCAGCTCCAGCAATGCTCTGGGGTGCCCTATCTCCCCAATGCTGCGTCAAGCCGTACGTCTGCTTCAAGCAGGCGCAGGGTTTTGACACAGCATTGGCCTAAAAGTGACTGAGTGAAATCTTGTAGATTTCACTCAGCCACTTTTAGGAGGCACCCTCCCTTGTGCCGGAATGCCCCCTGATGGCGCAGGGCTTTACAACGTGATGCATCTCCCCGCACCATGGCGCCTCTTTTGCGCTGCCGCTGCGTCACAAAAGTCATGCAACGACGGAGCAAAAGAGCCGCAAGGGGCTTGTAAATCTGCCCCTAGAGACTCAAGTCCATTCTTTCCTTTGTACTCCTGCCACTAAGAAGAGATAGTGGTAGTGGATTGAAAGTTTGAGTATATTATGACTGGTTATTTAGTAGGAAACTTTTTAGTGTTCTCACTGGTCTGCAAGTAAGATGGACTCTGTCTGCCACTTTGTGTGCTGCGGAGTGCTGCCTGCCAGTCCTAGTCGAACCTTTTTGTAGTTGGTTTAGTGAGTTACATAACTTTCCAAGTAGACGGTACGCGAATCCAGCAATACTAATATCCTAGTAGACTACATCAGATAGGTCAATAAATTTTGTGCAATTGTTGTCTATTTCCCCGAAATAATTTGTTATTGTTTTTTTTAAATGTTTGATTTGGTTGACAACAATCATCCATGCTTGTGTCTTTCTTTCATGTTGTACATAAGCACCCCCCAGGGGCAAGGGGACACAGGAGGAGGTAGCAGCGCCGCCGGAGAAGGGACAAGATCAGGAAGGCCAGGATCGGTCCGGCGAGGGCTCCTCTGCTGGCCTCAGAAAGTTTTCCTGTTAATATTAATAATTATACTTCCCTATCTTTTACAGCACCTAATTTTTTCCTAACGTTCCTCATTCGATTTTTTCTAAATCGTCTTTGATCTTCTTGTAGACTGTTTCTAAAATCTTATCCTGCCTCTACTATGACTCCCTGTGTTACTACTAGATTATTATTAGTCTGTCTGTGTAGCTAACTAAGCTTGCACAGTTGGCAAAAGGTGTTAACCAAAACACCCATTCTATTCAGCAATAGCTCTATGCACTGAGTGCAGTCCTCTGGGTTGTCCATAATGTATTTGGAAATCTTCTAAATGTTTATGCTTTGACAATTCCCAACAATAAAATGTCAATGGCCACCAAGAAAGAATAAGATACTAGTTTACTTTTTGATTGGATAGGAGGACAATCCATACTACTACTGTTGCAGGCACTATTCTGCACAAACAGAACTATGGACACAAAATAGTGCATTGTTTATCAATTATAATAGCCGCAGTTAGACTTTCCACATACCTCAGTCATAACAGAATTTAAACCCCCAATCTCCTTACTGACTACCTAGTGTGTCAGAGTCCTTTAGCTCCCGAATTCATCGATGATTGATCCCCAATGATTATACAACCCAGGACATAAGAGTACGGAGTCAGAGTCCCGACCTCTCAGAGCCACGGCCTCATGCTTGCAAATTGCAAACCCTTTCACTCACTCACTCATGACCAAAAACCACAGAGTCTATGTAAGTCTTAAAGCTTTATTAAAAGTAAAAACATTTATTAAAATCAAGTTCATCATACAACATAAACGGTGGATTGAAAAATGAAAAGTGCTTAGTGATTTCACACATTAATTGTGGGCGAGCCCTCACCAGGTTGGAACTTCAAGTCTTCTTTGTGGTGCTGAATCGTTGCTGACTCCGTCCAAGTGATGAGGATCTGATCTTGGTCTTGTTCTTAGAAGGGAAGCTTCTGTCCGTTATGAGAAAAATGGTGCGTGTTAAAAAGCAAGCATTCATCAGTTGTGCCAAAAAGTATAACAAGTTGCCAGCCCCACCCTTACTTTTTTGGCTCAACGAATATGAGCAACAAACCAGTCCTATTCCTGTATTTGTTGGGTATATTTTATTTTTACCCTTTGAAAATTTCTGTTATTTCACACTTTCTATAGTTTCATGTATGAGAAAAAAACACTGTACATTCAACGCTACTTTACACAACAGTACAATACATTATTACAAACACGACATATCTACATTAAATTTGCATTACATATAAAATACACATCTACTTTTGATAGCTTTCGACCAGCAAATAATTCATCTTTGCGTGGATTCTTTTTCAAGCAAATCTTATCTATATACAATACAAACGAAGGACAAAGTCACGCTCAAAAGAAGGTTAAAGGAAACTCAAGGACGCATTTCGAACCTGATGTATCAATATTCGGGTTCTCATCAGGGCTCCGTCACTTCTATCTGTTGTCCAGCGTGTAGCCAGTTCCACAGGTTCATTCTTTTTCAGGGTCCTATACCTCTGTTAATCACAATATCTGTCTGCAATTGTACGATGCTGTCATGCACTGATGCCTCATGGATTTGCGGTGCCCCGAATGACCTGAATTTATGCTCGGAGCACGGCGCACTCGGTGCTTGCTCCGTCTTCAATTATGCCGATTGTTCAAACGTGATTGCCTTCTGTGTTCGTTTGGTCCGGGAAGGCCTGAGTTTAAACTTGGGGCGCAGTACACTCGGTGCTCTTTCCTCTGTGGTGCGGACTACCTCCTCAGCGCGGGACCATCGTGTCTCTTGCGGTCCTGCGCGTGCTCTCTATTCTGGATGACTATTTCGATCTGCAACAAAACTTTTGTTGCAGATCGAAAAATTCATCCAGAACAGAGGTATAGAACCCTGAAAAAGAACGAACCTGTGGAACCTGGGTCTGTGTAAAGTTGAGTAAGAATATCTCCTAGGATTCCTTCAACCAGATTTTCTGTTGCTTTGACCTTATCCTCCCCAGCAAGTGTGTGGAATTATTGTTGTAATTTACTCACACCTCAATGAAAACCACACAGCCTGGGGGAAGAGGGTCCGGGTTTGAAACTTGGACGGGAATGGGGTTTGTGGGTAAAGTTTTGTGGAGAGAGGAAAAAAAACACAGCATGGACAAACAACAAATGAAGATAAACAAATCTTGGAATATGAAGCTAGTCATAAATCTTTTAAGGGACATAAAGGAAGTGCATGCACTACTGCATGCATGAAGGTGTTTGCTAAATGGATAGGTTACTGTAAAGTAAGTAGTACTTTCTACAATGTACTATGAAGAAACAACAATGTGACAGTACAGGGCTGCAGTAATTACACAATTTCACTTGCCTATCTGCCCTCAGAGAGAAGAACCACTTAGTACATTAAATTAGTTTAAAAAATAGAAAAGAAACAAGTATACAATGGCTAGAGAGATGAATTGAAGCAGAGAGCAAACAAATGCACAGTGTCACACTCACAGAAGTTCACAGCAATAACATTACTTAAAACATAAGTCGAAATGAAGATGGATACTGTAACTCTATGTTGTTGTAGTTGTCCTGTTGAATTTGGGAAGTTGCATGCATCCAGTCATTCCTCTTTCGCGGTACTTCTCCATTCCATCTGACGCTGCGCCGATCAATGTTGGGGACCAGAAGACACCTTGTCCACTGCCTGCCTGGCGGATGCTAAATTGCGGGTCGCTAAGCCTGAGGTCATCCTTTTTGTCATTGCGCAGGGTAAAAGCCGGCCTGTAATTATTGATGGAAAAACAGGAAGTGATATTAAAACACCACGGAGAAAAAAATATAAGGTACGCTGTGTAGTGCAAAAATAACACTTTCAGTTTCAGAGTCGACAGTATTACAAAACATACAAGCATCATTTCGAAAGTGTGTACTCTGAGTCTCCTTTTCAAGGATAAATAAGTGTGGGCGAAATTTGCGGATCTTTCCCCTCAAGCTTTGTGTAAAGTGTAAACAGCGATTTTAGAACCCTAACCCTAACCCTAACTCTAAACCTAGGCCCTAACCCCCTTTTTCACCATGGATTTTGTCCAAACCACTTGCGCCCGATATTGGACCTTCCCAGCAATGCCCCCAGACCAGCCAACCCACCCGCAAATAAGTAGAACCCCCCCAAACAGGCGAAAAGCAAAAATGCAAAATCTCACACTTAGAATATTTTCGGCCTTCCTTCGATGCAGTCCAAACGCGCTCTGCAGCTAGGCCATAACTCCCCTTTTCCACCATGGATTTCCTTAAAAACAAATGCAATCAAAATTAGACTGTGCCAGCAGTGCTCCCAGACCCCAAAACCCCCCCCCAAAAAACCTAGAACCCCCCCAAAAAGCCCCCCAAAAACAAGGAAGTGAGCAAAAACTGAAAAACTTTTTCACCATGGATTTCATCCAAACCCGATATTAGACCTTCCCAGCAATGCCCCAAGACCCGCCAACCCACCCGCAAAAAAGCAGAACAACCCCAAACAGGCAAAAAGCAAAAATGCAAAAACTCATACTTAGAAAAATTTAGGCCTAATTCCCTGATCACTCCATGCGCGCTCTGCAGCTAGGCCCTAACTCCCCTTTCCAACCATGGATTTTCTTCAAACCACTTGCAACCAAAATTAGGCATGCCCAGCATTGCTCCAAAACCCCCCAACCCCCCCCAAACACCAGGAACCCCCCCAAACAGCCCCCCGTAAACACAAAAGTGAGCGAAAAGTCTGAATAGTGAAAAACTGTTTCACCATGGATTTTGCCCAAACCACTTGATTCCGATATTAGACCTTCCCCGCATTGCCCCCAGACCCCTGAACCCACCCGCAAAAAAGCAGAACACCCCAAACACGCAAAAAGCAAAAATGCAAAAACTCATACTTAGAAAAATGTAGGCCTAGTTCCCTGATCACTCCATGCGCGCTCTGCAGCTAGCCCCTAACTCCCCTTTCCAACCATGGATTTTCTTCAAACCACTTGCAACCAAAATTAGGCATCCCCAGCATTGCTCCAAGACCCCCCAAACCCTCCCAAACACCAGGAACCCCCTAAACAGCCCCCCGAAAACACAAAAGTGAGCGAAAAGTCTGAATAGTGAAAAACTTTTTCACCATGGCTTTTGCCCAAACCACTTGATTCCGATATTAGACCTTCCCTGCATTGCACCCAGACCCCTGAACCCAACCGCAAAAAAAATAAACCCCAAACAGGCAAAAAGCAAAAATGCAAAAACTCATACTTAGAAAAATGTAGGCCTAGTTCCCTGATCACTCCATGCGCGCTCTGCATCTAGGCCCTAACTCCCCTTTCCAACCATGGATTTTCTTTAAACCACTTGCAACCAGATTTAGGCATGCCCAGCATTGGTCCAAGATCCCCCAACCCCCCAAACACCAGGAACCCCCCAAACAGCCCCCCGAAAACACAGAGTGAGCGAAAAGTCTGAAAAGTGAAAAACGTTTTCACCATGGATTTTGCTCAAACCATTTGATTCCGATATTAGACCTTCCCCGCATTTCCCCCAGACCCCTGAACCCACCCGCAAAAAAGCAGAACACCCCCAAACAGGCAAAAAGCAAAAATGCAAAATCTCACACAGAATATTTTCAGCATAGTTCCCAGATCACTCCATGCACGCTCTGCAGCTAGGCCCTAACTCCCCTTTCCAACCATGGATTTTCATCAAACCTCTTGCAACCAAAATTAGGCATGCCCAGCATTGCTCCAAGACCCCCCAAACACCAGGAACCCCCCCAAACAGCCCCCCGAAAACACAAAAGTGAGCGAAAAGTGAAAAACTTTTTTACCATGGATTTTGCCCAAACCACTTGATTCCGATATTAGACCTTCCCCGCATTACCCCCAGACCCCTGAACCCACCCGCAAAAAAGCAGAAGACCCCCAAACAGGCAAAAAGCAAAAATTCAAAAACTCATACTTAGAAAAAGTTAGGCCTAGTTCCCTGATCACTCCTTGCGTGCTCTGCAGCTAGGCCCTAACTCCCCTTTCCAACCATGGATTTTTTTCAAACCACTTGCAACCAAAATTAGGCATGCCCAGCATTGCTCCAAGACCCCCCAAACCCCCCAAACACCAGGAACCCCTCAAACAGCCCCCCGAAAACACGAAAGTGAGCGAAAAGTCTGAAAAGTGAAAAACTTTTTCACCATGGATTTTGCCAAAAACCACTTGATTCCGATGTTAGACCTTCCCCACATTGCCCCCAGACCCCTGAACCGACCCACAAAAAAGCAGAACACCCCCAAACAGGCAAAAAGCAAAAATGCAAAAACTCATACTTAGAAAAAGTTAGGCCTAGTTCCCTGATCACTCCTTGCGCGCTCTGCAGCTAGGCCCTAACTCCCCTTTCCAACCATGGATTTTTTTTAAACCACTTGCAACCAAAATTAGGCCTGCCCAGCATTGCTCCAAGACCCCCCAAACGCCAGGAACCCCTCAAACAGCCCCCCGAAAACACGAAAGTGAGCGAAAAGTCTGAAAAGTGAAAAACTTTTTCACCATGGATTTTGCCAAAAACCACTTGATTCCGATATTAGACCTTCCCCACATTGCCCCCAGACCCCTGAACCCACCCGTAAAAAAGCAGAACACCCCCAAACAGGCAAAAAGCAAAAATGCAAAAACTCATACTTAGAAAAATTTAGGTCTTGTTCCCTGATCACTCCATGCGCGCTCTGCAGCTAGGCCCTAACTCCCCTTTCCAACCATGGATTTTCTTCAAACCACTTGCAACCAAAATGAGGCATGCCCAGCGTTGCTCCAAGACCCCCCAACCCACCCAAACACCAGTAATCCCCCAAACAGCCCCCCGAAAAAACGAAAGTGAGCGAAAAGTCTGAAAAGTGAAAACCTTTTTCACCATGGATTTTGCCCAAACCCCTTGATTCCGATATTAGACCTTCCCCGCATTGCCCCCAGACCCCTGAACCCACCCGCAAAAAATCAGAACCTCCCCCAAACAGGCAAAAAGCACAAATGCAAAAACTCATACTTAGAAAAATTTAGGCCTAGTTCCCAGATCACTCCATGCGCGCTCTGCAGCTAGGCCCTAACTCCCCTTTCCAACTATGGATTTTCTTCAAATCACTTGCAATCAAAATTAGACTATCCCAGCAGTGCTCCAAGACCCCCAGACCCCCCCCCACAAATCTAGAACCCCCCTAAAACAGCCCCCCAAAAACATGCAATACTGGTATATTCAAAACATGGCAAATTGCGCTGTTCACAACAAAATGCTGTTTTCAGCACTTACACTACTTCGATCCTCTTGAAACTTACCTGGAAACTTGTTCCAGCGATTCCCAAGAATCTCAGCAAGGCAGAACAAAATCGAACCACTGGGCTCTTTGAAGAAGAAGAAGAAGAAGAAGGTCTACGACTAGTTTTCACTTACTTTTCACCCAAACATACGCGCCCGCAAAACACCAAAAAAGGGCAACATTTTTCCAATTCTGGACCAAAGAACACCAAACCCCCTAAAACCTTGCCAACATCATTATGAACGAGCCTGCATCGGGCCCTGAGACCTATACTCAGCGGGATCCCTACCAACTTAAACCCAAAATCCCTAGTAAATCGCACTGAACCCTAAACCATAGACATGCTTTGTCTGTCTGTGTCAAAGAGCCTAGGTATGCTACATCAGGAGGATGCTTCACTCAGTGGTGCCTACCTTCACCGTCTGCATGGCCCCGCCGCAAGCATGGGCCAAAAATCCGTTCCGCTCAAGAATTTGCAATTTTTCGGTAATTTCGCGAGATTTGCGAAAAACAGCAAATTTCTCAAACATAATGGATGTTTGGCCCAAGCTTGAGGCAGTGCCATGCAAACGGTCAAGGTAGGCACCACTGAGTGAAGCAACCTGAAGTAGCATACTTAGGCTCTTTGTCAGACAAACAAAGCATATCTAATTGTATGCAGCAAGCCACATAGCCCCAATTTTACATGAATTGCTGTCTGTAGTGGACTCTGCCTGGCATAACAACAACACTACACTGTCTCGCCCTCGACCACTACATACCACGAATAGACAGACATGTAGGAGGAGGAACATGGCAGCAGGCTGACGTCTGCCGTGGGAGCTCCGACCGGGAGGTGATTTTCCCCGAAGGAAGGCAGCAGTGAGGCGCTGAAAACGGTGAGAGATGCTAGCGAGTGCCCTCCCTTTACAGCGTTTCGGATTTTAAAGCATTTTCTCTGGTATTTTGTTTGAAGATCGGCAACCAGCGTTCAGGATTGTCCCTGCATCTGGTGAGCAGTAGGACCTAGCGGAGAAGGAAGGCAGTGCGAGGTGAGGCGATCGAGGTGGTGCAAACAGGGGATGGGCTGGAGCGGACACTCCCCCTGGGTGTTGGGCTGCGAGAAGCCAGGGAGACAGCCGCTTTAACGAGGAAGAGAAGCGTTGGCGTGCCTGCACATAACAAAGGGGACCGGGCGGTTACATGGCAGCGAATAAGAAGGTTACTGGCGAGAGTCAGTTTTAGCTCCCCTTTGAAGAGCAACCGCAAATACTTTTCCTCCTACTCTTTGTGTCGCACTAACCCCGCAAGAATAGCGAAGAAGACCGGGGGGGTCATTGAGGATACTCGGGGGTCAGAATATCAGGCATTAAAAGCTAGCGCAGCAGAACATAATAGAGTTGAGAAGTGGGATCAGACAAGAGTTGTGTTGACGACGAAGTATAAGGGCATGGACTCAGGTATTATCCCTGAAAAAGTGCAGTTGTTCTCCCCCCGATAGCTGTTACGGACATAGATCCCCAGGACAATCTCATTGTTAAGGAACCGATACATGTGCCTCAAGCCCCCTCCCTAGCCTTCTCAGCTCCTCCAGCTAGGAATAGATATCAGCTGAGGTCTAGGCTAGAGTTGCAGAATCCAGGGGCAGCAACCGATACTGGGGCAGGGTCTCTGAGCGACACAAGGCTGGGAGTTGCATCGCTAACTCCCAAAGTGAAAGGGAGAGAAAAAAGGGGTATTCCTGCGAAGGTCAGTGAGGTCAGGAAAGTAAAATTACCGAGAGTACGCTCATCTGCTTTGAAAATTACACCTTCCCTAAAAACGTATTTTACAATTATGGAAAAGATGGTGGATCCCAAGGCTACAGTGACCCCAAAGCAAGTACCTAATGTGATTAATACAGGTACAGGACCTGCTGCAAATAGCCCCAGTTTAGATAGCATGCTGTGCTCTGCTACCCTTAGCCTGCAGATGGCTGTTGGTGCAAACGGGACAGACGTATCTAGAACGCCAAGCACTCAAAGTACCCAAAACATCCCTTTATATAGCTCACTTAATGCGACCAATATGTCTTCGCAGGTTCCACTTGCAAACAGATTCACTGTGCTGGCAGAAACAGAGGAAACAGAGGATGTAGAGGCTGTAGAGGAGAGAGATAATCAGAACGATAACCAGAATGAACAGTTTGGAGAAAAAAGAATGAAGGGAGCGGAGGGAGTGGGGGGCGCGCCACCAAGTGATGACCTTTTACAAGGAGATCAAGCTGCGCCTTCAATCCCTCCGTCTGCAACTGTACCCGAGATTAGCCGTGAGAAAGCCACACCAATATTACCAGTGTCCACAGATGGGGGAATATCACAGGTAGAGGATCTATTGCGTAGCCTCAGAGAAGACCTTCTGTCTAAACTAGATAAAAAATTTGAAACATCGGAAGCAAATCAGAGATGTATTCACGAGCAGTGCTCTAGTCTGGAGGCAAAGCTGGATGAAGTCAGCAAGCATACGGAGGTTTTGGAGGAGGAAGTGAGTCTGCTTACTGGAGCCTCACAAAGACACGACAGAGACATCGAAACTCTTAGAGTGCAGAATAGAGCCCTGCAGATGGACGTGGAAAGGTTGGAAATCCATTTGAGGAGAAACAATTTGAAATTCCTTAAAATCCCGGAGGGAGCAGAAAATGGTGATGTCAAGGGCTTTATCTGTAAACTTTTGAGAGAAGGGGTACTTAAGGATAGCCCAGATATCAACTTAGAGGCGGAAATCCAAAAATCCAAAGAGCGCACAGAGACCCTTTCAGGCAGCGCGCAGGGAGAACAGGTCCAAGGAAGATTTTGGGCAATTTTCTGACTTTTACTGTGAAAGAATTAATCTTAAGTAGAGCGCTGCAAGATAAGTCCCTACAGATTGGTTCCGTGTATTATCTCATACGCTCGGATGTGGGAAAGGTAACGGCACAGAGGCAATGGGAGTTGGGGAATCGGATGCCAGACCTGAAAAGCATGGGTGCACAAGTGCAAATGAAGTTCCCAGCTTTTTTGAGAGTAGTGTGGAAAAATAAAACACACAATTTCACCTCTCCGCAAGAAGTCGATTCCTTTCTCATTCAAATGAGAGAGGGTACTCTCTGAACAAAATAACATATATTTGTATAACGGACCGCAATCTCTAGAAAGTTCCCTGTTAGTTAGTACTGAGAAAGAGATGAAGCAAGAAGATTGGGGGGAGCAATCGAACCGTCTGAAATTGAAAAATAGACTTTCTAGTGTTGGGTGTGGGACTGGGAGAAGAGGCACAAGTTGGGTAAAGTAAGAGAGGGAAAAATTGCTAAAAAAAAAAAAAACACGATAGATCAAACACGGAATAAGTGGGAATAATCAGGAGCGTATAACAGTAAATAGTTCACGAAAGGGTTGAGGGAAAAAAAAAAGGGGGAGAAAGGGAGGGCATAGTGTTTTCAGCGCCCACACTTAGTGTAATAAATTTAAAGAAGATCACCATCCTGAGGTTGGAAGCTCTCAATCGGCGACAAGATCGCCGGAAAAGAAATAGGGTGGGGTTCCTCATGGGAGGGGGGGTTAGGGGGAAGGGGAAAAAATGAAAAAGAAAAATCCTCATACACATAAAAAATACACGGGCTGGGGGCGTGGCCAAGACGGCGAACATGGCGGACGTAGCCTAAGCGAGCTCCGTCCCGCCGATTCCTTATCCTGCCTAAATCCTGCGTCGCCCCGACCGAACTGCACCCTAAGTCAAGTGGCTGCAAGCGGCTCCGGAGGAGACACCTCAACAGCAACTTAGGTGTCCCGGCGGTCTGCGATCAGAGAGTTACAGCCGCCGGGAGCCCGGACAGCAGCGAGGCCTTCATCACACGCTGAAGCCGGGACCTCGATTACCGGGTAGCCTGCCCGGAAGTGAGAGAGAGCCGGGGTGCGTCGGCGGAAGGTGCCGCTCCGGTTGAGAGACGCTGCGGAGCGGCGATGGGGGTTGGACTGACCCCACTCGCGCCGGGACACTCGGAGCGGCGGCGAGAACGACGGCTGGAGGAGGACAAAGTCGGCGCCGGGACGGCGGTTGAGGTGGGGTAAGGAGTGGCAGTGAGGCGTGAGGCCTAGCGGGGGAGGGGACGCTCCGGGACTGTGCCTGGCCCCACTCGGCGGTGGGTTTGAGCCGCGGGACGCAGTGGTGCTGGAGCATTGGGGAGGCGGCCGCTATACCGGCTCCCCTAACTATCCCCCCCTCCTCATTCGAATTGTGACCCTGCTGGACTTCCCCGGGCGCCGGACACTCAGTGCACTCCCACTCGGCGGTCGCATCGGACCGCGGTGAGGGGGGTGGGCTGGAAGGAACCCCCCACAGACTCTTGCCTGGTTACAGGATGGCCGGCGGCCCCCCCGGGATACATTGGCTTTGACACCGGGAGACACAGCACGGGCACTGGGTTGCCTCCAGCGGACCCTACGGCGGAGTGAGTGACCCCCATTGCTGCGCGGTTCGGCTGCGTGGACCCAGCACTATCCCTAACCACTGGGCATGTAGTGACTTGCGGTTGCTCCGCCGGAGTGTGCGCCACGTTCGGAAGTTCACAGGGCCACGGCCTATCCCGGCGATCTCGGAGACACTCATCGCCTGAGAACGCGCATACAGTGAGGGGTGCCCCTGGGCCGCCGGTTCCCCCACGATCGAGATCAATACTCTGCCCGCGATATGACGAGAGGGGGCAACAGCGGAAACGCTTCCAAGCAGGGCCCGATGGACAAGTTCGCAGGGCCCAGTGGGGGTGCGGGGGCTTCTGGAGGTCCCCAGAGCACTGGGCCGGACAACGCAGCATTGATGGCGGCGATAACGCAATCAAGGGACATGCTGGACGTGAAAATCGGAGCGGTCGGAGCCGACGTGACCCTGCTCCGACAGGACCTGCGCAATGCGGTCGCACGCATCACCGAAACAGAATCCAGGATCACGGAAGTCGAGGATGACGTGGTAATTCTCAAGAAGAAAGTTGCCGCCATGGAAGGGATCCAGAAGGGGCTTGCGCTGCGGGTGGAAGACGCGGAAGGGAGGGCCAGAAGAAACAACCTGCACTTTGTGGGCTTCCCGGAGGACTGCAAGA
This sequence comes from Lissotriton helveticus, assembly GCF_964261635.1. NCBI lineage: Eukaryota > Metazoa > Chordata > Amphibia > Caudata > Salamandridae > Lissotriton > Lissotriton helveticus. Next base: position 1,202,517,438 of record NC_136057.1, read on the forward strand.
AAGGGAATATGGAGGCCTTCCTGACCCAATGGCTGGAGGGATGGCTCCCCCCGGACTCCCTGTCGCGCTGCTTTGTGGTGGAGCGGGCGCATCGTGCACTTCTTCCCAAACCACCCACTGGGGCTCGCCCCCGCTCGGTGATCGCCAAACTGCTCAACTACCACGATAGGGACGTTATCCTACGACAAGCCCGCGCCCAGGACCCACTAATGTTTGAGAACCACAAAATCCTTGTGTTCCCGGATTACACAAAACTGGTCCAGCAGCAGAGACAGTCGTTCACTGCGGCAAAAGCACGACTGCGAGAGCTCAAGATTCCATATGCTCTGCTCTTCCCAGCTCGCCTGCGTGTGGTCTTTCAATCTCGCACCCAGTTTTTCAATTCCCCGGAGGAAGTGTTTGAGTGGACAGACGAAACGGTGCGAGTCAAGGTGAATACCCCCCCTAGGAGGAGCTCGGATTCCTCGTCCACTGGGAGACCCCCAAAAACGCCTAGAAGATCACGCAGCAGGAGTAACTGGAGGTCGCGCTCTCAGAAGCGCCCGCCTCCCCGCGACGAGACGGCGGAAGCAACGGAGGAGACAGATTCTTCCCCCTAGAAATCTTGAGACCCTCACACTCACGCAAATTCTGGAAACAGGCCTGAAGGGTTGATGAGATGCCTTGACGGATGGAGTAGGCCTGGCGCTGCTCTTGGACATGCCACTTACTGCTAGATTACATGATTCCTTATTCATGGGTGGGCAGTAGGTCGGGAGACGCTCGCACGAGAGCGGGCCTACTCCCGGAGTTCATTCCCACGTGTTAGGTGGGAGGTTGTTGAATACCTTGTGGGTAGTTGGGTGGGATCCATTGGTGTAGTGGGTCTTGGGCCTCCCGTTGGAGGGTTGAGATTGCCTGCACCGCGACAGGTACTTCAATGTTGCTGAGGTATGGGGTGGGGGGTTGGAGGGGGGGTCGTTGGTACAGTTTGGTGCAGGGGAGGGTGTGCAGGGGGGGCGGGGGTTTGGGGGATCCGGGGACGGTGGGGGGGGAGTTGGGACTAGCCCTAGCACGGTGTGTACTGAACCTGGAGGCAGCTATGTGTGCGTGTGTGGCCTTGGTGGCTCTCAGATATTGGGTTATTGATGGCGGCTGAGGGACAGGAGGCGAGCCTCTCGCGAGCCTCGATGCGCATATTGAGCTGGAATGTGAGAGGGATGCTCGACAAAATTAAACGAAGTGCTGTTCTACGATTGGGGAAGACTGAAAAAGCGGATGTTTTGTTACTCCAAGAGACACACCTTATGGGCACCAAAGTCCTTAGTTTACGTAGGTATGGGTATGAACAGGTGTTCCATGCTGGGTTCACGAGAGGGTCCAGGGGAGTCGCAATCTTGATACATCGTAGGGTCCCATATACACACGACACACAATGGCTGGATGTGCATGGACGGTACGCTTTTATCAAGGGGAGGCTGGGGAGTGAGCCTGTGGTCTTTGGCAGTGTGTATGCTCCACCCCCACTACAAGACGCTCTGATTGAACAACTGTTTGATGTATGGACTGGCATCCCGCATGTGCTGACGATAGTGGGTGGTGATTGGAACGTCGTGATGGACGGGAGACTTGACCGTTGTAGGCCCGGGGGAAGTCAGCTATCTGATGCTACTACAAGATTGAGCAGAATGGTGCGAGGGATGGGATGGATTGACACTTGGCGATATCACCATGCATGCAGTCGCGAATATAAATTTGTCTCTGCGGTCCACAAATCCTTTTCTCGCCTGGACTACCTGTTCGTCCCGCAGTCCTGGATAGGGAGAGTTGACTCTACCTCCATACTTCCTAGGGGCCTGTCGGACCACTCCCCGATCGTGCTGACGTTGAGCCTAGGTGTGAGGCGACAGCCGTTTCGCTGGCGTCTTTCCACGTGGCACTTGCAGCGTGATGCCTATCAATCACACATGCGGGAGGCTATAGCGCATTACTGGTCGGAGAATGAGGACCCGAGTGTGGATGCCATGACCCTGTGGGAAGCCCTAAAACCTGTGCTTCGGGGCGTGGACATCGCGTGGTGCGCAGCGAATCGTAAAGCCCGCATGCTGGCTATGGCGGAAGCGGCTGACCAGGTACGAAGCCAAGAGGCGAACTGCCTGACAGGGGAGAGTGGAGACGCAGTGGAAAAGCTACTGCACCTCCAGCGGTCATACACCTCCTTATTGCTGGACGAGGCCCGACAGATTTGGCTCGCTACGTAGAGTAGAATCTATCAATGGGGGGACAAATCTAGCACAATGCTATATAGGCTATGTCAAGATACTTATCAAGCCCAGCCCCTACCGGGACTCCGAGACGCCGCGGGTAGCCCTATCTCGGCCCCCGAGGTCCTGGCCCAGACGTTTGCTCAATACTATGAGACACAGTCCCCCACATGCATCATCCCGGCCGTTTGCGAATGCTAAATTGCGAAAAATAGCGAAACGCAATTTAGAATTCGCAAAACGGGATGCATGATTAATTTCTAATAATATTAGCGATTCGGTAAAATTCGCATTTTTTACCGAATCGCTAATATTTTGCGACTTCTAATTTGGTAATTCGCATTTCCCATTGATTCCTATGGCCCAAAAGGCCCATAGGAATCAATGGAAATTGCGAATTCGCAATTTACAATTTTCACAATCTTCATGCATTCCATGGGTGCAGGGGGGGTCCAAAGGACCCCCCCCCCCTGCACCCCTGAAATGTATTTTTAAGTGGTTGTTTCACACACACATGTCTTATGGACATGTGTGTCTGTAACATGTAAGTTTTAAAAATGCATTTTTTTGCTTTTTTAACAATTTTCGCAAATTAACACGAGGGTCAACCTCGTGTTAATTTGCACTTCCAATTTTCAAATTCGCTATTTTAAAAAAAATGATGCATTGCATTTAAGGAATCGCACAAATGCGATTCCTTAAATGCATTCGCAATTATTAGAAATGCTAAAAATAGCGAATTATGCACAACAGTTTCATGCATCCCAAAAACGGATTTTGCATTTGCAAACGGCCGATTTTTCCGAATCGCACAGTTTGCGAATGAAAAAAACGTTGATGCATGTGGCCGAGTATGCCCCCCGGGAATCCCTCCCAGCGGAGGAGATCGACAGATTCCTTGCAGACCTTCCACCCCGGGCGCTCTCGGATGAGGCCCGGGACCGACTGGACCTCCCGCTGTCGGCTGAGGAGCTAGGTGAAGCTCTAGGCGGACTAAACACGGGCAAGGCCCCTGGGCCCAATGTGTTCCCCTGTGAATTTATGAAGGTGTTTCATCTCCAATTGGGGCTGCGCTATAAGAAGGCCCTGGAGGCGGCTAGGGACCGTGGAAGACTGCCGGCGGACTGGCGACACGCCGAGATTGTGGTTTTTTGAAAACCAGGGAGGCCCCAGGATAGCCCGGAATCATATCGTCCGATTTCGTTGCTGAATTTTGAGGCGAAAATACTGGCGAAGGCTTTGGTGAACCGCCTTCTCCCATATATCACGGACCTGATCCATGCGGACCAGGCAGGCTTCATGCCCCATAGAGCAACGAGACATAATATACGACGCGCGCACTTGGTGGTGGAGGCGGTGCGGGCGGCGGGCATCCCCACGGCCCTCCTGCTGGCGGATTATGATCGAGCCTTCGACTCCCTGAGTTGGCCATACCTTCGAGCACTCCTCCTTCGACTCAATCTGGGCCCACGTTTTCTGTCTTACATTCACTTGCTGTATACGGACCTGACGGCGGCGGTCAGGGTAGCGGGGGCAGTCTCCAGCTCGTTCCCCATCGGTCGAGGCACCCGGCAGGGACGCCCTCTTTCACCTTACCTATTCGCCTTGGCTATGGAGCCGCTCGCGGCTTGGGTGAGGATGGATGCCCAATTGCGCGGAGTGGAATGGGTGGGGGGCCCATCTGATAGGATTGCACTCTATGCCGACGACGTGCTTTTCTTCCTTACAGACCTCAATAAATCGGGGCCGAGGGTCCTTGATATAATGCGCATTTTCGGTGAGGTGTCCGGCCTTAGACTCAACGTACAGAAGTCGAAATTGTGGGTCCTGGGTGATAGGGGGACCTTGGGTCCCTGGGCCTCGGTCCTTCAGGAAGCGGCGGGAGGCCTTAAGTACTTAGGTGTCTTTTTGACAGATGTACCGGGAGTGTCGTGGTCCCGCAACATAGTGCCAGTTTGGGACAAGATCCGTACGGATATGCAGATGTGGTCCAGGATGCCCCTGAATGTTTATGGCCGCTCAGCCATTTTTAAGATGGTGGCCCTGCCCCGTATTCTATACCAACTGCAGAATCACCCGTACCCTGTTCCGCTGAAGTGGTTTCGACAGGTGAACTCTACCTTGGGTCGGTTCCTATGGACTGGGGGAGCAGTAAGAGTGGCGCTCCGCACCTGCTTCCTGTCGACCTACTGTGGGGGGCTGGCCACGTCTGACGTCCAGTCCTACTATCAGGCGTCGCATCTGCTTGTTCTTAATGAATGGTGGTACGGAGATCGAGGCGACCCGACTTATGCCCTAGAGAGGTATATGATGGACCCGGACACGCTCCATACTATCTTATACTCGGCGGCTATCCGAAAAAGACTCCCGATGGTCACCCAAGTAGTCTTCAGAGCGTGGCGCGACGCTCTCCGCCGCATGGGATGGTGGAACAGGCTTACGGGTGAAACTCCACTGTGGCACAATGGGAGATTGCCCGGTTTAGCTTCGCTGCGGGGCTTTGAGGGCTGGGACGCTATTGGCGTCTCGGCGCTGGGCCACGTTCTGAAGGGCCCAGTCCTCAAGTCGTTCCAAGCATTGCGAGATGAATACGACATGCCCCAATCCCAATTCTTCAGATATTTACAGCTCCGACACGCCCTAACCCCCGCAATAGCAGACATAACGTCCTTGCCGGAATTCAGTACCTTAGAAGCTAAGATATTTATGGGGGAATTGGAAACAAAGAAAATTTCAACCATATATCAAACGTTGGTTACCCATTGTTCCCCTTCTCTTGATAGACTGCGGGCGGTCTGGGAGGGAGAGCTGGGGGAGTTGGAAGAGGAGGACTGGAGAGAAGCCCAGGAGGCCCCTAGGGGAGCAGCGATAGCAGTGCGCCTGCGCTTTATCCAATTTAAATACCTACATAGGGCATACTATACGAGGGAACGACTGTGGAAGGCGGGGCTGATAGCCTCCCCGGAATGCCTGAGGTGTGGAAGTGCGATAGGCTCCTTCTTGCATACGGTATGGGGATGTGTACGGTTGCAGAGATTTTGGACTGGCGTGTGGGACTGGTTAGAGGAAGTGTTGGCATGGGAACTCCCTCGCACACCGAAGTTGGGCCTCCTTCACGTTATGGAACAAGTGGGGGGCAATATGTACAAACGTCACTTGCTTCTTCTGGGTCTCACAGTGGCCAAAAGGGATATAGCCCAAGCCTGGAAGGCCCCCAGGGCTCCACTGGTAGGGGTGTGGAAGCGGGGCATGGACTTCAACATGGGACTGGAACGCCCAATCTTTGAGGCCAGGGGCTGCCCCAGGAAGCACTATCGGATCTGGAAGAAATGGGCAGACTATAGGGGCCTTCTACTGGACCCTCCGGCGCCACGAGCCACTGATACAGACCACATTTGTACTGCCCCTGAGTGAACTGAACCACACGCTGCTACTATGATGCTTAGGCTCCTGTTTCTGGACAATGTAAACACCGTGCAGGGTGGGGGGTGGGGACTGGGTTGGACTGCGGGGAGGGGGGTATAGGGAAATGTTGATTGAATATCTTGACCTTTACCGCTCTTATATGCTCACTGTCCTCCTGCTAATATGGAAGCAGTGTTTCTTTTATATTCTGTCAACTGCTAAAACCAAATAAAATTTGTTCTGAAAAAAAAAATACACGGGCTGGGAACTGGTTATTGAATTAGAGTTTCGATATTTCATAATTCAACCAACATGACGTCTAGATTAAAATGTATGAGTTGGAACGTCAACGGGCTAAGAGATAGGAGGAAATCGCGTAAGGTAATAGATTTTATATATAATTCGGGAGCGCATGTCTGTCTACTTGAGGAGACTCATTTAGAGAAGGAGGAATGCAAGCAAGTGTTCAAAAAATACAGGTGGATTCAGGAGGTGATATGTTCAGAGCAAAGCGGCAGTACGAGAGGGGTGGCTATAATCATTAGAATAAATTCGGGGATTAGACTCAGGTCCCATGAGACAGATAACTCAGGGAGATGGCTGGTAGCATCTATAATAATTGGGAATACTCCCCTTACATGCGCAGTTTACTATGGTCCTAATCTGGATGCACCAGGGGCACTGTTGAAGCTTAAGAATAACCTGATAGAGACAGAAGGCCCCATAATTTTGGGTGGTGACTTCAACTTAATTTTCGATAAGGATCTGGATCGCACCTCTAAAGTGAAATTCACACCCCCGAAAAAAACAAGATCTGAGTTGAAGAATATCATGCGGGACTTTAGCTTATTAGATATTTGGAGACATAAAAATCCAGGGAAAAGAGACTACTCCTTTTATAGCAGAAGGTATGGCCATCACTCAAGAATAGATTTTTTTCTGATAGTCAAAACGCTCAACACAGTGGTGGAGTCTATATCGTACATCCCGGCCATATTGTCGGACCACGCAGCCGTTGAAATGGTGGTCGATCTGAGGCAGAAAATACTGCAGAGGAGATGGACTTTAGACCGGACTTTGCTGCTAGATGAGGAGGTCAGTCAGGATCTGATGACACAGTCAGAGGAGTTCTTTAGGTTCAATAATAGGTCGGAGAGCAAACAAATAGTTTGGGAAACGTATAAAGCCTGTATTCGAGGTATCTTGACTTCTAGGATGATAAGGAGGAATACAGTAAGGAGGAAGGAAAGGGAAACTCGGCTACAGAAAATAAAGGAGAAAGAAATCGAACTGCAGAGAGCTTCAGCGGAGCAGTCTCTCAATAGGCCATCTCTTCAGAAGGAGCTGGACATTTTATGTGCTGAATACCAAGCAGAACAAGATAGAGTCTTAAAGGAAAAATGGGACGTTAGCAAATTGCAACACTTTTCATACGGGGAGAAGTGTGGGCGTCTCCTTGCATGGAAAGCCCGAGCGGAAAGAACGAGAAACCAGATGGACAAGATAGTATTGACAAGCTCAGGTGAGACAACAAACGATGATGATCTTATCAGGGAGAAGCCAAGAAGTATATGCAGTCTCTATATGGAGCGAATACAGCACAGACAAGTCAGCAGACAGAGGCCTGGTTGCACAATATACCGCTCCCTGAGATATCAGATACAGAAAGGGTTATGTTGGGTTCTGAGATAAGGGAGGGAGAGGTTAGAGCACAGGTGTCAAAAATGGCTAAGGGCAAGGCAGCAGGCCCGGATGGGCTTCCGGTGGAACTATATAAGATCACGCTTGAACAAATTGTGGTAGTCCTGACATCATTATTCAATTAGATCCTACAACAAGGGGGACAGGCTCCAAGATCATGGGCCGAGGCCATAGTTACACTGCTATTGAAGCCAAATAAAGACCCAAGCAAGATTGAGTCCTATAGATCTATATCCCTATTGAATGTAGATTACAAGGTGTTTGCTGGGATATTAGCAACCAGACTAGCTAAGGTGGTAAAATCGGTAATACACATGGACCAAAGGGGTTTTATCCCAGGCAGGCAATTAAATGAGCTGACTTTCCAAGCAGTAGCAGCAATAGATACAGCCCAAGAGAAAAATCTGCCCCTAACTATGGTAGCAGTCGATGCAGCCAAGGCATTCGACCAGGTAAACTGGGATTACCTATGGATGAGTATGGCAAAATTCGGCCTTCCTGAGAACTTTATCGCCGCTGTTAAGTCATTATACTTTGCCCCAACAGCAAAAATCCTGGTTAACGGTGCCCTTACGGAGCAGATATTTATTGCGCGAGGGACTTGGCAGGGATGCCCCCTGTCGCCCCTTTTTTTTTATTTGTATATCGAGCCTTTTGTTTGTGTGTTAAGATTAGATCCTGTAATTAAACCCTTTAAGATCGCGGACTTAGAATTGAAATTTGCATTGTATGCAGATGACCTGCTTATGTGTACTTCAAACCCAGTAGAAGCCATACCTAGACTCTTACATCTTGCAGAAGGCTTTGGCAAGATCTCTGGGTATTCCATAAATAAAGAAAAAACAGAAATTATGGAATGGAATCAGCAGGTAGAAACAGAAGGGAACAAGAATAAAATGAGGTATTTAGGTGTTCAGTTAGTTAAGAAAATCGAAAACATCCCGAAAATTAACCTAGAAAGAGTCATAAAAGATACTAATGCCCTATTACAACGTTGGTCCTCTCTCCCCTTAAACATTTATGGGAGGGTAAACCTTTTGAAAATGATTATCCTTCCTAAAATTACATTTTTATTTAATTCAATCCCATTATCTTTTCCGTTACCTTTAATTAAAAAGCTTCAAGGAAAATTGGGAACATTCATTTGGAACTCTAAAAGCCCCCGAATAGCCTGGAAGAAATTAAGAAGAAGCTTAAAAACGGGAGGATTGGCGTTTCCTGACTTACTCCTTTATTGCCAGGCGTTTCATTTCAAACATTTTAGATTAATGGCCGGCCAGATGGACCAATCATCTATGGGTTTGTTATTTTCCACCTTACTACAAGACATTCCACAGGGGTCTAGCCATTTTCTTTTTAAGTTTGGGGATTCAAAATTTAAAAAAAAAAGTAAGATTGAAGATTCTGAGGGCAGCCCTGAAAAATTGGGTATTTGTGAGGAAGAAGCTGAATATACCATATTATACATCACAGGCCCCAATATGGGACTCACCAGGCCTTCCTGCCTGCCTAAATGACCATTTGTCATTACCGTTGAAACAGGCAGGGTTGATCTGTTGGGGTGATCTGCAGGAGGATGGGCGTCTTCTGAACTGGGACACGCTTTCAAACCTTACAGGGGGAACCCTCACCAGGTTTAAATTTTATCAGCTATCCGGGTGGTGGGCAATCAGTTCAAATAGACCCCTAGATAGCAAACCCCAAAACCCTAAATTTGATGCGGTACTGAGGGTCGGTAGGTGGAAGTCCCAAATATCTTTCTGGTATACAGCAATGTTAGAGGATGAGGAAGTGACAGAAGCTGAGATAAGTAAACTATGGAGTAACGTTACTATTGATGATAGTGGAGCCCTTATGGACCTTTGGTATGATTCTTTTAACGTTTTAAAAGCGGTAATTAAGCCAGCAGCTTTAAAAAGAAACCACTTGTACACAATGTATAGGGCTTATATTACCCCCAAAAAACTGGCTAAATACTCTAACTTAGCACACAACTGTCGAGATGTGGTTACCCAAATGCGGACGATGTCCATTTGTTTGCTGAATGTCCTGAATTAGAAGAATACTGGGGCAAGATAAGAGATTTCTTAGAAAATGTTCTTTCGGTACCTATCACAACTTCTGTATCCACTAAACTATTAGGGTTTTTTCCAGGTTACCAGATAAATGATCTCCCCATAAAATTTGTTTTCTATGCTATGGTACTCGCAAGGCGTGAGATCTGTAGAGCCTGGAAGGATCCAATTCCCCCCACCTTCCCAAACTGTTTAAAGCAGATTGTGATGACAAGTAAGTCAGACATGGCGTGTGACCCTGGGAGTCGAGATAAGGTCTGGGCGGCCTTGGAAGCGTGGCAAACCCGATGATTGGTATTCCAATGATTTAACCGGAGCCCTGTTGGTTCCCTGGACTCCTAAGTATATTGGGGCGCACACTGAGCAATGAAAAGGAGTATGGAAGGGAAGGCAGAGGCCACTTGAGGGCGCAGGCTTACCACTTTGCTTTTGGCCAAAAAAAAAAAACAACTAGGGCCGGAATAAAATGACCAAAGCGCATTGAGTTGCCAGTATCCCATCAAGAGTTCCGTTTATGGTTTATGAGGATTACCATAAAAAAAAAGACAGACATGTAGTTCTGCTGTAGTAGTTGTTGTAGACTGGTTTACCTGTTTGCCACTCACGAATTGGCCATAGTTCTTCCGTAAACCGACGCTGATGATCCATTCATTCCAGTCAGTGACTGTAAAGAAAAAAGATATATTATTTAAGCAATCATCATGGTATATTGGCAAGTGAGTCCACTCCAAGGACATTTTGCATATTGTAAAATGCAATATAGTGGCCCCTGAATTTGAAGTACAATTTGAATTAAACAAGGTAAAAAAAACAGAGTAGTTGACATGAGTTAGAATTACTGTATAAAAGATTAAATAATAACTAAGACAAGACATATGATTCATCATTTCATGCACAAAAAACAAACAGTAATTGGTTTCATCAGAGCCAGACAGCCATTGCTGTCCACTGCATGCCATCTTCTCAATTATTCATTACCTGTTCTACTTTTTGTCCGCATCTTCTTCGGAAAGTGAGGGCCCACAGGGCAGCCTCTCCTGTCAATATCAGAAGTAACGCTGTCAGCAATCAGCAAGCATGTAGTCAGTCAGTAATTTCAGTCCCACTTGAGGGGACTCGTCATAATCCATCCATCTGCCTTGAGGGAAATGGATAGGGGGAGTCTGGAGGAGGAGTATAGAGGAGCATGATTGAGTTGTGAACTTGTGAACCTCAGGAATGCAGACTGCGGCACCTTCACATCAATAAGGAAAATAAGATGAAGACCGTGCTGCTGATGGAATTGTTGTGATTAGGTGATTAGAGTTTTGTTGTGGTAAAAGTTGCAAAACAAAGAAGGACACACAGGAATAAAAGTGAATAAGGACGGAAAAATGGAAGTCATTTTCAGGCCTCGGTGTCAGGGAAGTAGAGCTCGTCCTCAAACTCTATGAATTGAGACGGGGGTAGGCCAGCTAACAGAGAAGAACTTCTGTCACCTAAGTCGGTGTCCTCTTCTTCCTGCGTGCATTCACGTATTTTGTAATCTGGTGGTATGAAGTGCTGATTCATCTTGATCAGTGTTAACCTCTCCACATTTTTGGGCAAGAGGCGGGTCCTTTTTGAAGTTACAATGGCACCAGCAGCACTGAAAACACGTTCAGAAGACACGCTTGCGAGTGGGCAAGACAAATAATGTATAGCGAGGTTGGTGATCAGTGGCTATAGAGGCATTTTCCTGTACCAATAAAGCAATGGGTTCTTATTAACAAAGACCTCTATTGGGTCATCCAGATAGGCCTGCACCATCGACTCAAGGCTCTCGACGGTTGCTCCACCATCTGTGGCCTTTACAGCACTGTAACGAGCAAACCCTTAATGAGTTAGCCAATCCTCTTCCGACCATTTTATGGCTCGGCCTGGTGCAGGTGAGGGCAATGATACGGTGGCTCCTGGTGTCGTTAACGGCTGTGAGGGAAAGTGACTCCCTTCGGCCACAGATTCCGAAGTGGAACTTGACGCCGGATGGCCTGCTGATTCAGTTGTACTTCTGCCGTCTCCTTGAATTTTCTGCCGCTCTTTTTCGAACCGACTGGCTGACACAGCTAGCCAATGTTTGTACTATGAAACATCTGCTTCATCAAAAGGAATGAATGCTTTGCTGGCCACTGCCTTTTTATACCGTGGATCCAGAATAGTGGCACAAATGTAATGTTGTTCTGTATGTATGTTTTTAAGCCTTTGATTGTCAGCTAGGCGGCTTAATAAACTCTCCGCCAAATGATATGCTTCTTGCTTTTCAGCATCATCTCCGAACGTTGAAGACACCTCCTTCAGTTGGTGCTCTAGCATGCGCAACAATGGGATAGCTTTGCCCAAAGAACAGTCCTCCCTGCTGACTTCACGTGTGAAGACCTCAAAAGGACTAAGCATGTCTGTCAGGCTTGCAACTAGGTTCCATTCCTCCAACTCTAGCCTCATGTCTTTCATAGTAGAACCCAGTTTATAGACATACTCATTTATTACCCCACACTGCTCAGGCAGACGCTCAAGCATGTAAAAGGTTGAGTTCCAACGTGTTGCCACCTGCTGGGTTAGTCCTTTGACTGGCAGTTTACGTTCATGTTGAATGCTCCTCAGTTCCTTCCGGGCCTTAAAAGAATGGCTGAAATGTGTGCAGATTCTTCGGCAGGTGGTCAGTAACTTGCTGACTGTGTTTTCATTTTTCAAGAAATCTTGCACCACGATATTAATACTGTGCGACAAAAACGTCACTCTGAAATAGCCACCTTGATGCATGGCCTTAACTATATTACTGCCATTATCCGTGGAAACATAACCAACTATGTGATTTCTTGGATGCAGCCATTCAGAGACCTTCCTATCAAACTCCTCCAAAAGGTTAGGTGCAGTATGAGTTTTCTCCATGGCAAACATGGCTAATGTTGCATGTTTCCGAGTAGCTTGAAAAAGTGTGTCCGGGTCAACACCTACATTTGTCTGGTCTCTAACCCCTGCAAAAGAGACCCAGTGTGCAGTGATGCACATGTAATCAAGGGCTTGGCAACTGGTCCACATGTCTGTTGTCAAGTGAATAGTGTGAACAGCACTCTTCTGCAAAGCTGCCCCAATCACCTCCAGCACATCTTGATGTAGTGCTGGAACCGCAACTCTGGCAAAATAGGACCGGCTAGGAACCTTCCAATTAGGGCAGACTGTTGCCACAATTCTAGAAAACCCACCCCTTCCACAAAAGAAAAAGGGAGAAGGTCCAGCGCTAGCATTTTAGCCAGCTTTGCGTTATACAGACGTACCGTTGCGTGGTTGCGTTCAAATGGCGCATCCGACCAAAACATGCTTCTAATGGTGGGCTGGGACATTTTACGTGATGATGATGATGATGATGATGCAGATTTCAAACCAGTTACGCTCATTGATGTAGCTTTTTGCATTGGTGTCTCTCCCAGACTCTTAGTGTGACTCATACATGTTGCAGGGGTAGGGGGTGTGGGCGCTACCACTGCAGTGCTGCTGCCAGGGGTACTGGATGTACCAGAAAAAATGTCAGTCGGTTCTTCACTTCCCCCATGCACGATCAGCCCCTCGTCATCATCAGATGCAATATGAATGGATACATTTGGATTTGTACTTTTGGCTTCCCGGATCTTCCTTAGGTGCGCATCCCAAATGATAGTGTGGTGTTTTTGGAGATGGCTTCTCTGGCCTCCGGTACCATAGTTGGTACCAAGCTTTCCCCGACTAACTGATGTTTTACAAATCGAACAAACGACCATGTTTTCCGCCTTTTTGCTAACACTAAAGAAGTCCCAGACTGGGGACTGGAGATGTCTGCTGGTGGTTTAGTTGCTACTTTCAATGCCAGATTAGGTGGAGGATGGGCGTGGCTGAATTTGACTCTGTTGTGCACTTACAGCACCACTACTTGAGGTAATGGAGGTCGAGCTGGATGGAGGTCCCTGCCGGCCCTTCTGACTAAAAAAGTTGGAAGCTGTAGGTCGTGTTGGTGTTGTAGTTAACTGCGTTGGTGGTGGTACCATTGCCATGCCGCCCACATCCCGCTCTGAAGGTCTTAGTAGTATATGTTAATTAATAACAATTAAAGGGTTAAGGAGGGTATCCGACAGAGAAACGACTCTACACAGAAGATTACTTATCATCATTCAATTTTATATTTCTTTGTTTGATTGTTCATACTTTTTCAACAATCAATAACATTTCTTAGTGTTACAAAATTAAGTGCAAAGTGACCCAAAGTGTATAAGGAGAACCAAGGAGGTACAACAATTATACAAAACCAATACAAACAGAGGTGACATATACGGTTTCTAAAAGAATTAATAGTACAAGAAAACGACCACAGTTGATGATAAACACAATAGTTTGTGACAGTGGCTATCAAGATTCATAGGCACTGTGCATAGGGTTCGTTTTCTGAGGGCGTCAACGGCGTTTCGACCCAGGAAGTATAATGGGTCTCGTCAGGACAATACAATGTGGGACTCTGTGACTAAGGGGTGACAACATTTAAAGATGTATAAGAACACTAATTTTAGCTATTATATTAAGTTGGAAACTTTTTGAGAGGCAATTGGACTAGTTACCAAGTTGATTGGGTTACACGCGAACAGAATGATGACTTGAGGGACGACCACCACGTGTGAATAAAAAGTAAATGCACTTACAGTGGACCCAGCCGGGTACTGTTGTGTAGCAATGCGCCAAAAAAGGAAAAATTAATAATAATTAATATTTCGGTATCCTTATCATGTGGCCCATTATATGTGAAGAACCAATTAAAAATTAAAAATTAAAAATTAACAGACATCACTTACCACTGTCGTGGTTCAATGATTGAGGTCGCGATAACTTATGAACTTTTTAAGGACTACAAGACCAAGACCTTTCAATGTTCCTACCTCATTCATAATTGCGCTACTACGGATTGCACTTCAAACCAACTACTTCATATCCAACGGTCAATATTCTCAACAGTGCTGCGGGACCAGCATGGGCGCAATTTTTGCGCCCAATCTAGCGAATATTTATATGAATGACGTAGAGATGAGATATGCTTTGAATGACCAAAACCCTCAACATTCCAACATTATTTGTTGGTATAGATATATAGATGATATCTTTTTAATGTGGAGAGGTAATGAGGACTCTTTTAATGACTTTGTGTCTTACCATAACCACGTCCAAATGCACTTGACATTTACATCTACAGTCCACAAAAAGACAATTGCATTTTTGGATTTGAATATCCAACATGATGATGGAAAAGTGTTTACGTCACTACATAGGAATCTCACTGAAAGAAACACACTTTTAGCATATAAAAGTCAACACCCGAGAGCACTGAGAGATGGTCTTCCTTTTGGGAAATTTGTGCGTATACGCCGCAATTGTGCCCGTAGGGAAGATTATTTTAGTGAAGCAGAAGTACTAAAAAAGAAATTGTTGCTGAGAGGGTACTCTAATAAGATAGTAAAAAGATCGCTCAAACGAGCATGGTACTGCCCAAGGGAGGAATTACTTTTATCAAAACCAAAAAAACAGACATCTAAATTTGTATGTGTCACTACATTTGGCACACACACTAATAAAATCAGGAAAGCCATTACGAAGCATTGGGAGATCATTCAAAGTATAGATTCCTCATTTGAAATTCCCTTATTTGCATACAAAAGGGCCAACAATATAAAAGACCATTTGGTGAGATCGTCCACTGAAATTTCAAAAAAACTAGGCACGTTGGAAGCAGCATGGGGACTTCCACCTGTAGTTGGCCACCATAGATGTGGTAATTGCATCATATGCCCTTTCACTGAAGACACTACTATGTTCAAACATGGTGAGTTTGAACATAAACTTGACTTTTTTTCTAATTGCAACACCCGAAATGTTGTGTACTGCATCTGGTGTCCATGTGGGTTGCCCTACATTGGACAAACACAACAACCAATTAAAGCCAGAATAAGTCAACATCGCAGTCGCATTAGAAGATCTGTGGTCACTGCTCCCCTGGTCCAGCACTTTCTTGATAAAAATCACACTACTGAAGAAATTAAATGGCAAGTGATTGATATTGCAAAGTTACCAGAGAGAGGCGGAAACATTTCACAAATATTACAAAGGCGTGAATGCCATTGGATTGAAAGAGTGGATTCTATAAATCACGGGTTGAATTCAGCTGAGGAATGGCGAGGTTATGTAACCTCTCTTCCTCAGTAGTAAGAAAACTGTGGTAATTCATTTTAATGAAGCTATGTCTGATGATGTATGCTTGGTTATCTAAGTATACATTTGGTTGATGTGACAAGTATGAAACCACTGTACACTCTACACTATGCTTTCTTGAAAATTATTGCATGAACTTCTTTGTCCTGTCTCATAGAATAATGTATAATTACAGTGTCAATTTAAATTGTAACTTTGGTTTCCATTCAGGGCAATTCAATCCATGGTATTGGTGCCAATAAGGTTTTCCATAACAATATGTACAATGCCTTATGAAATGGTTTTAATAATTTGTCTACTGCAGAATGTAATTTACTGTGGAATGTATGAACACGATATGCAAAATTTAATGTATAATGCCTTAAGAAATGGCTTTAATAACTTGTATACTGCAAAACGATATGCAAAATTTTATTTGCTTAATGTGAACTGTGTGAGTTTCTTTCAAAAGATCTATTTCACATTAGCCTTCTGTCTTAACATCGATTACTCTGGCTCCCTCCGTTTCCCTGTTAAGTCCCTTTTCTATCATGAAGATCGAGCTATCGCTCTCCTCACGCCCCCTGCGTTTTGCCCGTAAATGCACGCATTGCGCCCGGTCCGATACAGACTGCTTCCGGATCGCGGAATTGGAACTGAGTAACTTTAGACTGCACCTGAATGTATCCAGCAGGTCAGAAACATCTGTGAGTCCTTTTTTAGAGCTTTTTGTAGAGTGACAACTTTGGTTGTTATACTTATAATCCACACTGAACGCACCGTACTATTTCAGGTATCGTCCTGGTTTGGCAGTGCAGCCCTTCCTGCGAGTCGTCTCACAATATTGCAACTGCAATTTCAAAAACCGTTATCTTCATGGAGTACACTGTCTACTCCCCTTAATCCGGTAAGCTCTATACCGTGCTATATTGATTCATATGTCAACTTCATTATCAAATCTGATTACCTGCTATGTATTTCTGAAGGTAGTCTCCTGCTACACTCTGGTGCAGTCCTTAAAAAGTTCATAAGTTATCGCGACCTCAATCATTGAACCACGACAGTGGTAAGTGATGTCTGTTCATTTTTAATTTTTAATTGGTTCTTCACATATAATGGGCCACATGATAAGGATACCGAAATATTAATTATTATTAATTTTTCCTTTTTTGGCGCATTGCTACACAACAGTACCCGGCTGGGTCCACTGTAAGTGCATTTACTTTTTATTCACACGTGGTGGTCGTCCCTCAAGTCATCATTCTGTTCTCGTGTAACCCAATCAACTTGGTAACTAGTCCAATTGCCTCTCAATAATTTTCCAACTTAATATAATAGCTAAAATTAGTGTTCTTATACATCTTTAAATTTTGTCACCCCTTATTCACAGAGTCCCACATTGTATTGTCCTGAAGAGACCCATTATACTTCCTGGGTCGAAACGCCGTCGACGCCCTCAGAAAACGAACCCTATGCACAGTGCCTATGATTCTTGATAGCCACTGTCACAAACTATTGTGTTTATCATCAACTGTGGTCGTTTTCTTTTACTATTATTTCTTTTAGAAACCGTATATGTCACCTCTGTTTGTATTGGTTTTGTATAATTGTTGTACCTCCTTGGTTCTCCTTATACACTTTGGGTCACTTTGCACTTAATTTTGTAACACTAAGAAATGTTATTGATTGTTGAAAAAGTATGAAAAATCAAACAAAGAAATATAAAATTGAATGATGATAAGTAATCTTCTGTGTAGAGTCGTTTCTCTGTCGGATACCCTCCTTAACCCTTTAATTGTTATTAATTAACATATACTACTAAGACCTTCAGTCTTACATTTATTGTGCCACTGAAACCGTTGTTTCTGATATAAAGCACTGACCCTGGTTCCTTTGTGGGTAGGGTTCCCTTGTCCCTTTTGTGGCCCACATCCCGCTCAGCAGCCATTCGGGATAGGGTGAAAATGTCTGTCTGCTGCATGCCCGCTGGGGCTGGAGTGACGTCTGTGATGACTGGATCATCGTCAGACTGTTCATCAGCAGCAGAAGACACCACTTCTTGTTCGTCGTCATCACACATAAGTCGAAACCTTGCGGGAAACTTCATTTTAGGCTTAGCTACCTTTGTCGGCTCATGGCGTGCCTCACTCTCAGACTGCATTGCTGGGTTCCAATCAAGATCAAGGTCCTCAGAATGAAGGGGGCTTGAAGAAGAACTTGTAGTAGTAGTAGCCCTCCTTGACCTTTTTCTTGTTGGGGATCTGGAAGACAATGGATCATCCTCAGGAGGAGTGGCTTCCTCGGATGATACCTCCGCTTGAATATCAATTTCCTGATGTGCCCCTACTTCTGAAGGAACAAACGTTGTAAGCAGTTGTGCCGCTCCATGAACCTCTAGTTGCACCTCTCCATGCGCCTCTCCATGCGCCTCTCCTTGCGCATGTACTTGCGCATGTACTTGCGCTTGTACTAGTTGCACCTGTGGTTGTCGTTGCACCTGTGGTTGTTGAACACTCGTCAGCTGAGTTACACCTGGCGTTGATTGGATGGTACTTTCTTGTGATGAGCCAACATCACTGGTCGATGGTGATTGAACAACCAAAGTGGCTGCCGCAGCAGCACTCATGGTCTTGGACCTAACTTGGCGTGGTGGCACTGAGCCCAATGAAGCGGAGGTGCTGCTTCCAGCTTGGTCCCCGGCGGACACCGCTGCTGCTGCAGGCATAGTTTTTTTTTCTCCAAAAAAGGTGTCGGTGGACACACTGGTCTCCTTGGTAGGTGGTGCCACTTGCTTCTTCTGCTCCTTCTTACTGGCAGTGGCACTGGCAACTTTTTTCGCTGAGGCGCTAGGGCCACATTTTTTGGGCCCATCTTCTTCAGATGTCAGAACAGCAGGCCGCAGTTGCACGAGTTGCAGAGTTGTCTTGTCTGTGGCCACACGTGACGTCACATGACGTTGTGCTGCACACACCGCTGCAGGACTTCTTCCTGGCACTGGTGGTTTTCTTGTGCACCTAAAAGCAATGGAAGCCAGAGGAACATCAGTTAAACACCCCAAAAAGTCGAAAAACACACATAAATCACCACAATCCAATGCCATCCATGCCCTCAATGATATTTAAATTCAAGACACTCCACCAAAAGACTTGGTGCATGCACCACTGACTACCCCTGGGCATAATGGTTGAAAGCAAGGCAAACTGGGTGCAGGGCTGAGCACACTGCCTGGCTTCAAAATAGCCCCTTGACCCCCACCACATGGCCAGGCCCTGCCTGTACCAGGCCTCAAAATGGCCCCCACCCACATGGCCAGGCCCCAACAACACCCCAAAAAGTCGAAAAACACACAAAAATCACCACAATCCAATGCCATCCATGCCCTCAATGATGTTTAAATTCAAGACACCCCACAGAAAGACTAGGTCCATGCACCACTGACTACCCCTGGGCATAATGGTTGAAAGCAAGACAAACTGGGTGCAGGGCTGAGCACACTGCCTGGCTTCAAAATGGCCCCTTGACCCCCACCACATGACCAGGCCCTGCCTGGACCAGGCCTCAAAATGGCCCCCACCCACATGGCCAGGCCCCAACAACACCCCAAAAAGTCGAAAAACACACAAGAACACCACAATTCAATGTCATCCATGCCCTCAATGATGTTTAAATTCAAGACACCCCACAGACAGACTAGGTCCATGCACCACTGACTACCCCTGGGCATAATGGTTGAAAGCAAGGCAAACTGGGTGCAGGCCTGAGCACACTGCCTGGCTTCAAAATGGCCCCTTGTCCCCCAGCCACATGGCCAGGCCCTACCTGGACCAGGCCTCAAAATGGCCCCCACTCACATGGCCAGGACCCAACAACACCCCCAAAAAGTCGAAAAACACACAAAAATCACCACAATCCAATGTCATCCATGCCCTCAATGATGTTTAAATTCAAGACACCCCACAGAAAGACTAGGTCCATGCACCACTGACTACCCCTGGGCATAATGGTTGAAAGCAAGGCAAACTGAGTGCAGGCCCGAGCACACTGCCTGGCTTCAAAATGGCCCCTTGTCCCCCAGCCACATGGCCAGGCCCTACCTGGACCAGGCCTCAAAATGGCCCCCACCCACATGGCCAGGCCCCAACAACACCCCAAAAAGTCGAAAAACACACAACAATCACCACAATGTAATGCCATCCATGCCCTAAATGATGTTTAAATTCAAGACACCCCACAGAAAGACTAGGTCCATGCACCACTGACTACCCCTGGGCATAATGGTTGAAAGCAAGGCAAACTGGGTACAGGCCTGAGCACACTGCCTGGCTTCAAAATGGCCCCTTGACCCCCACCACATGGCCAGGCCCTGCCTGGACCAGGCCTCAAAATGGCCCCCACCCACATGGCCAGGCCCCAACAACACCCCAAGAAGTCAAAAAACACACACAAATCACCACAATCCAATGCCATCCATGCCCTCAATGATGTTTGAATTCAAGACACCCCACAGAAAGACTTGGTCCATGCACCACTCGCTACCCTTGGGCCTACTGGCTAGTGAGGCTTTACAGGCACCACAAAATAAAAATAAAAAATCCACATATAGTGAGCTAAAATTCAATGACATAAATGAGATTTAAGTTCAACAGTAGACCCTCCCGTCCGCGCCTGGACCGTGCCAAGAGCCACTCCCCCCTGGCCCCGGCGACCCTGCCCCACGACGCACTTATTCACCAACCAAGCTTTTGCAGTTGCGTCCCCATCACCTTCAGGCATGTCAAACATTTGACCCAGCATCTCTTCTTGGCAACTCTGCCCAATCCTGTTCCTACTGTAAAACACTGATACCCTCCCACTTGAATTCTCTCTCCGGTACTAATAACAATTCACTTAAGTCTTTTTCTATGGCCCTCTCCAATGTCCGCTCGCTCGGTAAACACCGACAGGACATAGCTGATCTCATAGAAGACAGAAAATTAGATATTCTATTTATGACCGAAACCTGGATGGACGACTCATCCGACCCAGATTTAGTGATTGCAGTTACAAATGTTTTTTCCATCTATAGACTAGATAGACAGCGTAAAAAAGGCGGCGGCATAGCAATTATTGCTCGTGACTCATTCACCGTTAGAACGAACATGATTCCGTCACCTTCCTGTGAAGCCCTACAATTTTCCATCAAGTTGACTCCCTCGTACAACTTTAGAGGGATCCTTTTGTATCGACCACCGGGATTAAGAGCAGGCTTTATTTCTGACTTTAGCTCCATCCTGGAATCGTTGGCCCTCGATAGCTCTCTAACAGTCCTCGGTGACTTCAATTTTCACTTAGATAAAACAGAGGATAGGGATACTCCATCCCTTATAGCGGACATGACAATTTTCGGTCTTCCATTACTGGTCAACTCTTCTACGCATGACGGAGGCCATATACTGGATGGCATCTTTTCTAACTTAAATGAAATACACATATCTCAAATCCTTCCCCTTACCTGGTCAGACCACCATGCAATCTTGGCTTCATTGACTATTCATGATTCCGGTTCCCCCACCTCATCTCCTAATCCCCGTCAGCCATTTCTGGCTTGGAACGACATTGACAGTTCCAGCTTGAAAACGCTTCTGATAAACTCTCCCTCCTTTTCTGTTGACCCTAATATTGCCACTACACAATTCCATGATTGGTTGGGTTCTGCTGCCACTTCATTGGCCCCTGTTAAACAGCTGACCCGTAACAGACTTGCCCCTGCGGCCCCCTGGTTTACTCAGGATTTAAGTACCCAGAAACAACTTTGCAGGAACAAGGAGAGGCACTGGCGAATTGACTATACTGAAGAAGCCAAAACTTGGTATAAGGAAATGGTGGCTAAATATAAATATAAAACCATGATTAGGGAGGCCAAGAAAAAGTTTTTTAGCGAGAGGATCGAATTAGCCAAAAATTCCACTAAGGCACTGTACGATACCACTAAGCAACTGGCTGGTTACTCTTCCAACTTGACCCCACCCCCTTCCCAATCTCTCTGCGACGCCTTGGCCAACTTCTTCTTTAGTAAGGTCAATGATATTTATTTGTATTAATACTAATCCCCCCTCTATAACCACCACCTCTACTCGCAGTAGTCCTATGCTCACCCAGTTTGCGGATATCTCCAACACCCAGATAGTGGACATCATTTCCACGATTAGATCGGGTTCTGCACTCGACCCCTGCCCTTTTAAAGTACTTCCACCTATTATTGATGTGCTTCTTCCGGCTATTACCTCAATATGTAATTCCATGTTCAGAACAGGTATCTACCCAGTCACCCTCAAAAAAACTCTCATCAAACCGCTATTAAAGAAGCCACATCTCGATATGGATGAACTAAAAAATTACCGCCCAATTGCTAGCCTTCCAGTCCTGGCAAAAATTGCCGAAAAAGCAATGAACCTACAACTGTCTGCTTTTATAGAGGAACACCATCTACTCGATGAGTCCCAATTCGACTTCCGCCGATTCCACGGGACGGAGACGGCTCTAATTAAAGCCATCCGTGACGTTGGTGGAACAGCAGTATTAATACTGCTAGACTTATCGGCTGCTTTCGACACGGTCGATCATACTATTCTGATCGACCCTGTCGAAAACATGGGTGTCCAACAAACAGCCAAGAAATTACTGGCTTACTTTCTGGCTGATAGGACTCAGGCGGTCACACTGGGCTCCTTTCATTCCGCCAATCTGTCGCTGCCATGTGGGGTACCTCAAGGCTCATCCCTAAATCCGACACTTTTCAACATCTATGTCTCGGACCTAGCTAACATCATTCGAGCACATGGGATGAGCCTTACCTCCTATGCAGACGACACGCAGTTGGTCCTTGCCATTAAAAATAATGGCCACAAAATAGCAGAAGATTTCAAAGTGGGCATGTTGGCAATTGGGGACTGGATGGCCTCCAATTGCCTAAAACCTAATTCCGACAAGACAGAAGTGGTTATCTTCGGACACTTGACCCCTGAATGGTCTTCTCTTTGGTGGCCTTCCCTTGTCCCTTGGACTCCCCCCTAAACCCGTGAGTAAAGTGAGGAATTTGGGAGTTATCTTCGAGGATCGCCTCAATTTTCTCCCACATGCCAATCAAATCACTTCCTCCGCTTTTCACAAACTTAGACTCATAAAGAAAATTCTTCCCTTCCTCCCCGAAACAGCTGGCAAAACTTGGGTAACTTCCCTGGTACTGTCCACTTTGGACTACTGTAATGCCTTGTTCATAAACGCACAAGGTAGGGTCATAAATAAAATGCAAGTTATCCAAAATTCAGCAGCCAGGCTCTTGGGTAGAATTCCCAAATATCAATCGGCTACGGAAACCATTAGAGATCTACATTGGTTACCCATTAGAAATAGGATTAAGTTCAAAACCCTCTGTATTGTGTACAAGACTCTGCACAACCTAGGGCCTGCTTTCCTCACTCAAAATCTGATTCCTTACTGTCCCTCCAGATCATTACGCTCTTCCACTCTAAATGACCTAATGGTTCCCCGTACCAAATCGGTTTCTTGGGGAGACAGAAGGTTCCTGGTGTCAGCCCCAAAACTATGGAACACTCTGCCTCACTCAATAAAAACAAGCCCTTCACTTTGGTTATTCCGCAAACAACTCAAAACTTGGTTGTTTAACCAGTAAATTCCGACCCTCCCCTCTTTAGTTAAATACTGCAGATATCTTAGCGCCGAGACGCCTCCGGGCCATTGTTCGCGCTCTATAAATATTATTAATAAATAAATAAATAAATAAATAACAAAACTCACAGAAACAGTTGTATCATGCACCCATGACTAACCCTGGGCCTACTGGATACTGTGGCTACCCACAATATATTTTTTTTAAAGTTGTGAAAAAGTTTTAAAATTGTAGTTGCAGCAACTGCAATGCCCCAAACAAACAACACCAACTTACTTGTAAAATCTCAAATCCAAAAGTGATCCAAAAACTCCAAAGTCCAAAAAGTCCTCAAATACAAATATCCAGCAGCAGCCACAAAAAGTAATCCTTCCAGCTGCAGATCCAAATGAAAAGTGACCAGGAGATGGACAAAGCACTGGGAGGAGCCTGCTGGACAGGAACAGGAAGTTGGAGACTCTGGGGCACTTCCTTCCTCCCCCCCCCCAAAAATGGACTCCTTCCACAAAAAAGTGCAGCCAAATCTCAATCTGAGGAGTTATTCTGATCAAAATCATGATTTTCAGAAGGTTTATGCTGCCTGCGGTGGATTTCTTGTGCAGAATTCCAATTTTTGCAATTTCGGGAAAGCGAGCTGTTCAAATCTCCTGCCGGATGTCAGCTGCGCTCCGCATCTACGTGTTCGGCATTTTTTACTCCCGCGATGCGTGATTGCGGGCCCTTATGATGTACTCGCGTTGTCAAACTCTCGCTGTGCAAGATGGCGGACCGCGATGACGTAATTGGGGTCGAAAAACTCACGCGCGATCACGCTGCAAGATCCAAAATGGCGTGGTACACGCAAACCGGGAGAAAAACAACTCGGCGGACTCAGAATCACAGTTAGTCAACGCCGCTCGCGTGATATTGTATTTTTCAAGCGCTGCCAAGCAAAAAAATCTGCAGCTTGCGAATTTGCGGATTTTTGACCGCGAGTTTGCCAAAAATCCGCAAATTCAGCGAGCAAAGCGGATTTTACGCCCACGCTTAATGATATTATTTTTATCCAACCAGTCCGTTAGTCGGGCAAGGACAACTTTCCCCATGATTTTGGCCGCGGAATCCAAGAGAGATATTGGCCTGTAACAGGCCAGATCATCTCTGGATCCCTTTTTGAAAATTGGAATAGTAACTGCTTTGGCCAAAGAAAGGGGAATGCCAACCTGGGCAACTGCATTCAAAACCTGAGTTAAGTCTTTGGACCTTCAAATAGGAACTGCTCTATAAAGGTCAGCTGGAACGCCGTCAGGGGCCGGCGCTTACCCCCTTGATGTTGACCCAATTGCTTCTATTACTTCGTCCTTAGTAAAATGCAAAGGGGACGAAACACACCCACTGTCCACTGTCCAGCGTGGAGAACCTTGACTAACCTCACTATAAACACCCCCAAAGTGTTGTACCCTTTTCTCAGGGGGAATGAGGCAGTCTAAAACGGGATTAGATGATTCATCAAAGGTAGGACTATTCACCACGCCTCAGAATCTGGAACTATTTGATAAAACACTTGCTTGGCGAAGCTCTTCCCATACCATCTCTGTTAGGTGTTTCTTCCTATTCCCCACAACAATTTTATATGCCCTCCTTGCATCCTTAATCCTAACTGCAGATCTTGGCTTCCCATTAAGCTCGCCCCTGAGTGCTTTATGGGCTCTTACACAAGTGTCATCAAACCATTTTTTATGTTTTGTAGGCCTAGTTTTGCAAGGAACTGTCAAGTTACCTGCCACTTGTTTTGTAATACGATCAAAAGCATCCAGGACTATTAGTGGATCGGCGTCCTGGTCTGAACAAATACCAAACTCCTCTATACAAACACCGGTTAGGCTTTCAATAAAACTATCCAGGGTAATTGAATCCCATCTTAGCCGGCGAGCTTGATCTTTTGGAGCGATATTGGTATTACTTATGTGGACCAGAGGGCTATCTTTATCAGTGGCACAAATATTAAGATTTAGTGTCAGTGGGTTGTGACCACTTAGGCAATTATCCGTTACCCCAAATGTACCTAAGTGGTCAGCCAGAGAACCAGAGACTAGGATATAGTCAATGGTGCGATGATGGCCATGGCCAATATATGTAGGTATGGGGAATAACGTATACTGCTGAATTGGGCAGATCAAATTGTGGTCAGATAAGAAACTCTCTAGAAAGTTCCCCGAGGGGGAATGTTCAAAATGCGTTAACCCCTGCGGGCAATATTCCTCGTCTAATTTTAAAAACAATCAGTTGGACAAACATGAATATTAAAATCACCTAGGACTAATATGTGGTAGTGCGTATCAACCATGGACTCATACTCTTTCAAACAAGTAGAGGGAGACCTTAGGTGCTCTAAGTCATCATCTCTTGTAAAAGAGTTGTAAAAATTAATCACTAACAGAGTAGGTAAGTTCTTAGCTGTTAGTTCAACTACTAAAATATTTGGAGAATGTGAGTCCATTAGCTTGACTTTATATATTAGTTTCAGGTTAATTAACAGCAGGATCCCCCCACTGGCTCTCCCCATACTTGATGGGATAGCATATTTACAGAATGTTAAAAAAACATCCAGGAAATAGGAATCTTTCGGGTCCCAAGTTTCCTGGAGTGCAATAATGTCGGCGCCAGCGAGAAAATGCTCCCAATTGCTGTCTCCCCTTTTGGTCTTGAGACCAGCTATGTTCCAAGATAAAACTTTTAAAATGACTTCCTTTGGTAAACACCCAGTAGAATGAGAATTGAGGTTGTCATGTAAGGTGGGGCTAGATACTACGTCCGGAGGGGGGCCACAGGTGGTATGCTAGGCACGGTGACAGGTGTAGGGTCCTCTATCATTGCCCCATGGTTTGATGTGTTCACGAAGCTATATTGATAACATTTAGTCAGTCTTGGGTGTCAAGCCCGGATAACACCTCAAACCTATTTATATTCGGGGTAAAGCAAGGTGTCTCATTTAAATTTCTCTGAGAGGGTTTATAAAAATAGCCAAGTGGCAATGCCCAGATAGAGATAGAGGATAATGGGCAATGATACTCAGCCTTTAGGATGATTTGAGCAACAGATGGGCTCTGAAAATTAACAACCACACAGTCCCCCCCTATGTTCTCGGGGGACTGACCCACCCATGCTACTCTAAGGACCATAGTAATGTTGTTAAACATGGCTGCCCTAATCCCTTTGTGTCTAGTTAGCCAATCAGCAGTTTTATTCCTTAGCTGTACCCAGGATTCAGTTTGGTTGGGTCTTAGCAAAGGAACACCAGCCAGGACCACAACCAAAGGACAAGCCGCCAGTGGTAGAACTAGAATATCACGGGCTGGCTTGTTGGACACATGAGGTAAAGATCTGAAACCATCTCTATGTGGTGCGTGTTTGGCCATTACTTCCCTGTGGGGTGGCTCTGGGAAGGGGAGAGTTTGGGGACCTGATTGCACCTTCCCTCGCCAGCCCGCCCGTCTCTTGGGAGCATGTTCTTAATTGCAAAGAAAGCCCCGCAGTGCCAGGCGGGAAATGTGGAGCCTGCACACAATCGGTGCACACATGAACAACACCATTTTTCCCCACTTCGTGGGTCAGGTCCCTGCTTCGTCCACTAGAACTCGACAGGGCAGATACTTCTGAACAAACCCCCCCCCTACAGCATTACTATGGCGCGTAGTCACCTCTGTGTTCACCATCAAGTGTGTACCCTGTGTCAAAAGAGATAGTTTTTCCTCAATGACCCCCAATCTGTTCAGAAAAGGCGCTAAAAGCCCTGTAATTAAGGTCTCTATATGCTTCCAGTAATCTGGGTTGCTTCCACGGTCCCCTACCATAGAAATATTGGCATTATGAGTAGCGGGCATGCCATTTTCAGACCTCAGAGACGACTTTCCACTTGCCCCTGAGGTTTGAGATTTTAATCTGGCCTTGGCGTTGGTTTTAGACCTCAAGGCTACCCCATCCCTTGCGCGCTTTGCAGAAGGTCTCCCGGTTGCCCCCTCAAAATTAGTGTCTGTCCCCAATTTAGGAGCACCTCCCGCAGCTTCATTATCGCGAGTAGATCTTTAAGATCTGGTGACTCGATCACCTCTATCTACCCAAGGCGATTTTGGTGGTGGTGCTTGCTGAGTAATCAGGGCAGCAGGAAAATCTGCCACAAGAACTTTAGGTAAGGTCACCGAAACCATCTGAGCGCTTACACTGGGAGATTGGGCTGTAGCCAGGCCACTCGAGTCACTCAGGTTTACCACCTCAGCTATTCCCACCTCAGGGTTTGGTTCGGTAGCAGCAGGGCTGACCGTACCTACATCAAGCGGCTCTATACTGGAGCAAGTTAAAGTTTGAGGGACTGCTACTGGTGATTTGACTTTCCTGATGGCCCCTAGAGATGATCTTTTTTGCCTCATAAAAGACCCCAAAGAGAGTCTTTTCTCAGTTAAGAGTATTTCATGCTGCAAAACAGATTCTGCCCTAGTTAAGAATGCGTCCAGGGTACCTGCCACTTTACCCCCAACCATCTGCCCAGTTAATTTGTGTTTAGTGGCCATTGATGAAACAAACAGAATTCACAAAGAATAATGTCAGTAAATGTCACTAATCGAATCCTTAATGGTCCTTAAAGGTGCTCACAATCCAGATGAAAGGGGGGTGGCCCAGCCCAGCCTACTCCTGGCTACGACAAGTGCGTACGGGCCCGCCCTTGGCCCGGGCACGCCCGCGCGCGTCGCGCGCTGCGGGAGGCGCACAGCTGATTTAAGTGCCTCCGGGCGGTTTGAAGTGACGCAGCCAATGTGCGCCACTGAAGGGTGCCGGGAGTTGGAGTCCTTGCGGCCCAGCAACACCCCCAGGGCAGCCTCCACTTGCGGCGAAGAAAACAGGCAGGAAAACTGCTTCGATTGGCAGAAAACAGGTTGGGTGGTTCTCCCACAGTAACAGGAAATAGCCTGCAATGAGTTTAGACGATCCCGCGCTGCGGGTGGCGCACAGCTGATTTAAGCGCCTCCAGGTGCTTTGAAGTGACGCAGCGGATGTGCACCACTCAAGGGTGCCGGGAGTTGGAGTCCTTGTGGCCCGGCAAGACCCCCAGGGCAGCCTCCACTTGCGGCGTAGAAAACAGGCAGGAAAACCGCTTCGGTTGGCAGAAAACAGGTGAGTAGGCTCCCCCGCGGTAACAGGAAACAGCCTGCAATGAGTTTAGACGATCCATCAGTGATGCCAACCATGATGTCATTTAACATGTCATGAGTGATGTAATATGTGAGGTCATAAGAAGCAAATTATTTGCGTGAAAGTGATAGTTCATTGAATTATAATTGATAAATTTCATGGGTTTTTCATTGTTTTAATTAATATTGCTTATATTATTTAAACATCTAACTCTATTGTCACTTTAACTTCTTTTTGCAGCACTTCAAAATTGAGGTGCCCACCTTTAACTTTGATGGATTGGCACAAAACTCGACATATCAGTCAAAAAGCAAACCTTCTAAGCTTCTGTAGGAAAGTTCCTCTTTTGACATGGTTAGCCCCACCTTTTGCCTGATGCTTGATGTGATTTCGAAGTGTAAGTGCACTGGGTTCCTGCTAACCAGATTCCCAGTGCCAGGTCTCTTTCCCAACTACTGTAAAAAGATTGGCACAATTTCAGTAATCCTTGTAAGTCCCTAGTAAGTGGTATCCGTGGTAACTATGACATGGGTACTTAAAAGAGTCTTACGGGGCGGCAACACTGATTGTGCCACCCCAGGGAACCCTCCAAGACTATGCATACTGCCATAGCAGGCTGTGTGTCTTGGTGCAGAGAAATCCAAAGAGTCGACATGTCACACAGCCCTGTGTGCCATGCCTCCCATACACTAAATTAGGAATAGGTAAGTCGCCCCTACTGCAGGCCTTTAACCCTAAGGCAGGGTGCACTATATCCTATGCGTGGGCATGTCAGAAATAGCAGCTATGCACCTACAATGTCCTGTCTACTCTGAGAGGTTGTAAGTGTACAGGGAAGCCAAAAAGAGTACAGTGGCTAGATACTTGTCAAACGAGTTTCCTAGTTACATGATGGCTTCATTGATTTCTAAGGAGTTTGGTACCCACCATCTTGTCTTAGTAAACCCTCAACCCTCACCGATGCCAGGGTTGTATTTATTAGTAACTTCACAAAGGAGACACTTTTAGAGGGTCCCCATAAAACCTACCAAGCACAGGTGTGGGCTATTGGTGTGTATCGATTTAGATTCCGTATGAATTTCCAGATTCATGCCCTTTTATAGGTACAATTCACATTGCCCTAATATAGGCATAGAAATCCAGTCCTTATTTAGGCATAGTCCATGCTACCCAAATACAGGCATGGCCACTTACATCCGTTCATCTACGTCACAACGAATTCTTGGAAAACCAGACCCTTAAGCTATAGGGACGTCCCCTTTCCTGGATATTGATTTCTCCAAGAACTAATTTATTATGCATGAACATCTATTCCTTAGGGGGTTCATTCATGACGTTCAAATGCCCGATTTGTACGTCAATACTGGCATTCTTAAACACTTTCAAGGTATAAATATACCTTCAGTTGCTATGGCAAGGCACAGTGCGGTTCGACTACCTACTTGCACGACGCGGCTCGCCACAGCAAGTCCCGAAGGAAATCCATTTCCCAACAGACGCACTGACCTGACTCTGTCATCCTCCTCACCGAGAATCCAGCTTCAGTGTTTCTGACTCCCCTTACGGGGTGTTAGAAAATCGAGTCCTGGGAAAGAGATATCAACCTCTCTCATTCTAAGGAATGGAGCTGATTAGAACCTAGAGAAACCTTTGGCAATCCTTGGCAAAACTAAACTTATGCTAAGACAGCATCTACTTCTTCCCTCATACTAGACTTAGGTTAGGTACACTGGAGTTGGATTATTTTAGAAGCACCAGTTGAGTGTTTTAGCCTGTGTTATTTATGTATGTATTTTTATATATGTCATAGCTATAGACCATGCTATTACAGTATTATTTTATATTACTGTTAACGGTGTACACATAACTTCTTTGCATTCTGTCTTACGATTGTAGCAGTTCATATCTCTTGCATGAGAAAGAAGACTGTTCAATAAACCCTTTTTATTGAAACGCCCGTCTCTCTATATCTGTGCAAACTCTGTAGAAACAAAGCATGCAGGATTGACTGAGTGAAATGGTTATCTATTGTTTCTACGACTCTGAAGATATTGTTCCAGTTCTAGGGGAAACAAAGTTGTCATGTTTTTGCGGTTGTCAGAGACTAATCCTTTCTTGTTCATTCAAGAAAGTTTCTAGTGACCTCTGAGTTTGCTGGCACTCACAAGTAATTAAGTTTAATGTACTCGATAGAGACATACTGACCTCAGTCCTATGTCAAAACTATGGTGTTGATTATTCCAATGCGCAGAGCCTATTAGGGATATAGGAACTACACTACACTCTGACTTATTTTTGCCAGTCTGCTACTATATGACATGTGTCTGATCCCTTGGGGTTGGAGCCAGAGTTCTCAGAGGACAGAGATAAAGCCTGCTCTGTGCAGAGGTGCCTTCTTCGGCAGGAAACTTCAACCAAGCTACACATTTGGTGGGAGAAAAAACAGGAAAATTAGTTTGATTAGGATGAGAATCCCTACTGAGCCTACATCAACCCTAGAGCCGACCAGAAAGGTGAACCCCTCTCCTTAAATTCAACCATCTTGGGATGGTGGAAAAACAACCTATCAGGGCTAGGTTAGTTCCCCTACCCACAGGAACTGGTCACTGGAGGGTGTTGACACCCTCAACATAGGTAGGCCATTGGCTACTACCAGTTTCCCCTTGCAACAGCCCTAAATCCATTATTTAGGTAGCACTCCAAGACCTGAACATGAGATTCGACAGACAAAAGAAAACCAGCTAAAAGAAGCCAGCTGCCTGAGAACTGAAGCCTTGTTGCAGAAGAAAAAGGCACCAAAGCCTGCCTGCTGTCTCAAGGACTCGACAGTCATTGCCTGCTGTATCATCCTGAACTTGAAAGGACTCCAAGAACTTCGGAGCATCTCTAGCCCTCGAGAAATTGCCAAGGAGGGAAGAAATTGGTCTTGTGAAGTCTGGTTTGTCGACTTGCTGCTCCCCGACGACCATAATGTGACACTGAAGCAAGAAAAAGTACAATAGCTCTGGAGGGTCAGATCTGTCTTCTCACTAAGCTTGGAGACACCAGGACCTACTGGAGCTGCAACATACCAGTACCAAGGTCACTGGACCTCCAATGTCAAACACCAAGAACAAGAACCCACACTGAACTCCCCAAGTAAAAGAAGCAAACGCTCATTGAGGGACATCAAAACACCTAAAACCCACTTCTTGGGTGGCCCAGCTGTCCCAAGATCACCTTTCCATGTTACCTGCTCCTGACCCATTGAGGGACATCGAAACACCTGAAACCCACTTCTTGAGTGGCCCAGCGGTCCCAAAATCACCTTTCCAAGTTGCCTGCTCCTTGGAAAGAGGCACAACATCCGGCTGACCTGTCCGCTCTGCACCTGGCCCGACTGGCCCCGGCACCAGCTAAGCAGTTGTGATCTTGTGGTCCCCAAGCCCATGGGACCTCCTCCTTTAAAGGGGCCCCATTGGGCTTAGCTGAAAGTCCTCTTGTCCACTGTACCTTTGAGTGGCCCCTTACGTCTTGTGCATCAGCTTCCAAGATCCTCAGCACTCTTCTCCCAGCCGATCCGGGTTGTTCCTGAACTTCCCCTGCTGGAACTATGGACCTTGTCTGCGATGAGAAGGTGAACTTCATGAAAGTATTGCTTGAATTTATATGCATTTTTCTAATCTTTCCCCATTGTTTTCAATGGTGTGTATTTGTGCACAAAAGTGATATATTTTCCGAACTTTGAAAAATCGTAACTCTGAAAGTACTTATATTATAAGTGTGTTCCTGGTCTTAAAAATTGCATAAAATTGATCCTATTTTTATAAATTGGTCTTGGATTTATTCTTGAGTGTGTGCCTTATTTATTGCCTCTGTGAGTACAACAATTGCTTAGCACTACCCTCTGATAAGCCTAACTGCTCACCCACACCACCAAAAAAAGAACATTAGTATTATCTGCTTTTACCTCTGTATACCAACTGGGGATCCACTGAACTCTCTGCACAGTATACTTCGTTTTAGTACACTATACAGAGAGCCAGCTTTCCACAGATTCTGCCAATTTCTGTGCAGATTCATCACTTAGTACCAATGTTATCAGCAACTGAATACATTTTTGCTGGTAATCAGACAGAATATCGAGTTGGAAATGTCAACTTACATAAATATCGAGTTGGAAATATCATGACACAGAAATATCGACAGCAAGAATATAGTGGCAAAGAATATTGAATTTAAGGTAGGCAATATCGTTTAAAAAAAGTCATTAATATAGTTTGCAAAAATATAGTTGTTTAAAATATTGATTTTTTAATTAGTGTTATGTGTTTAAGTTGATATTCTAAATGTATGTGATTTTTTGCATAAGTATTGTATATGTTTTTTAATATATGTGTTACTTTTTTTTAGTTATACATTTTATTTTAATTAAATTTAGTTTTTTTCGTTCCTTAGTGGGTTGTAGGTCGTTTATAGGGGAATAGGGTGGTAAGCAATTTAGGGGTTTATTACGATCCATCGTGGTGGAGAACAGGACCGCCCGCCATGCATGCGGCAGTCCCGCACTACGAATTAGGATGCGATAGCCACCATGGCAGTTGCATCTTGCTATTTAACATTGCAGCGGGTGCTGCTGACGACAGCCTCCACGCACAGTGCCAAAAAAGCAGGTTGTGCATTTCACTGCACCACGTGGCAGGTACCACACGGTGCCTGCCACTTAGTGCTGTGAAATGTAGGGAGAACCATGGGTACCCCCCAGTGTACCCACACCTCCCCCAACACAAGGCTGGCTGTAGCCAACATCCTAATTAGGTGGATGGTGCCTGCTAGGTGCCCGCCACCATTTTAGCCTGTCTGAACCGTCTGCCAGGCAATCGTAACAATTGCCTGTGGCCATTCCGTGGCAGAAGGTCTTTGCGTCTGTCACGTCTCATTCTGGATCCCCCCGCCATCGTAATATGGCGGGGGTAAATCGTGATCCAATGCGATGGCAAGCCTTTTACCATCATAATGGCCACCATAGTTATGATAAATTAATGATCATTTTTTTATCTGTTGATATTTATTTAATTGAGATTTTATAGTGTTAATTGTGGGAAGTGATTTATTTTTCATTTATTACCTATTGGTTGTTGATTAATATTAATTAATTGATAATTAATTATGGAGATTGTGTAATTTTGTAAGATGTGTGTTGTAGTGTTTATAAGGGTAAAGGGTGGGAAGTAATTTATGTTTAATCAAATAATAATAAGTTCCTAATTAATATTGATTAATTAATTGAAAATTAAATATGGAAATTGTGTAATTAATTATAGGTGTGGGTTGTGGCCGACGCAAGCACTACCTACGGCCGTTGGCTGACGCAGCCCCGCCCACTCTGTTGAACGCCCGCACCATGGCGGAATTGCCGCCGCAGTAAACGGGTTAAAGGGGTAAAGGGTGGGAAGTAATTTATATTTAATAAATTAATAATTAGTTGATCATTAATATTAATTTATTAATTGATATTTTATATGGGTAATTGTTTATATTTCTTGTGTTTTACTTTTATAAGGGTAAAGGGTGGGGAGTAAATTGATTGTACTTACTTTATAATTCGTTGTTAAATACTATTAGTTTTTTAATTGAAAATAAGTTTTAATTGTGTAATTAATTTTTTTACAGTTTCATTTTAACTGAGGTTTGTGGAAATTATAGGGGTAAAGTATGGGAAGTTTATACATTTTTATGAGTTTTAATTTGTTTTTTAAATAATATTTATATTAATTGGTTATTAATTATGTTAATTATGTAAGTACATTTTTTAAAATGTAGATGTGGATTGTGAATTGTGTGGTGTTATAGGTTAGGAAATAAAAAAATAAAATATATGTAATAATTAATGTATTTGTTTCTAAATAATTTCGAATTAATTTTTTTATTTGTTTGAAAATTGTACATATTTTTTAATATAGTATTTGGAAGCATTTCTCATATGTAT
This sequence comes from Lissotriton helveticus, assembly GCF_964261635.1. NCBI lineage: Eukaryota > Metazoa > Chordata > Amphibia > Caudata > Salamandridae > Lissotriton > Lissotriton helveticus. The sequence goes on from NC_136057.1 coordinate 1,202,551,884, forward strand.
TTAATAATATATGGTGCTTTAAAATGTTCAATATTACATAAATGTGTATTTTAATTTTTAATATATTTATATATATTTTTAAACATTTAAAAATACATTTTTGTTAATATTTTGTTTGTTTTTAATTTTGAACTGACTGAACTGAGAATATTAATTGTTACCCCCGCCGCAATCCAACACTCTCCCTACTGTTGTACTCACTGGAGTGGCAATAGTAATTTTTACCCCTCCGCTATCCGACACTTTATCTACTGTTGCACTCATTGGAGTGGAATAGCATTTTTTTCCCCTCCACTGTCCAACACCTCCCCTACTGTTACAATTATTGGATTGGGAATAGTAAATTGTATCCCTCTGCAATTCAACAATTTCCCTACTGTTGCACTGACTGAATTGGGAATTGTAACTTTTAACCCTCTGCTATCCAACACTTTCCCTACTGTTGCACTCATTGGAGTGGGAATAGTATTGTTTACCCCTCCATTATTCAACACTTTCCCTACAGTTACACTTATTGGAGTGGGAGTAGTAGTTGTCATCCATCTGCTATTCAACGCGTTCATTATTGTTGCACTCACTAGAGTGGGAATAGTCATTTTTACCCCTCGGCTATCTACTATCTATAACTTTCCATACTGTTGCACTGACTGGAGTGGGAATAGTAAATTTTAACCCCCCCCCCCGGTATCCAACACTGTCCCTACTGTTGTACTCATTGGAGTGGGAATAGTACATTTTACCTGCCCGCTACCCACTTTCCCTACTGTCATATGTATATAAATCATATTGTATATATGGGTAAGAAATTTCTCAGTTATTTTGGCAGCAGTTCGTAGGAAAGAATAGTGAAAAATTAGGCAATTTGAAAAAGGGATCTATGGTTAACATTATGATTGTACACACTTCCAAAGGCTGAAGATCCCCTATGAGATGTATTCTGAAGGAGTAGAAGGCTATTCACAAAGTTGCATTTATCTAGCTCTGCTTTCAGAAATGCCTTTAGCGTGGGTACAAATTTTATCTTTGTCAGAATATTTCCTAAAACCAGCGCTTACGGTTGGCCACCTAGCAGGTCTTGATGTAAGATCTTTTGTCACTCTTTGACTGCAATGACTTGCATTCAGGAATCATGCCACATATTTATAACAGATAATCGGAGGTCTTCTAAAAGAATGTTATAAAGTCACTTCTTAAACAAAAACAATTGTATAACCTTTATTTATTTATGAAAGTTAGCAGATATTACTTTATTTTTTCTCAATAAGTCCAAATAGAAATAAGCAATATAAAAGACAAAGTATTTTCCAGTATGAATCTTTTCCTTTTGGGAAGTATATTCTATTTCAGAGTATCAACAGGAGAAGCTATAAGCTGCAATATATTGTCTCCCAGGAATATATGTAATGCAGATACCATGTTGTTGAAAAAAGAAGTCCCAATCATACATTTGGCTTGTTGTAAAATTTGTTGGTTATGGTAAGACATATGCACTGTAACTGAATGTTGTGCCCCTAATATCAGGTGTCTTCGGAGTATGAACAAGCCCATTATTTTAACAATAATTTTCTAGGACTGAATAGTTCATTTCAGGGTGCTTGCATTCACATAAAAAAATTAGGTAATGGTATGTTCCATGCCTAAAGCTAATTTTAGATTTTTCTTGCAGAGTTCTTATTCTTTCACTTTGTCTAAACCTTTGCATCTTGTACAAGTTTGATTACTTGCTTCACTAGCAAGGGACCCTTTACCACAGTAAGGGCAATGGCCGATACTTAGATGTTGTGCATTTTCGTCTTCAGGTAAAGTTCTTTAAACCGTGCCAAGTTGTGTGGGTTCACATTTCCTTTTTTCTAATGCTTTGGGCAGAAACATCCATTAGCACACACAACCTGATTGTTGAGTCATTGTTTGTGTTTTATTCCTGTCTTGTCATCTTTCTTGTAATCTATACTCTATTTGAAGAGCCAAAGTTATCAAGTCAATGAAGTTTGCTGATTTAGCCACACTAGCCAATTTATCCTTGAGCTCTTCTGTCAGTTATTTTTTAAATACGGTCAGCAGAACAGAGTCAATCTAATCTGTATTACTAGCAGTGGTTTTAAGTTTTGTTATACTTGACACCAAGTCTAAAGATCTTGATGGAGAGCCTGCAGGTCTTCTTTATCCACACTAGCCAATTTATCCTTGAGGTCTTCTGTCAGTTATTTTTTAAATACGGTCAGCAGAACAGAGTCAATCTAATCTGTATTACTAGCAGTGGTTTTAACTTTTGTTATACTTGAGAGGTGTGGCGCCGCGGCCAGGGCGACTGACGCTGGAATCTGGGGACCACGGTTCGATCCCCGGCTCCGGCGGCAGGTTAGCCCAGCACCATGTGACTCTGGGCAATAGCTCGCTTAATCTTCCCGACGGCCCCCAGCGCCTAGAGACCCTTACGGGTGATTGTGCGCTTTACAAATGTGGACTTTACTTTACTTTACTTTTAGCAGAATACCTGTGATTTTGCCTGTCAAGGATTTTTATTAAGGTTGTGAAGAATGTATTGTGATAATCCAACAATGGACTGGCTTGATTCACCAAGGTGGATGTCCAACCTAGAGTATTTTCAATGCAATTGATGATCACCAATCCAACTTTAAAGTGATTAGAAGAGTAAATGTGAGGTTTGAAGGAATGTGTATGTTAAAATATACGGATCACTGACTAAATATCGAGGGACAAAATATAGACTACCCAAAATATAGATGCCAAAATATCGACAGACAAAATATCGAATTCCTATCTACAAACAGGTAAGTACCAAAATATCGAACCCAAAATATCGTTTAAAAATATATACTTTGTAAAAATATCGAATTTCTTAAAAATAATGTAAAATTAAAAAAATATAAAAAATAAATAGCTAAAATATACTTAAAAATACTTAAATTACCTTAAAATTATTAAATAATTAATTTAACTTATGAAAACAAAACATACAATCATATATGTTGAAACATATATATACATATTAACATAATAATAATAAAAAATACACAATATCATTACCGTAGGATAGCGGGAGTGTAAAAATTACTTTTCCCACTCCTGGAAGTGCAACAGTAGGGAAAGCGGTGGATAGCGTAGGGGTAAATATTACTATTCCCACTCCAAAGAGTGCAACAGTAGGGAAAGCATTGGATAAAGATGGATGGATAAAGACAAAGATTACTATTCCCACTCCAGAGAGTGCAACAGTAGGGAAAGCGTTGGTTAGTGTAGGGGTAAAACGTACTATTCCCACTCCAGAGAGTACAACAGTAGGGAAAGCGTTGGATAGCGTAGGGGTAAAAATTACTATTCCCACTCCAGAGAGTGCAACAGTAGGGAAAGCGTTGGAAAGCGTAGGGGTAAAAATTACTATTCCCACTCCATGAGAGTGCAACAGTAGGGAAAGCGTTGGATAGCGTAGGGGTAAACATTACTATTCCCACTCCAGAGAGTGCAACAGTAGGGAAAGTGTTGGATAGCATAGGGGTAAAAATGACTATTCCCACTCCAGTGAGTGCAACAGTAAGGAAAGCGTTGGATAGCGTAGGGGTAAAAAATTACTATTCCAACTCCAGAGAGTGCAACAGTAGGGAAGGGGTTGGATACCGTAGGGGTGAACATTACTATTCCCACTCCAGAGAGTGCAACAGTAGGGAAAGCGTTGGATAGTGTAGGGGTAAAAATTACTATTCCCACTCCAGAGAGTGCAAGAGTAGGGAAAGCGTTGGATAGCGTAGGGGTAAAAATTACTATTCCCACTCTACTGAAAATAAATTAATATAATTCACATAATTATCAATTAATCAATTAATAAAAATGAATTACCAATTAAGAATTTAATAATTACAAATTAAAAATTAATTAACAATGTATTCAAAATAAATAACAATAAATAAATTAACATATTTAATTCATTATAATTAAATTACTTCCCACCCTATTCCCCTATAAACCCACAACCCGCTACAGAATATAAATTATTATTCATATAATTATCAATTAATCAATTAATTAAAATTAATTATCAATTAAGAATTAATTAATTACCAATCAAAAATTAATTAACAATGTATTCAAAATAAATGCCAATAAATACATTTACATATTTAATTAATTATGATTAAATTACTTCCCACCCTATTCCCCTATAAACCCACAATCCGCTACAGAAAATAAATTAATATTATTGACATAATTATCAATTCATAAAAATGAATTATCAATTAAAAATGAATTCATTACCAATAAAAAATGAATTAACAATGTATTCAAAATAAATACCAATAAATTAATTCACATATTTAATTAATTATAATTAAATTACTTCCCAACCTATTCCCCTATAAACCCACAACCCGCTACAGAATTAAATTACGCAAAAATTAAATAACATAAAATTAATTACTTCAAATAAATTACAAAAAATATACACTTTTCACACATATACTAACATACAAAACACTTTAAAAATTCGATATTATTAAAAATTCGATATTTTTAATAACCTATATTATGTACTTCGATATTTGACTTTCTATATTTTTAATATCGATATTACATTACTTACTTTAAAAACGATATTTTTGATGTCTATATTCTGTCCATTCGATATTTTGTCCATTCTATATTTTGGAATCAATATTTGTGTTAGTCTATATTTTGGAATCGATCATTTGACCATATACCGTTACAACTATCCAAAAATTTGATCATTTTCTTGGAATACCAATTAAATTTTAACTCTGCCAAACTAGGAATACTCATCAAATTGTAATTCTGTCAGACTAGTCAAGAATGGATCCACTGAAACCACCTGTAAAACGATTGACAATGAGATCATTTTCAGTTGTCACTTATTTACAGAGTTGAGTAATTCTTCTATTTCATCCTTCTGTGACGCTCAATGGTGTTGCAACCCATCAAGGGCACGTTGTTTCTGTAAATCTGGTCTTGACTTTTTCTGATAGTAATGAGTCTGAAACATTTAATAAATTGAGTCACTCGCAGGTTTGAAAAGTCTTAACAATTATGGAAGACAGTGCAGTGGAAAGCCTAAACACTTGAGGAGTTTTAGTGGGAGAGTAAGTATTTAAGGCTCTTTCAAGATGGAGCACACGCTTGTCAATCTGCTGTTTAGTTGCTGCGGTCATCTGCTATGCTTTACTTTGCACTCATTTATCCATCCAGTTAATTTTGTTGATTTCTCTTATTCTGGTTCCCTGTGGATAGTGATTACCTTTAGTTTCCTTCACTGTTTATTAGTTCATGGGCATGGTTCCTTATGTTTTCCAATTTACAGCTTTGTTTCTTAGCTTGTGACACGACTGTCTTCTGGAGTCCTGGGATGCTGCCTTATATCTTGGTCTGACACTAGCTGTTAAAGCAGACAAATCTCAGTATATCTGTCTGCATAGACTGCATAGACTATCTAGTCTCATTGCTAAATCATGTACCAGATACCATGCCCCTAATCATTGTATTCTACCTACTTCATAGCTGGCACATAATCTCTTGAAGTTCCATAGTTTCCTTGGGAGGCGTCCTCACAAGACTTCACTGACTGAGACAAATCCACCTAGAGGGCTAATCCAGTATTGGATTTCTCTGACTCTTTTCCCTGTTTTCCAGCAGTTCATCAAATCGGTGTATCATCTACAAGATACATCAGAGCAGACCATTAGAAGCAAAGGAAGTCCTCAGCAGGCCTGGCTACTAGGAACGTGACAGTTTGTAAGACTATGGACCTGTCGAAAAGCCAGCTTCAGGCAATGGCACAATCTGTCATGAAAATCCAATAAAAGTTATATGCATTACACTAGGAAAGGGCTTACTTGTGTAAATCAGATTGCTGCTATTCAACTATCACTACTATTCTTACGTGACCCACAAAATGCCCTTACAGCAAGTGGTAATCCTCCAAGCAATTTTGCTGGCACAAATTTAGGGGCCGATTATGATGGCGGTTTTCACGCATTCTCCGGGCCGGCGGAAGCCACCGCCGGCCCGGAGGATGCGGGAAAACCGCTGTGGACTGAAAAAGACCCCCGCCAGATTAGGATGGCTGGGGGATCGTTTTTCAGTCCGCAGCTTTTCCGCCGCGATCGCCTCCCGTCCGTGGCGGAAAAGCACTAACATGGCTGGCGGTGTCTATCAGACACCGTCAGCCATATTAGGATGCCCGGAGTAACATGCCTTTACACGGCAGCATTTCCGCCGTGCAAAGGCATACGGATTTTTGTTTGGCCTCCAGGAGTGAAATGGGGGTGGGGGGTGCACATGGGGGGTACCTATGGTGCCCCCCAGCATTTGTGTGCACAAAGCGGCAGGCACCGCGCGGTGCCTGCCGCTTTTTGCATGCAAATGCACAACTTACATTTTTAAAACAGGATGTGACCACCAGGGTGGCGGTCACATCCTAATTTTCATGGAGGGACCGCCGCTGCCCCTGCCGACGGTCCCTCCTACTCTATGGTGGCGGACGGGCTCAGGACTCATGTCTGTCCGCCATCATAATCGGCCCCATAATTGGGAATGCACCTCATGTTAGTCCTTTACCTTTAGCACCTCTGAGAAGTTTGGCACTGATACTGATGTTGATAGGTCATTATCATGAGTGCACAGAATTCCTGTAATTTGCTTTTGTGTAATTATTCAAACTTTCAGCAAAATGACATGAAATGACACATAATTATGCCACATGCAAATGTGCCATTCAGCTCCATATTTGTTTGCTGTGTTCATTTGCAATAAATCTTTACAAGGAATTACATGTCCACGGACATTTTCTACCAAAAATGTCACAATAATTATGTGAGGTGGCTTAATTGTGTAATTTCTAGAATTTCACCTGACAAGCATCAGGTGAAAATCCAGAAATTATGTAAATTATACTGGTGTAAATTAAATTTCAGCCAGACAAGAACAATCTTTACAAGGACATTTTAAGACATTTGACATTGCCAGCAGGTGCTCTAATTTTCTTTGTTCAAATGTTAAATTGTAATTTTTAACTGGGCATTGACTACTGAAATCTCAGTGATATCACAGCGGGATTAAGTAATCTCTCCCCACATTACAATTCTAATGGACATTTTCAAGATAGTTGGGAATAAATGTATATAGACTTCAGTTTGCAATTTCTTAATAACAAATGTTTGTAATTCACTAAACGGAAATCAGAAACAGTTATGTACAACAGTGCGTTGTGTGATTCCCAATGGGTAAAAAGTGACATGTCTCATTATTATTCATGAGGCAGGTCGTAATTTGCGACCCATTGGGAATGTTTAGGATTCACAGGGATTGTGGCCTGCTGGCGTCAGGAGATCACCATTTGTGTGACTGCTTTTAACTAAAGCAGTTTTTCATTTTGAAATGCAGCCCGTTTTCCTTAAAAGAGAACTGGATGCATTTAATAAAGAAAAATGAAAAGATTCCTTTTCATTTATTAAGAGTAGGCAGTGGTCCATGGGACAATTGCCTGTTATTAAAAATTGTTGCCACCCACATTCAGAAAGCGAAAGGGTTCCCATTTGCAAATGGGTTACCACCTCTTTCACAGAGTAGGTAAAGTATGAATATTTTGCTACTGCATTTCGGTTGCAGAACCTTCATACATGCCCCTTTTCAACTCATTATTAGGATGGGACGCCCTTGGCATGCCCCTTCCTAATAGCGACTCGAAAACCCAATATGCGATTCGGTAATAGCTTACCAAGTTGCAAATAAAGCTTTGTACATTTAAAAATACTTTTTACAGGTTGCAAACTGCCCGGTTCTGTGAATTGGGCCGTTTTGGAAGCTTAAAAAATCTTTGTACATCTGGCCCTTAATGTCTTAACAAAGAATTATTTGAAAGGAGCATAAAATCTGGTGAACATAAGAAAGGGCAATGGGTGGAAAACTGGCCTCGATAGGCAGTACAGACATTTTTAGTACTTTAGACTCTGGAACACCCCAGTTACCTTCCAGCATTTTGCCAAAAATATGTTTTCATGATTTATTGCACATCTACATAGCCGGTTATATGAATAATATGCTCATCTACTCAGACATATTGGAGTAAAATCTTAGTTATATTCGAGAGATTATCGTTCATCTTGACACATGCTTTTTAAGTATAGGCAGAAAAATGTCTCTTTGAAGTACCCAGCATATCCTTTTCTGGATGTAAGATTTCTGGAGATGACATTAGCTTGGATGTTTCCATGGAAAGGCCAGTCTTAGAATTGCCTTTCAAATGCTCAGTAAAAGAGGTGTAATGGTTTGTTGCAATTTGCCAACTTCTACTGACAGTTTATGTAGGATTATTCAACAATAATCCAAACCATCATAAATTTGGCCATACCACTAAACTACAGAATAAAGACAGGCTTTCTAGAAATTGAAGACTGCCTTTACAACAGTATCTATACTGAGAAACCCTGATGCCACGTTTGCATTTGAAGAGGAGACATATGCATCTTCTTTTTCCATTCTAGTAGTATTATCCCTATAGGATGTTCAGACTCAAGATTTACATCTTGTAGCCGATTTATGACAGAGTATTTCAGAAACAGTGAAGAATTATATAATCCATAGGTTTGAAGGAAACATGGCGGCAGGCTAACGCCTGTCGTGGGAGCTCCTGGACGGAGAGAGGAGAGGCGAGAGTCTGCAACACGGCAGCGCAATGACTAGATGAGCACCATGGCCCAGATTCATGAAAGGAAAATCTGCTTTCAAAGGGGCAGATTCTCAGAATCTGCTCCTTTGCGATCTGTATTTTTGCATTTGGGATGCATCATCCCAAATGCAAAAATCTCAATTTAAGGAATGTCAAAATTGAGATTCCTTTATTTGCGATTGCATTTAAGGAATCCCAAATTGAGATTCCTTAAATGCAATGCAACAAAGTAAAAAAATTAGCGATTTCGCTAATAGGGGGAGCAAATTACCATGAAGTTGAACTTCATGGTAATTTGCAAAAACTTTGAAAAATGCACTTTTGCGCATTTTTCAAAGTTTCATGTTGCGCACACACATGCCCTTAGGGCATGTGTGTGCGCAACATATGTGCACAGAATCATTTCAGGGATGCAACAGGGTGTCCTTTGGTCACCCCTGCACCCTTGTAATTGGATTCTCAATTTGCAACTCGCTAATTGCGAATCGCAAATTGAGAATGTCTTCCCATTTGTTCTTTTGGGCCTCTAGGCAATTTGCGAGTCACAATTAAGGAATGTTTAGAAATCACAATTTTTTAAGTGATTTCTACATGCATTGGCTTTTGCGATTCCTTAATTGCGATTCCTTAAAAATCGCAATTAAGGAATCGCCAAAGCCAACATTGATGCATGTGCCTGTAAGTGTCATATATTGAATTGAAAAACAATGTTTTATTACGATTTTGAAATAGTATACCTGGGCTCCGGCGTTTATAGGCCTGGCAGTGGAGGCGGCGGAGACACGATACGGGGTTTGGCAGCGAGTGGCAGGCTTCCTGTGGAGTACTCAGGAGGTGATTGTGGCGGTCAGCTTCCGGGTCCGTGTCAACAGCAAAGGTGGTAGAACAGTACGGGAGCCAGCGAGGATGAGAGACGTCAGGAACACAGCGGGGATTTGCGGCAAGGAAATTCAGCCAATGTGCGAAACATTCAAGTAGACCTACAAGAGTGGCAGATAGTCATAAAAAAGTCCGGGAAAGCGAAAGGTTCACAGGTTCAGATACAGGTAGGGAGGAGTTGAGGCTAATGGGTGAATCTCCCCCCAATGTTATCCACGATGTAAGATGTGAGTCTGGGAGTGAAAATAGTCTCACTGAAGGCACGAGAGGTGGTGAAGGAGGTGAAAGCGGCGAAGGTGAAGAAATCAACCTCACACCCGTGAAACTCTTAGGGGGTTCACGCTCAGTGGAGAGAGCTGATAAGAGAGTTGAAAACCCTGTGGAAAAAGTATGAACTGATCCTGAACCAAGGGTGAGGCCGAGGTGGTAAAGTAGGAGAAGGCAGAGAGCAGGTGGCAAGGGAAGTAGTAGCAGTTTAATCGAAAAAGAAATTGAAGGGTGGGGGTAAGCCACGGTGCTGTGTTTTGAAAGAAGCATGGGTACCTGTAAAACCTTCCCCCTCATTAAGATCATATTTTAAAGTAATGGAGCAAGCTGAAAGCTCACTAACAAAGGGGAAAAGGTTTATAAAACATGCCCAAACTGTCCTAGTTCCCTTAGGGAACAGGTTTACCCGGTTAGCCGGATCACCCATGAATGACGATGAACATAAGCATCCGGTCAAAAATATAGGAGCGGTAATCAGCTCTAGTTCTAGTTTCAATCCCGGTGTCATCTCATGCCCTGGCTCTAGTAACAGCCTCAATCCTGATCCTGGTCCTAATACTGATTCTAGTTCTGGTGCTAGTCCGTCTTTCTCTTTACCTGTAAGCACAGTAACCTACCCAAGGCAGTGCCAGTGGCGGTAGAATAAGAAAGACTGAGACTGAGAGCGGGCCCTTTAAACAGGTGGATAATGGTGAGAGTTTTGGGGGTCAACGAGGCGAAGGTGAAAATTCTATGGAAAAGTTTTTCTTGGATTTGAGGCAAGGTATTTGGGAAAATTTGAAATATCCGAGTTCAATCAGAAGGGTACTCGAGATAAGTGCAAAGTACTCAAGGAGAAGCTCAATGATATTCTTGCCCTATAGAAGAACAAGTTAAAACACTATCAGTGGATGTGTCAGACATTCTAAGGACATTGAATCATTAATGAAGCATCACAGAATTTTGCAAGAAAATCGGGAAAGATTAGAAACACACTTGCATTGGAATAACTTGAGTTTTTTAAAAATACAGGAGGGAGCCGAGAAAGGAGATGTAAAGGCTCTGATATGTGGTCTCCTGAGGGAAATTTTAACGGATAAATCGGATGTTGATTGGGAGAAGGAGGTCCAGAAAGCGCATAGAGACCCTTTTAGGCTGAATCCGGAAAATCTCTGAAAAAAAGTCTGGTAAACTTTCTGACATACACTGTGAAAGAATTAATACTGGGAAGGGCGCTGAAGACGGGCTCTGTAAAATACAAGGGTTTCTTGTATCAAATTAGATCAGACTTGGGCAGGAGCATGGCCCAGAGACAGTGGGAACTAGGTACCAGAATGACTGGGTTACATAGTGAAGGAGCTCAGGTTCAACTAAAATTTCCAGCCATGTTGAAAATCATGTGGCGGAACAAAATGCATAACATCAGCTATCCAGAGGAAGTGAATACTTTCATTTCACAAGTGGATGGATGAGCTGACGTCTGTAGGAGTGATATATTGATTTATGAATAGATGTTTGCGTGGTATAGATAGGCTGCTTTCCTTTGGTTTATTTCTTTTTCTTAGGTTTTTCGTTCTCATCTCCTCTCTTTATCTTCGGAAAGGGGGTTCACGAAGGGCGGAGTGTATCGCCCAAGAGGTAGAAAGGGGTTTTCCTAGGAGGGAGGGGGGAATAGGGGCACTGGGTGTAGGTTGCAGTGGGAGAATTTTTTTTTAAAAGCTGTCCTCAGTAAGTTAGTTTCAGATTATTCCGGGAATCAGATGGGTTTAACAAGACAAAGATTTGAGCCTGCAAATAGAGTATGGATGACATAAAAGTGATCAATTTTTTAAATTGGAACGTGAATGGGCTAAGATCTAGGAAGAAACTGTCACAGGTTATTGAAACTCTAAATGATAGTGAGGGCCGAATAATACTACTACATTAGACCCACTTGGAAAGAACGGAATGTGCGCAATGCTTTGAAAAATTAAGATGGGTGCAGGACGTTTTATGCTCAGAACAGAGAGGTGGGTTGCTATAATTATTAAGAGTAATAAAGAAATAAGAGTAGTTACGTTTGAAACAGATTTGTCAGGTAGGTGGTTAGTGGCAACCCTCTCAGTTCAATGTAGGCCTCTGGTGTGTGCAGTATATTACGGTCCAAATAACGATAATCCAGAAGCCATGGAAAAACTTGAGTCCTGTCTATTGGAGACGACAGCCGCCATTATATTAAGGGGTGAATTTAACTTAGTTTTGAACAAAGGATTGGATAGGACCTCAAAAGTAAAATTTACTAATCCACAAAAAACATTTTCTAGATCGATAAGCATTATGAAAGAATTAAATTTAGTCCATATATATTGCATATTATAAAAAGGGAGGTGAGGGAGTTTACATTCTACAGTAAAAATTATAGGCACCACTCCTGTATAGATTATTTCTTATTAGACCAGGAGCATTGTGGGGATGTGGTGGAGGTGACCCATATGCCAGCAATAGTGTCAGATCATTCTGCCGTAATATTATCATTAGGCTTTCATCAAAAAGAACAGAATAGAAGATGAACCTTAGATAGGACGTTACTTCTAGATGAGAATGAGGTTGGAGATCTGAGGGAAAATTCTGAGGGATTATTTTGCTCTCACAAGTGCTCAGCAGAATGGCATATTGTATGGATGCTTTTAAAGCATATTTAAGGGGGGTCCTAAAATCCATCATGATAGGGAAAAGTAGAGCGGAGAAACAGCAAAGGGAGAATAGAATGGGAGAGATTAAGAAAAAAGAAGAAGAACTACAGAAGGCCTCCATGGACAAGCCAGATAGGGTTTACAGTCTGAGTAAAGAGCTGGAGAGGTTACAGGTGGAGTTCCGGGCACAGCTTGTTAACAACTTGCTGGATATGTGAAAGGCAAGTAAACTCTAACATTTTGCTATGGAGAAGTAGAGAAGCTGGTGATCACTTAACTGCTACCTCATATATATGTGGAGAGGCTTGTAACTTCATGAAAGATCTGTATAGAGATGATATTAAACCATGCCAAGAAGAGATATAGGTATGGTTGGGATTGACAACACTTCCACGTTTAGCTGTAGAGCAACAGAAAGTTTTAGAAGGAGAGATCAAGGAGGAGGAGATAAGAGTTCAGTGTAAAAAAATGGTTAAGGGAAAGGCTGCAGGACCAGATGGTCTACCAATCGAGGTTTTCCTTTGTATTATTGATATAGTAACTCCTATTTTACAATCTTTATTCCATGAGATATATCTAAGCGGGAAGAAGGTCCCTAAATAATGGTTAGAGGCTACAGTCTCTTTGATTTTGAAATCAAATAAGGATCCACAGAAAGAGGATTCATATAGACCGATATCCATATTCAATGCGGATTATAAGATCTTTTCCAGAATTATAGCATCTAGGGTAGCTAACGTAATACATGAAGTTATTCATCCTAACCAAAAAGGCTTCATACCAGGGAGGCAGCTGAATGAATCAACTTTCCAGCTATTGGAGGTTATGGATATTGCGGTGGCTCAGAAATTACCTTTAACTATAGTGGCTGTAGATGCTGCGAAAGCATTCGACCAGGTACATTGGCCCTATCTCTGGGAAGCTTTCATAAGCTTTTGCTTTCCACAAAATATGGTCAGGGCAGTGAGAAACTAAAGCTAGGGTGTTGATTAACGGGGGCTGTCAGATTGGTTCGAGATTTTTAGAGGGACCAGGCACTTCTTTTAAATAAATATATCGAGCCATTAGCCAATTTGATTAGGATAGATACTGATATTCTCCCTTTTAAAACACAGGGTTTAGAAGTTAAATTATCATTATATGCAGACAATCTGTTGTTGTACACGAGAAACCCGCAGGAGGCAATTCACAACCTGATGAGAAAGGCAGAGATGTTTAGCGCAATCTCTGGGTATAAAGTAAATGTAGAAAAAAACGAGATTAGGGCCTGGAATCAGGATATAGTAAACCATGTGGTGAAAACTCAAATACGGTATTTGGGAGTTTTAATAACTCAGAGATTGGAAGACATTACAAAAATAAATTGTAGGAAAGTTAGTCAGGAAGTAACTGGACTACTTTCGAAATGGGCGAACCTACCTCTGAATATAAATGGAAGGGTAAACCTTATAAAAATGATTATACTTCCAAAGGTGACATTTCTTTTTAATACTATCCCATTGGTTTTTCAGAAGAAGGCTATAGCAATACTTCAGGGGAAAATAGGAAGTTTTATCTGGGCATCAAAATGCCCTAGAATTACATAGAAAAAGCTCTGTAGGAGGCTTGAAATGGGAGGATTGGCATTGCCAGATATATTGGTTTACTGCTATGCTGTTCAATTAAAAAATATCTGCATGCTTGGCAATAGGACAGATAAAACAATGACAGTCCTACTCTTTGAGGCGATGTTAATGGATGTCCAACATGCTCAGACTCACTTTCTTTTTAAGTACGGAAATCCTAAGTTTTTTAAAAAGGTGAGATTTAAGATTTTGAAGTCTGCATTATATACATGGATGTATGTATGTAAAACTTTGAGAGCTCTATATTTTTCATCATGGGCACCCATTTGAGACTCGCCAGGACACCCCGGAGTGCTTGAGGGACCAACTAAGTCAGCCTTTGAAAGCAGGGGGGATTAGCTGTTGGCTAGACCTTAAGGTAGGTGTGGATTTGATGAGCTGGGAAGCATTATCCAACTGTTTAAGGTTTAAGTACTATCAACTTAGTTCCTGGTGGGCAACTCAAGAGTGGGCAGAAGAGGAGGAATCCAAATGTGATCAAGTGATGAGAACTGATCAGTGGAAAAAGGAATCTTCCTTTTGGTATTGGGCCTTTTTGGTGATTGGTTTGAAGATTGAGACCGAAATGTTACAACTGTGCGGTGAAGAGTTTAATGGTGAGGATTTGACCCAAATTTGGAGCAATTCTTTTAGCATATTGGGACAAGTAGTAAAGCTGGCATTACTTAAATAAAATCACCTATTTACTACCCATAGAGTTTATTGGTTCCCAGCTAAATTTCCAAAATCACTGATAATATCTATATTTGTCCTAGGTGTATGTTAGTAGCGGCCGATGATATATACTTATTTATTTTATTCCCAGTAATAGCATCATTTTGGAATTCAATCTGTGACTTTGTCGGAGATATCATCGGGACTCGAATTAGAGTAAGCCCTTGTGTATTTTTTTGGGGTCGAGATGTGCAAATTACAACAGTTGAATCAAAGCTTTTGTTCTATGTAATCTGATTGGCAAGGCGTGATATCTGCAAGCTATGGAAATCTGAAAATCCCCTACTCTTTTCTGAATGCCTTAGAAACGTTATATATATATATATATGAATCAGATGTGGCATGTGATCCAAGAAGCAGAGAAAGAATTTGAGCTTGTGGAAGCAGTAGTATGCTTGCGGGACAAAAGTCTTCCCATTCCTCATAAGGTCAATGGTCTGGTTCCCCTTTGTAAGACCTAGAGGGTGTAGAGGCTAACCCAGCAAGAAATATGGCAAAATGAGGACAAAAAAAGAATTATATGATCCACAGATTATTAATGACTGTTAAAGAGGCATTTATTGATTGGATACTATGGGCCTGATTAACAAAGGAAGGGCGGAGTACTCAGCACATAAAAAGAAATACCTTTCCTATGTTTTTATGTGTAGAGTTCTGCACCCTGATTGCAATTTCTTCACAGTTTTAAAATTACTATTAGCTAGTAGTTTGTGAATACCAAATAGTGAATACAAAAAAGCGTAAGCTTACCTTTGTGAATCAGTCCCATTATCTTGAAAGGACACATCACAGAATCAGAGCATGAACAGACCATAATACTTCCTGGAAGACACCCAAAAAATGAGATAAAATGAGGCATTTGTAAGTCACAGCTTACTAGATGTAATAAGGTAACTCCGCTGTTATTCTATGGGAGAAGCAGGGCTTGCAGTAGCAAAACATGAATTTAAGAGTTTTTCACAAGGACATGTAAAGCTCAAAATTGCATGCCCTATTTCTTAAATATGTTGCACCTGGCCATTGGGCTGTTAAGGGCCTTAACCTAAGGATGACTTATATGTATTACAAAAGGAAGGTTTGCGCTTGGCAAAAGTTTTATTTTGCCAGGTTAAAATTGCAGTTTAAAACTGCACACACAGGTGGCAATTGCAGGTCTGAGACATATTTTCAAGGCTACTCAAGTGAGTGACGCAACAAGTGCTGCAGGCCCTCTAGTAGCATTTAATTTACAGGACCTAAGTACATGTAGTTCCAATTTAGTAGGGACTTAATAGTATGGTAAATATGGCAATTGTGGACAAGCCAATGTTACCATATTTTAAAAAGTGAGCATGCACACATTAGCACTGGTTAGCAGTGGTAAAGTAGATGGAGTCCTAAGGCCAACAAAAACAAGGTCCGAAAAATGTGGAGGAGTAAGGCAAAATGTTTGCTGGAAGTCTACCCTAAGGCTGACAGGTCTAACAAATAGTACTTGAGATGTTTTATCATAAATCATCCAGGGCTTGGAGTATATAAATCTTTGTATGGAGTGTGATTACAAAACTTCCTTGTAGAGCTGCTTGAGAAGATCTCCTTCTCACATATGTACACCATCTGCACATGTGACTGGCAAGGATAATAACTTCATCAACACCTTCAGTTGCTAATCTCCTTTAACACTTTTAAAATATTGGAAGAGCAGCTTATCAGCATCTACTGCAATGAAAAGTATAATATCAGCATTTTGTAATTTGAATTTGTCATAGGAAAGCTGTACCGGCTTTTCAGAAGGGTATGGGGTGTGGTTGTCAACTAAACATCTAAAAACTCCAAATGAAAAACTATGCATACCTCTTGGTAGTGACTTCACATTAGTACATTCACCCAGTCTTTTATGTCTCCAGACTCAATAAAGCATGAACAAACAGTCATTGCACCCCTCCTCCAAAGTAAATAGATGGCTCTACAGCGGTCAACCATGTAGTTGATGTAGTTGATTCCAGGGCACACAAAGGACATCTGTAATACATAATTGATTGAAAGGAATACAATGTTTTATTTAATCATTTGCAGGGTTGGAAAGGCCCAGAAAGCACAGAAGACAGGGCTGTAGAGACTGGGCTCACACAAACCCTAGGCCACACAGCATATTTTCATTTGACATATTTGCTCTCAGATTAGTCTGGACACTGTCTAGGTTTTAGTGGGAGAGGCCAATATTTACAGCCTTTTCAAGATGGAACAGATGCCTAGCAATGTTTTATTCAGTTGCTATAGCTCTGTGCTTCACTTTAATTCACATCCATTTATGCATCAGTTCATCCTTGTTCTTTTCTCCTGTCTGGTTCCCCACGATTATGGCTTACCTTAGTCCCTTTTATTTTTTATTAGTCTTGTGCTTGTCTCCTTGTTTTTTTTCTGTTAACCATTCTAGTTCACAGCTGGTGACCTGACTGCCTCCTCTAGGAGCTTTGGCCTGGTACTATACTCTAATGGAAGTTTTTATTGCTCAGCCTTCTATTATGATGAGTCGTATACTATCCAAATGCATAGCTTTTCTAGTCTCATCACTAGACCACATGCTATGTACATAACTGTTGTCAGTGATGTCATCAATGATGTAATTTGAGTTATCATCAGTGAAGTCACTGACCAAATCATGCTTGATGTAATATGTGAGGTCATAAGCAGTGCATTGCATGGGTGTAAGTTATAGTTAGCTTAGGTAACTAAAACTGCTGAAGTTCTATGATTTTGTGTGTGAAAAATCTGAACTTAACTATTACGTCCCTGCAACCTTTCAGTTTTCTTTCAGTGAATTTCTAAGGCTTTTTAAATTCTATTTCATAATTATAACATTCCTGTAACCTTTGGTTTTCTCAGTTAATATCTGGATTTTTTAATGCTATTTCCTAACTATAACGTCCCTGTAACTTTTTTTTTTGTGATTTTCACTGTTTATGTAAAATATAAATTGTACTACAATTTCACCTTGAAGTTCAATTTAGTAATATAAATGTTTACAAGTTTATAAATACATTTTATTAAAATATTTATTTTTATACAATTTAAAAAGAATAATTCACAAATGAGCATAACATAACTTATTATGACTGTATGAGTGAGTGCAAATTACATACTAACAAATTAAATACTATAAGCCAGCATCCACGTATTATTTCTTAAACATTCATTCACACTGGCTTAATAAAATACCTATATTTTCAGTATAGAAATTCCTCTTACTCCTTTGCTACTCGCTATATATTTAGTTAATGTTCTCATCTAAGCTCCCTTCTTAGGGATCCATCATGGATTTACATGGGGGCCATGCTGAGCATTGAGGTGGATCTGCGGATCCTCGTGCACCCCCAAAAAACATTTGGGGACAATTTCTTGCCAATGAGGGGTCCCACAACAGACCTCGCCATCATTCCCATGTGGTCAGCACACCTCTATCTTGACCCCCCTATATCCTATTTATACTTGTATTCCCCCACCGGAGCCGTGTCGCAATACACAAAATGGCAGTTGCAACTTTCTTTCAGGTTGCCAGTCAATCATGGCATTGTTGGTAGTGCATAGATCTGCATTTCAAGATACATAATCATCTTTTTTCTTTAATAACTCTAAAACTACTGAACACATTTAAACTAAGATCTAACTTTCTGTCAAATTTGGTATAAATACCTTCAGCAGTTTGGGCTGTAGTCGTGTCTAAAATCTCAGTAGCAAATAGCATTTTGGGACTGCTGGACAAATCACCCCAAAACTTTCCACACAGCAGCTGAAGTGATTAGAAAGCTAGTTTTAAAACATGCGATGTCACTGACCATGTCATGAATGATGTAATATGTGACGTTATCAGCAGTGCATTACAGGAGAGCGCGTTATAGTTAGCTCAACTAACTATAACGGCGGAATTTCTATGGTTTTGTACAAGTGAAATGTCCAACTAAATATAACATCCCTGAAACCTATGTTTTTTTCAGTGAATTTCAAACGTTTTTTAAATGCTCATTTCTAATTATAATGTTCATTAAAACTATGTTTTTTTCAGTGACTGTAAATTATCACTCCATTCTCAACCTGGTGAAAACAGCTGATATCGCCAGTTTTCCACCAATAGCTTCCGCCCAAAAAATCGCCACAAATGAGAGAGACAACTAACGCTAATAATATGCAGAGTAGGCGTTCCCGTGCATAAATAACACGAAAACACCACTTACCGATATTTTCAACGAGTAGCCAAAAACAGGCAATAAGCTGCGTTAGCAGTAGGAATTTAACATCTGCCTTTTACTGGTGTAACAAAAGGGGGTGGTGATGGACGGAGCTGGGGTGGCAGAGTGGGCTAAAGAACGGTGATGGATCAAACCCAGATCTTTTGACTGGGTGTGAGTGTTTGATTGGTTCATATGCTCTGTCCATCACCACCCCCTTTTGTACCGCTTTGGGCGCCATAAGTGTGGCAGGGTATGCTCAGACGTGAATCCCTTGCTCACTTTGCCACTGGATTTAAGCAAGCCGGGCTGGAGACGGCTGTAATGCCAGAAACCGGTCCTCGGAAGCTTGTTTCCGGTCCAGGGAAGGCATGGCTTGGCAGTTCGGGCTGGACTGTTCCCATGAGGCACAGGGTCAGACTGATTTGCATACAGCCATGTCTGAACTGGGGTGGCAGAGTGGGCTAAAGAACAGTGATGGATCAAACCCAGATCTTTTGACTGGGTGTGAGTGTTTGATTGGTTCAGATGCTCCGTCCATCACCACCCCCTTTTTTACTGGTGTAAAGCAAGATGACTACCTACAGTGTGAAAGGGAGTCCAGCCCAGAATCATATCTAAAGACCAACACATGTCATAGAGTTACTGATCATGCAGCTCCGACACCCAAGAAGGCCACAACACCCACTGCCACCACCCTCAGGACCTACATACCTCATCCTACTACCATCGAGGCAGCACAGAACAGGACAGCAGACCTTCCAAAGATGGCATGGTCCCTCAGCCACACAATAGCTGAATGTTGGGAGACATAACAACCAAGTATGTGTGAAGGACGCAATTCACCCATCAATAATAATGCATACAATACCAAGTGCAGCGGTGATGTGCTGGACAAACCTCACTATGCAGAGCACAAACAGCTCCATGTGGACATATACTGCTGGTACTTGTAGTGTTGTGCACAATAGATGCAACCATGTTACCTCAGGCACTGGGGAAGATCTCAGTCATGTAGCTGTGTTGTCCCCCCCTGGAAGTGGAAGCACAGTGGGCTGGTCCAGTGTACACCACTCCAGCATCAAGGTATGAATAAATAGACTGGGGCTATGGGCGTAGTTCACTTGTGGGAAGGCCAAAGCTTCTGCCAGGGCAGCAGCCCTCACCATGCCACGAGGCCTCCGCCGCGACCGCCAGCCTCCTTGACACAGGCCCCCTGCAAACCCCGCAGCACAGCACCACAGACTTATGTCTTTACAGACTACTGCCTTCGATCTACACTGCGGACAGCAGGGCTCACAATTCAGATCGAGTCACAAATGCAGATGACGCAGTCCAGTAAGCAAGAGACATTGCTCCCAGTGCTGTCCGCTCAGACCACGCATCATCGCAGACTGTGCACACACTGAGTGCTTAAGGTGCCACTAACTCAGTGCACCAAAAGTCAATGCCACGTGGACTTAGTAAGGCAAAATTCATTAGGCAAAAGACATTGCTACCAGTGCGGCCCTTCCGGACCACGGATCATCGCAGGTTCCACACACGCTAGTTGCTTCAGGTGACACCAACTGTGCAGCTCAACTCAACGCCATGTGGCCTAAACAGCGGTCATCAGGGCTCACATTTAAAATTAACTCTTGGTTCATTAATTGCAGAGTCCAGTAGGGAACTAAGTATTACGTCCCTAAACCCTACATGATATCCTTTTAGTATCCTTGCTTCAAGAACTTGTTTTATATCAGTTATAGCTTTAATACAATGACCAAATCCATCTTGCAAGCCCAAAGTAACACTTAATGGCAGTCTACACTGTGCACAGCAGAGCTCACAATTAAAATTCAGTGTTGATTTATTAATTGCAGACAGAACTGTACTCTCTGTCCTTGGATTGTGTCAAGAGGAAGTGACAAAAAGTATTATTTGAATTATGTGCTGACTACTGCATTCGAGCTACACTGCGGACAGCAGGGCTCACAATTCAGAGCGGTTGTAATTGCAGATTACGCAGTCCAGTAGGCGAGAGACATTGCAACATCGCTGGCTACACACACGCTGATCGCCACACCTACCACTAACTCTATGCGGCTCAAGTCAACGCCACGTGGCTGTGGGTCACACTGCGGTCAGCAGGGCTCACAATTCAGATCGAGTAGCGATTGCAGATAATGCAGTCTAGTAGGAAAGAGAGATTGCTCCCAGTGTGGCCCGCCCGCATCACACATCATCGCTGGCTGCGCACACGCTGAGGGCCACACCTACAACAAACTCTATCCAGCTCAAGTCAATGCCACGTGGCTGTGGGCCCTTCCTGACTGCTGCCTCCGGCCTACACTGCGGTCAGCAGGGCCCACAATTCAAGATTTGTACAGATGCAAATTGTGTAAGAGACTAATATCGGTTAAGTAAACCATATGCTCCCAGTCTGTGCAGCTCAAATGAACGCCACTTGGTTGTGGCCCTTTGCTGACTGCTGCCTCCGGCCTACACTGTGCTCAACAGGACTCACAATTCAAATTCAGTCTTCATTTAATAATTTTAGAGTCCAGTAGGCAACTAACTATAACGTCCCTGAAACCTACATATTTTGACAGTGTATTCCATAAATGTTTCATCTTTTGTTCCATACACCTACACTGCGGTCAGCAGAGCTCACAATTTAAATTGAGACATTATTTATTTATTGCAGAGAGAATTGTACTCTATGTCCTCGAATTTTGGCAAGAGGAAGTGACTAAAGGCATTCCTCGATGTCTGTGCTGACTACTGACTTCGATCTACACTGCGGATAGCAGGGCTCACAATTCACATCGAGTCACAATTGCAGATGACGCAGTCCAGTAGGCAACAGACATTGCTCCCAGTGCGGCTCGCCCACACCACAAATTATCGCTGGCTGCACATACACTGAATGCTTCTGGTGCTCTTATCTCAGTGGAGCACAACTCATGGACCCTTTATGATACATTGTTTTGTGTATAATTTCACATCGGCTGCTCGTACCTCAGTGTACCACAAGTCATGGACCATTTATGATACCATCTTTTGTGTATTATTTCACATCTGCTGCCCCTACCTTAGTGCAGCACAAATCATTGACCCTTTATGATTGAATCTCTGTGTCTGATCCAATGATTACTGTTGTAATTGTAGCCAGCACCAACCATTTCCGGAGGGCTGGATTACACTCACCCCATACGCATCCAGCACAGACGTCACTGGACATGTGACCCTGGTAATAAAAAGGAGTCGAGCGCACGTGCCCATACCCAGTTCCACTATTTATCTAACTCTGTCCGTGTGTTCATTATATAAGCAAGATACTGCCCCTGGGCCCTACCATATTACATTGTGTTGTGGACAGCGTATGCAACCATGTTACCTCTGGCAGTGGGGAAAACTTTGGTTATGTAACTTGGTCTTGGTCATTGTACAAGTACGTATGTAGAGACTGGATCATTAGAGTTGAGGTTCTTTGATTTCCGACTTCGTTCCGTATTCGGCCGCCATTTTGTGGCCTGCCGCCATTTTGTATTGCCTTCACTCAGATGACACGGCGAACGGAGTGTTTTGGCCGTTTCCAGCTGCTACGTGTCTTTTCTGTTAAAAAGTAACCCCCTGCCCTTGCTTACAAAACCGATGTCAGGGTTTGGCCGAGTCCACTAATCCATGTCTGGACTGATTGATCCCTGTCTCGACTGATTGTTTGGCTTTCTCTATTCTTTCCTTATTCTATCTTATCCGACTGGCCTTCGCTATTCTCTCCTTGTATTTTCTTGTAACACAACTATCCTTTGAGGCACACAAATACGTCCTGCCACCTGCGAATTAGATTATGGCACTAGCATTGATTAACTTATGGGGAGGGGTAACACACAGAGTCTGAAAGAAGGGCGTATTTGGGACATTCGATAGCTTGTTTTCCAACTTCTCCTATTGGTTAGCTTTGTGTGTTGAGAATACATGTCGTAAATATGTGTGTTATAAAAGATTGTGCGCCACGGAATTGAAGTGGCAGTCTCCTGAGAACCTACTCTGTACTTCTGGGACAACTGTGCTTAGCTGCAGCTAATAAACCTGATTTTCAGACATCGGACACAGGGTACCTCTATGGGCAGTACTTTTGCCCCTTCGGTGGCCTGTCTGTACATGGCAGACTTCGAGGGCAAATTTATACACCATCAGATGAACCCTTACCACAATAACATCAAATTGTGGAAGAGATTCATCGACGACATTCTGATCTATTGGACAGGTACGAGTGACTCTTATAAGACATTCTTTGATTGGATTAATACACTTAATCCTTACCTGCGATTTACTATGACAGTGTCTGGAACACAGATCCCCTTCCTGGACTTGACTGTCAAGCTAACGGAAGGTCAGTTGAGCACCACCATGTTTAGGAAACCGACTGACCGCAATAGCTTACTCCATTTTTCCAGCCACGACCCTAAAGCTCTACGAACCAACCTGCCCTTTGGACAGTTCCTGAGAGTGAGGCGGAATTGTAGTAGCCTGTCTGAGTACAAGAACCAATCCGCTCTCTTATCCAGAAACTTAGCTGAGAGAGGCTACCCATGTAGAGACATAGCAAAAGCCCAAAAAAGAGCCAAAAATAATCACAGAGAGGCTCTCCTGGAGCATAGAGAGAAAACCCCTAAGGAGAATGAACCAATGACTTGTGTAACCACTTATACACCAGTATCAACTAAAGTTAAGAGTATCATCAAACGTCATTGGCAAATCCTGAATACTGGAGATCTCTCCCTCGAAATCCCTAGGTTTGCGTTCAAAAGATCTAAAAATGTTAAGGACATTCTGATCAAGACTAGACCTAACTCAGCAAAAAAGACCTCCCAGTCTACCCTATGGCATCTACTTCCGGTGAAAGGGCACTATCCTTGTGGTTCTTGCAGTGCATGCCCTTACACTTCTGTATACAAGACAATACAACTAACAGAGTCCTTTAAGTGGGAACTGAGGGGGCTTACTAATTGCAACACCTCACATTGCATATACCTATTAAGATGCCCATGTGGACTCCAATATATTGGCATGACCTCACGTCCCATCAAAACACGCATTACTGAACATCGCAGCAATTTCCGCTGCAAAAAGAACAACACCAAAATGTGTAGGCATTTCATTGAGCACAACCACACCGCTGACTCACTGAAGTGGCTAATACTCGAAGCCAGCCCTAACTGTTCAAAGCGGAACCTCTTCCTGAAGGAACAACGGTGGGTCCACCGCTTAGCCACAGATAGAGGGGGTTTAAATGAAGATATCCCGTGGAGTTCGCTCTAAACCCTGACTTAACTTCACGCCCGTTCTCAACCCCTTACTTCAACATTGCCAGTAAGATAAACCTTGGGTAGGAAGGACATGAGTAATGGTCCAATACAACCAACATTGGACCTCCGAAGATAAGAAACGACACACTTTTCGGTGTGCATGGTTCCAATTACTTAGGACTGCATCCACTACAAAATGGCCACCCTGGAATAAGCCCTAACCATGTGACCTCCTTTACCACCACCGGCACTATTAGCCTGCCACTGTGAGGAGATATATTGAACCTATCACTAATCCATGACCCCAATGAAAATGTATCGCGTCACGACGGGGGCAGGAGACTAATGACTACATGAAATGCAGCCTGTAATGATATATTAGTTTAATATTTTATATTAAATACAATGCGAGAACTACATTGTGTAGACTATAGGCGCAACAAGTAGGAGTGTGTTAACTCAGATAGAGTCCCCCACGCTTATTCCTCATCCGTGTAACACAACCTAAGACTGCACACCTATGTATTCACTAGTTACCTCCATCCACTACAAGATGGCTGCCACGTTTCCCACCTAACCCATGTGACACACACGCCCCTTGGCCCCTCCACGTTTTGGCCACGCCTTATGTGTATTCATAATGGCGGACAGGCGCGCTAATCCACATCTGCCCGATCCCGGCGGAGAGAGGGGTAGGACACTGGCCTACGACACAGGAGATTAGAGGTGAGTGCTGCGCTAAGCTCGAGGATAGACGCGCTGTCCCCGGGGCGGAGTATACACGAGCCCCACTACTCGCGCCCCTCCTTAAACACTCACACAACCCCTGTTTCTCCACTAATTACCAAACCCGGGTACCAGACTGAAACTCACCTACAGGGGGACGGGGGCCTCATTGAGTCAATTAATGACGGGTGATCTCCCGACACTGAGGCAATTAGTTCCATGTTCTTTTGGAGGATATTCCCCTGCACACCCGATTTTAACACTAAACGGGTATGTGCTGATGACTCACATTTAGTCCATGTCTTACCGCCTATTTTGGAGAGAATACCCATTTAACAGTCTATATGTGTTCCATTAGGCAGTATTCTCACGGACATAATACAAGGGATCACCATCGATGTATTCCCCTTGAAGAGAGATTATACTCACACTCATTGTTACCCAACTTACCCACTCAACCACCTCACCTCAACAGGAACTTTGACACTTGAATAGAGGCTTGTTTAACAGGT